>NW_011645745.1:376762-1119390 GCF_000225545.1 Orbilia oligospora ATCC 24927
ACAAAGACTGAAACCAGGACTGCTACTGTCTCTGCGAAGCCCGTCACAGAATATGAGACTGAAACCAGGACTGCTACTGTCTCTGGGAAGCCCGTCACAGAATATGAGACCGTTACTGCTACCAAATCAGTCCAAATCGGACCTAAGGAGGTCACCTTCACCGCTCCTCCAGTTACAAAGACTGAAACCAGGACTGCTACTGTCTCTGGGAAGCCTGTCACAGAATATGAGACTGTTACTGCTACCAAATCTGTTCAAATTGGACCCAAGGAGGTTACTTTCACTGCTCCTCCAGTCACAAAGACCGAAACTATGTACAGGACTACTACTCTCACTGTCTCCGGAAAGGCTGTGGTAAAGACCGAGACTATTACTCAGCCAGCAGTCACCAAGGTCAGCACAACCACTTGCACCCGCACCGCCGTCAAGACTGTCACAGTTACTGCTGAACCAAAGGAGGAATACGGATACGGAAGACTCAGACGTCGTTTCTTCTAAGCGATTGAAGTTTGAAAGTCCCCTCGGCGTGTTGCATTTTATACAAGCTTATGTATTGATGCACAAGCGGGCCGTACCTTGCGGATTTGGAAAGCGGGGGTTACGATTTTCAATGATTATATGATTATGATTTTCTACGATCTTACGAACTATATGGGTGGGGATTGAAGGGATTTGTTTTATAGTGATTTAGTTTCTGAAAATTAAGTTGGCGTTCCTGGATTAAATACTTGCTTTTAATTTTGCATCGTAGACTCGTGGGGATTTCTAAGATCTCTCATAGTACATCATATCACAGACCTTATTGGAAGACTAAAGCAATGCTGTAATGTTGTAGTGATAAGTCGGCATAAGTGCCGACTATATCTCGCTTATCTGTGCTGGAGTAGGTATTTGTGTGCATCTATCGTGGAGCGGATATTCGAGTGATCTCAATTCATGATCAGATTGAGGATGCATCCGGACAGCATTTTTCATCTGTTTTGACGCGGTAAAATTCTGTGATCTTGATATCCTCCCCTATTCTAATGTTTTATTGTTTTAACTAGTCTAAAGTTATGATTTCGGAGCCCCTCCAATGATACAAAAGACAATACACACAGCTCACCTCCACCAATACGTATCTTACATAGGTAGTCTAAATGATAAATATATACAGTGCTAAATAAGTTATTATTAATGGGCCACGGTAGCATAAAAAGTGTGGAGAAGTATCACCCGGTATTCCAATAAACCTGCCGTCAGAATGACACCACAAAACGCCCCCGCTCAGTCGTCGTCATCATCGTTCTTCCTCTTGCCTTTTTTCGATCTTCTCTCCTTCAAATTAGCCCTAGCATCTTTAACTCCTTGCCTGACTCCTCCCTTCTTTCCGATATTGAACCCCCACCCTCTTAACTTCTGTACGATCTTTGGGGTAACTGCTGCTGCTAACGGTACCCTGAAGAATATCAAGCTCTTATGGACTGCATATGCCAGTATCAGTACCGTCCAGATACTCGCTTCTCCTCCATTGCCATTTTTCACAGCCCCTTGTCCCATCACACCTTCACCATGAGCCAAAGCGTCGATATCACTTCCAATACCAACTGCCACCCTATCGGCTTCAACTTTAGCTTCCTTTATAGCAGCAGGTCTAAACTGCAGTATTGTCTCCGGCATTACATTCCAAAACCCATCGATAATGATATGTTCGTAATGTGCTATTTTCTCCGTCCCAACCATTTTCACGAAGAGGAAGCAAAATGGGAAGTCCAGGACCGATAGGAGGAAATATACACCGACAGCAGACATGCCGTACTCCTTGAATAAAGCGCGCATACGCTCTCCGACGGTCTGACTGTGTCCATTGCCATTTGCTGCCGCAGAGGACGAGAAGTATCGGCTAGCTAACGGACGACGGGAAGATGTTGAGAATTGTCGGGCGGATGGGATGGAAGGTTTGGATTTTCGTAAGGTCGAGAGGACGGAGGAGAATGGGGAGGGAGAAGTGAGTTTTAGAGGGTTGGAATGGGTGAAGTATCGTGGGTTTATGAAATTGGTGCGTCGGGCGGCCGGGGAGGTGAAGAATGTGGGTGGGATGATTGCTCGTTTGAGGGCCGCTCTTGCGGCGGGTCTTGCGACGGCCATGATGGGGTTGTTTGCGATGTGAGTAGCACAGTAGAGGAGAGATTATGTACAATGGGATGAGGGGGTCATAATATTGAGGACTGCATCGTCGTCATTCGAGGTGGTGGTAGTGGCGTGAGGCTCGTGGTTGCCGGTTGTTGGGAGGTTGAGGTGTGGTTCGGAATCGGATTTAACGGTTATGCTGCCGAGATAAAAGCCGAGCGGGCCGAAGGTAAGGTCACGTGAGACCAGATGTTGGAAGACTGTGCCTCAGGCTCATATCGTTAGAGACGTCACGATTACATGGACAAAGACCGCGATTGTTTGTGATATCATATGAATTACGACCGTTACAATATTTCAACCAACGACGAACTCACCTACATTATTTGCCCCTGGATTTCATTATGTCGCTGGTTTATATCAGTACACTTGCACTTGATCAGCTTGATACATGCATCTGCAGCTGTACCTCAAAATATAACTGCTGTTAACGTAGCCCTGCGCACTCGAGGATACGGTTGGTCCTTCGCCCGAATCCATTGTATACTTGAGCAATTACTTACTTAGTCATGGGCATTGAAGTCGACATGTCCAGGTAATTGTAACGGTTCAAAAAAAAAAAAAACATACAGTCTCTGTAACAGTGTTTACATAACCCCCGCTGCCACAAGCTGACAGTGCTGACAGATACGAACTATGAACGTATTGCCCGAAAGCCGAACGATTCCGACGGGGACTTTGAAGACAATGGAGAATGATCGAGGCTTGACTTGAGCCATAAGTATCGAATAATGTGTAAATGACTTGACTAGTACTTTTTCCAAAACCTCATTTAGCATCTTCGTTGTATCTCGAAATGTTTATATTTAAAGAAACTAAAACATCGACGTCACATCATCTGACCGAGGTACTCCCTGTCGATACCCGATCTAGCGTCTTGCATTGTCAAAAGAGCGCTTGAGGCTATAGAGCTCGAGCTCTAACGGCTGGTTAACGGCTTCCCAAGCTAAAGCTAGGTACTATACTGTCAGAAAGTAGCTCTATATAGCTATATTCAAAACATCGGACCCACTATAATCGACACCACCAGAATCCAATTCAAATATTCTCCATACTAAATGTTAGTAATCCATCTCCAATTTGGTGTGTTTAACGTTTATAGGACCGGGTAAATGCGCAACTAATGTACCAGCTACCAGCTACCAGCCTTCGGTTGCAGATCTGAGAGAAAAAAAGCGTGGGAGGCGCAAGCGAAAACGAACCTGTCAGCACTAAGATACCGTCGATAGGTATCCGCACCAAAAAATCCAAAGGCTTACTGAACATTTTCTCATCTTCCTCAATGCTGTTTCTCTCTGCTCGGAGAAAGTCGGCTGTCAGTTGCTACCCTTACGCCCCTTGTACAGTAATTAGAGTTCCGACGTAGGAAAAAGGAGTAAACGTGTGAAAGATCAGATTACAATCAATGAGTATTACAAACAAATGACATGAACACGAAATATTTGAATTATTTCTTCTCTCGTTCCTGCGCAAAGAGAGATAGAGGGGAGTGAGGGAGAAAAGCTTACGCCCAAACCCGCGATCATGCTTGATATTTTATGCCCTCATATTCCTTTCGAAGGTCCGCCTTACATTATATATTATATATCAACTTTCGCACCATCTCAAATACCTTCAATCAATGCATGAAACCTATCTGGCCATTGGGAAATGCAAGTAGCCGAACACGATTGTCATACATGACCCCTTTATTCATCAAATCTCAAGTACAGTGAGCGTACTCCGCGTGTCCCCGAGATTTTTTGTTCTCGCGTGCCATGCGACAACAGCGTGCGCAGCTACATACTTACATGATTTTCAGGAGGACAGGAGATCACAAAAGAAAAAAACGAAGACTTCACACATGGGCACACGTTGCGTAATCCCGATGGAATGTAATTTTTTCTTCTGCTGTGATACCCTATAGGCGTAATGCAATGGCCATTACATATGTATACTACATCATTGAATCAACTGCCCCACATCGAGGGAGGCTCATTCATATCTAAATGTTACCAAATCTAAGCACAAATTGCGATCTATACTTCTTCCTGTTCAATTCTTAGGGAGTTCTTCGATAGGTCCCCACTAGCTTTGCACACACACCCACCCAAAAATCCACAAGTATGTAAGATCTTGAAAAATGGTGGAGATGTTCTCCACAGTTGTCTATAAGCGAGGACCCATTCCAATGGTCCTTGTCCGGTAGACGGAATACCATATGCAGATGTCGATTTTAGAAGTAGATGCAAGCTCTAGAACAAACAATCCCCCAATGAGAATGGGAGAAAGATTCTTTTTTTAGGAGGTGGGGTTTTTTTCTCTTCAGGAGTTCGATGGGTACATGGGGGAGCTCGACCCTGTCCTTGTGGAGTAAAATGCTCTGGTTGATGGAGGAAAGTGGGGACCTTAAAAAGGGTCTCTCGAATGAGTAAGTAAAGTAAGTATCTACGGTGGGATGAGTGTATATGTCTGCCTATACTTATGGCCACAAAGCCGCACGTAGGAAAAATACACAAGACAGAGAGGGAGGGAGGGGAAGAGTTTTAAAAATATGCAATGTTCCCGGGATTCTATCTTACGGACGAAAAACCCCTTGGGACCAGGCTTCAACCCCGGGACAGATAGATAATATTATTCTGTCGGTAACAGTAGCCTCATCTCAAGTCTCTCACGGAAACGAGTTTAAGCCCAGTCGGCCGCAGCAGTAAACCGCAATCTTTTCGGCCGGTAAGGGCTTAAGGAGCAGGAAGAGAAAAAGAGAGAGGGAGAGAGAGAAAAACTTAATTTTATTATCTTTGTGCGACCCAAGACTCGTAAGATTCGCAAGTTTAGCCATATAAACCCACTCTCATATATGTCGTTTCAAGGGTATAAACGAAAGGATAGACACAGAGAGAAAAAAAGGCGGGAGAGACCGGTCGGCGGTCGGTAAGTAGGTCGTGGCGATGAGATAAGACTTCATAAACGATACTGTGCCTGTCCTTGACGTTCAACAGTATTGTTTTAAAACATCTACAACAGCCGGATCAAACAGACGGGTCATGTAGAGAGCGGGATCTATTCCTTTCCCACCGCTGTGCTGCTTGCAGCGTGCACGGCGCTTCACAAGGTTTCTTTCCTATTTTCTGTGCGATTAATTGGATAATTTGGAAATATGGTTATTGTTAGCGAAAAGTAAGTATATGCACATAAGAAATCGTCCAAGAATGACTGACAATAGGGTATTCGTGCGGCGAGGTCAGCATTGATGCACGGGCGGTGGAAAGGGGACGAGACGGGTATATGCATATCGGGGCCTAGCTAGCGAATTGCGCAAGCTGAAGAAGAAAAGATGCACTGAAACCTGGTTGAATCCCTGGCAAAAGATTGACTAAAAAACGAACAAAGCTCAAGCAAGTGAGGAAATAGTCTTGGGCGGCTCTACAGTCCTTTTTTTAAACCGTTTCGGTTGAATGGTTGTAGATGCATCGATGATTGGGGATCCGATGTTTATTCATGACAACTTTACGCAGATAATGCGAATCGCGATGTATCAGATTTGCGGGAATGATTTGCCCAACCTGCAGGTGAATAACCGTGATGCATATCGATATCTATAGACTCGAGTTTCGACGAATGTTGAAAATTTTGAATCCCAAAAAAAGCCTGACCTCGTCGTTTGGATCTATCTGCAAAGTCAAGCGCTTTCAGGATACCCAACTCCAACGCCACGTATAGACATAAATTCTAGCCTCACGGCGATGATTCAATTATAGTTCCAACCTGCGGCGCAATGTTTGAGATAAGTCTATTTTTCCGATGCCAGATATTTTTTTCCATTTACAGCTGTCCACTGGCAGTAGTATAGTACCAGCACCAGCTCAGGGTCCGATTATCCGTATACGAAGATCCCAAGAAACCGCACATCGCAAGAAAGAGAGTTTTGGCAAGGGGATTCTTACTCAGCCATTCCCGCCGCCGCCTATCCAGCTTTGTTCTCTCAACAATGCGATTCCTAGGATTCCCAAAAAAGGGTGTGGTCCTCCCATAGCCTCATTCTCGCCTCTCAACTACCTAGCATTCCGGATGCACACTTTTGATCCCGCCGACGTCTGTTTTCTGCAGGAAGACATCAGAAGTGGGTCCTAGCCTGACGGCGGTGAGCGTCTTAGCCTTTTCTTGAGATTAGCTTAACTGTTTCCTTTCCTCCCTGGGTCAACACCCACGAGAGCCGAAGTCGAGACTGGGGGCCCGGAACGGGCGAAGTGTTTTAGATCTATTTGATTCTACTTCCTTTTTGGCAACGTTTGGTTGTCGGTTAATACACAGGTGAGGTGGAGATTTTTTTGGATGCACAGTAATCCGCGCGGGAATATTAAACCGTGATGGTTAGGTTTGCAATTGGCACCATTGGGTAGTGCTGCTATCTCTGGAGCAAGTTGGTCGCCCAACAGCCCCTACGAGACCATCTAGACCAGGTCTGGGTTACGCCGAGGGATTCCAGATCCCAAATTTGGCCCTGGTTGCAAAAAATCTAAATCTGAAATCCAAATATCCATGTTGAAAACAGACTAGATCAGATGGCGCGCGTTTTGGGAAGCAGTTGTGGATACATATCGATACCATTTTAGAGTTAACTAGTTTGCGAAGTAATAAGTAGTTAGGACAGATTATATTCATTGAGGCTTTGGTAGTCAAGAGGTAGCATCGCTTGGATAACGAAACCCACTCTATGTCATCAACATCGATGGAGGTCTAGTTAATAATGAGTAGATATTCGGGAAAGAGGAGGGAAAAGTAAAAAGTAATTAAATCGTAAAGGAAAAGAAGTATGGAAACTCCCGCCATCCGATCTGATTATGTCCAGGAAAGACGACGGTTCTCGAGTCAAGATCAAGCCGCTGGCTCAAAAGTTCGCTTGCACTTCGTATCAGCGGTCATGATAATCCAATAATCCAACTCGCCACCCTAGCTACAGGAATCGATCCATCCCATCCACCTCGTTTCCAATTCGTGTAAAAAAAAAAAACAATCGAATTGGGTCTGTTCCACGGGAAACGAAAAAAAATTACTAAATGTCAAAGGATCATTTTGCAGGAATATAATATCTTCTAATATATGAGGTTTTATTAAAAATTTCCCCGGAAGGAGGCTCTTGACTGACCTATGAGAGTGTTTGATTTGACCCTTTGGAAACCATGAACATACAGGTCGAGCGCTTTTCTGCAGGTATGAAAATACGCGGTGTAACCAAAGTCAGGTTGGGTTGGTATCCTTTGGGGGGTGTTAGAATCTCACGCTAAGA
The DNA here is from genome assembly GCF_000225545.1 of Orbilia oligospora ATCC 24927. Classification (NCBI taxonomy): domain Eukaryota; kingdom Fungi; phylum Ascomycota; class Orbiliomycetes; order Orbiliales; family Orbiliaceae; genus Orbilia; species Orbilia oligospora. Next base: position 384,198 of record NW_011645745.1, read on the forward strand.
TGGGCAAGGTTACAATACTGTTGGAAACGTGGGGTTGCGGTTGGGAATTTCTGGCAACGTGACCGGTGAAGTGCTACCGGAGGGATTTTGGGAAATCTATAGTTATCATCTAGAGTTTCTTTGAATTCGTATGCTTTGGAATATCGGTGGAACAGTGCATGTAGGTAAGTGTTTATTCATATTCATTGTTTGCAAGGCTTACCCAGTCAATGCGGTTGTTCCCTAAATACACCCTCTTATGATATCGACATTTTTTATATTATATCGTCGCACCCGCGGTAGGTAGACTAAGAAGAGAAAAAACGTTAACCCGCGCAGACGAGGCATGCTCTGTGTGCCTGGTGCTTGCTAGCCGACCAGGGGTGTCTGGGTGGAGACCTATTTGTAGACATTCCGTACAGCTGTATGGGATTGACGTTGGAGTTTTCCCCATAGGAAAAAGAAGAAAATTAAACACACCCCGGGCAAAGAAAAGAAAAGAAAAGCAAGGAAAGGATGCTTTTTTTGGCGGTGCGCATGTGCCACTGCTTGCACAGTACACCCTTCCTACTTTCGTGAGCATACACCGCTATTATTGCATAGAGATAAGTTTCCAGGGCACCTTGCAGCCCGCTTCAATGGATTTTGCGGGCTTGTTTGCCCATCCGCAAAATCGCATCTGGGCAAGCTGAGCTCCCCGGGTGGTAGTGGTAGTGGGTTTGCATTGCAGAGAGCGCCAGCCTTGCCTTAGACTTTTGGAGTCTTGTCATGCTGGACTGGACCTCCAGGACTGCGGTACAACATTCCTTTTTTTTGGAGGCTTCCTCAATGACATACAGTAGGTTGGTTGCAGGTCCGCTACAGAACCCGGTGTACATACATACATCACATATAGTACTTACATGAGTAAGATCTGGTCTGTACTGTTTCTGATCCGCATGAAAATGTGACAAGGTTGTTGGGGTGCTTCACATTTGCTGCTGTGTAGGATGGGCATGGCCGGATTTTTTTATATACTTCAGTGGTTCCCCCGCCCGCCCGGATGAGATGAATCAATGTTTCTTGATGTTTTTCATTTATTTGTCGATTCTAATTAATTCCCTTGGGCTCGCTCGTTTTCATTTCTTTCAATATACATCGATATCGATATCTCAAATATAATAGCTACCTGGTTAAACGTAACGTCGGTTGTGTTCAGAATTATATTATACCTTCCTGATTGAATACCCATGCTATATAAGATTCTAGGACTGAGAATTAGTATCGATACCGACGAGCTACACATGCGACAAGAGAGTATGAGCCGGGTTTAATCAACTTTTTTTCTTTCCTTTTTTATATCTTTTCCTTTTTTCACGATTTTACTTTTATCCAGGGTATATGGGAATTGTATAGTTTTCCTTCCCTTTCCTCCTAATTTTACCTTCCCGACCCTGTTTTTTCTCTCTACCGTTCGATCTTATCCTTTTCTTTCACCACATCTGCACGATCGATTAGGGTCGTCTAGTTGAGGAATTGAGTCGTTCTGATACTCACCCGAACGGACTCGATCATTGTTCTCGCTGCCTGCTGAAGTCCCTCGTCAAACAAACAAAAATACCACATCCACCACACAAAAATCACAAAAAAGGCACTAGTTCTTCTCTATGATCGAATACAAAACCACCAAGAGAACACCCAAACTCCAACTTCAGACGCTTCAGACACCCACAATCGCTGATCTCGTCGAACCGGTTGATATAATACCCACAACCCCCTTGACTGCCACTACAACCACTTCAAATACAATAATATCGGTCCCGCCAACCTTAAAAATAGTTACGATCATGTCGTCCACATTCTCCCAGGCCGTCATGATCTCTCTGAACGAACATATGGCACAGACACTCTTGGATTCAATGACCTCTACGATCCGTTCTTCAAAGTTGGATATGAACAGTCAGATCCAAGGGTTAGAACTGTTGGTTGAGAATCTCGAGGCTTTGAATGCTAGAGTTGAGAGTTATATGACCGAATTGAAGGAGAGGCAGGAAGATACATTTTGTTACGATGAATTGGATTTGGAGGGGTTGGAAGAGTGGGCGGACGGAATGGGAGAGACTTCGTCGTGCGGTGGGATCAAGAGAATTGCGTCACCGGTTGGCTGCAGAGGGAGCAAGGCGAGACTTGGTAAGTTTCTTTGTTTGTTCAGTTTATTGGATTTGAGAAACGAGGATGCTAATGAAATGGAAACAGCTTCCCGTCGCCTTACAACCCTTTGCGAAGAAGACTTGTCTCATCGTCCATCTTTCGAGACTATCTCCTCGAAATCCAGCCATAGCGCATCGGGTTCTATAACTATCAAAGTTGATACACCTTCAACCCCCCCACTAAGTTCTCATGAACAAACCCTCTTCACTCCTTCTACACCAGGTCAATTCCGTCAAATTGACCCTAAGAAGATCCCGAAACGCAAGCCAGTACCAGCTACCCAACTCCAAATCCCCCAGAAGAACAACAAGGCCTTCAAAAGAAAAGAAGTACCAACTAGGATGTACGAGCATCTAGGGTCTAGCTCTACAACGGTGAACACCGTTACTACCTTAGATAGTACTTGTGGTGGTGGTGATGTTGTGGGTTTCGATAAATTGGAGGCGATGTGGACGCCACCAGTTACTGATGAGGAGTGTTCACCTATCAGAGATCGAGGAGAAACAGTTTGCATTGGTACGGCTACTGCTGTTAATGTTGGTGGCGCTACGACGATATACCAACCAAAGCCAAGAAGGGTCAAGAGCAAGCAGTTGAAGATTTCTATTCCAAGGAAGGGATCCGGTGGGAAGGGGTCTGGGGGCTCTATCCCTAAGGAAAGAGTATCCCTGGTGAAAGAAAAGTCGGTGAGGATGTTGAAGACACCATCATCTGCACCTTCTGGGTCTGTATTATTTCAAAAGAGAACCAAGGAAGAGATGGAAAAAATTCGGTTTAGCTACGAGGAATGTGATGGAGGCCGGGTGGTGAGGAGGATGGACTCGGGAAGGGAGAAGAGGAAGAGTTTGTATGGGAGTGGGAGTGGAAGTATGAAAAGAAAGTTGTCTTTGAAGACTAAGAGGAGGAGAAAGTATGAGAATGGGATTCCACGATGTGATAGTCCTGTTCTGGGGAGCTGTGAAGTTGTCTTTGCCAGAAGATAATATATAATCACCACCGCTCCTCCCTCCATTCTCTCTTTCTTTTCTTCCTCTCTCTCTTCCCTTTCTTCCTTTCTTTCCCCCCTTTCATTCCTTCTTTCCCTTCTCCTCTATCGTTTTATCCCTTTTTTTTCTTTTGCAAAGCTAATGATATGTTGTACTATTGTGGGAACTTGTTTTATCTAATTGTTGCTTGCACCTGGAGTACTTGGGATTTTATTGTCTTTTGTTATTACTATTGAAGCCCGACCGATATGAGCGGACTTGACGGGCATTGGCATGGATATACCTATTTCTTTTCCGTATGGGAATTGCATTGTACGAACGACACGATACGATTTTTTGCTTTGATTCGATTCGATAACAAGTTTATATACTATCACAGCATGTTGGAGTTGGTTGGAATTTCTGCACTTTTGTCTGTAATAATATACCATAGCTCAGCTTAGCATCTACAAATCGATTCCGGTTTATTCAACCTTCCCATCCTCTGTCAAAACCATGCCATGTTAAAACCGTATGCAGAGTGCCACCGTAGTACGAGTCCATGTGCCACATAGAATGGCTATCTAGGCACTTGATACACGAAGTTACCAGTCGTGATAGACTGTGCCGGTGGTGTTTTGAGTCCAATATTAATTCAGCCTCCCTTATTAATTAGTATTTGACAGGCCCCACTCGCATGAGAAACTCGCCTCCACGACAAACCAGACTAACGTGCCTGAGCTGAGGCCCGAATTGACTGAGCCGGTGAGCGAAATTAAGGAAGTACAGGGCAATTGAAGTAATTGCATTCGGCAGGATCACAATCAGCCGTTTAAATCCAAATCAGAGCAATTGATCCAGCCACTTTGGACTATGCCGTTTCTTTCATTCAGCTGACATCAATATAATTAACAAACCTCTGACTTGTACTCACATACTTCATACAATATACTCACATCGTCCCGTATATACGTACTCGTCGTAAGACTTCACCGTTTGTCTATATATTTTTTATATGTGCCTGGTGAGGATCTAATTTTAATTTTAACCTTACCGTATCGATTCTAGATCATCTCATCTCGTATTCGGTCGGTCGGTCGGTCGCAGTCGAATTGTTCCTTGTCTCGGACTCGACTCCCGCTTTCTCCAGTTGTCTTGTCTTGTCTGTCCCTCTTCCGCCTTAAAACAACGCCACCGCCTGGCGCGACCCGCGCGATTTCTCCAGATACCTCCCTACTCCACCTTCGATCTTATCTTTATCCTTATCCGTATCGATATCTTCTAAAGCACCCTATCTGAGTACTTCGGGATAGTTATATCAGGATATAATGGAGGACCCGGTCGCAGAGGGCAGCCGGCTGGGCAAGATGGCCATCCAATCCGATGCCGCCGGCGACTACAAACAAGCCTATTACCTCTACCAGGAGTGTCTTAAACAATACGTCGAGGCGCTCAAGGCCGAATCCCAAGAAGACCGTATCGAATGGACCTACGAACAAGTCCTCATCCGCTTCGAGCGTCTAGCCGAGCTGAACGCGTGGTATAAGCGGAAGAACCAACTGGAGTCTGGATGGCTGGAACTCGATGATCTGAGGGATAGGTTGGAGACCGTTGCGCCTAAGATTTCGACTAAATTGCGCAAGTTTTCTTACGTGTCTGTGGCATCGGTGCCGGATACTGCTCAGGGGAATTCGGCTGCCGTGTCGTCGCCGTCACAGGCCCAGTCGCAGCTGGCTAGTGGCGGTCCTGGTGGTGCTGGAGGAGTATATCACTCGCCGCCTGCGAGTGAGACGCCGTCGCAGGTGTCAGCTGGGGGGTATGGCAGTCCTCAGGCGACATCGCCATATTCGCAGCAGCCTGTACCACCCCCTCAACAGCCGGCCCAGCAGCCCCCTCAGCAGCAATTCCAACCACCAGTGCAGCAGCAGCAACCACCCGTTCAACCGCAGATTCAGCAACAGCAGCAACCACCAGTCACTTCCTACCCTCCAACTGCCGGCGGAATTCCTCCAAACCCGGCTCAGTACAATGGCGAGCATGTTCGAAGAGAGTCAATTGCTAGCTCTGGTGGCCATCAATCCCAACCTCCTCAGCGTAAGGACCACACCCCTACCAACCCCTCCGTCTTTTTGTTTGTTTCAATATAACTGATGATTACTAGACCTAGGCTACAATCACCAAGGCGCCAATGGTGTAGCCTCGCCCCAGCAGTATCAATCAGGCATCCCACCAAACCCCGCCACTCAATATGGTGCCCAAAGCCCCAGCCCATACGGTGGCGCATACCAATCTCCCCAAATTGGCTCCTCCCCTCCCACCTACCCTCCGCAACAAGACCCCAATCAACTCACCCGCGTCGGCACCTTCCCCGCAGGAGTTCCCCAGCAACAGCAACCCGTAATCCAAACACCGGACCCACGAACCTACCTCCTAACTCCATTCCTTCGTCTTTCTCTGCCCGTAAAAATGTACCACTGCTATGGCGCCGCTCAAAGATACCGTGGTGGCGCAGAAGGATGGAACATAGAAATCAAAGATGGTTCCAAAAACCCCATCTACTACCTTTACGGCCTCAAACAGGCCAATGCCACTCTCGTTGAAATGTCACTACACCGTGAAGACGGCAAGAAGACGAGATGTATGGATATATATACACCGGCCCGTGAAGGACGACAAGTTTTTAATATCGGAGATATGACGTATAAGCACTACCTCCCTACCCCTGTCGACATCTATTCTCAAGGAGAAACGATTCCAAATGGCCCCAGGAAACGGATATTCACCTTCTCGGGCCGAAGGTTCATGTGGAGGCCAGACACTCAAAGCAATAGCAATCTTGTCAACGAAAGCCTTTACGAGATAGACGATGGACCGCAGGGTTTCAGACCTACGCAGGCAGGTGGACTGCTCGGAGATGGAAAGCCACTGGAGACGAAGCTTGCGTGGTATGAGCATACCATGGCAAGAAAGAAGTTGGGAAGAATCAACGTGGTTGCAGGTTTGGAGTTGGGTATTGAGGAGATATTCCTGGGTACTATGTTGGGACACCTTTGTACTATGTGGGAGGCAACGAGAAAAGGGATATAAGTTTTGATCTCCCCATTTCTTTGGGAGGAATCGGGTTTTTGGATTGTTTTGCTTTCAAGGAGGTGCGGGCTTTTTGATTTGAAGTTTTTGAGAAGGGCGGGTATGATAATGGGATGGCGAGGTTTGAAGTTGATATCTATTGAATTTCTTTTTTATTTTCTACCCTTCTTCTATCGCCATGCATCTAGCATATCTTCGATGCGGATATTTGATTCTACCACTTTTCTTCCCTTTCTTCTTTTCTTCTTTAAACGATTCGATCTTCTTTCTTTATTGGTCGCCGTCAAGCCTGCAATCTCTTTTTTCTCTTTCATTTCCTTTTCTTTGAACTGTTGAGTATTTTACTTTATTTTCTTTATACAAAAAAGCGGGGTCTTTTGAATTGAAAAAATATATTTGAAAGTTTTTGAGATTCTTCCTTTCTTTTGCTAGATATCATCTACTCCATATATTAGTGTGCTACTCTATATGTATTGAAGGATAATTCCAAAGGGGGTTATGTGGGTGCTTAGAATCTCACAGAGTCGTATTCCTGAGGTTGGAAACATTGTGTCGTGATGCTGTGTGTTGGTAGACGTCTATGAGCTTCTGCTGGTGTTGAAGACGTCACACGAAGTTTCACAGTATTTTATTATTATTTATTCACTGGCTTCTTCGTTGACCTCTTCTCCTTCTCTCCTTCTCTTCATCACCTCTTCATCATCCTCCATCTCTCTTCCTACAATCCTTCAAAAAAACAGCTTCTTCACGAACCATCACCATCATCGACACGATCACCACCACTTCCAAACCAAAAACCTGAACGAACCAAACCATCCAGCTCCCACGTGCATCCAGCAACGAACAAACTGACCTGCCTTACCCAGCTTAACTCTTAACCAAAATGATGTTTGCCAATCTAGCACGAGGTGCCAAACCCTCAACACGCTCATACCCAACCCTCCAAGAACTACAGGATACATTCTCCACCTGGGTTGGCGACTGCCTCGACATCGACGACGAAGACGAAGAAGAAGAGAACGAGGAACAAGAGTGTCAAATAGCATATGCAGAAGACTACGAGGATCATATCCCACACAGCAACGACCACGACAATAGCAGCAAGGAACCTTCTGGTACCTTACCTGATGAGAAAGACCTCCATACCAGTAGCAAGAATATAAAAAACCTCTCGGAGGGACCTAAAGACCTTCGTCTAAAGAAAGAGCGACGACACGTTTCGTTGCCAGCAGCACTCAAAGCTACTTTCTACCCTTACGGCCAAAAAGACACCTCCAAGAGTCCAAAGGAGATCACACCTCGTGCCATTTTTGAACGAGTTCTTTTAATACCGCCAAGGGACTTTGCACGCAGGCGTCGAGCTAGTCAAGAAAGTATTGAAGCTGTAGATCTTTGGATCTGCCGCGCTGCACCCGGAAATAGTTCAAGAGGCCGCGGTCAAGATAAGGAACTACTACAACCTTTAAATACCAGTACCAGTACCAATACCAATACCAATACCAATACTAGTACTAATACCAATACCAATACCGTTTACCAGGAGGTTTCCTCGTTTCTAGCTCTTACAAAGGGGAGTAGGAAACGAAGGAGAGAAGCAGTCGACGTAGACGACAGTGATACACCTTTAACGCCGGCACTGCTATCATCCCCGCTGGCGTCTAGGAAGAGACCGCGAATCTAAAGTAGTCGCGGGGTATTGGGGCAAATATAAATTTATATATACAAGGCGGAATCACAAGTTCGAGGATAGAGTAAATAGGTCTCTTCGGCGAAAAAATAATCACCTATATATATCAGGATTGAGAACCGCTTTGGAATAGCGTGTGGAGCAGTATATATTATATACTTAATTATATATAAAAGGCGGACAGATATACGAGCAGTACCGACGACATGAGGGCTGACGCAGATGATATCGAGAAGTACGAGCTGAATGGTCAGTATCCTTCTATTTCTCCTCTAAATTCATATCGACCCACCCCACCTTTCTAATTATAATAACTTTCTAGGCTACCCGGATCTATCTATTACGGAGCACTTTTTTAGTGTTCCCTTGAATTATGCCAAAACAGACGGGCATGAAATCACGATCTTTGCACGGGTAGTCAAGAAATTCGAGAAGCCGGTCAAACCGGGAAAGAGGAAGGCGAAGAAGGAAGATAACGGAGAAGAGGGGGAAAGGGAAGAAGGGGACGATAGGTCGTATTGTAAGTTTCATTTATTACATAGTCTCTAAGTTTATTAAGATTTTTAGTAAAGGAAGCTAACTCCTTGATATTAAGTATGCTATTTAAATGGTACGTGATTGGTGTGAATTTATCGTAAAATTGCCGTATGACTTTAAATTTTAACACGAAATATAATACAGGAGGGCCAGGTTTCAATAATACCACCCCGAAAGCCGAATATGTTTCCAAATTCATTGATAAGGGCTATACGATCGTCCTCCTGGACCAAAGAGGAACCGGTCTTTCTGAATGTATCTGCCCCGGAAACATCCCCGGGGACACACCGGAGGAGCAAGCAGACTATGTATCACATTTCAGGGCAGATAATATTGTTAGAGATGCGGAGGTCGTGAGGGAGAAGCTTGTGGGGAAGGAGGGGAAGTGGAGTTTGGCGGGGCAGAGCTTTGGGGGGTTTTGTATTGCGACTTATTTGAGTTTTAGGTGAGTATACCACACGCACCGGACCTATTATGACTTGAGTGACGGAAGGTTACTAATTTTGGGGGGTAAGGCCGGAATATATTACAGAGGCATTTATGTTCGGTGGTATTCCACCTATTGGTGAGAACACCCCGGATCAGGTGTATACAAATCTCTATAGTAAGGTTTTACCCAGTCCCCGCCTTCAACTAGTAGTATAACTAATAGATTGTATCAGAGCGTTTGGCGGATCGGAACACTGTGTACTATACAAAATACCCCCAAGATATCGAACGAGTCAAAGAGATCGCTAAATACCTCGGTGAAAATGAGGTTAAGCTATCCAACGGGGGTACTCTGACCATCGACCGATTTAGAGATTTGGGTATCTCGTTCGGTATGCATGGGGGTATTGATGGCATTCATAGTAAGTATAATATATAAATATTCTGAAACATATATGAACCCCGACTAATACCTCTATGATGTCATTCGATAGAATTGGTGTTCAGAGCTCATAATGATATCACTCGATTTGGAAAGATACTTACTCCAACATTGAGTTTGATTCAATCGTATCAGTCATTCGATGATCATGTAATATATTGCATCTTGCACGAGGCGATATATTGCCAAGAGTAAGTTCAAGTCATATCCCCATCCTCATATCTACATATATTTGTATAAAAAAGTCACTTCCGAACGTTTACACCAATCATAAAATAGTGGCAACGCCTCAGACTGGTCTGCAAACCGAATCCTCCTTCAACAATCCGACAACCGTCTCCGTTCCTACGATGCCTACCTAGCATCGTCAACCCCCTCTATCCCGGGTACCCTCGGCGCCCTCTTCTTCACCGGCGAAATGATCTACCCGTCAATGCTAACCTCCTACGCCTCCCTCAAACCACTAAAACAAATCGCTGAAATCCTTGCTGCGAAAAAGTGGGAGGGAAGGCTATACGACCTTGATCGGTTAGCGCAGAACAAAGTACCTGTGTATGCAGCGACATATTTGGAAGACATGTATGTAGACTTTGAGTTAACGCGCGTATTTGCGAGGAGGACGAAAGGGGTCAAGGAGTGGATTAGTAATGGGGTTATGCATAATGGGATTTCGGCGAAGGCTGGGGAGGTTATCGGGAAGTTATGGGAGTTGAGGAAAGGGATTTCTGATTAGTGTGAAGGGAAGGTTATGGGGGTGCTTATCAATACATGGTGGTAGGAAAGTTAGAACTGTGAGATACTTATGTCTTATAGACACATTTGAGAATCGAATCGGGTTTTTACATTTCTTTTTCTTCCCCTTCTCTCATTATAGACGAAAACCAGTGTACACATGTGACGAAATCCATAAAGGCAATATAGCGATGCCAGACTCGGATATTTTCCGCACACGCTGATAATTTCTAGCTGTTGATACTTCTATTCATAAACTGTCGTGAGACTTTTCGCTCGCTTGGTGGCAGCCGAAACTAAACTGACCCACCCTCTTTTGGAGCTTTAAAGCTCAAGCCTTCTTTCCTCGAGACGAGGTACACTCATAACCTCTCACGTTTAATGTCGTCGGAAAAATCCAGGACGGAATACTAGTATACTACAAAAAGTACGAAAATGAATGTAGCTTCGCCTTACCTCGGGAGAAGAACCAACTTGTTTTCCGTCCCTGCAGAACCAAATCTGCATGCAAGAACGTGGGGTAACAGAAACCCGAGCCATGGCTCGAAGGGAGAGTGAGGGGAATTAAGTTATTCCTTAATTATCCCGGCTGTTCTTATTCTCTATAAGTTTAAATAAAGGCTAAATTCCCGCCTCTGGTTTCCCCTCAGTGTAACTAACTTGACTTCAACCTTTAAAAAGAATTCTTCAAATTCGAATCATTTGCATTTTTGGGAGCTGCAGTCCGATAGCTACGTATACTACTTAATCAACAACTTAAGTTTGAAAGGTCCTAAGGAAGAGCACCGAATACTTATCCATTCGAAAGCACAGCAAAAATGCCAGAAATATCGGGTAACGCCGGCTACAAACCACTGCAGGGCAAGCTTGCCATTGTCACTGGAGCTTCAAGAGGTATACATTCCAAAGCTCCAAAATCCCCCAGCCAATCAGAATCCTCCCCATCCCAAACAGCTTGGTCCAAAATACCACACCTCAACACGCTAACCCGCTTGCTTTCTAAATCCCAGGTATTGGAGCTGCTATCGCTACAAAACTCGCCTCCTACGGCGCAACTTTAGTTCTAAACTACACCTCCCCTTCCTCCGCCCAAAAGACACAAGACCTAGCCGACACCCTTTCAGCAACCTACGGTACCTCCTCTATCATCGTCAAAGCAGATTTAGGCGACACCAGCGTCGGCGAGGACATAATCACCGCCATCAAAACCTCCCCCCTCTATTCCACCAGCACACGACCCTTAAAAGTCGATATAATCATAAACAACGCCGGTATCTCCAAAAACACAAAGACCGTAGATGTCACACCCGCGGTCTTTGACGAACACTATAGAATCAATGTTTTAGGTCCTTTATTACTTGTTCAGGCTGCGATACCGTATCTTCCTTATGATGGGTCCGGTAGGATTGTTTCGCTTTCGAGTGTTTCTGCGACTTTGGGATTGCCGGGACAAGCTATTTATGGAGGTACTAAAGCTGCTTTGGAGGCTATGACAAGAACGTGGGCGAGGGAGTTGGCGGAGAGGTGTACGGCTACTTGTGTTAATCCGGGTCCTGTGGTGACGGATATGTATGGTGGGACTAGTGAGGAGTTTAAGGAGGTTATGAGGCCTTTTATTGGTATGTTTTCTCTCTCTCTCTCTCTGTGTATTTTGTTTTTGTTTAGTGAATATGTTATGAGATGGCTAATGGAACTTGGGGGTATAAAACAGAGCATGCACCATTGATGAATTCCGGTGGTGCAAAGGGCCGTGGAGCAACATCCGAAGAAATCGCAGGGTGTGTGGGTATGCTTTGTCTGCCTGATAGTTATTGGTGTACTGGGAGTGTAGTTTCTTGTAATGGAGGGATGTTAATGGGGATCTAAAGGGGGTGCAGACTATGTTATGGGACACAGTGGAATGTTATTTGTGAAGATATATCAGATAACTTATCTAATTTCCTAATCAAAGGCGGCTTTGGAGAGTAAGGTATATGATTCTAGTTAATTAACCGGTATGATAATGTGGATGTTCGGATGAAGCGGTGTTAGGGGTTTTGCGAAGTCTGGTTTGAGACAAATATGCATCTAGTATCAAGTTATACTAAAGGCTAGTCCCATTACGAATAAATGATAGTCATTGTACAAGCTTAACTATTCCGAATGTTATATGTATGCTCGTCAAAAATGGAAGAGTAAAAAGCGCACAATCGAAAGCTAGTTAGGAGCATATCTAGAAATCCGCCCAGGCCTAGGCCACACCGGTGCCGATTAGGTAGAAGTTGAGGGATGCATGTAGCTTATTCATTTGTGATATCCAGACACTCCGATACCAAAGTACGAATCTTTTGGTCCATGAAACCAGCTGGTCAGGCTTCTGGATGTAGTACTAACTGGTGGGGTCGACTCTCCTTCAAAGACCATAGCCATGCACGTGACATTTTTGACCTCAGAAACTGCTGTTTAGCTGTGTAACCTGAAATAACAGTGTATGACCTCTTACTCAGCAGTCGACGAATTCTACCCCAGCACGTGACAATATTGAGCTTCAGAACTTAGGTATCACAAAGGATCTACAAAGCTTGGAACAAGTACTGTGTATATAGACCTTGGATTTCACGTGATGATATTGAGCTTCAAAACTTAGGTGTCACAAAGGATTTCTTACTACACACAGCTTGGAATAAGTGAGTGGGCACCCATATAGAGACAGACCTGGGATCTCACGTGATGATATTGAAGCTCGAAGCTTAGGTGTCACAAAGGATCTAATACTACACACGGCTTGGAATAAGGGTGAGAGTACCTATAGAGATTTGGAATTTCACGTGATGATATTGAAGCTCAAAACCTAGGTGTCACAAAGGATCTACACTAAAGCTTGGAGTAAGTGAGTGTATATAGACCTGGAATTTCACGTGATGATATTGAAGCTCAAAATTCTGGTGACACAAACAGTTATTGAGAACCACATCACGTAGTGAAATTGGGCCCCAGAATTACTTGGTTTCTGTGTCACAAGGATTCCAGAGCTTCTACACGTGATGCTTTTGGGCCTTGCAAAGGGTCAATAGGGTGGATACTGAGCTGGGGACTCTAGCTCTAAAAGTGTTTGTGGTTAGGTTAGCTTTTTCTATTGGTACTATGCAATGGATAAATTGGCACAATCCCTCTAAAAGCTTCCAGGTCTGGGTACGAGACAACCTCAGAAGGATAACTAGCACCAGGATCGGAGTTAAGGGATCAAAACGAAGTCTATCTAATAACTGTAGGATTCATCAATTAATTCAATCAGCTTTGCAAGATATATAATTAACCACACAAAAATTTTCTTTGAGGTGGGTGTAATGCCGCGGGAGTATGGTGGCGGAGGTGAATACGAATCGTCTGGCTGACAGGCAGAACGTTACGGAAGTGCAGGTGAATGTGCGGCCATGTATATAAGCTAGCGAACTCTCGTAAGTTTGGCTATATAGTAACCTGGAGGCCAGGCACTGGTTGTAATATTATAGAGCTCGCTGACCTCGAGGCCGGATGCATATGCATGCATAGATCACAGAAACATACACCTATTATATACATATGCCACTACTAAGAAGGCTTTGGGAGCCTACATTGGATCTAACCCCACGTACGTATATCAATCGAAAAGCTTTAAAGAAGCATTGTATATTGGCTGAGAAAGAAAAAACCACATTTGATTCCAATTCCATCTTTTCGAAAATTCGACTGGATTCGGATTTACGTTGGCCAGTTTCAGACGTCAAAAGGCTGGTTATTTGCCAAAAAAAAAAACACTCTCGGGCTTCGTACTTGCGATGAGATGAGATGGAGCTCGTTAGCACGATCCAATGAAGGAGTAGCCAGGAGCTGCACATGCTCATAACTCTCGGGCGAAATCCCCACTGCGTTCAAAACTGCAGCCATGAAATTTTGAAAGTTGAAAAAGAAATAAATGCACGAAATATTCAACATGCACATGTAAAAAAACGCTTGCAGCCGACACGAGGTCGAAATTAACGGCGCAAATACGACTTTGGCAAGAAGGCGTAATTGGAACATATTCCGAGTGGCCGGAATCAGAATTACCACAACTGTTATGTCAGTCTATTGCATCGTCTGATACTCATGTCCCTCTCAAAGCCAAGGCTACAAGAAAGTGGGTTAACTTGGAAAGAGACCAGGCCAACTCGAATGTCTGTGTTCAAGGCATTCACTACCTATATGCGTCCCACCTTCCGGCTTCCTCGCAAATTGTGACCGTTTGATAGGCGCAGATCCTGGGCACATGTGCCGGACTACTGGAATTAGTTCCGAGGCTCCGGAGTCCACAGGGCCCAAAGGTTGAAGGACCCAACAGAGCCGAGAACAGACCCTAATTCCAGAACTTATGCCTTGCCACGTACGTCATCTGATCATGTTGCAATCAATTGAGGGAGGGGGGAACTCGGACCACTCGTAAAACCATTACTAACTCGTACCAGCCGTGCGCGTATGCGTCAAAATCTTTTAGGCGAAAGTTGTCTTAGTTCCCATGGCACGTTGCGAAAGGGAGTGTGGCTACTTGGTCTAAACGGGGTTCTCGCCAGGTATGAATACTGTTTCAGCTAAAGGAAGTGGTCTGGTGTGTTAAAAAAGCCTCGTGAAGGTACGCATGTATTTAATATTTTCGTATCTTAACTTAGTAAGTTAGCCCAACGGAAGATTCTCGGTATTTTAAGACTGTCATGTCCATGAAGAACTAGTAGGTTATCTTCATGTCATATGTAGGGTGGTGGCGACGAAAGTTCGAGGGCTTTTAAGCCCACAGCTAGTACTAGAATGCTCGTAAAACATGAGACTCTCGATCAATTCGGGCCCATGCAACTATCAGTTATCTCCCAAGGACTTGGTATCGGATGATCCCAACGACTCGTCTGTTTTTTGCGACTAATTTTGAGGCCTCCCGTGCATGGACATATCCAACTTCTTGAGAAGTATGCATGCAGGTTACTAAATACTCATTTCATGTACCATCATATTGCATACTTTGTGCCGTTAGCGGGTCTCTCATTACCCTCCGCCAATATTCCGTTTAGAAGTCCCTCTTCCAGCTCATAAATATACAAAAACGATAACAACATTTCAATGTTGTTGGTCAGGCATAAGCAGGACTATGCGCTTGCAGTAGAAGGGGGGTAACCGGTTTGAAATGACAAATTTGCGCTTGTCAGCCCCCCTTTAGGGAGACCTGTTGGGTGTGCTTGCATCCTTGTCCGGATACGCGGTTCCGCAAAAGATCCAAGTTGCTGGTCTGGGTTCGTGCAGGCCAGCGCTGCAGTAGCCAGCTGGCCAACTCTCATACCTACATAGTATGTCCGTAACTATATTTGTTTTTCCTGCGTCAGGAAAATGTTGATGTTGCACCAAGCCCCGGCGTACCCGGACGCTTTCCTCGGTGCGTATTCTTTTTTTTTTTCCTTCTCGACTGCATGCAGGTGCGAGAGCTCACGTACATGCAGTTTCTGACATTAAATGGACGTAGGAGGTCAGGAATTTCCCTAGATCGGCAAGTTATGGACACAAGAAAATTGAAATGCGAACTGCAAACAAGACGAGCAACAGTTCAAGCAAAATAGACTAGTCGGCGGGGTAGGGGCCTAGGACTAGGCACGAACCTCGTGGGTGGGTGCATACACGTAAGGAATAATGTACAACATATGGGGCTTACAGAGACGCTAATGAGGGTGTCAGCCCATCTGATGATGTCATGCGTGTTAGATTGGCTGATATTAAGAGAGTATTAATCAAGCACATGGATTAGGTTTTTTGGGGATTTGTGAAATCATATTGCATCACTTGTTCGAAAAGAACTACGTCGGTGTGATACCGTTTTTGAAGAGAGATATATATAACGAAAGTGTTTCGGGCAAAGTTAGGTCTCGTATAATCTTGCGTTAGGGCGTTTCGCCAGAGGCGCTAGCAAGATACTGGGTATCTTCAATCGATTCTGAAAGGCATGAATTTGAAAAAGTGGAGCTGTGCAACAGTGGATTTGAGAGAGCACGAACCTCTGGTGGACGCCGAAATCTTGGGGCGGTAAATCTGCTCGCTGTGTCTTCTGGTTCCGCTGCAGTTCTGCGGCAAAGGTACCAAACTATTCTTCATCAGGTTAGCATGGCCACTGGTTAGGTCCATGCCTCCTCGGCTTCTAAGACTTATGAGAGACTAGGCTCTAATCAGCCGCTCGTATAACATAATGCATGGATACATGTCTTGAACATCCGAGCTAAGAAGGATTTCCTACCATAATCAACCCCCCGCTTTCGGCTCTTCGAGAGCTCTGATATTCGCTCTAAGGCTAGGATTCAAGGAAACTTTTGCGGTTATATATATCTTTTTGAATTTTGTGGATATAAGAGTTTAGACGATCATCAAGCCTCGGTTTTTGTGCTCGATATGGGTCCATGATGTCCGCCTGAGTGTTAGTTGGACAGGGTTTATAGAACTCGATACGATGCGCTAGCCTGGCTTCTAACCGTCAACTGTTGGATTCTGACCTGAGAGGGTGTCATACTATTTTCTTATTCACTCAGATGGAAAGCTGTAATTTCTATTTCGAGCACACCCACATGTCTACAGAAATTTAGACACCCTCCCATTCCAAACATACGGGTTACGGGAAGAGAATACGGTTCGCCTCTTTTTTTTCTCCTTTGGTCCCCAAATCCCAAAGTTTTGGAATGCGCAGAGTAAGGTGCTTGTTTTTTTTCCCTCTCTCACTCTCCCCTCTGTTTCTCTCCCGTTGCTGCATTTAATACGAAGACGAAGAAGAAAAATTAGGACCCGCGGAGGGGGAAGTGGATACGTATAGTACAGAACGACCGAGCATTCGCGAATGACAGGTGCATGTACCGACAACCCACCAGCCGCTTCGAATTCGTACATGTGGGATCCGACTGCCATTTGGGATCTTTCCCTGATTTCAAGATCGGCTGATTAGGAGGTTGAAAATTTCCGGGGGTTGATGGGTTGGCAGCCATCATGCAACAATGTGGCACAGTAGAATCTTAACTCGAAAGGATAGTAGATTTGAAGTTTCTTTTTGAGGGACCTACGCGAGTGCGATGTGATCTTGAATGGAATGAATCAAAACCCCTCTGTGGGTCTTCAGTAAGACGAAAAGGAATAGATAATATTTTTGAATTCTACGAAATTATGTTAGCTTTGCAAGTGGATCGAAGGTTGTTGTTTATATCGAGCAAAAACGGTTAATTCCGCCGACGGCATTATACGGAAAACTTCTTGAACACAAGTCACAAGTTGGTATTTAACAACCAATAACCAACTGTCGGACGTCACCGAAGTGTTATATATTATACGTCAAAGACAATGGATGCTAAAGCAAAAAGAAACCCCCAAAACAAAAAAAAAGATCGCATAAGAGAGGAGTGCAATTCTCGCCAACAGATTCTTAGCACGTAATGCATTATGCAAAATGAGAGTTATAGAGATGTGGGAATAATTTTCCCAACTCCCAACCATCCTAAACGTGGTGATTTTTGCGTTGGACATCGCCAAGGGTCTTTGCGTTCTCTAGCTTATCGATGTGGAGCCTCATGTGGGTTCTGAAACCTGTCCAGGGCGGTGGTCACGCCGCAGGTCGGTCGAAATGAATTCTCTGGTTCAACCACAACAGGCTAGGACCCGGTTGCGGACCAATGCATTCAGTTCTGCTGTGAGAGGGTCTCGGGGGGATTCATTTAACAAAAAAAAAGTATCCTTGCATGGTGGTGGTGTGAGTGTTCCAATAATTGCTCTGTCGTTGGAAGAGCGCATGATAACCCGACGGTTGGGAAACGGCTGTTTGGTTTCCGTACGAAGTGACTTTCGTTTGATTACTGAGCGAAAGCGTCTGCTATGTACTTTAATTCTGGGTCTCTAGGATTCTAAGACCTTCCTTTATTGTTTATTAGAGGTGGTAATCCATTTTAGCTGCTTTTTTCTAGAAGGGTGTGCCTCAAGCGCTGCTCAACGGTTTGGAAAACTGTGATAAGATCGATCCAGGCGATTTTTCACCATTTTCTCTCCCTTGTTTGCGGTCCGCGGCGGCAGAAATGCAAATCACACCATTTGAGCCAATGGATGCGAGGTTTCTCGAAGGAATGTTAGATGTGATCTTCCAACGAAGGCTATTGGTCGAGTCAATTAAGACTAAGATTAATAGTGCAGGAATACTCTTACTATTGCACACGAAGAAAGGTTGCCAGCGCTTAGATCTGTGAGCCTGGCGTGAAGATAAGATCTGCCTTTCCTTAAAGCCTTCTGCTTTAGGCGCGCTGAAAGGAACACTTTCCCGTGTAGGACTAGACGATTCGCCAGCTGGGCCTTAGCATCTGAAACCGACCGATGCATCCGATGCATCACACGAAATTGAATCCATCCTGCACTGCCCTTCCCTTCCGGTTGCCGTTGAATTCCCGCGCTCATCGATGAGAGGAAGAAGGATAGCTTAGCGTATTATTTCACAAAGCTTCCGTAGACCCAGACCCAACATCCCACCCCTCCAAACTCTCCTCGGAAGCACAATCTTTCGACCAGTTGGAATAAATTTCTAGACCAATCCCAGTGACAGCCTGGGATTCGTGCGATTGCTGATCTGAAGACAAATCCGGAACCATTCCTCACAGCGTCTGCCCCAGATATTTTAGGATGGACGACTAGGACAAAAGAAAGGAATAAAATAAAGCGCTACTGTTCGAACGCTTGTCACATTCCAGAAGTCACATTTTCAGGGAACCGGGAAGCGCCAGTTCCCTTTCTTATCCCACGGGCTCTGTGGTCAATGATCACGATTGAATGGGGGGTTATTTCCGGAAGAGCAGGCACATACTTAGCGTGAGATGACGACGCTCGGTGGACCATGCGCTTAAACTTCATCGCGGGTGAACTGGGGAGCTGGCAAAATCCGAAATTAGGCCGCCTCTTTGGATTGAAACACGGCTGTGCAAAAACCCTTTCATTGCGAACGATGTGATGTCAAAAAGTGGAGAAGATCTCATATTGTGTCAAAGGGAAGTGTCAACAAGAAACTCGTCCCCAAAGTTTGGAGTCGCGACAAACGAATAAGCGGGCCAAGTTGGCTGAATTTCCCGCTAGTTCTGCGCTCAAACCCTTGACGTGCAGGGGACAGAAGGGAAGTTTTGTTTGTTTCCACCATGTTGTGTAGCGTCGAAAAAAGCACCAGATATAGAAGCTTTTGATTCACGGCTCGCAAAGAATTTCCTTGGTGTCCCTGTTTAGGTCGGTAGTGCGTCGAGTGGATACATCGTTTGCGCAAAAAACAGTTGGTTGTTGCATGCATGCACCAGCGTATCTCGCCTCAGCGAGAAAGATGCCCAGCTTCCGGTCTAGACAAATTCGGAAAATAACTAAGGTCACATGAGAGCTGGATAATACCTGGTTTTCATGGTGTTGTTGTTAGTGAGTAGGTATCATGTCAATGCAATGTCTCGCTCTTTCCGAGGAGCTGAGGAAGAAAGCGAAGCAATAAATCTTCTTTACTGATAAGCTGCATGAGATATTATTTTTCTTGGAACCCCATTTAATAAGTTTAGAGGGAGTGTCCCGTATCGGATCACAAGACCAAGCTTCCATTTGGAAGTAGCAATCAAGGATTCCCTCGTCCGGCGATTGTCTGGCTGGAACTTCTCGGAGGGACGCAGGCCAGCCATTGGGGAATGCAGCAGCGGTTGTACACACCACACAGTAAGCGCATTCCGTCAGGCAGAAACTGCTCCATTCCTCTTTTGCTTCACAAAAGGACAAGTCGATGTTGGGGTGGGGTCGAGATTCTGGGCATTGGGACAGCTGAGGACAGAGCACCAATAGCATGAAGAATAAAAGACGAGTCGTCCTGGTGGACCCGCTACTTGAGGCCAGTGGCACATATACCAGAAACATTCCAACTTTTAATTGAACCGCCCTGCGCCATCTTTTTGCTTGGCTTTTGAATTAGGACCCAATTTTCCGCGGTTGCGTCGTTGGCTTTCGAAGCAGGGCACCAACGCATGTAAGGCGGCGGACGGCTCTTACCCGCCGGCTCAAGGCGTAAACAGGCTGTAAACAGGAGGAGGGAAAAGTCGCGCTCGTGTTTTAGACAAATTTGATGAGGACTTAATGCTCGGGTTATCAAGGGCAGAGAATGTGCTTTTTGCATTGACAGGCTTCCATTTCTGAGCGGTGAGCAACATGGGTATCTTTACACTCGACATGCGAGCGGAAATAAAACAGGGATGTTCCTATCCATCACAATGGCATTGGTCATCCTCGTAGGAACGAAGTACAAAGTCCCGAGGCTAGCGAGGACAATAGGAATTGTTGACGTTTTCGGGGTCGAATCCTTGAACGGCTGACTTTTGAGTTCTTTCCACCCAGGAAGGAAGGCCAGAAGGTTGCAAGTGACAGCTATCAACAATTTTGCTGGTCTTCCTTCTTATTCTTCTTGCCTCGAGATTTGTTTTATTGACGTTAAGGAGAAGCAACTTTTCTTTTGAACCAGACGGATAGAGCGGCAACGTTATCGTGAGATTTGTCCCAAGCGAGAACCTGTGTCCGCATCAATAGGTGGGATGTTACGTATATCGTTGGAGTATTTACTTGGACCTAGTGGTTCCGCATCCATGTTGTTTGCGAGATGGTTGTCTGTTCCGTATTAGAGTTTCGATGTGCCTTTTAGTTGGAGCCAAGTATCATCATATGCAAATGCCGCCCTCCTATCTGGATTCCATTCCAGGTCTTCGTGCTACAAGAAGTACGAAGTTCTTTGGCCCTTTGCTTGTCCTACCCCGTCTCCGTGATTGCCAGTCCAAAGAGCCGGACGGATACAATCTGGTCCGTTGTCGCAGTTAGTTCTTATTTCAAGGCGATATTGAATATTCCCTGTAAAGGTCAAGAGCAAACGATATTAACCAGTAGGATACTTACTGGAAGTTAACGGCACTGCGCATGCACATGTACCGTCTAGGCAAATTTCTGATCCAAACTGGATGGCCTGCCGATACCTCGAACCTCTGGCGTAAGCAATTCCACGGAGGAAGATCCCATGTCAGGCAAGCCCAGAAGCTCGAATCCCCGGGATCCTGGGCAACTTTTTAGTGCGCGCATGTTTGAAGTTGATCCCATGCAAGCAATTGAGAAGCGTGAGGAACCAGGGTCCCAATGGCCGAGTCGCCTTTGCTTTTTTGTTCTGTGCCATTCGCTCGTTCATTTCGACGCTGGACGAGGCGTCTCAGAAAACTTTCCATTCTCTTTGCTATTTGGATACCCACATCTAAAAGGCCCTTTTCCTTGCCAGATGGAAAAGCAAGGGATTGGGCCCTCTTTTGGAGCTAGTTTGTTAGCACTGATGAGTTCATGTTGCATTTTTTGTCATCGCTTGCAAGCGGGCGGCCAGGAAATTGAAGGCTAAGAGAGAATGAAAGTTTCCTGGTGTATATAAGCAAAACATCCGCCGTTAATGCCAAAAGCCGCGGGCTTTTGCTCTTTTCACACGACGAAACTCGAAACTATCTGCCCTTCACTATTCCCTTCGATAATTCGATTCCTTCGATAGCTAGCATAGCCGAACCCGAACTTATCCACTTCCGACTACTTACGTATACCCGCCAGTGCAGTGCAAAG
Source organism: Orbilia oligospora ATCC 24927 (assembly GCF_000225545.1). Classification (NCBI taxonomy): domain Eukaryota; kingdom Fungi; phylum Ascomycota; class Orbiliomycetes; order Orbiliales; family Orbiliaceae; genus Orbilia; species Orbilia oligospora. The sequence goes on from NW_011645745.1 coordinate 405,886, forward strand.
CCTTCAGGGTACTTGTGTCGCTACTAGTATAGTATACTACTATTTATATTTATCACATAGCCAAAAAAGGTGGTATATAAGTGCATCCGACGAAAACAAGCTGCAGCATCTTACATACATCTGACATTTTCAAACTCTCTTTTTTTTTTTTTGTTCTTCGAATAATATCTGGCAGTCGACACAAACCTGCAGCAAAAGCGATTTACTGGGGGAAAATACTCGACATTTGCCGCTAAATATTGGGCGTGTGCATGGGAAGACTACGCTAGACCAGCCTGTGAGTGTTAACCAAGTTTTTTTAAACGAGTCCTGTTCAATACGCTGTCCCTGTTATTGCATTGCATCTATAGTTATCAGTGTCATTTGGTCCCTTTCGTTCCCCTCTACAGGCCTGCATGTCGACTTGCCGACTCGAGAATTTTCTCATGCATGTAAGTGAATGAGAACCGTAGTCGAGGGCATGGATGGATTCTTGTGCCTTTTCCTTCAATGCCAACCCGCCAGTTACCAGGAGGAAGCTTAAGGAAGGAGTGGCTAGCGGAAACGATGGTCGCCAGCATCTTTTCTTTTTTCCCTGATCACTCCCATGCTGGGAGCGGTGGGCAACCAAATTTGGGCCGCCGGTAGTTTTGTCATACGACGAGAATATTGGGACCAAGAAAAGAAACAAACTGGGTGGTGCCAGAAAAGAACCGCGCGAGAGAGAAAGAGCCGATATCTTCCTCCACACTCCCTGCACTGGGCATTTTCCGCTGTGACCTTCCCTCCCACACCTGCCCACCCAAATCTGCAGTTTTACACGCACCACACGAGGGAAGGCCAACCTGCTCGCAGCTTACATGGGACGCCTCTGCCTTGCACTGCATTTTTTATTTTCTTTGTATTTTTCTTGGGGAGGGGGAATGATGACCAAGAAAAATAAAACGGAGAATGCAAAGGAGAAGTGCGTGCGGGTAACATCCCATGTCTTTCCGAGGAAACCCAAAAATACGCTGCCTTTTCGGCTGCTGAGATGGTGCCGAGTCCCACATCCGCCTGATCTGAAAAGGAAGACGAAGATGCCAGCAAATCCTGTAGGTGCAAAGCCGACCCTCCAATCTTGTCTTGCGTCGTCCCCTCGTCGAGTTTCGTTGCCCATGCTCTGGTCATGTTCGGCTCTGACGGCCAATCAGCGCATCGCAAGCCCGTATTCCACAAGGACGGGGCTGCAAACCAGCAAGCAAAAAAGACGAGTGGGAAGCCTGCAGACTGAAAAAATTGCCGCTGGTATCTTTGCCAGAATTACTTTTTTTTGAGTCGGCATGCCCTGCCATTGCGTTAGCAAGTCGGCTACCTCTCCGCCCGCCCACCCACGAGTTTCTAACAATAAGCCCATTGTTCATAATAATTTCCATTGGGCTGGGCCCAAATATTATCACGGAAACGGCCCTCCCTCTTGATCTTCTCCTCTCTTCCTTCTCTTCTCTCGGAGAATAGACCGTAAAAAAACAAAAAAGGTTTCGACCTCAGTCCTTTCTTAGCTTTTTTTTTTCACCGTCGGTATCGAGGGTGAGTGCAAAAAGGTGTACCAGCAGGCCTTCTTGCCCTCACGCTTGAGCCCAGTAGTACCGTCTGTTGTACCCGCAATCGGTGTTCCGTTCGGGTCCTCTTTCTCTTCACAGTTATCGTTGATTTTCTTGGATTCCCGTTGGCGTTTATTGAGGGGGTTGTTACGTGTTATCCAGTCGTCTGTCTGCCGCTTCGGAAATCCATTCCCACCGCTAGTTAGAAGGAAGAAGGAGGAGGAGACGAAGAAGCATTGGTCGAGTCGAGGTCATTTCGAAGCCATTCAGGGCCTAATTGCATCGCGCCAAAAGCTCGACTCCCACATTCATTTCAACCATTTGCCTTGAAGTCCCATAGCATCCTTCCTTCTCTGGAAGACATTATCATTTTATATCCTTTTCTATTTGTTAAATCGTTTTTGCGGGCATCTATACTCACATAATTTAGGAAGAAACCTTTCATCCTTTTCGATCATCATCAGCATCGTCTTTTTTCGCCGTCCTCATCTCGCATCGAATCCCTCATCTAGCAGGCATCTTCGCCCATCAAATAGCGACTAGTTCTCCGACACACGCGCGGATATAAGCTTCGACGTTGAATCTACCGCAAAAGGCCAAAAACTTTGAAAATCACCTCGAAGGCAAATTAACTTCGGCGTACCCTTCCTTGATCGAATCGTCTAGGAATTCCGTCACTGGTAAAGGTTATTAGCACTTCGGGGGGCCCCTCTTTCGCCGCACCGTAGGACGACCCTCATCGCCGACTCTCCTTAGACTACAAGATAGCGACTGTAAAACTGGAGACGGGGAGGATCTTTGGATACCGTACGCGCCAAACGTGCGTGCACTGCAAAGAGAAATTCGTATAACAATCGCGGCAGTTAATAGAGCATAACTGAAGTACAAAAACTATGTCGCCTTCCGCTGAAGACCACACGATTAGTAAAACGAACGGCACCGCCAACGGGACGACCAACAATCATACTCCTGTTCGTGAGGCTTCCGCCAGCTCAACCTTCACTGCTGTCAACGGGACCTCAAACTCGGTTTCCAACTCGAATCCGCGGCCGGCGGAATCCATCCGAGTCGCGGGGCCATCGCCCCCTTCAGCAGCACCACAACCACCACAACCACCACCTCAGGCGCATTCTCCCAGCCATCAACTCCAACTCCAAAACAACCACCACAACCACCATCACCACGCGCACCACAACCACCGTAGCCAGACTGCTTCTCACGCTTCCCAGTCTGGCAGCGGGGACGAGGACGCCGGTGACCACAGCGATATCACAGGCTCCAACCTACAATCTCCCGTAACCCCGAATTCTCACCCTGATCCGAAATACGCTCAGGCTGCTGCCGATAACAGGCCCTTGTCTGTTCGCCCTTCTGGCAGTCCTGAAGGGGCTATCCAAAAAAGGAAGAGGTCGAATTCCGCCGAAGTTGGGAATCGTGCTGAAAACTACGGCCAGATCCGGGAAATGTCGACTGAGGTTGTCCAGTACCATGGTCATAGTATGCCGATGACCAATGACACCCGTATGGTGGATGTATCTGACGGGCCCCGAGACGAAATCATGCCAGACCGCCATGCCCCTGAGCATATCGCCCAGAGAGCCAGCGAGGAAGCCGCCAAATTGGAGGATATGCGAAACCGGGACCCAGCCGTCTTCGAGGCTCACGTGGCACAGCAACTCCAGGGGACACCACAAAGTGACCATATCCGTTCATACAACCCCAACATGTCTCCGAACATGACTACCATCAACGGGAACGGCCCGACTACTCCCGGTCAGCCTGAAACGAAGCGGAAGCGTATCTTTAGCAACAGGACTAAGACCGGCTGTATTACATGCCGAAGGAGGAAGAAGAAGTGTGATGAGGGCAAACCTCATTGTTAGTACAAACCTATCACTTTTGATCTTTTTTTACACCGAATGAAACAGCTAACAGGTATGGCAAACACCAGGTAATAATTGCAAGCGTGGAGGATTTACTTGTGGTGGATATGCTGGTAAGATTAATCCCTTTCTGGGACCACTCACTCCCACCGACGCTCCCGGACATCCTCAACATCTATATAACGACGCCGCGTCAACCAACTCTGGTGCATCCGGCTCCCTCTTTGCACGAGGCCAACAAGCTGATTCGATCTTGGCAAACGGTCCAGCTCCTATTAATGCCAGCTTCGCTACTATAACTACTCCTATTATGAGAACATCCCAAGAACGTCCAGTTGTGAGTAAAAACTTCTCTTCCGGTTGCGTCCCTAACCATCAAGTCTCATTTCTTCTTACCAGCAACTTCCTCCACCGGATTATACTCGCCACCAGCTCCCCCAACCTCCACAGCCCATCGTCATTCAACAGACAACCATGCCACCCGAACCAAAGCCGTTCGGCGCTACAGGATTATCGCTATCCGGCCCTGCTCCTCCACCACAGGTCCAACCCATCCGACGAGACTCTGGAGTCAACCAACACCTATCAGGCCCAGAGCCACCGAAGTCTCAACCTCAAATTTCACCGTTTTCTGGTCCACGTGTTCCACCACAACCACCACTTCCTCAGAGATTCTCGTCGACTGAGAAGGAGAGGATGCTGAATGGTGACCTTTTCCATGCATTCACGCCAGAGTTGATTGAAGAGCGGGAGAGATGCCGCGCTGCCTGCTGGAGATTCAACAATGCTGCGAATCCCACATTGTGTATCTCTCGGGAGGAGAAGCTGCGTTTACAGATGGAAATTTTTAGACCGTCTGCAGGGACTAGAGGCCCACAAGGAACCGCTTGGCACGGAGATATCGCAAATGCCCATTTGAGAAAGAACTTGGGCATGCCAGATACCGTTTACCCGGTTAATGAGGAGCCATGGATTGAGGTCCCCTTTATGTGTGACTACGGTTACAACATCACTCTTGGCCCCGGTGTCTTTATCAACTTTGGTTGTACCATTATTGATACATGCTCTGTAAGGTTTTTAGATTCTATACTAAGATTTGGAATTTCTGCTAATAATCAAACCAGGTGACCATTAAAGCCCGAACGCTCATTGGGCCCAACGTCAACATCTACTCTGGTACCCACCCACTGAACCCTAGAACCCGTAACGGGACCAAGGGCCCAGAGTTTGGCAAGCCAGTAGTCATCGAGGAAGACTGCTGGATTGCCGGAAACGTCACTATTCTGTCAGTATCTCTCATCGTTTTCTGTTTTCGCCACCTGCTAACATTTTGATAGTCCCGGTGTAAAAATCGGCATGGGTGCTACCGTCGGCGCTGGCGCTGTTGTCACCCGGGATGTCCCTCCCCACACCGTTGTCGCCGGAAATCCCGCCAAAGTCATCAAAGGCATCATGGAGCACGAGTAAGGCTCTTGTCTTAAGACATCGAGTACACAGCGTTTGTGTTAGCCCTTGCCCGCCAGCGCGCGACTGTTAGCGTGTAACACATACGATACCTCCTCCCCAGTTTTTTTTCTCATTCCAATTTAATCCCTTATCTCCTTTTCGTCTACTAATCAAATTCTTCTCCTCTTGTAATCTCCTTGATTTTGTCTTATGTTATTAAAATTTGTACTCTTCCTATTGTAACGGCCACTTTGCACGGAAATGTTTTAACGACAAAAAGAAAATCTAGGGTCGGGGAGTCATGCGGAATTCGTCTGGTGTTAATGGCGTTTCCTTATTTTCATCTTGCCTTTCCTGCATGTCCATTCCATTACTACTCCTCCTTTCAGCCGGTTCGCAGAACACTGCTTTTCAACTAATAAACCACCGCGCAGAACCCCACCAGGGTTTTCACCTGTTCTGATTTATGAGACAATTTTCTTCCTTTTTTTCTTTCCTCTGACAGTACACCTGTTTTCTGCATCACTATGTTCTTCCTCTTTTGTTTATGGGATGTTTCGTTTCTTTCAGGCATGTGCTTTTATGGGTGGAGGAATTCCGCATGACTCGTCGACGTTAGAAGGGCGTTAATTCTGTTACACTTGGAATGATTATATACCAAAAACAAATCCTTCCTGATTTTGCATCTAATATACATGTCACTTTTCTGTCTGTTTATCTTTGCACTGTTTCCCTCCCTTGATTGTACAGAGACCCAGGATCGAAAAAAAAAACAAGGTCCTTTCCCCCTCTTCGAAATTTACAAAGCGAGCAAGCACTTTCGAGCGAGCAAAGCCGCAATTTCTTTTTCATGTTCTCGTCCTTCTATAGCTGGACGCCAACTTGCCCTATCTCCTTGGAACATATTTGAACACCGCTTTTTTACTTCTTGTTATTTACCATTTTACCCATGTAGACATGCTAAACGCTTCAGTTTTCTTTTTTTTCTTCTTTTTTTTGTCCCTCCTTCTCTCTCTCTTTAGTTCTTTTGCCTCCGAATACAAAAATACGTATATATACCAAGGCTGCGGGTGGGAAAACAAGGGTCTTCCGGGAAACCTTTCTATGATTCGCTTCATCGTTGGGTTTCGTGTAAGACCCACCTCTTCTCTTTTGCAATGTTTCTGGTGGTAGTCGAGAAAAAGATATTATTACGTCTTTAAGGTTATTACTGGCGTGTTTTTTTTCTTCTTCTCTACTTCGGCTTTCTTTTGTTCTTCTTCTTCTCTCCTTTAGGAGGCTCAACCGGTCGTATGAATATTATTTCTGACCTGGTTGATGCTTTGATTTTTATTTTTATTTTTCCTTCTCTTGGTTTTGGGCTGACGCTCTTTGTGTATGTATGTATTTATGTACATTTTAAATACGATCATTTGAAGGTTTTAAAATTTTTGAGGTTTTGGTTGGCCGGTCATGGAGGACTGAGGATTGTTTAGTTTCTAATCTATGTATGATGTAACGAGATAAAGCAACTATAGAAAAAGTATTTTAGGAATGAAGACGGTGATATGTGAAGCCTCGTCTCAGTGTCAGATGCTCACAACACCGATCATTATGATACCTATGATGCTTCAAAGTTCCTATAGACACATACATAGCGAATAATATTATAATTTCATGGAAGAGGCTGTAATATGACAAGTTTCTTAAATGGAGACCTAGGATCTGTACTATAAAAGGCTGTGCACATTTATGTGGTGGGTTAGAAGGGTTATGGTCTATCGAAGTCGTAATGTATCATATCAGGTATGTACTCTCTGACGAAGCCACTTATTGATTGGAGTAATAATTAGATGTCTTGTATGTATATGTAGTCTCGTATGCAGACATATAGTTAGTTGGGTAAAGCCTGGGCTAGAGTAATTACTTAATAATTTCTCCTTAAATACCTGCTAAATTAGCCTCGAGACCAGGGACCGAGGCTACTGCTAAATAGACCTGAATTTGACGCCAAAGGCATGTACAGACTACACAGATAGTCTCATATACTGCGCCTTCAAGAAGGAGTTGAACTCATACCCACAGGAACAAACAAACCGCAGTACCTACCAAAACATCATATCTCCCTATATATACCTCATCTGTTCTCTGTCATATCAATAGAAAAAATGGTCCGTGTAGAGTAGTGGTCATCTCGCCAGAATCACACATACTCACCGTCCTTCCTCTAGCCGAGGAAGAACGGTGAGTGAGGGGGACCTCTGGATATCGTCGGTTCGAACCCGACCGCGGGCACGATTCTTTTTGCTTTGTTGGACTGCTGAGCTTCTTCTTTTTTTTATTTTTATTTGGTTGTTTGTTGGGAGGTTGGGATCGAGATGGTGATTTGGATCGGTCGATGCGGGTGGGTGCAGGTGGCTGTGATTGCTGTGCGGTTGATTGCTGTGCGGTTGGTGTTGAAGTGGAATCCTTTTATTAGTCAGGTTAAGTGTAATTTTAGCATTATGTACTACCGTGCCATAAAGCATACCACCGTATCATTGGATTCGGGATCACGCATTTTATTGTTTGATAGGCCCTAGGATGTTAAGATACCCGATATATCTCTATCTAGTGGTCCTTCCATATCGACTTACTACAGGCATCTGAAGAGATCAATGTTCCGCTGAGATTTTCAAACTCCATATAAGTGTAAAAAAAAACACACCCAAAAAAGGCTTTTAGCCTCATAGATAAAAGTACTCGTAATTCTAGACTGATTTGACTGTTAAATCAGCTTCAATATCCCCAGATCTTGGATGATCTGAAGCTCGATGCTGGTTGACATCCGAATGTTGGATTTTGCGTGTTGTATATTACCCACGTGACGTTGTCTCCAGCCAATGAGAAGCCTGCGATTTCATTTGTGATGGCATGGGTCCACTTCCGCTAACCTCAACCTCCAAACTCAAAGAAACACACTCACCCGCCAAATGTTATAACGCCCCCCCCAGTCGCCACCCTCAAACCTCCTACCCCCCCTCCTCCATCCCGCCACCGTTCCTCCTTCCTTCAACCCTTGGCCTTCTGTGTTAAACCTCATCAAACACCTCGACAATGGCCTCGATAATACCACGACGTGCCCTGGCGGCCAGGAGCGCTGCTGCCGCCCTCATCCCTCGAGGTATGTTCACTACCTTCCACTTCTACCTCGATATATCCCATTCCAAGGACTCCATTGACCGCTAACAATCCTCCAGCATCCCTCGTCCCTGCTCTGGCAGCCCAACCTCACCGCGACTCCTCCACTCTAACAACCCAACGCTCCACCAGCGTCGTCAGACGCGAAGTCCCACTCCCGAGCCAGCAGAAACCAGAAGGTGTCGTCGACTACGCATTGTATGTTTTCTCTCATAAGCACCTTTACCTCCACCTCCACCTCCACCACATATCACTAACAAATACTTATTCCCTCATCCCAGAACCACCCTCGACGCCATCGCAAACTGGGCCCGTCAAGGCTCCCTCTGGCCAATGACCTTCGGTCTCGCCTGCTGCGCCGTAGAAATGATGCATCTCTCAACCCCACGTTACGACCAAGATCGTCTTGGAATTATTTTCCGAGCTTCACCACGTCAATCCGATGTTATGATCGTAGCTGGTACGCTGACGAATAAAATGGCACCGGCGTTGAGACAGGTTTATGACCAGATGAGTGAACCGAGATGGGTTATTTCCATGGGAAGTTGTGCGAATGGTGGAGGGTATTATCATTATAGTTATAGTGTTACTAGAGGGTGTGATAGGATTGTGCCGGTTGATATTTATGTGCCTGGGTGTCCGCCGACGGCGGAGGCGTTGATGTATGGGATTATGCAGTTGCAGAAGAAGATGAGGAATACTAAGGTTTGTGGTTTTTCCTTTTCCCAGCCTTTATCTTTCCCCTCCTCCTCCTCGTTAGGTGGGGGTTTTTTTTTTGAGTGATTACTGACTTTTGAGGGATATAGATTACAAGAATGTGGTACAGGAAGTAGGTTTTTGGTTTTTTTTTTATTTGGTAGCCTCGAAATTAGAGATACAAATTGGTCTTCTTCTTCCCTTTCTTTCATTCATCCTTAGTAAGGGGGAAAAGCAGGATTGTTTACTTTCTTCCCTTCGGGCTTCTTGCAGTCCTTTTTTTTTGTAAATATGTTGTTAAGGTTATTTCATGGTTCCCCAGCGGTTTGTAGTATATATATCTCAAAAAAGAACGAAAAATAGAAATACAGAAAGATTGAACGGAAGTCGAAGTTGATAATTTTTTTAAAAAAATTTGGATGTTGGATATCGCTAGTTGAAATTTAATTTGTGAGGTAACATGAAATGTGTAGCTTGCAATTGTCCATGAGATATATTATAGAGGGTACCAGTTACATATTTACATCGACAATTAGATATGCTCAGCTTCTGGGCCGGTCGTTTTGATAGTTCTTTAAATCATACGCATAGTTCGGTACTGTTTGTATTATCAAGTATAAAACGAATTGCAGCTGGTTCTCTCAAGAATACCTCGAAATTCTCGATGGCGGACTACTGAACCCAATCATCCAAATCGATATAATTCAAGCAATTCTATGAATCCAATTACCTTCGGAATATAATACTCAAGCTGTTTGGTGAGGCAGCAGCTAACTTAGCTATAGTATGGTGGAAGATCTGATACTATATCTCGCATCTAACTTTTATACTCGAGAAGGTAAACTACCCTAATATTATAATTAGCTAAATTTATAAAAGTGAATGAAAAATGAATATCAAACTATAGCTAGCCACTCGGTCATAACTTATAAGAATACCTCATCGAAAAAGGCTAATGTAATCTCGTGTATCCAAGCGTCATATATATCTCAGTACTTTCAGGACCCGCCGTAGCATTATATATTAAACCCGTTTTATCAAAATCTCTATATAATCGAAGCAATTCGACACAAGTAACTTCCACTAGGTAGGGTATAGTTATTTAGAGGACAGGGTCAGGAATACCGGCCGTGTGTGGGTTGCATAAAAAACAGATGGGTAAATATCTAGATAATACAGTTCATTTTGTTTTCGGGGAGAGAGTTTGAAGGATAAAGAGTTATCATTTCATTTGGTATCACGGAAGTTAGACTGAACAGAAGCTATAGAAATGTGAGGGTGGGAGGAGGTGGAGTTGTGAGTGTGGCGGTGGAGAAGAGGAGGAGATAAAGAGGAGAAGTAGAAGTAGGAGGAGGAGGAGGAGGAGGAGGAGGAGGAGGAGGAGGAGGAGGAGGAGGAGGAGGCGGAAGAGAAGAAATAATAAAGCAATGGAACGGAAACATTAAAAGCAAGACCGAATAAATGCAATGGCACGATTCCCTCCCGTGGACACAAAAACCCTGATCGCATGATAGTGAACAAGTAGTAGTATAAAAAATATAGAAAACAGGGAAAAAAACGAGAATCCCCCCCCCTTTAGTTTAAAAAGAACAGAAGAAATCCATTCGGAACCCAGGAGTAATAGTAGAAGTATGCACGATTTGAAGCAAATCAAAAAGTGCGAGTTGTACCGGTAGGCCGTATCCCTCTCATTTTTCCGCCTGGAAAGCACCTGGTAGATCTTTTTCGACCCTCCAGATATAAAAAGGCAGGTAGTTTTAAAAAGGGAAACGGAGGGGGGAAAAAACCGGACATAAAGAAGGGGGGAAGAGGACAGGCGAAAAACATGCGTTATCTTACAAAGGAATCAAAATTGATAAGAAAACAGAAGAAGAAGAAAAAGGACGAGATGAGGTCTCAGACCTGCATTGACGGTTTTTGATGGTGCTAATAAAACCTAGTAAGAGGGAAGAATAGAATGTGGAAAAAGCAAGGAAAAGACACCATCGTTGTTGGTGATGGCTTTTCACAAGTTTCATCCAACACCACGGAGAAGCAAAGCGTTGAAAAAAAAAAGGCGAAGATGATTCCAAAGTTAGGCAATTGGATAGAATTCAATCAAGCCTTTGTTTTGGTCTTCTTGGTGACCTTTGCGTCAGCAGCCCTGGTAAATATACTAGTTAGCAGGCAGCTTGGTGATAGATACTTTTTTTATGCATACGAAAATCAAGTGTTTGATAAGGACATTTGTGTTTGTTCTGATTTTGAACGGAAAGTGGAGATATCCGACTTACTTTGTTTTCTTAGCAGCACTAGGCTTGGGACCCGGCTTCTTCTTCGTAACAGTGGTCTTCGCCTTCTTCACAGCAGCGACAACCTTCTCCTTAACAGCAGCTGCTGGCTTCCTCTTCTTCGGTGCAGCCTTTGGCTTAGTGACACCTGATGAAAAGATAGTACGAGGAACGACAGCGCGCGTCGAACGGCGAGTAGGTTCAGTTGGGGTAGTTGGCTTCTTCTTGCGACCAGGGCCAGATTTGGCGACAGAAGTAGCAGAACTAGTTGTAGGAGCCATTGCAATTGATTTCTTTCAAGTCTGAATAGTTTTGATTTGGAGAGTTTTGTGGAGTTTGCAGGAGATTAATGGAGAAAGAGAATTTTTTTGGTTGATGGAGGAGGTGAGAGGAGAGTTTTGGAGTTAGAAGACAGAATCAGTCGGGTCTTTGTCTTTTTCTCTTGCCCTGTTTGAACGCTTGGAGCTGCTCGCTGGTGGTGCGGAAAGAAATATAACCACTGCAGGGGGGGAACTTTCTGATAGAGCAAAATATAAACCCTTTGCGATCGGAAAATCGGGAAAGTTTTTGCAGAAGTGGGTTTCACAAGCAGCTGCGATGGAAGATTTTATAGATTGATAGATTGATATCTCTTGTCGAGAATTTAAAAAGGGAGGATGTCTTGCGATGAGTGGAGGTGGTGGAGTGAAGTGAAGTGAAGTGGGAGATTGATTGATTGATTGTTTGGGGGGAAACTGAGGTGGCTGAACTTGGAAACCAACATTTGGCGGGGGGAATCAACCAGCTTTATAGCACAACTGACCCGACTGACGGACTGACTGCTCTTATGCACACCTTTTTTTCCCATAAATATTCTATTCCAATATTACATTTTATAATATTCTATTCTATTCTGCCACACCTTTTCTTACTCGCTTCTCTTTTTTCCCGTTTTTTTTGCTCTGTTTTTTATTATTATTTAGTTTGTTTTGGTTTTTATCGCTCATGTTCATCATCCGATGGGAAAACTTTCTTCGTTAGATCCTGCGACAGCGGCGGCGGCTCTGGAAGGGCTCTGGAAGCATCGTTCGTTCTTTAACTTTTTATTCCTTTCCCGCACGTGTCGCATGTTGTTATTATGATTATTTGCGACGGGGGGGGGGGGGCTCCAACTAACTACTAACTAGCTAATATCTATCATTCATCAGTCCGTCCAGTCGGCTAGACCTTAGTATGTGCGGACATGCAATATAGGAACCAGGTCCAGGTTTGTTAGCCGGTTGCGACGTGTACAAGCCTCATGCTTTCCCCCCTCCTCACCCCCATTCCCCCTCCGATAGGTGGTATCAAGGAGGTTTCTTCATGCAGGTTCGCTTTTCTGTTTCCTCCCGATCGTTTTACTTGATAACCTTGATAGCACCTTTTTTTATATATTTTTTTATAAATAAGATAGTCGTCATGTGTGATGACTATTGCTCAGTTAATTACAACATAGAAAGTTAAAGCTGGTCATGAGGCTTTTGTCTTTCGATGTGGTGCTTCTTTTCCTTTTTTTGTTTACTTATTATCCTTTGTTTATGAATTGAATGAATCCTGACTTTGATCATTTTCGTATTATCGTCTACTAATTTTTTTGCGCGATATCCTTTTTCCACTTTTTTTAAAACTATTATCTGTCTTCATGTCCGTCGTAAAAGATCATGGTCATTTATTTTCCAGTTTAGTGTTCGAGGTGCTGAACTAAACATCCTCATTTGAAGCTTGGGGGGCTTCCCTTGGCTGATTGGATCGGTTCCGGCAAGGTGTCACAAGATACATCCTCCGTTTTAGCATCTAATGTTAATCTTAATACTTTTTTGGTTTTCCCGATTCCAAAATATCACGGACACTTGCGTTGGATCCTCGGGTATCCTTCTTTTTCTCCAGCTCGTTTTTTTGGGGAAAACAGAACTTGGTTTTAGAAAACTTGAGGACAATCAGAAATACAACGGAGAAAATAGTAAAAATAAAAGTAAAAAATAAAAATGTGTGTGAGCCATAAGCACATCCAGTTGGACTCGAAGAAATAGATAATTAAGTGGCTGGGGGGGGAATAATTATAGGCAGTCGATCGAGCTGAGGAATTCGAAGCTTCCAGTCAGGACTCCGTCGACCCCTCTTTTTTTCCCGTCGCTCGCAAATCACAACATTTAAATTTTGCACTTTTGAAACCCGAAAGCCGATAGACCTGCAGAAATAAAACAACATAAAATATCAAAGGAGTATTCTATTATATATTATTATATATATATGTAGATAGTATGTATAAAGCCAGTTTATACGCACCGCATTTAATTTGTTTTATTAGAGGTAACTTAACTTCTCAGTCGTATAGTTAGAGGATCGTCTGAGGCTGACGAATCTTCAGCTTCCTTTGAATCCCACCCACCGCATCCCAACAAATCAAATAACGTTAGCAATTCACAGACTCGCGACCGTTTTGAATTCAAATAACTGGCTGCAATTACCTAGCTAGATCATTAGAATACAAGCTGGATATCTACAGCCGTATACCTAATTAGCCAATATCAAGAGTTAATTCTTGGTTACAAGTTTGTCATTTTGCCTAGGTTATAAATCTCTAGCGAATCAACTACCATTTTTTGAACCTCAAGCCTCAAAAAATACTGTGGAAAAATGGCTTTCTGATATCGACATATATATCTCGTACTTAGAAGAAGATTTTGATCTGTCTATAAGATTTAGGTACTAAACTATGGAGGGTATTTAAAACTTCTACGTTATAGGCATATTATACCCGACTCCCTTATGTAATACTTTAGCGTCTCATATGAAGGAATCTCTATCGCATGCATCTTCGTTCTAGATATCGACACAATTACGACTCCTTTGATTGATATAGCCTCCTCAAGCCCAAGGTTAGAATCAAATATATTCATGATACTTCCTTCATTCCTTCCTAAAATTTTAACTTCGTATATAAATACATCCCACCTATAATAACTAAATACTTAATTATCAAGCCTAAACGATAAACAACTAGCATCCTGATATAATCTATTAGTTAACAATTTTTCAAAGTAGAAGGCCTAAAATTTAATCCCGCTGACATCGATCCTGAATACTAATAGGGAATACAACAGATTTTAGAATTGAGTTATTTGCAGCGGATACGATCTTTAAAATACAACTTACTCCCACGACTAACTCCCAAAAGTATCCTCAAGGGTTTCTAGTTTACTATTTTTCCTATAGCTTAGCTAGCTTTTGCATAACCAAAATTTAAAAATACAAGCTCTCTGTAAAATATAGCATTCAATTAAACCGGGAACCTGGGTTTGTTGACCGAACGTTCGGATTTTCTTGCCCCTATGTATATTTATATATAAGTATATATATACTCCCAAGTACTCATACTATTTAAGCCACATCCAATGATACGGAATTGGAATTGGTCGACGAGGCCGGAAAGACAGTGAATTAAGAACCTTTTACTCCAAACCTTAAACCCTCCTGGAGAATTGTTATATTTACTTGGACTATGGTATATAGATATAGGGTATATATGAATATGATACCTAGTTCCATTCGGAAGAATATAGAATAAATTATTCCAAAATATAAAATAATCACATATCCCTCCTTTCTTCCCCACATAACATCATCATCGTCATCATCATCATCACCACCAAAAAAAAAGAAAGTCCAAATATTTATATAAAAAAAAAAAATCCATATAAGGGGGAAAGAAGACATATAAACTCATTGCTCATCATCCAATCAATCAAGAAAAAAAAAAGTCATCCAATCAATCAAGAAAAAAGAAAAAAAAAAGAGGAATAAATCATCAAATATCAAAAAGATCAATCAACCAAAAATACCTGCGCCTTATAAATCAAATTCCTCAAATGCGTGTTCTCCCCATTCTCATCTCCACTCTTCCACACAGCCGGCCAAACCACACACGCAACTTTCCGTCCATTAGAATCCTCATCCTCATGTCCATCAAGATCATCCATCGTCTCGGCATTAAACTCCTCTCCCAACAAATTCACCGGACTAACCGCGAACCGTGCTCTCTGAACTCTCAAATCAACTGCAATCCCTGCTGCCGTTTCGAGAATACTTCGTAGCTTTTCTCGGGGTTCGGATGCTGTCGAGAGACCGAGGGGTGCTAGGGCGGTGGATAGGTGGAGAAGTAGGTCTTCGAGGGAGGTGGTTAGGAATGCTTCGGTCGTGGAGAGTTTGGTGGCGCTGGCGAGTGGCGCGTTTCCAAGGGTTGGCATGGAGTGCTTTCTGATCATGGTAAGGGTTTGGGCACGCCAGCGGTTGATTGCGGCGTCGTATGAGGGGGCGTCGGAGAGGGCTAGGATATGTTAGCTTGGTAGGATGAGGGGATGTAGTTGAAGTATAACTTACAAGCTAGGTATTGCTCAAGAGCGGCGAGACCGTCATTTGTTTCTTGGGTCATACCGTACATATAGGCGTTGAAGACATGGTCAAGTAGGTATTTTGAGATAAGGGCGGAAATGACAAATATCTTTTTGGAAAGGATGAGTTTTGGATTGCCGTTTGTGACAGTGGAAAGTGTTAATTGCACGCTTTCAGGTAGACCGTCGAAATCTAGTTGTTCGTTAATAAAGATTGTCCAAACGGAAAGAGAGAGGTGGGAGGTACATACTAATCTTGCCCTTGAAGTTCAAAAACACCCACTGCTGCATATTTCTCCACAGATCCCCAATTTCCTGATTAAACAGATCATCGGTCTTCTGGGCCTCTGTGCGAGTGCTCATGCTGATATCATGCTTAAGTCTTTGAATCTGTTCCTCAAGCTCAGAAACCAATTCATCTTTCTCAGCAATGATCTTCTCAAGCGAATGGCGTTGGCTTCTCGCTTGCTCAAGATCTTTGATCAGATGCTTGTTTTTCTCTGTCCAGGTCTTATCCCAGTCCTTGTCACGCACTGAGATGGCGCGCTTAACGTCCATGTCATGCTGTCCCCGAAGGTCATCGACTCGACGACTCAGCTGTAATCATGTTAGTCTTTGATAAGGTCGATGGTATAGGTAATAACTTACGTCATCATATGCCTTCTTTGCATCCTTAAGATCATTATCCTTCCTCTCGTAAGCTCTATCAGCCTTATCTAGCCTCTTACTAAGCTTATCCCGCTCTTTAATAGCGTCGTCACATGCACTCCGTAGAATTTCAACATCTCGCTTATACTTCTTCAACATATCCTCAAAACTGAACCCCCCAAACAACGTTAGTACAACTTTCTTCACTTCTTCGAGATTCATCTCTAAAGCAACAAAAAAAATCCAAAAAGGGAAAAAGAATAACAACTTACTCCTCCTTCGCTCCACCTGACAACTGAGCAACAATATTCTCAGCCATATCCTGTAAATTGTCGAGCATAGAAATATCTCCGTCGAGATCTCTAGATGCGGTAACGGGACTAACTATATCCTCGTCTTTATCTGCATCCGAGGAGGCTCCTCGGGTGGTTGTCTCGGGTATTGAACCTCGGCGAATGCTCGAACCAGTTGGTGATGTTGGATCTATAGTTGAAGAATTTAGCTCTGCCATTTCTTGGTTTTGTGGGGGTGAGACAATATCGGAAGCCGTGTTTGTCTCTTTCATCATTTTCATTTTTAATTTTGTTTTTATGAAAAGGCTTATTGCTTGTTACTTCTTTCTTATGTTCTTGGGTTTGTGTGTGGGCTGATATAGTGGCTATGTTGTAGATGGGAGCAACAAAATTGCCAGCCTTGCTTGCCAACAGGCAATGGATCCACACACTAACGACCAAAAAGAAAAAAACCACAAACCCACCACACATTTCGTTTCTAAAGTCTTGGATATCGCACCAACTCGACTTTATATGCAAGCGAAACCAAACGGCAAAAATCCGGTATGACAAAATTAAGAAAAAAAGAAATATTAAAAAGCTTACCTTTACGTTTCATATTAGAGCTAGCCCGGCTTGCCCTACTTGCCACGCTATTACGTCGGGAACTCTTGGCTGACTTTGTGTCTGGCAGATCCTTAGAGCTCTTGGAGCTATCCTCAGAATCCGAATGTGATCCTTCGCTCCCGCTGCTTGACTCCTCACTGGATTCTTCCTTCTCGTCCCCAAATGCAAGAGGGTCGTCTTTATGTGCAGCAGATGTAGGTTTTTCTTTCTTTGCGGTGCCTTCTTTATCTGACTCTTCTTCAGAAGATGAGTCCACAGACTCAGGCTTCGTGGCCGATCTGGTAGTTTCGGCTTGCTCTTCAGGAGCTGCTTCTGCTTCTTCCTGATCTGCTGCTGGAAGCCCTTCTGGAAGCTTTTTATCTTCCGTATCGATTTCTGACGCTGATTTATAGTGCTCGTCTTCCGAGCTTGATTCCTCAGATGAGGATTTTTCGCCTTTACCCGCTACCGGTGTTTCTGGGTCCACAAGCTCGAAGACTTCTAAAGTACTCTCTTCGGCCTTTTCGACACCCTCTTCGGTAGGGCTTGGTGGCTTGTCCTCTCCTTTATCAGACCCCTCGGTGTCGCTTTCGGAGGCAGACTTCTCTCCTGCTTTGGCCTTATCTTCTTCCTCGCTTGTCCCAGACGCTTCCTCTCTCGACTTCTCAAGGGCTGCTTCGATCTCTGTGCCTGCGAGTGCAGTAGTTGCGGCTGCGGCTGCTAAAGGCGATAGAGCGCGGGAGATACCCGAAATAGGAGATCTCTTGAGTGGCCTTCTTGGGGCACCTGCAAGTCTAAGGCTACCGCTGATACTACCAGTCGGAGTTGGGAGCTTTGGGAGGTTTACGGGGGTAGATGCGCGAAGGAGAGGGGTTGTTTTCTTGGTTGCTGGGGAGCGGGCACTCGGTGTGGATGCTCTTGATCTTGGGGCGGATCCCGGAATAGCTATGGGTAGAGCCTGGGAGTTTTGAGCGACTTCGTTTTCGGCGTCGGTTTTGTTGCTGCTGGAGTCGGATTCTTCGGATGAGTCTGAGTTGTTCTTGATGCTCGGCTCGCTGTGGGAGAGGCTGGTGGGGCTTTGTGGTGGTGGAGTTGCGGATTTCTTGCTACTTCTTCTGCGCCTGCGGCTTCCGTGGGAGGATGGGGGACGAGATACGGATGTTGGAATATTTAAAAGAGGGTTTGGGGATGCGGATCTTTCTTGGGCTCGTTTGGATTTACGAGTTTTTGGGGAGTGGTCCGATGAACTTGGAGATAGGATTTTGATGCTGTGTTCGGATTCGGATTCTGCTTTTTTCCCTTCCTCTTCGGTGTCGCTTACAACGGCTTGAGAGTCGTTTGGTGCCTCTGATTCTTCGGTGATAGCTGACTCGTTGATCGGTTCTGGGGTTTTCTCCTTCTTTGATTTTGACTTTGATTTCTTAGCTTTGCGTGGCTTTCGAGGTTTCTCTGCTTCTTCGACTTCCTCCGCTGGTTGATCTTCGTCGTCCGCCCTGGTTTCGACTGAAAGCTGATGCTTCTTTCGTTTGCTAGTAGTAGTTCGCTTCGACTTCTTCTTTCCAGCTGCAGCTTCCTCTTCGTCCTCTTTATCCCGTTGTTGCTTTTCTTCGATGTCCTCACCGCCCCAGGTGATAGCAAGTGGAGATCCCCTCGATTCCTTCCTAGAACTCCTTCCAGACCCTTTCTTTACCGAAATTTGAGAGGGTTTGATACCCTGTTTAGTCTTAACAACCTCTGGAGTGCCGAGTACTGTCCCTTCGTCGTCCTCAGAATCGGTATGACTAACGGATTCGCTCTCACTTTCCTCGCTCTCGCTTTCCTCTGTAAGTTCCTCTGGAGATCTGGAGTATGAATCTGCGACTGAATTCGGTCGAGAAGAGTTGGAGCTATACCTCCTGCCCGGTTTTTCGAGTAGTTTTTGTGGCCGACGGATGCTACCTTGTGCGCTAGGACTATATGCACGAGAAGTGTCGAGGGTAGGAAGAGTTTTATTTCTTCTAGGCTTTCGTGAATCGCCGCCTGGGATTGCAATTGGTGCGGTACTACCTTCGCTATCACCGTCGTCTCTAACGCTGTGGTATGAATCTGATTCTCTACGTCTACGATGTCGAGTTAGTGGTGGTGGTGGTGGGGCTTCGATGGCCTTGATGTTCAACTTTGGAGTTCCTCGACGTTCGATGATATCACTTGGGTCTCTTTCGGAAGGAACGTTCGAGCCTCGACGTTTGAATGGTGGACGCGGGGAGTAACGCCCGCTGTCGTATTCTGCTGCGAGTTTTGAAGGTCTACTCTTTGAGGCCTTTCGGCCGGTTGTACCGCCTTCGTAGTCTGAACCCTTTACGCTACCGGCGTAGTAATCTTCTTCGCCTTTTGAGTCTCCTCGTCGAGGTCTTGGAAGTTCGGTTGAACCGCTGCTTGTTCTTGTTTTTCTGGGGAGAGGGGAGTTGACACGGGAGCCCTCACGTTGGATTGTTTGGAGTGGGGATGGGGTTAATGTTGGTGGAGGTGGGGGGGTGGGTGCATATGTCGGTGCGACAAAGGTAGTTGCCGGGTCTGAGAAACCAAAGGGCGCTTCTGCCCCGACCACTGGTGGAGCGGCGTATGCGTCACTAGGGATATAAGGATAAGCGGGTGGAATAGGGGGTGGGAAACCGTGCTGAGAACCGTGACTACCAGTTTGATAAGGGTCAACAACAGGAGTAGTATAGCTTCCGTACGGAGACTCGCCGTAGGCCGAGTAATGGCTAGTAGCAGCCGATTGTGGTTGGTAAGAATAAGGGTCGGTGGAAGTTTCCGAGGCGAAGGAATTTTCCCGTTCAGCTCGTTTACGTTCTTTACGTTCAGCCCTCTGGCGGTTCTTTTCTTCTTGTTTTGCTAGCTTTTCACGTTGTTCCTTCGCGCGGGCTTCACGGGCTTCTCGACGTTTTTCCTTATCGCGACGTTTTAGTTCGTCTGGATCGACGGATTCGGGACGGCTTGGTGGGGCCGGTGCGGGTGGAGGGATTATAGGTTCTTCGAATGCGCTTTCACCGCCGGTATATGAAACGTAGTCTTCGTATAATGGAGATTTTACTGAAGATTGTGAGGTTCTAGTCGTCCTTCTTGACCGTCTTTCCCGTTTGTTGATATATTCAGGTACAGGTGGGGTAGGAGCGGGGATGATCTCAGAGAGACGAGCAGCCGCCCCGGGGGGGAAGAAATCCCCAGAAGGAGGACCTTTCTGACGACTCTTCTCCCTTACGGTCTCCCTTTCACGATCCGAAGCGTCTCTTTGTGTAAAACTTCGTCTACCTGGCCTTGGAGTCGCCCAAGGATCTTCTGCACCTCCGTGACGAGGGGTATGAACGTGGGCCGCGGGATCCTGGGTATGGATATTTAACCTGGGATTTGCGGAAGCACTACTGAATGAGTGAGATCTATGATGTGTCTGTGCGTGCTGGCTCTGGATTGTTGAAGCACGGGGTGGTAAAGGAACAGCACCAGAACCAGAACCAGCTACACCGGAGCCGCCGGCGCCACCAGAGCCTCCTCCTCCTCCAACACCGGAACCCTCTCGTTGGGTATGGCTCTGGCTTCGATTTCTAGATCTGGGCTGAGAAGCCCGTTGGGATTGGTTACTGCTGGATAGGTAATGATATTCGGGTGCGCCGCCCCCATATGCTGAAGGGTCGTAGTAGGAGGAACCGACGCTGGAGGGTTCGTAGTCGTCGTACCCGCCTGGACCACCACCGGCGGCGCCTCCTCCTCCACCTCGGTAGGAAGGTGAGTAAGTACTAGGCGAAGGTGGGACTGCAGACTGTTGATAACCTGTGCCCTGCTGTTGTCTCCAACCTGCACCCCCGTAAAACGGTTCTTGAGAGTAGGAAGTCACGGTTGAGGATTTGAGAAGGGTTAGTGAGGGGTTGCAAGGTCCCCTATATTGCAGGCCTTTCTAATTCGAGCTGGGGGGATGAGGTGGGGGGAAAGAAGAAAGAATAGAGTATCCCTCCCAGAAGTAGTGAGGGGTGAGGAGGAAGGAGAGAAGTTAAGAGAGAGGAAGGCGGGGTGGGTTAGAGGATATGAAGTTTCAGTACACTATAGTTCGAAGATGTTCGGAAGGATCACGCCAATTGACCTTCTGAACGCCTTCAAACAGGCACTGGAATTCGAGACCTCTCTCTCTCTCAGAATACCATTTAAAGGATAAGAAGTTTGGAAAGAAAAAGAATCGGGAAGCTAGGTGAACAGGTTCTTTTCATATGATATCAACGCTGGCTGGGCTGGCTGAGTGAGGTATTGGCTTGGGTGGTCAAACAACCAAGAATCTACAAGGGCCGTGGGAAGAAGGAGCCTGAGGAGCTATAGATGGCAAGAAAACCCGTCCTCTTCTCTGCGAGAGAAATCGAACAGGAAAAAAAAAAAAAAGTTGGATTGGCGGCGTGTAGGTAAAAAAATCTCTAGTGAAGATTCTAATATATCTTTGTAGAGAAAAAAAGCATCAAAAAAGTATATCAAAGTATACCAAAAAATAAGAAGAGACCCCTCAGATAAATCGTCGTCGTCCAGAATTATGAAGATTGAAAATCGAGAGAAAAAAAGGGCGTACGGTGTTTTTTTCCCTCTCTTAACAATCCAAAAAGCACGAACAACTCAGCTGTGTAGTAGCTGATATGTACGATGGGCAAGGGGATGAAAGATGTGGGCCTGTCAGACTTCGCTGTTGTGCTTTTCTGCGTGCTGTAATGCTTTGCTTGCTTGCTTGATAGGTCTGCTCGATATGCTTGCTGTAATGCCCTCAGCAAGGGGGAAGAAGGGACTTCTGCATTCAAATGTCTTATTCTCGTGCTTCTTTGCTCTTGCGCGCGGGGTTCTGGTGCGTATACGTAGTTTTTGATAGAGGGAAGGTCTTGTGTCTAAACCTCATAATATAAAACCTACAGACGGGGAACCTGCAAGACCAGACCGTTCAGAAAAAGGGCGGGACAGTGCTTGCCCTGGAACTAACGAGCGAGCGAGCGAGGGGAGGGTCCGCCCCTTCAGGACTCTTTTGGCACCGTTCCCCGCTTATTGGGGGGTTTAAGGACGGGTGCGGTATGAGACCTTTGGAGGAGTTATCCCGTCAGGAGACAATCAGTTAACAAGGGGATATCGACTAAGTAAGTCAGCAGCAGAAACGGGGGCGTCTATCAAAGTACCGTTCAGATAGATATAACATGCATGTATACATATACATCCATGCAGACATACCATACTAGTACTAAGCCATCCGGGTGGGATTATAATGGGAGGAACTGACCTAAACTTCCAGGGCGGACCAGCACCATCACCACCTCCAAACCCGGCATAAATCCCAGATACCATACCACGAAGTACTTACATATCAAAAGCACACATACACCCACATATAGAAAAGTGGGTTTTTTTTACTTTTGGGGCGGCGGCGGGGGGTAGCTCGTTAGTGTGTGTGTGTATAGGTCAGGCTAGCTGCTTAAGCTCTCGTTGCTTGTCCGGTTGCTGTTTGCTGCACGAAAGGGCTAAGCTCCTGCCGGGATAGCGCTTCATAGCTTTTCCCCTCCCCGTGATACAGGTTAACCACCCGTCCTGGCCATCGCATTGGCTGGCGGGTTTCACGGCCGTTTACTTGGTCCTGCGTCAAGTCCCCTTCTTGTGAGAGATGATGATTGTAACCCTAAAGACGGTAGTATGCATGGCGGCATGAGATACAGAATTCTGTACATAATAAGCATAGTAAGTACGCCAGAAAGAAAGAGAAACACAGAGGACAAAAAGAACCCTGTAGATTGATTGAACCCGAGTAACAATACATACCTGTCATCCCAGATGTCCAAAGCGGGTAGCGAGTTCACATGAGCTCTTTTTTTTTCACTTCTTCTGTTTTCCCAAAGCTGATGACCGAAGAAGTTAAAATCGAAAAAGAAGGGTCGGTCAGTCGGGTTAATTGTCGAATCAGCAACACTCGCCTATCGCGGACCAACACGCTTTCCTCCCGTGGAACTCCTCTTCGAATTCCTCCTCTTCGAATTCCTCCTCTCACGAGGTAGGTAAGTAAGTAACTGCCTAGGTTCTTACTGAGAGCGAGACGATGGCATGACATCCACCCATCCATCCATGATCCATCCATCTATCTATCGGGATCGCTTGCATCCATCCCCCTCCCGTTCTACATGCCACAAACGGCACACTAATATTCTTTACGTGCGTCAATGTCATTCGTTTATTCAAAGGTTTCGATTATCAGATGGGGGATTCGAACAAGCCTTTGAGCCAAACACCCTCCCTCCCCTGATCGATTGGCTTTTGGAGCTCTATAGACCTAGGTTATCGACGGCTGTTCGTCCGGTTTGGGAAAATACACCAGACTTGTATAAAATACTTCCTTAAGTACTGACTGACTATACCGAAGTAATCTCTCAGGGAGGAATTGAAAGAAAGAAAGAGAAAAATATACGGATCGCATTGAGATACCGTAATTGAGAATTAATTCCCTTCCTTTATAATTAACCTTTTTTTTGTCGGGATTATTAAAGAGGGGATGTAGAACCTCGCTGTGGGCCTTCAATGACCCCCCAGTATAGATGCCTAGACCTACGATATGAATTCAGGTATATGCTTTGACACAAATCCCATGACATCGATGACATCGCGAACTTTGAGAAGGAACACATCATTTTTTTTTTACTTGTCCAAAGAATCGCTAATACATGCATCAAATAGCTAGTAGTAGTAAAGTTAATAATGATAATATCCAAATACCAACTCCATCATACAATTCACACATGATCTCGGTTGAGAAATAAAGCTAAACACTCCCTGCTCCATCGATATCTCATCGCCGTTTAGCCTCCTGTCACATCATCATCAAACCGAAAAGAGTGAGGAAGGGGGGGGAAGCACTCTGAAATAAACAAAAAGAAAAAAGGGAACGGGGGAAAAGGGTATAAAATCCAGACGCAAAAACAAAACAAAAGATAGCAGTACTAAATGCCTTAAAGCCTTTCTTTTTTGGAAATCCCTCCCCTGTCATCGGTACTCGCATGTGCAGGTCATTAAAGGATGAAGAACGAAAGAAAGAAATAAAGGAGGGCTCAATGAAATTTCGCCACAACCTTCCCGTACGGCACCCCATCCACCTTCAACTCAAAGATCAAACTTGCCGAATCGATTGTCATATCTAACGTGAAATCCAAATTATCGAACTCAATGCCCTTGCTCGTCGTCAGTCTCGTAAACAGCGACTTCGGAACCGCATTAAGGTCCGTTGTTAACGTGCACACGTTGATAAGCCCCTTCTTCATCGAGTCAGGTGCAACGTCCATGTCGCAGGCGATCAAGTCATCTTCTACTATCAATGACTGGCCCGGCCTGAAATTGCGGGTGTAGTGGAATGACACGGCTTTGCGTTCTGATACTTTCTCGTCCTATATTGTATTATTGTCAGTTATCATGTCACAGAATCCGCTGGGGCCGAACAAAAATACCTTCGCAATGTGCCACTGCATTCGGTCACTAACCATCCACCGCTCCCATAATGGCGACCAATATCGATCTGATATAGGGTGTTTCTCTTCGTCGAAGACTGTAGCGTAACTAGTCCCGTAATGCCATCTCGATCGTCGACTGACTACCATAGATCCTTCCAATCCACGAAGAACAGCTCCACGCACCACGGCAGTCCATGCATACACAGGTTGCATGACCTCCACGATGCTATGATTCGTCGGCCGCTCGGAGTAAGGCGGTGGCGCCGCATTGAAGTGGCTCTTCAACCTGTTATACAGGTAGTTCGACTGGCCAAAACCACCAACCAACACAATGCCCTACACGTTTTTGATCAGCATGGTCCTGTGTGACAAACAATACCCACGTTTTTTTTTGTATACATACTGCAATTGCCCCGCCTCTCCTCTTTATAGTCTCCACCTGGCCCTCCACGAGTTCCACAACCTCTTTGATGATAGGCTCAAAGATGTCTCTCACGTGCTCTCTCGTCAAGACCAAGAAGCCACCTTCTACACCCGCCTCCTCGTTATCCACCAATCCAGGGAATGGAACAGGAAGCTCTTGATCTTCGTCATTGAAGTTTCGTTTGACGTATTCGTCCCAGTACTTCAATCCCATCATTCTTGTCCGTGGTTTCATGGCATTGTAGACCGAAGTTCCGACTCTAGATTTAACGTGGTCCTCGAACCTATAGTTCAAAAAGGCAGACCCGCAGAGCCCACCAGTACCAACTGCAGACTCCTCTACCCTCAGCGGCGAGATTTGCGTTATCTTATAAGAAATCAAGTCCTGTTTTCCTCCCCATTAGTACCCGTCTATCATAACCAACCCATGAAGTTTAATATGGGATAACATACCACTGTACCACCACCAGCATCGCACACAATGAAGTTATCCCCAACCTTCAAATGATTCGGTTGGATCGCCTTGAGTGTGTACACGGCAGCCGCCTCAGGTTCGCTAATAAGTCTCAAATCGTGCCTGTTACCCATCCCTGCCCTCTCTGCTGCCTGCAAAGTCGCGTTTTTCGCCGCATCGCTCCAAACCGCTGGAACAGTGAGCACAAACTCCACCTTCGTACTAGCCATAAAACTATCACCGTACCGTCTTCCCAGCGTATCCATGGTATGCTTGTATATAGCGGTCAAATAATCGGAAACGGCATCGACTACATTCTTATTGTACTTGCGAAGCTGGGCAGCTGTTTCGAGCGGCGAGACGAAGTGAGGGAGTTTTTGGTTTCGATCCAAGAAGAGCTTGATACAGCGAAGACGCTCTTCTTCGGGTTTGAATTGGAAGCCCCATTTGTTTGCTTGGACACTCGTGGCGCCCGGAGGGGTTATATAGGAGATTTCAGTGGGGACTTTGTCGGATGTGATGCCGTTGCCTCCCGGCCAGGTTTTGATAACTTCGACATCTTCGGGTGTGGAGGTGTAGACTGCTGCGACGCCTGTGTGTTTTTCAAAATATGTCGGAGTTAGAAATTTATATCGGGAGAATTGTGAAGGTTTTGAAGCTTAATTGGAGCTATAAATACATACCACTAAAAGATGATGTATAAATGTTAGCATACAGCTCATTTTATATATAGATTTTTATACAACACAGAAAACAGTCCAGACGGTCAGGCAAAAAGACAGAGAGAGAGAAAAAAAAAAAAAGGGGGGGGGGAGTGAATTACCTGTAGGTTGTCCCGAAGTCGACACCGACGATAAGTCTGTCTTGTTGTCTTTCCTGAGGTGCACCAGCAGCGGCAGAACCCGTAGAAGCTCCGGCGACGGAACCGGATCTCATGCCCCTTGAGCCATCTTCCTCAACGATCGATGGATCGGACATCTTTGGGGTTTCTTCGTCGGTCGGGGTTGGAAAGGAGCCAGGTAAGTATGGGAGGTGCGCGGTTAGGTCCGTGTTGGGGGTAGGTTTGATGTTTTCGGAGCTGGGATTGGGGGGAGTGTTTACGTGACTACGGGATGACAGTTTGACGGAAAGTCGACGATAACGACGACGACGATGCGATAGAGAAGATGATGGTGATGATGGTGACGGGAGAGAGAGAGATTAGAAGAGGAAGAGGAAGAAGAGAAGATAAAACGAAGAGATGGGATGGATGGATGGATGGATGGATGGCAAGCAATCAAGCAGGCAGGATGGCAGGATGGTAGGCAGAATGTGGTTGTTTTCCTGTGTGTCTGTCTGTGTCTGTGTCTGTCAGTGTCCGGCTGTGGGTTTACGGGGCTGCAGGTTGGAGGCTGCTGGATCCGGCACAAATGTGGCCAGGGTTTGTAACTGTTAACTGTTAACTGTTAATTGTTGATAGCCTCGTCCGATACGAATACAATTCACAAACGACAATGCAATAATGAGAACAGGGAAGCCGATGAGGCTGTAAAAATTGTATAGAAAGATCTCTTGACGTTGCGATTGTTTCGATCGATGTCGGAACGGGATTAGAATGACAAGAAAGGAGGGGTCAAGTGTGTATTGATAGTACGGTCTACCGTCCCCCTCCTGAGCTTCCCTGTACGTCCTTAAGTATGTAAGTACTTATGTACGGATACTCGACATACCTGATCACATACATCATTTCATGCAATCGAATCCGTCTACGGACAGACTAAACATCAGAAGTACTATCTACCTACTAGCTATACTATAATATACCTCGAGTATATAGGCACTGACAGCCACACAATTGGTCAATTTCTTCGGTCAACGGTTAAGAAAAAAAAAAAAAAAGATAACATCCAAAAAAAAAAGAAAAGAAAAAGTTGCCTGCGGTTGCGGTTGCTCTTTAAATCAATTTCGTTTCCCGTCAGTTTGAGTTCCAAGGGATACGATGCAGGATATGGGATCTAGCTTTGCTAGCTTGCTCTCCCTCGTTGGTCACGACCAGGCCAATGCAATGGCCATGCACACGGCTGAGGCTGAACCCAACCGAGCTGCCAAAAAGGTGGGGATATTTTATACTTCTTACAGGTCCCTTTAATATTACTTCGTACTTCCTAGGTTCAATTACAATTACAATTGCTTCGGATTGATTGATGGTTGGTTGTGTCACAATATCAATAGGGGAGTCAAGTATACCACCTTGTATACATGTATAGAATCTTCATGAATTCATTCAATTGGATTGTGCACGTATACGCGTATACATACAGCAATTCTAATTCGTCGATGTCTATGTGATCGATTGATTGAGTCTATTTCATTGGATAATAGCACTAGCTATAGCATCGCTGTGGCGTACGTATCCCACACTTTACAGACCGAAATATATTGGCCTTGTTTATAAGCCCGGTCGATTAATAACGTTACAACCATAACCAAAGTGTGCATACTCCCGCCGAAACTAGGCGAGCTTGACAAAAGGTATAGCTAAGTAGCTAAGTTAGGTACTTATAGGGATAGTGTCCAAAAGATCTCGGAAAACTGATATATCCAACAGGACAAGTTTCAACGGACCATGTTATTTTGTTTATTCATCTGTCCTGATCCCGAATCCTATGTCCATTTCGATCGCTGTATACATGTAGCTAATCTTCGCTACTTAGGCACTTGCGTACCTTGAGTATACATCTTAAAAAAAGAAAGAAAGAAAGAAAGAAACGGGGAAGGAAGTGCTAATGCCCAAGAGGAAGAGGGTTCCATGAAAAGAACAGAGAGAGAGAGAAAGGGAAATACTTCAAAGGCTAAATAAAACTGCAAAGAAAAGAAAAAGATAATGATATGGTATAGTATGACAAAATGTCAAATACAAATGATCCGCCCTTCAGTGATTCCACTGTTTTGTGTACGCCCGTAATACCCCATGTAAGAATAAATTCATCATCATCATCACATGTTCAGGGAAAGTCGTCGATAACCGATCAAATTTCTCCCCAGATGCATGTATGCTTACCGACCATCATATATATATATATATATATATATGATCTTATGTAGGTGCATCGGTGGCTCACACCCGATGCCACGAATTACTACATATATCCCCATTCTTAAACAACGTATCCGGAATCCTCAGTCCGTACCCAAAACTTTGCGGTATCCCTCCAAAGTCCATATCACTCTCAGGCGCTGCCTGTAATGTCGCCGCCATAGCCGCTGCCGCCATAGCTTCACTATCTATTGTATCGCTGGTAGCGTGACTAGTATATTCTATCCCTTCCATTGGGATCCCGACTTGTTGGAACATGCGGCCGAGGTGTTCTACGGCTATCGCTGCGAGTTCGTGGATCCCTAGGTAAGCTTCGTCTTGGAATCTGGTGTAGGATTTTCGAAGTTCTTCTTTGTCGGATTCTAGTTCTGGGTATTCTCTGTGGTCGAGGATGTTGAGACCCAATATCATCTATATATATCGTTTACATTGTTAGCTTGGTAAAGTATTTAAATTTGAGCTCTTTGGGAAAAGAGAGCCTTACCGAAGCATTAAACCAGCACTGATTCGAGAACCAGCATAGTAGCCCTTGCCTTGCATGTTTATGCATAAACTCCTGACACTTCAAAATCAACCTACAACTACTCAATATCCTCTGCAACCCAACCCCTTGTTCCCCATTCTGCTCCCTAGCTTCAATATCCTTCCTCCTCTTATTCAATAATATAACCATATTATGCACCTTCGAAGCATGTAATACAGCCAACATATTCCTCGGCCATGGTGGACCGCTAAAGTCGTCACGAGTCCAGGTTTCAGGATCAAACTGCAAAACAGGCGGGAGACGGGCAAGCAGCCCTAGGGCACCATTGGTAATCTCGTCGATTTTGTAAGTGCTTAGTTCATCCGCCGAAAGCATTTGCCGCATTAAAACAGTGTACGGCATGACGAATTCTTTAAATGTAGTCGGCATTGGGGTTACAAGTTCTGGCGGTAGGACATCACCGATGCCGGAGACGCCGAGAGGACGGCCAAAGATCATGGAGAGGTGGACGTCTTGGTATAAAACCCACCACCAAAGGATTCGACGAACGTGGGCGTCTGCTGGGGCTGGAGAAGGGCGGAGGAAGGTGGGGTCGCGGTGGTAGCCCATTGATTGAGCTACTCTGATTGCCATGCCATGGACTACCCAGGCGTCACAGCATCTACCGCTGTTTGTGAGATATGGAAGCATCATTAGGAGGGTTTGGAGTGTTAAGGCATCAGGTCTGGCGGAGAAACCCATGATACGTAGTGTTTGGAATGCTGCGGCGACTGTATGCATACGTCTTAGTTAGTATTCGGACGCGTTCATGTAGATAACGTAACGGTGTTAATGGTAACACCTACAGTAGACCTCTGAGAATCGACGGTCCTCCTCCATAGCTCCGCTGACCCACTTATGTCCTCTTCTGTGGTAGACCGAACATTGTATACCCAAAGCAATACTTATTAAAACGAGGGCAAGGAGACTTGGCTGTTGCTCTGCATTCTGCACACCGCCCTCCAAGAAGCGTCTCAATACCTCATCATCTTGTAATTCAGCATAGATATAAGGATAAGCACACTATATTCTACCATTAGAGAAAAGGTTTCCATTTGCTTAGGAGGTAAAATGCCTTACTTGCGCCCTTTGTCGATAGGCTTCGACATAGGCAAGGACCTCGTCAACGGGTGGTAGACAAGTCCAGATGCCCGCAATACCGTCGACAGCCTTCCATAATGTGGGAAAGGGGAAACCTCGAGGATACCGTGCCGAAAGGATATCAATTGCCTCTGGGATGTGATGTATTTGGGCAGCAGATGTCTTCACATGCATATTTGTAAACTATTTCTTGTTAGTGTCTTGTTCAGCCAAATTGGATAGCATGGATCTCCTTACTTCATTAATAACTGTTGTCCTATGGATTTGTTAGGTAAAATTGCCTAGTAAGATAGTTATAGTATCGAGAAGGGTCACGTACAATCCCGGTGCACCAAAGTGCAGGTGTGACTTTTCGTCCACCGACGCCAATTCAGCCCCAGGAGCAGGCCTTCTACCAGTCGAGCTTTCAGACGCAATCGACATTGTCCTTGCGTTCGAAGTCGGCGGAGACGGTAAACTGTCTTTTGAACTCTCCAACGTTGGAAACGCATCTCTTGTTCCTCCCTCCGGCCCGGACGGCAACATCTGACCCTGCAATTCAGTATACTTTGCCTTCCAACTATCCAACTCTTTTCTTAACCTTCTGATCTCATACGCCTGGTTAACGGCATTTAAATCTGTGGTTTCCGAACTAGGGAATCTGCATTGGTCGGGTTCTCCGCGGAGACAGCAGGATTGACATGGTTGAACGCGGTCACATTTGACCTTTCTCGAACGGCATTTTGTGCAGGAAAGCTGGATATTGGAGACGAATTCAATGGGTGCCATGGTTTATTTTAGTATTGGATGTTCATAAAAGCCTTTTGGGAAATATGCACTGGACTTGAAGTGCACTTGGATATATTTTTATATAGCAAGAGGATAAGGGCGAAAGGGCGGTATACATATATGTATATATATACTACTCAAAGCACTGCATGCACTCGAGTATGTGTATATCTTTGGGGATACAAACATATATATATAATTTAGATAGGGCCTGAAAAAAAGGAATGGGTGAAGAGGGAGGGAATCGGGGGGGGTAATAAAGACAAGGAAATATATATAGATTGCACATACAGCAAGACGTTTACTAGGTCTATCCTTCAGAGCTGCAGAAGAACTAGACCCGGGAGGAGGAGAAAAATCCGCAGCTCTCTTCTGCGGGTTACGGTGGTGCCCGTGGTGTTGATTCCCAGAAGTCGGCTGCGACTTCGAGACCAACCGTTGAATATCCATGGCGTTCGGCATGGCCTGCCCATTAACGGTCAAGGTTTAAATTTACCTATATCCCTTTTTACTTTTTTCCCTGTAATATTTTTGATAATGTTCCTCAGACGTTTCGTTAAAAGGGAAAATGCAGGGATACGAGTTAAACTGTTAACGTCATTGGTGGGGTGGGAAGCTGTAGGTGATGGTGGTTGTTGCTCTTTTCGGATGTAAGAGGAGGGGGGTGGGGATGTAAGTGGTTGTGGATCTATCGACCGAGGATGTCCGAAACGTGTGCGCGATACTGCGAACTTTTACGATCTCAAAAAAAAGGGTTTCGGAAGGCGGGCATCAAGGTTAATAGCGCTGGTATGCATAAGAGCTTCGAATCGTATCAACCACAACCAGAAAAAGAGGCAGAACCACTTCCCTGGGTAGCACACCCGTGCCTGGACTGGCCTGGCTAGGACGAGAGGAGAAATCCGACCGAACAAATGCGAGAACCGGAGGAGTTTGATCTTGATCTTGGTTGCATTGATGATGATGAATTCGATTCTAACCTTCCCACCTTTTTTTTTACTTTGAATATGGGGATCGAGAAAGGGAAAACGGATAGTTGGGAAAAACTGGGGAGCAAATGCAACTTAAACACCCGAATGGAAGCCAACAGCCTAGGTTTCCCTTAACCTTTTTTCGAGTGGAAACAGCTCGGGTATAATGCTTTTGGGGGAGGACATGACACTTCAGATCGATCGAGCGGCTATGGCTATTCACGATTGCGGCCAAGGGTCCCGACGCTGGATCTTGGTAAGTAGCTGGCAAGTTCTGATAAAGACCCAGGGTCCAGAATCCGAATTCCAAGATCAAAAACCAGAATCTCATCTCTCAGGCACCGGGGCTGGTGAAGCACTTAGGCCAGGTTTGTCAGATAGGAATCCCCATTTCGGGGTCATGCATATTCCTCTTCGGTGCATTCAACGTGCATATGATGTGCTTGTCTCGAGCTCTCTCCTTGCTTCATACGTATATGGATCCTCATTGGCTTATATATTTATGGCATGTGGTTCAGTAAGTACTGACATAGTAAGTGCTCCGTATCAATTGAAGCTTCGTCACCCCGAAACCCCGAAAAAGGGAAGCTTTTTTGGACGCGGGAGGAGAGGAATGCCTTTGACTTGTCGGCTTAGATTGCCGACCAATCAGATAATTTCGAGGCCCTGCCGCACAGACTGCAGTCTCTCTCGAGCTCGAGGTGAGCAGATGCTGTGCTTTCTGTGAACCCAGCATGCAGGGCTATATTACATACAACACCAAAAATGCAACAGCTATCCGTCGGGCATACTCGGTCTTCCAGGGTTAATATCGATACCTCAACTATGTACTTACATAAAGCGAGCATCCCCGAAACCTCATCGTGCATATTCGTGATCTGTCGCGTTCGATTCGGTATTATTCGTTTTCGTTTTCTTTTCTTCTTTTTCTTTTCTTCTTTCCTCCTGTTCTTTTATTTTAAGAGAAAAGAATAAAAACAAACCTCTGAAATTAAAACTTCTAAAACCCACCAACAGGTCCACTCCGAAGCTGTTTCCAAGCCTTCTCTTCCTCCGTATCTCTAGGTCTATTCGATTCTTTCGATCTCCTCTTGGAATTACCCCTCTTTTCCTTTTTGCTAGAGCTAGATCCAGAGCTTGCACTCGAAGGAGATTCAATTCCTAGTCCTCCAAATCCCGTAGCTAACTTCGTAGCCGGCGTATGTGACATCCCAACCCTCTTTGACGTCTTCCCACTAACCCTTCCTTTCCCCTTCCTCTTTCTTCCACTCTTCACCACACCTTCACCACCCCTCTCCTTTGCCATAATTTCACCCTCACTACTCCCCTCATCACTCCCTCTACTACTACTACTACTACTGTTCCTCTCAGCGCAGGAGTTACACTCTATTGGCAATGAAGCGACTTCATAAGTCAATTCGTCAATGCGGCAGGGGATTCCTCCACGTTCGAGGCAAATCGGTCTGACGATTTCTTCAGGTGGGTGGGAACAGATACATCCTGTTTGGGAAGGGTCATCAGGTGAGGGTTTGTAGATCCGACGAAGAATGTGGTTGCAGATTTGATGATGGACTATGTGGGCTGGATGAGAGGGGTGGAGGGGTTCTATTGGCCGGGTCATTTTTTTTGAAAAAAAAAAAAAAAGAATTCTTTAGGAAGGATGTGGAGTCAAAGAGAGGAGATGTCTATCACGATACCCTCGGGTGACCACATTTATTCAATTTAAGATTTTCTTTTGATGGTTTGGATCGATAGCAAGGTGGAGAGGCCGAGTATTCGAGGTTGAGAACTAGTGACACTATATTCTTTTTCATTGAGGCTTTTGTTCTGTATCGTCAACTTGTTTCAGTTATTACCCCTTCTTTCCTCAACATCCCTCATTATTGATATACAACCAACATAATATACGATAAGAATACTACCTACTGCCTTCGTTTCGAAGATCTTCACAGGGTTTGATGTTTTATGATATCATAGCACTCGGGCACAGACCAAGCTATTCGCATGCTTGAAATATGCAACAGACTGTATACAAGACCATATCAAAGCATACTCCTCGAGTTCAGGATCAGCTCTTTAGTCTGAGATACTCGACGAAATTAAGTTTTTTAAAGTAAAGCAAACCCGGAAGGTTTGTATATAAACAAATTTGATTTCCATGCATATAAAATTTCCTTGGGGTGCTAGGTTTGTCGCAAATGCGACTTGCCGAAGTATTTCGCATTTACGATATTCTTAGCTGCAGCTGGACTACCATGTCGGCTTTAGCTTGAGCTAAAACACTATCGTGGTATTAGCATCCGCTAAGATAATACAGAGTTATTAGCATCCGCTAAGAGAATACAGAAATATTAGCATCCGCTAAGAGAATGCAACGGTCTTAGCATCAGCTAATAAAACCTCGACTTTCGTCATGCGAAAATTATACCGTGTAGTATTTCGCGAATAACCTTCCACCCTTTCATCGCAGACCTTGGAAAATACATAAGTCTATTCCATATCTCGAGCTCCAGTACTTCGATGCGGCTATTAAATTTGCAAAAAAATATATTTGAACTAATATAGTTAATATATCTTATATCGGACTACTAGAGAAAAAAGACAACCACTTCTAGAAACATCATGATCTTTCCGAATATCATAAACAAGCGGTTTAATGTCCTTTGTACTAAAGCCACACAAAGGCTGGGCGGAGGTTCATTGCACTCTCCCCCGCCCAATATGGATTGCAAACCCTCGTTCACCAGTCACGGGAATTGGCGTCGACACCGACCGACCGTCGCCCCTCCGCACTGTTCCTAGTTGCCCTCGTAGAGTTGATTGCTCAATTTATTTTCCCTCACCGAATCCTTTGGGTAGCTCTTATTCCTCTTCCTTTCACGGCTCTTCCTCTTCTTCCTCATTTTCATTCCTTTCATCTCCATTATCTCCATCTTCATCAACCCTATCCCGCCCGCATAGGGAAGCTCATGAGCTTTCTCCATAACCTCTCCTCCTAATCCTCTTCTCTACTCCTCCTTACAAGGCTTTCTTGTACCCCATTTTCCATTCGAATCTCTCATCTCTCACCTCGTGAAGCTTCAAACATTGCTTTGATCGAAAGATAAAACTACTAAGTAACAACCATGGATAAACCACACGCCATCGAACTTCAAATTGCCCATGGGGCTACCCCCATCCCATTCATGGTTCCTATGAAAAAGGCAATAGTCCGTCAAGTATGTATCATACCACCCCTACACCTCAATGCATACACGCATAGATCAACACAGATCTCTAATATCTCATTCTGCATCTTTTTTCGTTCGTTTTTTTATGATAGGCTCTCGAAGAGGTCATTCGACGTCGTACAAACTGCGGCAGTGCTCCCGTAATCACCATGTACACGCGTACCATGGTCATCATCCATTGGGAAGATTGGGAAGAGCTTGTCGAACCTGGAAAGCGATACCTTGCTGATCTCGATGGTTCATGGATCTTGCATTCGCGTGCCCGTGGGCATGGAACCTCTATTGAATCCATTAACATGTTTCTTGGAGCCATCGAGAGGGGTAAGTCTCCTGCTTCTCTACCTATGCTTGTTTCTCAGATCAAAGCTGCGGATGCAAAGCCTGCTACTCCTGCCAGTACTCTTCAAAAAGCAGTTACTGCGACAGAGAAAGAGGCATCTATTGCTCCCCTCCGTCCATCTGAACAGCAGAGGGGTATTCCCAGGCCTGCGAACCCCAGACCTTCAAATATAAGGTTGGGCTACCAGGCACACATACCCCGCCAACCTAGCAACTTGAATCCCAACCCGTCGACCTTCCCAGTTCCCATTGGACCAGCCGGCATGGGACACGGTTTCGTTAATCCCGCCGTAGAAAGGGAGGTCTTGGAGGAGTTACAACAACAGATCGGTACGCTCGCTGTTGAGAAACCAGCCACCGCCCGCCAGTCTACTGCGGTACAACCAACTAAGGATGAAGACAAGCTCTCTATCGATTCTGAATCCGATGATTCTGAAGATGAGCCAAGCGGAGGCGTTAGGCTTAATGTTCTCTCCGCCCCCCCTTCTGCTGAAAAGGCTGCCCAGGATGTTCAAGAACTATCGGATGGTATGTTTACCCATGAACTTGTCTGCGTTTTCGTTAGTATCATGTTATGCATTGCTGAACTTTGGATTTACAGTTTCTCCGGAGACCGCCAAAACGGGACTTTCAGGCGCATCGAAGTCACATTCTGTTTCTCCTGTCGAGGAAGTAAAGAAGACACATACTATCCAAACTGAAGCCAAAAAAGCGGCTAGAAAAGTAACTTCACCTCAAGCTCTCAGTACTGCCTCCAGCGCAGCTTCTCACACTACACGTGCTCCGAAGAAGCCTGTTTCCAAAGAGCCAACTCCTATTAAAGCCTCACCTACCGGAACTGCCTCTACTTCAAAGGCTTTTCCCAAACCGGCTCCCTTTCAGTCGGCCCCCGCTAAGTCAGCTAAATCAGTTGATTCGGCTGCTACCAAACGTGTCAGATATCAAAATCTCAAATCTGACAATGACGAGGAGTACTCTCATCTTGAGGATAGCGCTCCAGGTAGTGGCGTCGGAAGCCCACCCGAAATTGTCCAAAAAGTTGTCCCCCGTTACGGGAATGCGATTGGGTCGTCAGGAGACGACGAAGATGAAGATGAGGCGTATGAGACCATTGAAGTCCCTGGTCCTTCTAGCCCTGTTTCTTCCAGTATCGGTGCTATTAAGCCAGCAAAGCCAAATCAGCAGAAGTCGAATCAGCAGAAGTCAAATCAGCAAAAGTCGAATCAACAAAAATCAAACCAACAAAAGCAGCAAAATCAACATGTCCAGCGAGATGACAAGAGACAGAAGCTCTTGAAAGACGAGAATAGGGTTACCTTCTACCTCATTAAGCCACAAAACAAAGACAAACCAATCGTCCAGGATGGTAAAGGCCGTATCTTCATCAGTACTTCCAAAGAATGCTGTGCACTACGTCTCATCCAGCTGCTGAGGAAGAATACATCCTATACTAGGCTTCTAATCCTCACCCCAGCTCCAGACATGTCCCGCTACATCACCACTGATGTCATCAATCCAGGCTCACGATTCGCTCAAACTCCTTTCAGTGTTGTTGGTTTCGAGGATGATGTTACCATGACTTGGGAGCATATCGAAAATGCTTTTGAGGATGAGATTATCAATAAGGAATGTCCCTGGGACCAGCCGGACGTTGTTAACGATGAGGAGTTGGAGACATATGACTACGAGGATGATGAAGAAGAGGACGTTGACAACGCAAAGAAGCGTTGATTATTTTCAACTTCTCATCGAACACCATAGCCTATCCATATCTTCCTTAGTGATGGGCGGCTGTTGCTGGATCGTTGGATTCTTTCCTATTCCTTTCCTATTCCTTTCCTTCTCTGTTGATCTGTTCAAGCCGGCGTTAACGGGATTTTGTTTCTTTCTAATCATACCTTTATTTCGTTTATGATTAGCTCGAGGTCCTTGAACCTGATGTGAATACTGTCTGCTTTTATGTCAAGCTGCAGTTACTAACGGGTTAATGGCCTGGTTCTTTTACGTTGTTCTTCCCCTATTAAACCATCAGCGGGTGCATTAATACATTATGGTTTCATTTCCTTCTATCCGCTTCAATTCTTATCCTCATAGCATAAGGCCTTAAAGCACCCTTCCCTCTTCGCTATGTCCTTAGCTATTCCTCTTCTCTCCTTCTTATAATCATTGAAACCTTGATCATGTAGCTACTTTTCTCATCTAGATAGCACTAGATCACCCGCTAATACAATATGAACTATTAAAACTTTCACCACCCTTCCATCGTATGCGCACCCGAGAAACCGTGTTTTCCCGTTTTGCTCAATCAACTAGTCTTGATTTTCGAATTTCATCAGGTCCATGGATCCGCCTTACAGTTCAGGTCCTCTGCAATTTGGTTGATATATCGATATGACCACCAGTGTTATCCTCCACATATCTATATACATACCTTTTGCCATATTTTCCCACGTGTGCTTCTACGGTTTTAATCAAAAACTAATTCACCAGAAACAGTATTCTGATATCTAGACGCTGCACTCGTTTTCTCATATCT
Source organism: Orbilia oligospora ATCC 24927 (assembly GCF_000225545.1). Lineage (NCBI taxonomy): Eukaryota > Fungi > Ascomycota > Orbiliomycetes > Orbiliales > Orbiliaceae > Orbilia > Orbilia oligospora. Next base: position 443,739 of record NW_011645745.1, read on the forward strand.
GCGTCAGCAGAAAGGCCGAGATCTTCCAACTTTAGTTGAACATCAACGTCCTACGGCCCGAACCTCGCGAAATTACTACACCAGCCAGCTCATTCCTTCGTCTCAAACTACAGATGACACAAAAAGAAGCTTCTACACTAGACTACAGCATTTCAAACATTTCTATTTGATCCGGCTGGTCGGTTTACGTTTGATTGTTGGTATCTGCAATGTATTACCAACACGGGTGCAACCATGCGAGTCGAGTCTACGGGCCACCAACTGGCACTGCAAACTTCTAGAAGATACCAATATGCATCGAACTATCCGTTGTCAAAGCCGGCACACAACATAGAGGGCTGTCATCTTTGCGGTCTTTTGGTCAATTCATGATATTGGCACAGGAAACGTCACTCTGATTGGATTGATTCTCAGGAGATGTCGATATGGTTGTTACCTTCTACCTGGCAGCTAGCTAGTGCTCCACAGTATTCAAACAACACCAACAGATTTCAGGCAACATTCGGCTTCAAGGGTCAGGCTTCAAACCTATCTCCCAGAGTTTCTTTCAATATCCACTCCGCACAAGAGTACAAAAAAAGACAAAAACCAAGAATTTAATTAGTTCTTCAAGGTATCCGCTTCATCCTTGCATCAGTGCTCAATCGGCGTCTTTATTTGCTAACCTTTTCTGTGGCAGAAAAAGGTCGTATATATAAGTACCCTCTATTAATTGGTGGAGGACCACCCCACATTCTTCTCTTCCTCCTCTTCCTTTCCCTCACCTCCCTGGTGCTCCCGGCATTAACTTCCTCCCCAACGCCATCACCTACTCACAGATATCGCTACATCTCGCATCGACGTTCAACTCCCTCATCTCAAGCATCAATTGCTCTTCACATTCGAAATCGTCGGAATGCCTCCTCCACAGCTGCCAAAGGTCGGCAAGAACCTGTACAATCAGGGTCTTGGTAAAGGTGCCAATAGTGGTGGAAGGTATGTGCTGATCTGCTTTTCTCGTCGTCGTCTTCTCGTTTTCGAAGTAGCTAGCTACCCCTGTCACTTTGCCACAGGCTAGCTAGCTGTTCGGGATCTCTAAATTCCCAAATAACAACACGGTTTTCGAGGTTGTTGGAATTCTTGAGCTGTTGCTAACTTGATACTTTTATTTCTGGCATAGAGTTTCACAACCAGACAGGTGGGTTGCAATCGTCGGGACTAGTTAAGAGAGATGGATCATTTTTTGCTAAGAGGTTCGATGCAGTATTGTTTGCTATGTCTGTCGTCGAGACAAACCGCACACCCAGTACTCTGGACGTCAATTAGCGAAGCATAAGGGTACCATTTATCAGCGTATGTTCTCCTTCTGTTCCAGTCGCGTTTTACCAATCCTATTAGAACTAGGTACCTAACCTTGGTGGATTGATTCTTGTATAGCATTTGCTTCTGGCGGTGGCGGTAAAGGCAAACCGTCGCATCGAACTACCTGCAAAACATGCACCGCCGACCAGACTACTGAGCTCACCTGCATTGTCTGTGGCGAAACCAATGGACTTGATCACTTTGCAAGAACCCAAAGGAAGAATCCGGATACCGCTGTGAGTCCACTACTCTTGGAATCATGGTGAAGCTGGGGCATTTATCATTGAGATGGTGATGGATAAGAAGAACTTGATGCTGATTGCGATTGGTTTCGGTATAGCGCTGTAAAGGTTGTATCAATAAGCAGGCGAACATTGCCCCGGATCTCGAAATGCCAGACAGTGATGACTATGCCTCATCTGATGATGAAGAAGATGTATGCCCACCCTAGTATCAACTCTACTACTTATCGAACAGATGCTAACCAACTTGTAGGAAGTAGACTTCGACACTGGCAACAAGGAGGACCGGAACACCAACACTGTTCTCCGCGCCGGCACCAGCTATGCCGGTTCTAGCATCCACACTAATACTCTTACTTCTGCCAACCTAAACCGCCTCGAACATGCTACTGGGTCTGCGATAACACCGCGTCCTGGGGTTCCCCAGGCGGCAGACGGGTGGGTTACGAAGACTCGCCAGCCTCCACAGCAACTTCAGTCCGAAACCATGACTACAATGACTTATGACTCTGCTCCTCGAAACGCCAACGGTCCACAAGCCCCATCTAGCATCAGCAATACCGAGACTTTTGATTCCCGTGCCCCGCTTCGCTCCATCCCACCTAAGTCTACGGGAGCAGAGCTGCGCAAGAACGGATGGGCCAGGGTTACCAAAGTTCCGAAGAAAGGTCAGGGTCAGAATGGTTTCGGGTCTGACGACGGTCATGATGATGCCGAGGGGTCTGTTACTTCTAGTGCGAGTACATGGACGGATCGGAAGAAAACCGTTAGGACAGACTTTGACGATGACCCTTGGTCTAGGCACTATAAATGATCTTTTATTTTCACATTTTCTTTCTGCCTCTTTTTTTCTTATTTTTATCCCCACCTACGCTCCCAGAGTTAAGGGATGGCGTTTATCGGTGTTTTGTTCTTCTGTTTCTTCTGGTTTTAGGTGTTAGCTGGTAGGGGTTTCGTGGCTTTCCTCCTGCATGCTTCTTTCTTACTATCATCTGCTCCTGCTTTTTGTTTCACACTATCGACACCATCTTCAACGATCTGGGATCGAAGGAAGGAAGGGCGAAGTTCTTATCTTCGCTCCTTGTTACGGGGTTCATCGACCCCGATCGATAACCCCACTCCATCCCTTACATACGCCTTGCAGGTCTGCAGTCTTTGGGGAACCGAGTATATTCTCCTTGCTCAGTTTCTCGTATATCCCCTGCGTCCTGTAGCTTAGACCCTCTCCCTCTTCCCCCTCCTTCCTTCTGTTAGTTTATCGGCAACATTGCTTCGCCAACTATAGACGGGTGAAGGGCGGGGAAGGAGGGTTTAGTTCTTAGGTTCTGGTTTCTTTTTAGTAAATCCGCTTTTCGGGGAGGATTAGATAGACGAACGATGGTGTTAATGCGAAGTTTTGATTCTATGTTAATTCTTTTCTTCGATCATTTATATACTTATTTATAATCATCTAGGGATTTTGTAAATGTGTTATTAAAGGCTACAGTTACGGCTTGATATAATGCTGAAAACGTGATGGAAGATCACTCGTGTATATTGCGAATATTGATTCGGAACATGCGCATGGTCTATACACGTGCACATGTTCACTGGTGAATACAGAGGTTGGAAAGAACAAAAATCGTTAACGAGCGTCAATCAAACAAAAAAAAACCCTGTCTCATCTTGTTTTGTTTTTTGGCGACGGGGATCGAGCGGTATTGCATTAGATTGGTGGGTGTACACTTAGATCTACAGACCCATAGAGGGTATATGTTATGTGATATTTAAGTTTTTAGATTGATTGATTGTTAGTCCACGCTACGAATAACCATGGGAGAGGGTGGTGATCTCCACCGTCCGTCCGTCCTTCCTTCCTTCCGTCTCGAGGGTGGTAGTGTTTTTTTGGAAGGGAAGGGAAGGGGAAAAAGTCTATTGAGAGTTTGATCGATGGTTACACATGATGAATAGACGTCAGGTCCAACACATGTGGATTCGAAACTCTAAAAATCGTGTGTGTATGTGTGTGGTGGATATGTGATGGGGTTGAAGTGAGGGTGATCTAGACCCCTCTCCCCTTCTTCTATATAACAACCACTTGCATATCATATGCATGTTATCTCTCATCCAACCAAAATCCAAATTTCCTGGGACGTCCGTCCGGACACAGAACTTTATGATATCAAAATATTTTTTGTTTTATAAAAGAGTAAAGTAAGTAGGTTAGGTTGTTAATTGGTTATATATATATTTATAGTTCAGATTTAGATTCAGATTCAGAAATTAATATTATTTTCCCCATCTCTCTCCATCTCTCCCCTCCGCTGCTAAAAAAAGAGAAAAACTAACTTCAAAAAACAAAAGGGGGGGGGAGTTTTTCGCTCTGGTCTATCTAAACGATGTGTGTACTTATATCCTATCTAAACAAAAAAATAAATAACGGCCTTTCTTTCGTTTATAAAATGAAGATGATGAGTCAATAAAAACGAGAGTGAGTGAGTGAGACGAAGAGCTGAAGTTGAGAGACAAAGGAAATAAAATATCAAAAAGAAAAAAAAAAATAAGAAACGCCTTAAGGCAAGAAGAGGTGAAAAAAAAAAAAAGGAATTCGCTTTTTTGAGAGGACTAAACAGAAGAAAAAAGAAACATCCTATCAAAGGGGAGCACGGAAAAACGCACTTGAGAGAGGAATGTAGATAATCGATGTAAGGGGGGTGTGGGATGTTTACATACAAAAGAAAAAGGAAAATCAATAAAAAGGGATCGACCAAGGAATTGACAAAGGAAAAAAAGAGTTTAAAAAGGAAGTGCAAAATATGCAAATAGCTATCGGAGTAACGAAGGTCAAGAAAAAGTGAAAAAAATGGAAAGCGATTATAAACACCGGTGGTAATGCAGAAAAGAGAACGATAACGAAAAGAAAAAAAAGGAAAAGACAACTGCAAAAAAAAAGAGAGGCAACGAAAGAGTGGTTTGAACGCCAAAGAAAGTAAAAATCCCGCTTTCTGATCCAATGATGTACTAGGTAGTGGTTTTTTGGGGAATGGTAATACAAAGGGTTATAATGTGCTAGACGGGGGGTTGCGCGTGCTTGAATGATTAAAAGAGTGTAGACAAAAAATAGTGAGGTTGTTTTATACAAAAAAAATATTAGGACTTCTTCTGGTTATGCATCTTGATAATGAAAAAAGGACCACCACAGTGTCAACCCTGAATTCCGTAAACGATTCGAAGGATCCCCGCGCAAGAAAGAGCTTTTGTTTTGGTACCGCCTGGGGAAGAGTGAGTGAAAGGACGTTGGTTTTTCTTTTGGTGTGAAAATGAAGGGTGCGAAGGGAAGTTCAAAGACATGTGGTTAGGAGTGTGAAGAAGCGGTTCTAAAAACAAAGATCGTTCGTAGCCGTATTCCACCTTCGAAGTTTCGTGTCTGTTGGGTGATGTTTTTCTAGGACGTTTATTACAAACAGATATATGATGGTAAAAAGACGAGGGAAAAGAGCACACGCAAACCCCTAGTGCAAAAAAAATGAGGAAAAGGAGAATTTCGCTAACAAGAAAATATGAAGACCCCCACCGCTGGAAAATATGGAAAAAACTCGAGGTAAAATCACAAATGTCTAAGGTGTTGGAAATATCAAGGTACATGAACAAAGGAAATGTGAAAATGTGCAAAAATATGTGCAAGGACGTCCTTCGGCTTCATGAGTCGTGGGATGCAGAGGAAAGTGTACATACGGAACGCAAAACCTTTACCGTTTCGATCCAGCATAGGCAGTTGCGGCGGCCGAGGCAGCCCAGTTTCCATTATCGAGAAGTGGGGAATTCCACTTGGGGATCGGGCTGTCATCTTCAGAGTTACGTTGACCAGATCGCTTTCGTCCCTTGGATGGTGCGTCTGTTCGGAGACCCATGCTTACAACCTGAAGCTGTGGCTTCTGCTGCTTGTGAGAAGGAGGAGTTGGGTAGCCGTGGGAAGGAACGGTGCGCTCAGGTGTTCCCTGCTGCGACAGAACCGGCGATCCTCGCTCTAGCTTTCTCATGGCCTTGGCCGCATGAACAAGAACCTCATCTAAGAGTTCTTCTTCTTCGTCTGGGGTTTCGTAACGGGCTGCAGAGTTTCTGGCCATTTGTCGGCGGGCCTTGCTATTCGACGAGGTTAACTGAGATTGTGGCTCGACTCTGGGTGGGTACGACGGATTCCTCTTAATCTGCGAGTTCATGCTAGGAGGTGGCGAGATTAGTTGAGTCCGCGAGTGTCGATTGTTACTGCCGAGACCGGCGATATTAGGAATCTCGGAAACCTGGATAGGTGCGTACTCTCGGCTGGATTCCTTAAAGTCGCCGGAGGAAGTGCCTGTCGGACTCGAGACTTGATCGATAATCATTGACGACCTGTTTGACGACCACGGACCGCACCCAACTTGTGCCTCGATATCGTCAGCAGGGCTGACCGGGATTGATGTTCTTCCAGATAGCCTTCGTACCCTCTTGCGGAAATGAGAAAATATGCCCTCCTTTGTTCCCGGTGGCGACATAACACCCCGTCCACCATTCAGCGAGGATAGTGCCGCAGCATGGGCAGGATTCGTGTACTGTTGTTGGCTATTTGTCGATAGCTGTCTTCCAAGCTTCTTTCCGGACTTCTCGTCAAAAGTAAGATGCTTGGTTTCAGTATGGTCGTGGTTGTTAGCTTGAGCATGAACAGTATCCGATAGAGGAGTGATGGGCCTAATTGTTGGAAGAATTGGAATTGGGGCTCCAGTTCCACGAAGACCGTGCCATGTCGATCTCTTTTCAACAGGCTGGCGAGTCGATGTTGGTGCTGTGATTTCAGTTTGTGTTATCTTTGGGCTAGCCTTAGTCTCAGAATGTAGGGTAGAAGCTGAGATTTGCACCACCGATGCAGTGTTAGTGCCAGCAAACGACTTCCGGAACCAAGAATGCTTAGTATTGAGGTTTGATTGAGGGGTTGGCTGTGCGACCTGCTCCATTGATGGGCGGGCGAGTTCAGACTGTCGGCTTCTAAGAGCACGGGTCTGTGGCTGAGGAATTGGCTTTGGCTTTAAGGGGTCGATGGCGTCAACGAAGTACTCATGAGCGAGTGCCTGCGTCGATGTTGGTCGACCTCTTGGATCCCACAGCAGACACGATGTAACAAACTGAGAAAGCGAAGCTGGCCATTGCGATAAAGGTAGGTAATGTTGTTCAATCGATTGTGGTGTCATCCTTGGAAACGAAAAACCAAGCTTCTGTGCCAACCGGATACCATCTTTCCACTCGCCACCACCAATCTTCCTTCCACTTCGGGATTGCCAGTTTCCTGGGCTTCCCATGACCTCACATACTCTCCAGACCTGATCGACTTCGTTGCTACCTGGGAAGAGAGGCTTGAGTGTAGCAATCTCGACAGCCATAGCACCAACTGCCCAAATATCGACAGGTGCACTGTATTCACCCGCCCTGAGAAGGACCTCTGGTGCTCTGTACCATCTTGTCGAAACGTAGGTCGTATATGGAACCTTGGAGTGCATCTCTCTTGCCAAACCAAAGTCAGCGATCTTGACGGTGTAGGCACCAGGGGTAGCAGGCGGAGTCATGCTCGAATATCGCCTGAAAGGAGCGTTCGAATCATAAGAAGGACCAGCTGAAGTGGAAACCAGAATGTTTTCTGGCTTGATATCACGGTGGAAGAACCCCTGCGCGTGAATGTGTTCTAGGCCTGACATGATTTGGTATCTTTATTCCTTGTTAGTATCGAATTCTACCACCACAAAACCGGAAAGCAAAAAAGACCTACAGTATGCTCTTGACACTCTCTTGATCCAAGCACTTATGGTCTCTGGACTTCATAAGCTGATATAGGTTACCATCCATGTATTCCATGGCAATGTGTAATTTTCTTGTTGTTGGGTCCAAGAAGATGTCTAAGGCAGGGACGAGGTGAGGATGTGGAGGAAGTTTTTGCAAAAATATAACTTCTCGCAATTCCAGGCACGGTGCGAACGATTCGAATGACTTCTTCATCGTCTTGATTGCAACCTGTTCTAACTGTTAGAATATCACGCTAGAGCAATGAATAAAATGGATGGATACGTACCACGCTGCCTCGACGAGCAACACTGCTGCCGGCGCTACGCACTTTGGCGAGCACAACACTACCAAAGCTTCCATCACCAATATCCTTGAGGACATCGAACTTGTCCGTCAGGGACAGGGTGTTCCCTGAGGATATAAGAGACATTGTGAATTAAAGTCGTTCTATTGCAATAAGCGTCATTAGTATCGATGAAAGCAAAATGAGAATCAACGAAAGAATACAATCCCCCTGAGCATCACCAACAAACATACAAAGAAAATTGAGCTCTCAGCCGTTCTTCCATGCGGAAGGAAATAGTGTCAGTACGGCGAACCGCAATTGACTAGCACGACCAGGTACCAGCCAAGTGACCCCGATTTAGCCTTTCGATCGACGAAACGGGCAATCGGAAGCGTCCTTGAGAGAACGATGATTGTCAAACCACCAGTTTTCGGTCTACCAACGGATAAAATGGGAGCTATGTTTGTAGGCGTCCAACACCTTTTATAAGGATCACGATAGAACCCTTATTGATAGTTGGAAATGGGGGGATGAGGAGAAAGAATGCCCCCTTAAACAAAAGGGAATGTGTAGATTTGAAGAAATGCGGTCGGCAGGCTTAAGAATTGCGCAACCAGACGCCCCGTTCAGCCTCCAGGAACTCGAAATCGGCTCCCCAAAAATTGATCTGGGTCTTACAAGGTTTTGCTTATACTGCTGACCGCCCTCGTGGTACTAATTTGTAACGACGAGTACAAGAAGGAAGTATCAAATGAAAAAAGAAGTACAGATCCACTAACCTGGTTGGAACGACAGCCGAGATATATTGGGATTGAAAGGAAAAGAGTACAGGATCGATAGTATATCGAAATCCCAATGCGTGTAATTTCAAGCCAGAATTATAAAAAGAATACGCCCGCTTCACAGAAACGGATATATAAGTACTTGGGATCTCGGTTTGTTTGCTGACTATTATTAGGAGACCCTTGGGTGGTAATGTCCGCGGTTTATCGGTACTTGCGGAACGAGCGAGATGTCGGCTGAGGTTTTAAGCACAAAGCAAAGCAAACAGTGCAGCGACTAAAAGTTATATATATTTTTCCAATCCTTGTGTCTGTGTCTCTCTCTGATGCTCTGCTCTTGGAATAAAAAGGCAGGCAGACAAGTCGGCAAGAATGGTCTCCTTCGACTCAAGTTGACAGGTGGCGAGTCTCTCCACGGGAGGTCGGGCAAGAGAATGTATTGTCAGGTCGAGTCACCTCGGTGCAGCCGTTGACGTTGAGATATGGAGAGAGTGTGAGATGGAAGGGCGGAAGACAGGGAGAGTGCGGATTGACGCAAGGAGGCGGCGTCTTAGAACGTCGGAGTAGTGTGTGGAGGAGGAGGAATATGCAGTTGCGACTGGACTGTGTGCGTTGGAAACTCCTTGCAGTTGAATTTGCACCCTGTAATACGATACGATGCGATATATCCTGAATTACACCAAAATGAACGACCAAAACTTGCAAAAAAAGACAGAAAGGAAAAGATGATGTATAAAGGAAAGAAGAAGAGTAATGGATGAACTTTACGAGGAGGGGGGATGAGAGGAAGAAGAGGGGAAAAGAGATGATGGTGGAGGAGGAGAGAAGGGAAGAGAAGGCGGATAGAATACAGGAATAGGAGGGAGAAAAGAAATTATGGCCGGCGTCGATGATGGTTTCTCTTAGCAGAGGAATTAAGTCTCGAATATCCTAATATACGACACGACCTGGACTGATTGATTTCAACGCATTTGCAAATTATAATAACGACAGCCATGGCATGGTCTGGTCTGGTCTGGTCGGGGGGGTGTTCGTTCTGAATAAGGGACCAGGACTATAACCCGAACCATGCCCTTGAAGACCAAACGCCTTCGACAGCCAGTGCCCATACACCCTCACCTCAGTGCTCCGGTGCTTCTGGATTGACTTGACTTGACGGGATGGCCAATCCATAACGGACGGCTCAAAAGAAACAAACGAGAGGGGACTTGGCCGCCCGAGAATCAGAAAAAGCAACCTACTAACCTGGTCTGGCTTGTAATTTCCTCTTTTTTGTCCCCTTACCAGTTTCTTGATTTGAAGTTGCTCTCTTCTCAAACAGATTCGCCAGGGGTTCGACAGGAAAGAAGAAAACAATTCTCGACGAGGCTCTCTGGTGCTTTACTACGTAACGGTAGTGTACTAGGAGGTCGTGCAGAGCTGGTTAGACTGATCGTAGTGGCCGGTGGAATGGACGATGGATGGACGACGATGTTTTTCAATCAGGTGAGATATGTTCGCGATGGTATATTTAAGAAATCAAAAGACTGACAGTGGTTAGGTTCCAAAAGTTAAGAGGTTGGGTCAGCTAGAAATCAAAACATTGCCTGACGATGGTTCTCATTGGCTTCCATCGCTGATTGATCGAAAGCGAGCGTTTCCATTCGAGCTCGACTTATGCATGGTGCAGACCTTGACCTCACCGCTGGACTGGACTGGACTGGAACCGGTTGCTGAGGTGTCTATGCGTATGTATTTGCTCTGCTATCATCTTCCCCACATATAACTAATCCTGGTTGGGATGCAATCACGTTTTTTTATTTTTCTTTCCTCCTTCAAGGTCGTTCGAATCCAGCATCGTCTATATGCATGTTGAGTCCCCTGACTTATCCTCAAAAGTCACGATTTTACTTCCAATCTGGAACCAACTAAACCTGCGGGACCAAAACGCCTCTTTTTCCCACGTTGAGATAGTAACTGGTCGATGCAAAAGTACCATCTACCGCTGCAATACCTCAGCCTTCATACAAAGATCCCAATGGGAGTGGGTAACGGACAGGTCTCGACTCCTATTCGTTCGGGTGTCTCACCCTCCAAAAAAACTCCTCTAGCGTGTTTCCCCTGCGATTTACAGTTTAGCGACTTGCTTTTTGGTCACGGCTTCCCTGAAATGTTGCCCCTTATCCCAACTTGACTATTCCTGCGTTGAGCGAGGTTTCAATTTTTTCATTTTTCGTTTTTCGTTTTTCGTTTTTCATTATTATTTTTTTCATTCATTCGGACGGGATGGCTGGGATGAAGACTTCGATGGGACGTGCCAAGCTGCGTGGTGGACCCCTTCTGTGCCGAAAGCTTGCCGCTGGCCAACCGACTATGGCTCTATTAATGGTGTGCTGATAATTATCACCAATCGCCCAACAGAATCATTACAAACACCGTCAACTAATGGTGAAGATATTTTCCACCATTTGGCTATTTGTTGTGTTCATAAATATGATGGCTAGCGTCTAAAACGGCCCTGGTCAAGTCAACGTGACTTCTTCATGCACGTGTGCCGTTGTCCGAGACTGAATCCCGACTCGACAAATAAGACGATGTTGTATAAACTCTCCCATGCAAAGACGGAAGCAGTTCGAACGTCAGATATAGTTGCTACTGCTGGGCATCGATCACGAATATATGAGTGCTTCAACATGTTTCGTCCAGCCATGTTTTTTTGAGGGAAATATCAACAAACCACCTTCACCAATTACATTCGAATATCTTCCCGTAGAGACTTTACAGGTAGGAAGGATTCAAAGATCCAACCGGTTCTTACATAGTACGGACAACGGTTGCATGATCTCATCCTTTCCTTACTTTCCTCCAGTCCGATTCCGGATATTCATCGCGGCTGGCCGGCGTCTGAAAAGGTCCCGTCCTTGCATCTTGCATGAAAGGCAACTGTCAAAGAACGAACGAATTCGAAGCCCTCGAAGCGAGGGATTATATCATATCATGCAGTGTCATCGCTATACTAAGTATATACATAGTACAGGCATCTATGCAACAGGAGTAATATGTTTGACATCGTTGCGCAGGGCAGCAGCAGCACTGCAGAAAACAGCTTCGCCACCAAGCATCATTATATCATCGCTTACACTTTGGTGATACTTGCTTAAGTTACCCACCAGATCTTTTCCCAGGAATGATTAATCTTCCGTAACGAAAAGTGACAGAGAGGATTTCCAGAACACCGGATCCTCTCCCCGCCTATACCACAAAAATTCCCAAACGTCTTGGACTGCTCGGGGGCTGTAACGTACCACGCCACTAAAACTTCAGCGAGGTGGTACCCGGATTTCTGGTATATATGCACTGCCAATCACTTCTTATGCAGGTTCAAACCCTTTTTTGTGCCTTGCTCGCGAAGAAAGGGGATTTTTCTTGATGCCTCAGGAACTGCTCAGGCCTCTATCATATGTAGTATTTCTCGGGTATCAATCCGACCTCTGGAAGGTCCGAACACCCTCGCATATCGGGTTCCTCTCTAACACACGTGGAAAATCGAGAGGTAAGGCTTTACTACCCTTTGCCATCGACGGAAGGTTGATATGCCCCTCCCCCTTTTTTTTCCCTCTTTGATCAAAAGACTAAATGCATGATTCTTTGGGATCGCTCCTGGTGAGGCGATATCAATCTGATCTCTAACGTGATTCTCAACGCGTCCGAGCGAGATTCATTCGATACTCACCCCAAAAAAAGTTCATGATTCTTCTTTTTCTGAAATGTAATTCCGGAATTACCTGATTCGGTGTTATGCATGTTATAAGCTCGTGAATTTCAATACAATTGAGACAAGGTCGGCGGCAGTACGGATACCTGGGACGTATCCGAGATTAAAAACGCATGGTCTGCCCTTTCATCTTTATTTCTCTCCCCAACTCTTGGGTGTAAAATTTTTGTTCGAGAATCGCGAAGACGCCTAGGGAGGACCCTGAAGATTCCATTTCCCGTTTGCAGGATGCAGTTTAAGGCAAGTGGGTCATATGGTGCACCGAAACTCGGGGAACTGGGAAGGGGAAATTAGGGTTGCTTGTCAAGGATTACCTATCGCTTTGCATGATCTTTTTTGGGGACTCAATTTATCTGACTTTCGAAATTTTTTGCCCCGTTCAACTTTTAATCGATGCTCATCGTGGGGCATTTTTGGATAACTCAATCGTGCACTATTCCAATGTTTAATGTTAATCTCTCATCTGATCATTTATGAGAGACCCCGCTAGCCCACCAGGCTACCACCAGACTAACCTCACGGTCGATATTGCCGATATGATTCGTTTACAACTACACAACGTAATTTATTCTGAAGAATGAAATATGTGGAAATAGGCTACTCTGTAACTCGTGGCTGGGGGGTGTCCCTCTGACGGTTGACATTCCGATGCAGCGACATAACGGCCGGCGGGTCTCGGGAAGGAAAAGGGAGGACGGAAACTTCACGGGTTCTGATACAGGGACGTCACAGTTTGTCGGCGGCGGGGGTGAAGGGGTTCACACTGTAATTACTTAAGAAAGTATACTAGTATATACTACGTATGGCGGGAGGTTTGAATTGTCACGGAAACCTTTTCCTAACTTCCCAACTTCCTGGGTTTTTATTCAGGAAGTAACGGTAGTGTTCAAACGGTGGTATCCAAACGGAAGGTTCCGAAGGATGTTTTTTTTGTTCCCCTCCATTGATCAGTTGTATAAAAGGGTAGTCAAAGGCGATGAAGGAAGGAAACAAACGGTTGGCAACCATGAAACAAGAAAAGTTTCGACGGGACCTTCGCCCACGCGATCGAATGACTTGCTTGAGCGGCCGTAAGGGAGGGTTTGGATCCATGGATAAACTGATTAAGTCTATATCACGAGATTGGGGGTTTCTTTGATCTTGAATTTTACATAAGCAGGTGTGTAAACCATGCGCAGCCCGACCGTCCGAGGTCGATGGCGAGTAATTATAAGTATCTTTGTATACATATTTACAATGCATGTACTTAGTCGTATACATGTAATGTACTACTATGTACACGGGTCTAATACGAACGCAGCCAGGTTACCCTGAATATAAAAACCCGTATGTACCTAAGCCTCAGTATATAGGTACCTAAGTACTTACTAAAGAAAGGACATATACATGTATCCATGTGAACAACCAGCGTCAAGGACTAACCAATAATCGGTGTATGTAGTATGCATTGTTAACTCCAATAAAACAGCAGCACCTAGTTTACGAGATCCTTACTTCTAAGTCCAGAAGAGAAATGAGAATAAAGGATGTAGCTTATGGTTGATTAATCTGTTAGTACGGTCGCTAATTATAACGACCACAGTACATGACCAAAGGACTGCAGATAGGTGCACAAAGATAAAACTGGTTTGGAGGAATTGATGCATAAAATAATAAATGACAACTTCGACGAAGCATAGGTTTACAAAGATCAAAGTATCGCCGATACGCCCGCTAGATTGCAGAAATTAGAACTTCGAATCATTTGATCCGCATAACCTTACCTATGACATGTCTCGTATTCCTAAATTTCAAGCAACATGATCATTCACCCTGTCCAATCTCCCACCGATAGTCCCATCACTCTCGTATCTCTCCCTCAGCTTCCGTTTGCTTAACCCATCCAACTTTTGCCTCCAACTTGGCTTAAAGTTCACTAAGAAAGCTTGCAAGCCCGGCCCCACACTAAAGAGTACAACGACAAGAACCCAAGCAACTCGGCTCCCCATACTGCTGTTCGGCTCGTACCGACCCCTTATTGCTTGATATATCGGTGGCCATACAGCTCCACCACAGACTCCGAGCACTTGCCATGAGGCACCCCACTTCACGTTTCTACCTGATAGGCCGCGTAGTGAAATGGCGAAGATGGTAGGGAAGAGTATTGATTCGAAGAATTGAAGAAGCATGCGAAGTGCGATTATGGCCTCGGCGTTTGTCGTCGTATACTGCAGTCCCACGAGGAGCGTGGATGTAACGACACATCCGGATGCGAAGATGAGGTACCACCATCGGGCTGGGAAGTAGAACATGCCGACCCCGCCGGCGAGGCGACCAAACGCAAGGAGACCTTCGGCGGACCAAAGGTAGGTGTTTGTTTTGTTACTATCGGGTGGGTTAGTGAAATGAAGCTATAGGTTCGATGTTGATATATATATCCGAGAAATACGTACACATAAGTAGGCGAGAAGATATTAATGAGGTTTGGGCCGTTGACGGTAATGATTTCTTGAGCACCAGTATAGCAAAACTGCGCCCATACACCGATAAGTAACAGTGCCTTTTTCCCAACAAGTCGCTTCTGTGCCTTTTCATCAAGCGATCTTGCTGGACGCCATCTGTTGACTCGGGTTAAATCCGCATCCCTAATAACTTGTTAGAACCCTAGATTTTGAGAAGATCATATATATTTCAAAGTATAGGGCAACTTACTTGCATTCTGGTAATGGAACATACCAGAAGAACAAAGCAAGGGCAAAGTCGAAGAAAGCGACGCCCAAATAACCCCATTGTACGCTTATAAGCCACTCCGAATTCGATGACCTTTCATCCCGTCGGAAGATGACCTTGTCAGCGAGTATTGGCGCGAAGACGTTCCCGATTGCTTGAGCACCCTGCGACAGATTCAATCTGGCTTCCCAATGTTCCGGCGGTCCGCATATAGCAACGAATAGATTTGCTGCGACCTCAATCCTATGCAGAAAATCAGTCAGTGCTACAAAACTAATATTATAGATATATTTGGCAACTCCAGGGGCCATACGTAGCTACACCGAGTCCGCTGATAAAATTTGATATGATGAAGCCTGGATATGTCTGTAGGACGGCACAAGGCCAGAATACGATACAGCCGACGCCGTAGATAACCAATCCGACAATGAAGGTGATACGGAATCCATAATGACGGAAGATATATCCACTAAATGTCAAAGGGCCTACAAAGTACCCTCTGTATGATTTTTATTTCATTTTAGTACTCAAGTTCAAATCTTAGGGAGTTTATCAAAAAAAAGACGGACCCGTAATATGCGCTATGCAAACCAATCAATGCACCTTCTGTATTCTTTATTGTACTGTTGATTCTGTTATTTAGGACCTAACGGCATTGTCTCTTCTTAGTCTGATATTTCGTTAAGTATTAACGGTGGAGTGTGGCGTGACGTCTATAGACGGGTTGGTTCGACTCTATTTCTAATGGTTAGCGTGTTGCATGCATAAATAACCTCATCGGCCCGAATTGACGTCTCTCACCACAGATAAAAGCCCAGATGCGAACCCCCACAGAAAGAATAAGATCGTCACTATCGCAACAGGAGCAACCGATTCATAGGCACTCAGCTCCACAGCCGATTTCGATGAATGCAGCTGATAGAAATTGTTATTCGGGTCCCCGCCAAATCCCGGGTTGGGAGAAGGCTGTCTGAATTCGCTGTGGTGGGCAGAACCGACACTGTCCTCATGGCGCCAGCTGTCTAATCCGTGGTGGCTCTGCCCGCCGTTTGCTCGAGGGGATCGCGGCCCCATCCGAGCCGGGACTCGAAGTCGTTGTGTGAACGTCAACGCGGCGACTAGGAACTCATATATATTGACCAGGGTCCGAGATACTCGATGTTCGAATCGTGAATTGTCGATAACTACTCTCGATCATGATTCGAGTGTCTACGAGTGCGAATAATTGTGCCGACAAACGGCATGGAACCTCGACGGACAACAGGAAGGAGATAAATGAGAAAATGCCTTGGGATCCCTTCTGAAATTTTAAACCCGGAGAAGCGCGATTAAAGTGTTCTGCAGGTTGCAGCTGGCCCCCAATGATGTGTCTGTACCTCGACATCCCTGCCCACATGACGGCCCTCCATATCCTGCTACCCACGTTGCAAGGTAAGTTAAACTCGATTAGCTATTAGTTCTAACCTGAGACGGCGAGAAACAGTGCTAACGTCTTTTATATTCCGTCCTATATTCCGTACTAGGATATGCAAGTAATTCGATGTCAGAATTAAGCATTTCAAACCAAGAAATTCCGTCGACTAAGGGAATCCAGAATTCAAATTTCAGTAATATTGCGAACAGAGGGGCTGCCGATTTTTGAGGGTCCACCCTCTCTTGAGCTCTCGTCTGTTCGAACGAATGTGAGAGAGCCTTCGGTTTTTGGAGGTGGACCCCCGCATTTTGCCGGTTGGTCGGAGAAATACGATATTTCTCTTTGCAAAGGGAAACTTGATTTCGCACGATTGCAGAGTAATCCTCAGGGAGCCCGGCGATCCAACTGGAGGGCCAGTTGCCTGAAAGATTTATGTCATTGTCTCGGAGCTTCTCCAGTTGCCTGTCACGCTCGCCTAACTTTAGCTTCGGAAACCCCATCCAAAGAACCCCAGGAATTTTCTTCGAAGATTCCACGTCGGTTCGAAGAAGTCTTTGGATCCTTAAGAATGGTTGTAGCCAAAGATCCTTCATAACGATCTTGAACTCAATGTTTGCCCTCTGCTGTCGGCGGCGTAACATTGTGAGACAGAATGGCATCCTGCTCCAGCCAGGAAACCTGTTGGAGTGAAAGATTACCGACATAGTGCAGGGGTGGGCATGGCATGGCTTAAAATTGCCGTTTAAACTGAGATGTTGCCCCAGCCAAAAAAACCTCGTCTTCCTGGCATTTTTCCATTTGACGTGCTCCAGGACACATCAGGATTTTCATGCAAGATTAAGTACGTCCCTTCTATAGGCAGCGGACGAGCCGCACCATGGGAGAAACAACTTCTTTCGTCGACCATCTATACATCCTTCCAACTCGGTTGTACCTAAGACCGAGATCTAATAATTCCAAACCCCGTCGATGAAATCGATTTGTGCTCGGATATTACGTTTGATGCAATTAACCAATGTAGTATAATGGATAATGGCGGTTCCCTCACCACAGGCACGCTTACCGCCTCGATAACCCAAGCTGCGACGACGACCAGCAAACTCTACAGCACCAGCACGGCTCTCGCATCACCAAGCGAAAATGGAGGAAATCACGGCCCCACGGTTTCTGCGACT
Organism: Orbilia oligospora ATCC 24927; assembly: GCF_000225545.1. Classification (NCBI taxonomy): domain Eukaryota; kingdom Fungi; phylum Ascomycota; class Orbiliomycetes; order Orbiliales; family Orbiliaceae; genus Orbilia; species Orbilia oligospora. The sequence continues at coordinate 461,232 of NW_011645745.1, forward strand.
ACAATCGTCTTTTTGGTGCTGGCATTCATCTCCGTCGCACTCCGGATCATTGCAAGAGGTTTTATTGCACGGAGAATGCGCATTGATGATTACCTTATCCTCGTCGCCTTTGCGTTATCCTTCGGCATGTGTCTTTCTATCATACAAGGTGTGAACTATGGGTTCGGACGGCACTCAAGTGCAATACCGTATGCCATGGCACTGGAGAAGCAAAAATATCAATATGCGTTTACATTACTCTTTAATCCAGCGATTGCTGTGACGAAAGTGTCGATCTTGGCATTCTACTTACTGGTTTTCAAAGTGCAAAAGCACTTTCGGAGATTCTGCTGGATTACCATGGCGGTAGTTATCAGTGCAGGAGTCGCACTTACCCTCCTATTAGCATTTCGATGCTCCCCTATCGGACTCGTTTTCGATCCGGAGTCAAATAGGCAGCCGTTTGAGGGTTGTATTGGAACTGTTCGGTAAGATTGTCTCAGCCTTGCCACAAAGGCCGAATACTGATATTATCTCTAGTATATACTTTGCCTCAGCACCAGTCAATATACTCGAAGACCTCGCCATAATTGTCCTTCCCATTCCCGTCCTTACGTCACTCCGCCTCCCTACCCGGCAAAAGGCTATCTTGCTCGTTGTATTTAGCCTCGGATTATTTGATATCGTCGTGGGGATAATCCGCATACATTACTTCCAATTAACAGAAAGCCAAGCACTCGACTTCGATTACAATGCAGCATATTCATTCATGTGGGCAGCAATTGAAGTTAACGTCGGAATTGTCTGTGCATCAATTCCGATGACAAAGCCTTTGGTTTCAAGGTTCTTTCCTGGCTGGTTAGGCTCGACGTCGCTATCCGAAGGTCATCGGGATGTTACCCACTATGATCCTACATTCTATAATAACAGCCCCGGAACCCCGCTGACACCTCAAATGCCCCTCGCACGTCGTGGCACAATTGGCAGCACAAGCCATAGGCCGTCAATCGGTGTTGCGTGGATGTCCGCCTATGGGGATGACCACGGTGCGATAGGCGAGCTGGGACATGTTGATGGTGATGGCAAGATTATCTCTCCCCGAGGAAGGCGAAATGCCCACCCCGCCAATAGACTTGAGGCAGCACTATGGGAAGATAATGCGATATTCATTAAAACACCACCTGGGACGCTTCACAGAATCGCGGAACGAGGACGGGAGCATCGGTATGGCAGCCTCGAAAATGGCGGGAGTGGTTCTACCGCTGTCGCTCAACCAAGCGAAGCTAGTAGCTATCTCGAGCATGTCCCAACAACCACGAAGCCGCAAACCCCACCCTGGGAAAAGCTAGAACTAGATGAAATCGATCCACTAGACTCGAGCGGCATTGTCCGGTCCCCCACGGCTCTGACCGGGCCCGAAGAGGATATTCCACCATGGGAGAAGCTAGAACTCCCCGGATTAGATGATCCGAACCTTATGGGGTTCAACGAACCGTTTAAATCCAAGTCCTCGTCGAAATCCCCGGGAGATTCTTCGGCAACTACATACTACGAACCAAAGAGGAAACAGTCTCGCAAAACATCTACTTCATCGACAGGATCCTCTTCGACCCGGGCCCCATCTGGAATATTTGGAATCGGACGCTCTCGGAGTAAATCTAGACCTGAAGGCCTCTCTTTAGAAATTCCCAACCGATATAGTGGCCAAATCCCCCAGATTTTTGAGCCAGGGTCCAGAAAGGCCAGTCAAGATACTGACGTCTCACCAACTGATAAACGGCGTTCTATGAAAACGGGGCCAGAACCCCTTCTACCACCACCACCTCCGGGGATGGATACCCCGGACGGCTCAACACCCCACCTTCCACCCCCAACTGTCTCCTCGAGGCACCGCTCCAGCTCATCATCCGGCGAAGCACCACTTGGTGCACGAAAAGAACAAATCGACGTCGCCGAACTCGCTAACGAAAAACAAATCGTCGAACCACCCGATGAAACACTAACTCCCATCGTCGATCCTCAACCCTGGGACAATCTTCATTTGGATGATTTAAGCAACAAAGCAAAACCATACAACTCAACCCCATCACCTGAAGAAACCCATTCAAAGCCTTCAGCTACTCGTACAGAATCAACAAAGAGTACTTCACTACTTCGAGATACCCTTACACGAGAACAATATGAAAAATTAGGATCAATCATAGACCCATCTACACCAGCTAGCGGGATTGTAACACCCGCGTGGGCGAAAGAAGAGAATTTACGGGATGACGAGGGGGATACACCCCCTGCGATAATTGGATCTAGTACAGGATTTGCTAGAGTTGGCGGAGCACCAGCCAGAGAGCGGAAACTAAAAGACTATTTTGGAGAAGAGAATATCGGTGCCTTTATGGAGATCGGGCCGGGGAGGTCTGGTAATCGTGCCGATGAAGACGATGAAGATGAAGACGAGGATGAGGAAAGGAAGCAGAAGAGATGGTAAGTATGAAGAAAGGATACAGGACTTTCTTTAAAAAAAGGTATTATAAAAGCAAGGAAGTCCCAAAGAGGACATACGATTTCTTATATTTTATCGGATTTATTATGAGCCCTTCATTAACTTTCTACAATCACTACCCACTCCACAACTTTATTCTAACTTGTGGGAAACATACCATGGCGTTATATTTTGGCAAGACTTTCTTTTTGTTTGTTTTTTTTCTCCCTCGATGGCTGGCTTTGGGGAAGTTTAACTTAGAGCAATGCTTTGTATTGCATTTAGCGATTCTTGCAGTCGGATTTGTAACAGTATTATACCACCTTTTTTTATTTTACTGTTTCTGTTTTAAATTTTGGGGGAATTTCACTGTGATCTAATGTGGTCTTAGTTTCTTTCCAATTTTCCTAAATATTCTTTGAACTAGAGTTTTTTTTTACCAATTGTATATGCTCATAGCTTTTACCAGTACTTTATCTCCAAATGATATTTCTATTGTGATCTTATTTTAAGGAACCAGCTATAGATTTTTCGCTAAATACCACCCCGAGGACGCTCTACGAGTAAGATCACGACAAATATTAATCGAAGTATGCTTAACATGCAGGCCAACGAGACCAATGCAGACTCAAAAAAGAAAAGAAGAAAAAAAAAACTTAAAATTTCGTCGGAACTTGAAAGGTTTCCGACACCGACTTTAAGCTTAATAAAGATATTGATATTGATGGCCTAAGTTGGTATGGTGTTGTTTTTTTCAATATACCACGATTCCGACGAGACTGCTTTTGGTGATAGTTTAGGTTCGAGGGGGTGGATATAAAAGCCGTGGAGTAAACTCCGAAAGGGATTAATGTTAATTCCAGGTTGGGAGTAAATGGTGTGTTATAGATTAGAGGTAATTAGGAGATGGAGATTTTTATATACTTGTATAAAAGGTCTTAAGATCTTGTAATCCTGAGGTCTTGAGGAGAAGATCAGAACTGCCTCTTTGGTTGGATATACATTCTGGTGTGGGATTTTTCTTCTTTTATCGGTTGACTTTTTTTCTTGGTTGAATAAAGATTTATAGTAGAACGTCAACGGATCCAATCGATCTTCGATCAAAGTTGTGAACATGTCCGATAAAATCACAATTGCAGGACGAGAGGTCGGTACGACCGGTAAGTCTCCAGTGTATTCATAAACATACATTCCCTACCACCTAGATACTAAAGGGCACATAACTATCCTTAGGATTCGGTCTGATGGCCTTCACCGGCAGACCCTTCATAATCCCTGACGCCGAAATATTCGCATCAATCAATACCTCCCTCTCCCACGGCGCGAATTTCTTCGTCTCAGGAGAATTCTATGGTCTTCGTGATCCAGCAGATAACTTACATATGCTCAAGCGGTACTTCACCGCGCATCCAGAGGCGGTGGATAAAGTAGTTCTTTCCGTCAAGGCGGGTATGAACTGGGTCACTCGTACTCCGGATTCTAGTCCTGCTGCCTTACGTGCTTCCATTGACAACATCCTGGAGAAGACGGGGAGGGATAGGATTGATGTGTTTTGCATTGCGAGGGTGGATAAAACTATACCACTCGAAGAGAGTTATAAAGTGGTGAAAGAGTATATTGATACCGGAAAGATAGGAAGCTTCTGTCCGAGTGAGTGTTCCGCCGAGACGATCAGGAAGGCGGTCGATATCCTCGGAAAGGAGAACATCTCCTGTGTGGAACTGGAGGTATCACTCTGGGCTACAGAAATATTTGAGAATGGAGTAGCAGAAGTTTGTGAAGAGTTTGGTATACCCATTGCGGCGTATTCACCGCTCGGGAGGGGGTTTTTGACAGGACAGTTTAAGAGTGCAGATGATCTGCCTGAAGGTGATATGAGGAAACATTTTGATCGGTTTAAGCCGGAGAATTTTGATAAGAATTTGAGACTTGTGGAGATGGTGGAGGGGATTGCGGGGAGGAAAGGGTGTACGAGTAGTCAGTTGGGGTTGGCGTGGGTTAGACAGGTTGGGGGTAGATGGGGCAAGGGTGGATTGAAGATTATTCTTATCTTGTGAGTTTTTTCTTTCTTTTTTTTTTTTTTTTTTGATATGAACCTTCTTTATCGAGATTGCATTCATGTATTACTTCAATCCCTGGGATTGGAATAGTTTTGTATGACGTCTGTTGGAAGGGGTGTGATATGATATGATAGGATATGGTATCAGTTGTTTGGGGATTGTTTTATAGGTGCCTGATGCTAATTACAAGGATATGGTGATAGTGGTGCGACAAAGCAGGCACAGGTTGCTGAGAACCTTCAATCGGTCGAGTTGACGGACTCTGAAATGGATGAGATTGATGGGATTCTTAAGAGCTTTAAACCTACCGGAGGAAGATACTTTGGACACCTGGAGGGAATGTTATACCAATAAGCAATGAGAGTTAATACGCGCCGTTGGAATTATTTTGAGGTCAAGACGGGAAGTTCCTATGAGGTTGCAGGTAACGTTGATGTTTAAGAATTGCGTTGGTCTGTTGGGTGTTTGAACGTGAATCAAATTAAGAACCTGTTCATGGTACCTGTAAAATGTACCTGGATCTGACCAGGCACTTATAATTACTAATTCCTATCAAGTACCATGCGAGATTATATATTAAGTAACTGACGTCGATAGAAAAGGCAATTGGTTCTGTCTGAATGTATTCTATTTTAAGAAAGATAATATATACTTGGTTACATTACACCCAAAGGAATTGAACTCAAAGCCTCTATTTGCAAATTGTCTCTTACAGGTTCATATCCAATCCAATCCAATTGAATATTTACCCGATGTCTACCCGCAAAGATACATACACCTCCAGGCTAGTCTAATTATCAACAGAGTAGTGCCCGGTTGTGCAACAGTGGCAGGTGCCGCCTGTGCAGTGCAGGTGTGATGGAACAGCGCTAAGAACAAACTAGGGCGAGCAGACGTAAGCTTGCCGTGCTGCCGACCCCTGTTCGAGGTTGGTTCCATGCAAGCCTTGTCCTGTCCGTTCGTGAATATTATTTGATCTACTTAAATAGTATAGTATAGTGCTTTTATTGAAGTAACTATCGAAGGGGGGGCATATCTGCTGTTTCGTTTAAATACGGCTGTTGTTCCGTGATATTCAGCCAACGGTGGCTTCTTCTTGTTTTTTTTATTTTTTATTTTTTTTTGTCTTGGGACGTTTCTCACCCGCAGTTCGGAATACGAGCCTCCTAATTATCCTTGCATTGCAGGTTCTTTCAATTCGATCTTACCCGTCTTCATCCTTCCATCCTTCTTACTCACAAACACTTAGCTTTGCGACTTTCACCATTTCGTCTTTCCATCGATACCGTCCGACCATCAATTATTTCTCGCTAAACTACTTCTCGGTTTCGGATTAGCTAGAGCCGTCCGGTTGAAGCCTCCTTTTCACCATGAATACCCTACATCGCTCCGTCGGTAGGCTGATGAAACGCTCGGCTGACGACGTTGATGTCGGGACCATCATCTCTGACGTCAAGAACTACGATGAACGGCTAAACAGGGTATGTTCGGACCACAACACCACAAACGTCATAGATTCAATTTTTCCATATATATGTGTATACTATAAAAATAAAAAAAATTACTGACATAAAGATAATTTAATTCAATATAGTTAATCGAAGATCTTACAAAATATCAAACGGCGATCAGTCAGTTACTCGTTCACCAAAATGCCGCTTCAAAAGAGATGGTTGTGCTCTATAAAGCCATTCCGCCAGAACGGGCTGCGATCGATCCGGCGCGATTACAGAGAGTTGAGGAATATAATGCTGTTTCGGGTGAGATGAAGGAGGAGCTGAAGCAGATCGCTCAGAAGGTGAATGATGTTATTAAACAGTCTAATGTGGTTAGGGTGGGTATTTTTTTGTCTATTCCGGTACTAAAGATAGACTATGGTGATGCTAACGGAGTTCTAAAAGGGCTGTCTGAAACCGGTGAAGAAGTCTTTGGATAAGAGGGATAATTATAAGGTATATATATTTGCGAAATTTACTGGTATGATTGTATGGAGAGCGCTAGCTGATGGGTGAATAGCTTGACTTTGAAAGACATACCTCGACGGTAGATAGTGCACGTAAGAAGGGCGCTCGCACCGAGAGGTATACCTACACATACTATAAACCCATAGCCTTGGAAGCAATCTAACAAAGAGGATGATTTAGAGAAATGGGTGTCCAAGCCAAAGCAGAACATAACCTCGAAGAATCCACCACAAAATATCAAGCTTTAGACAATCACATCAGGGCCACCGTCCCACCAATCCTCGACGCAATCGGTGTCTACATCCCCTACGTGCTCCACGTAATAACAGAAATCACCACCGAATTTGTTGGTATCCAATACCGTTTTGTCAATGACTTTGCTACTCGCCACAGTTTGATGAATTATGATACTTTGGAGGAAGAATGGAAACAAGATTTCATGCCGATAAAGGACCACGCCGAGCAGTTCAAGCTTCTACAGAATGGGAAGGCGGTGCATAAACCTATGGAACTGAAGCATTCTTCACCCGGTTCTCCGGTTCTAGAAAAGAAAGGCTTTCTGTCAAGGAGACAGAGTAGTAAGACGGAAGAAGACATTGGTCACCCGATTCGTAGGGTAAGAACCAGTGATCCACCGCCGCCGTCTTATAGCCAACTGGGGCAACTAGACCCACCCGGCGGACGACCGATGTCTAGACAACAATCCGGCGGAAGTGGGATCGGACTAGGTATTGAAGGGAAGGGTTCAGCTCCACCAAGGCCAGTGTCAAGGAAATCTTCAAGCAGCATTTGGGGGAAAGATAAACCATCCGACGCATCAATTCGTCCAACCGTCCAAAAGATCCAATCCTCAACATCGGTTAAATCGTTCCAACCCGAAGGTGCGGCGGCCAGCGCTACTTATACACCACCAGCTAGCATGTACGGAACAAATGGGATGAGTCTAAAGTCTAAACAATCATCAGCGTCATTGGCTAGTGCTGCTGCCGCCATCGCGGCGAAGAAGAAAGCGCCGCCACCGCCAGTTCCGTTGAAATCTAAACCCACCCCGAAACCGAAGGATGTCTACGTCATTGCTTTGTATTCTTTTCAACCGCAGAGTCGAGGGGATTTGGAGTTAAGGGAAGGAGATAGGGTTAAAGTCATACAGAAGACTGAAAATGTTGAAGGTGGGTTTTTTCGATAGCCGCAGCTCGTTGAATCTACGCCCCGTTATTTTGAAAGGACGGGTTTTTTTTTGCTAACTTGTTTTTGTGGGGGAATCATAGATTGGTGGGAGGGAGAGATTACAGGAACAGATGGGAGGACAAGGAAGGGATTTTTTCCGGCGAATTATTGTCAGATGGAGTAAAATCCGAATCTTTATGCTGGTCAAGAAACCATGAAAAAAATGGGGGGTTTTTGTCATTTTTTGGGTTGTTTGAAAGGGGGTGGTGGGTTGTTTCACGATTGATTGTATGTTGATGACTGACTTTGATATATCGAAAAAACCTTTGATCATTTTTCGCCTACTTTTCTTTGATAACCGTGCAGGGTGTAGTATTTGGTTGTTTTCCACTCGATGAGATATCTTATGCGCTGGAAGTAGAGAAGTAATGTTTGGGAAGGGCTGATATAACTTTGGCCCTGAAACTCAAGTCTATTAAAAAAGAGAAACAAAACGCCTTTAGATTTATTTACAGTAAAAAGGTTAAACCGAGAGTTGTGATAATAGTATTAGTGATTAAGAAAGGGAAGAAGAGGGAGAGAAGGAAGAAGAGGAAGAGAAAGAGGGAGAATGAGAAGAAGGGGAATAGGAGGAGGAGGAGGAAGGGAAAGAAGAAAAGAATGAAAAGAAGGGAAGAGAAGGAGAAGAAGGAGTAGGAGTAGGAGAAGGGCGGCACCTTAAACAGTCCTTAACTATGACTTATTCGAGGTGAATCATGGCCTCGAATGGAATGTGCCTCTTTGTGGTGCCCTCGGAACCTTCTCGGGCCGCTTGTCGGACCAACAATAGGACATGAAATCCATCGCTTTCTCAGGCACGTCCTGTTCCAGGAAACCCTCCTTCGTCAAATCTTTCAGGACTTTCTTGCACCAATAGGTACAGCCCTCCCCATTCCCGTTAAAGTCGTACCGGTCCCGCCGGTTTTCTACGAGAATATCTACAATTCTTTTGATTGTGAGCCCTTGCCCCAATACCCGGTACTCTTCATCTTTAACAATTCGTTTTTCGGAATCGTCGTCGTTGCTGCTGTCGCTGCCGTCAGTGTTATCCTCCTCTAAGGGGTTGAGTAGAGGATAGAGATTCACAAGCCCCTCTAGGGGGTTTCCTTCGATTTTCCAAGGGTTTATGTCTAGCGACCCTATATTTTTTGAAGGACCACTAAAATGGAGGAGGAAGTGGTTTGTCGGGCCGTAGTCGTTTATGGTTTGCGGCTTTATAGCTACAAGTTTAACGGTATGCACTGCCTTTTTGAAGTCGACTTTGAAAATCTTTGACTTCCAATATATTTTTTCGAATGCGCGGTCTTTTTATAAGAAGAAAAGCATTTTCAATATAGAACAGGCCGACTCATAATTAGCTCTCTTATAATTATTTTGATAATGATTACTCGGAGACTACTAGAAACGCTTCTAATATAGGAAAAAGATATAATACGGTGTAGAAATACGGGTGGTCTTAACATGCAGTACTGAGTGTACTTACGCCTGGCTGGAGTATCGTCGAATCTATTGGAGGTTTGTCTACTCGATGACACTTTTTGTATTTATGATTATGGATAGTAATGATGGGTTGGAGGGTCTAGATATATTTTGGCGGTTTAGTTCGAGATCACTGTGTAGAGAACAAGCTATTTGGATTGTATTATCAAATACATGTGTTTATAAGTCCTGTCAAATCTGGGCGAAGCTAGACGGGATATTGTCTTTTTATATATAGATCTTCTTGAAATAGCTGTGTCATGCTGCGAGAAGCTATAGATATGGTTGGAATCAATGGCTGCGCTAAGAGACTGGATATGATAAGATCTCAAGATATGAGGCGGGAGGTATCATTTGTTAGAGTTTAATTACGCTTTCAATTCATCACGGGAAGGTTCGCCTACAAATATAGATATTCATATATGTACATAAAATCTCTGGGATGGAATTTAGTGACATTATCTATGGCATTATATATAATGCATATGCATATGATATATGTAGGTTACACTATACTGCGGTGACCTCAATTAATTGCAATTGATCAACTAGAGCAAAAGCAGACACTTATAACGCTGTAATGTTGGCTGAATATCCGAATAGTAGTAAGTCAGTTGATACGGTTCTTAATGTACTATACGCGATTTCAGTGGATGCTTTCTTTGCTGGTATGCATTCTAGATCTCGCCTATTCTAACTTTAGCGGTGGTGATTTGAAGAAGACTAGTACAGTAGTTCAGAGGTAATGCAGTGTACTAACAGAGTATACTCCTGGTTATCCGAACTGATCGGCCATCTATGTATTAGTGTTATAGTCGACGTTTAACGTTTTATTATTGGTCATAGTATTGCGTCGGCGGTTGGTCACGGTTTTTCTTAGGATATTTTACAGAAGTTTGCGATTAATTGATCATGATGTTCCATGGATCCAGGTCAGGCGGATGCATTGGGAAGCCTCAAACAGCTGGCCTATAGTATACTTGACTTTGCTATTCGAAGATGAAAGCTTTGAACACGGAAATTCAATTCATTTTCTGCGTCTCACTATGTAGATACTTAGTAAGTATATGTGGATGCTTTACTTTGCGATAGGATTAAATCGTCCTTGGTAGTCTATGTCCTAGCTTGATGGTGACATCATTGAGACTTCTCAAACCCCTAGGAAATCTTTGCAGTTCCACGGCCAACCTATCGGGAAAAGGAACGTGTGCTGCCAATATACAATCATATGATACCTCTAGATCTAACACGCTCGGAAAATAAACTAAGATCGGATCGATTGCCGGTGAGATCCTGTACACTCCAAAGCCCTTTGGGATATGTTAAGGTTGGATGAATCAAGCTTCTAGATGTTAGGTCTGCATGTGCTTCTATACCGCCTAGAGCCTTAACAAGTTAACTAAGCTATAACGCCATGGACTTTTTGACCATGATCTTATGATCACAATATTATGGACTTATATGCGAAGGTGAGTAATGTTACGAAATTGATTTCTATTTTCTAGGCTCTTATAGGCATAGTAGCTTCTTTTGGTTAATCAAGGTGGCTGCAAGATCGCAAGCAGTGGATTTAAGGCTAGCGACCTCAATGAACTAACCCTAGCGATTTAGGCTTATCTTCATATGTACAATGAAGCCCCCTACCCCTGTTTTTTTCCGATGCCTGTACGTACTGAACACTTCACACCGGGCCGTATCTCACCCGTGGATCTGCTGGCCATTCTTCTATGATGATTGGGTATTCTGGTTTTGTTAGCCCCAACCTTGCGCAATTCTCACGGTCAGGCCAACGGGACCTCCAATAATTATTCATGGAAATCGCATTTACTTCTCTTGACCACTTGTAGCCGTTTGCTATAGATATGAATAGCTTCCACTCCTGATGAGCCCTCCTATCTTTCCCGAAAATCCCAACGATCATAGAGGCTCGATCGAAGCAAGCTGGATACCACCCAGCATTGTCCCATCGGGTGATCCAAAGGTCACCATTATTATCGCGAATCAGCCTGCGGGGCATGAGACCGTAGTTTGTGAATACAAGGGGCAAGTTAGGAGCTAAGGGTCCATTCTTGATGTCCCATTCCATCTTTTCTGGAGTTTCCCCACGGTCGCCATGAGTCTCTCTCCGATAGCCCCACCGGTAATTAACTACGTTAGCAATATCTTTTGCTGTAGTAGTACCCTTGGGTAAACCGATCTCATCCCAGGTCATAAATATACCCCCTCTGTCAAACGCGAGAGTTCCGATACCCCCCGCGTATCTGTTGGTTTTCTGATGCATTTTTTCTAACATGCTTCGTAGCTGGAAAGCCAACCTGATTGTCTCCTCCCTGTCGATTTGAGGCAGAAGCTTTTTTAACGATTTTCCAGGAATGTATCGACTAATGATTAAATAGTAACAGCGTTCTTCAATAACTATTTTCTGGGATCTTTCGATGGGTGGTGTCCTGATACCAAGACTCCGAGCAAGATCTACCGCGGCCTCAAGGTCGATAAGAAAATGGGGTCTGAAGGCTGTCCATACAAGGCGTGATGTATAGTTCGGAGATATGCGTTTTTCTGTATAATGGAGCGGCAATCTGCCCATTGGGAGTTTCGGTTTGGGCTGAAATTTGTATTTTCCCCAAAGTTTATCAACCAATCCGGGGAGTTCCTCATCTGGACAGGTTCTGATTGCTTCCTCGTCAGACTCTACGCTAGTAACTTCGGGGCGACAGGGCATGATTAAAGGTATCCGTTTGTAGAGATAATGATGTTGAAGAAGATTGCGTAATGTGGTGTAATTAGTGAAGAAAATGCAAACGGGGCGAGGCTGGGAAATATCTCAATTTAAGGGCGAGATTGGCTCGGATACCTATAGCTAGGTCGCCCTGAAGCCTTGTGTGACGGTTTAGGGTGCAAATTCGACACATCAGATATCGAATTCCACATGTGGTGACTGCAGACTGGATTGTGGATGATCAGTTCACTTATGGTAATTCGGTTAACTAGTTTTATAGTCCTGTGCAGCAGCTGTACAGTGCACATGTGCTTGAAAATGGCTGCGAGTGCGACTCGTCGTCTCATAGTTCCGTTAACCCCCTGCGAAATATTCGCAACCGCTCGCTAGAGCCTTGCATAACCGCAAGACATATTTGGAACACTCTGAAAAAATGCAACATGTTTCTATATCGGGAATGTCTGTAAATATATATCTCAGTTCTAGTTTTTTGAGATCAAATCGTAGTGTTATTTTGGGACTGTCAAGTTGTGTTGATCCCGTTGTATGTCCAAATAAGGTAGCTAACTCCGATCGAATAATATTATATTCCCGTCGATCATGATCTGCACTGAACTGTATTTGAGGCCGGCCAGGAACCCGATACCTTAGCCCTGCCCTGACTGGCTGCCGTTCAGGACCCCAGGCCAGCTCTGGGTATTCCCATGGCACACGCGGTATTGACCTTCCATGCCTGATACACCTACTTATTGCTTCGCAGTACGGTACACGGCGGATTTAGTGTTCCGGATATCGCGGCCGGCCTCAGCTAGCTTGTCGGCATCATTTCATATCCTTCGTAACGATGCACATGTGTGTATGGTGATGCGCTATGAGATGCAGGTACCAGTTCCTTTCTAAACCCTTTGGAATACGAGAAAAATGAACTGTGCAGCATGATGTGCAAACAAAGATAACAACGATGTGGAGCCGTTAGCTAGCTAGCTGTTGACGCATCGACAAGATATTACGCCCTGTATACGAATTCGAATTATAGGCCCACGCGCGAAACCCCTCCATACCAATTTGAGCTAAGGTTGCGCTGGATCTGGCGTAGTACTGTGGTATTGACGGTTCGCTGTTGTGGGGTTTGGGAGAATTGACGCCATGTTATGAAGATTGGGATAGTTTGGCGGCGCCACAGAGCTCGGGAGAAAGATGTTCGCAGAAGTTTCGATGGCCACCGGAGCAATCATATTTGTCTAGGAGTCCTAACTAACAGCTTCCTTTCGGGAAAGAGGCTTGCGCTTGCAGAGCTAAGAGATAGAGTTACCAATCATGAGACAAAACTCTGCACGTTGAAGTGAGCGATCAACTGCCTTGAATGATGGAATGTCTTTGTTACCAATTAGCTATGGAGTTTACGATCCTGACCCACTCCTTGATTCCGACGAGCTGCGGAAAAGGGCCATCAGAATATGAATTGGCATGTGGGGTATTTTGAGTTAGCGTAAGCCGCCTGCCAGACTAGCCGAGTCAGGCATCGAAATGCGGGTCGGGAGGTGCGATTCCTTCCCGTGCACCTGTTTTTCAGCTTTGTTCTATGCTGTTTTCCTGCAATGCCTCGCTACTGGATTGAGATATCTCAGTTTGACTTCAGAGTTAGCTGCTCAGTTCCCAGCCATCGATCCGCTTTCACCGAACATGCATCAGTGCTCTCCTCTGGTTTATGGAGCGGGCTTGGGCGGTGTCTAGTAACGGATTTTTATGAGGATATACTAGGATGGAAGCTGAAAGGTTGTTCGCTCGGGAACTATAGCTAGCCTACTTTGGGGTGGATCTTGACGGTACGGAACGTCAGTTACAAGCGAGAATTAGCAGGCGTGGAAGAAAGGTCCAGCGACAAGGTCGAGCATCTAGGCCTTTAATGAGATCAGTCGTGTTGGGAACTTCTTGATTTGGATGGAAGATTAATATTTGATTGACAGCTTTAAAGCTTAAAATTTTGCCATATTTTGTAAGCTGTAATGGACTGCTTTGATCGGTCGACTGCCACGCGATGGGGAGTAGAATGTAAACTAGTTGGCTAGGAATGAGATCAATGCGCTGGTGGGGACCGATGAATCGACGGAGAGAAAAGACGGTTAGGATTAAGAACAATACCGAAGTTATGCCTCTACGGGTCTAGAGCCGGTCACACTGACAGGGATCTAGAATCAGAAGAGCGAAAGCCTTGATTGATACCATGATGAGCAACCATGTACCACGAGTTATGTTGTTCATCCCTTTGATTTACCATACCGGAGCGGAATCTGTGTCTCACAGTATTTTCTTCTTCTAGTTTCGTTCTGGCGTTCAGAGATATATAAACCAAACGGGAACTCCGGAGATATGTTGTTCTGAAGATTATCACTCCCTCTGCTCTTGACATTTGGTTCTTTAGTGGCATCCGGGTCAAGATGAAGTCCTCAGTCTTATCTTTTGCTGCCTCATTGGCGCTCCAATTTATCGGAACCGTGCAAGCTGGCGTTATTATGCCATCTTCACCTACTGTTTCGATCAAGAACGGAACAGTACACGGTATTAAGGATCAAGTCTGGAACCAGGATTACTTCTTGGGTATTCCGTATGCGCGCCCACCTGTGGGACCACTTCGATTCCGTCCTCCACAGTACATTAATACTAAGCTTGGAAACATCAATGCTAAGCAGTATGGAGTCCACTGCTTTGGGTACGGGGTATGTAGCAAATCTCTTTAAATTTTAAAACTTACATTGTGTATATGTACTAAGTAAAGTAATCTAGGCGGATCAAGATGGATTTACCCAGGATGAAGATTGCTTGACCATCAACATTGTTAGACCCGCCGGCACTCCATCGCACGCAAAACTACCAGTTGCGCTTTGGATCCATGGCGGCGGATTCAGAGAAGGAGGCGGCCCAGACCTACGATATAACATGTCATTTATGGTGGATCAGTCTAAGAAAATCGGGTCACCAATTATTGGGATCACGTTCAACTATAGACTGAGTGGTTGGGGCTTTTTGTCCGGTTCTGAAGTCGAAGGAACTCAGAATCTCAATGCTGGTTTAAAAGATCAGCGGTTGGCTATGCATTGGGTTAAGGAAAATATCAAGGCATTCGGCGGTGACCCTAACAAAGTTACTATCTTTGGCGAATCTGCTGGCGGCGCCTCCGTTGGAATGCAACAAATTGCTTTCAACGGCCGCGACGACGGCCTCTTTCGCGGTGCCATCCAACAAAGTGGCAGTCCTATTTATTGGGGCCCGATGAATTCTCCAAAGGACTTCCAAGCGGAATTTAATGCGCTTGCAGTAGCTGCCGGTTGCACCGACGCACCTAGCCCCTTGAATTGCTTGCGGGATGCACCGGCTGCTGTATTGAATACTATTTTTCCTGACCAGTGGTGGCAGCCTGTCCTCGACGGGCAGTTTTTGACAGAGTACGGCAGCCAAGCCTTAAAGAATGGGAGATACGTTAAGGTACCGACTATTGTTGGTACTACTAGTGATGAGGGTGGATCATTCGGAACGATTGGAGCTCATCACGATGGCCATATCGCCGCCCACTTTGGTAAGAAACGCAACCTGCCATTGTAACAGAGGATAATCTAAAATATATACTAACATATGTGTGGAACCGATATAGCGACCGCTTCTTCGTGGTCATCCGCCACAATCCAAGAGCTTCTTACCCTCTATCCAGCCGACGTTTCCATCCCCCCAGCTGAAAACTTTACCGGTCAAGATGACGGAACTTCATTGCCAGAAAATGGTGCTGCTTATCATCGCGCTGCCGCTTTTGTTGGTGATTACATGTTCATTGCCAACCGTAGACACACCGCCGAAATCCTTACCTCCCAGAACGTTCCAGTCTGGAGCTTCCGATTCCGTGCCGTTCCCAATGGTCTGCCAGCGTATTCCGGCGCCGGCCACTTTGCAGAAGTTGGATTTGTTTTCCATAATCTGAACGGTGATGGCTACGATGGTCCTTATGACAATGGAAATCCACTTGGTGGACCAAAGGAGGCTGAATACGCTGGTCTTGCGGACTTCGTGTGTAGGAGCTGGATCAGGTTTATTGCTCACCGAGATCCAAGAGTTGGTACTAGCTCTTCGGATGTGAAGTGGGTTCCCTATGGACATGGTGCTGGGAAGAGACAGATCGTCTTTGATATTATCAGTACAGGCGGTTCCTATATCGAGACTGATGACTATAGAAAGGAGGGAATTGCGTTTATGAATGAGCACGCTCTTCAAACACACAGGTAGAGCTTGGGGTTAATAGAGAAGAGGTAGGGAGGGAAATTATATATAATTATAATGTATAACAGAGGAGTATTCTATCGAGTACGTACTTAAATATATATTTATAGGCACGAGCATACATACGTGCATTCGACTCAAGAAATCTAGATTACTTTCGAGCATGCTTTGTAGAGATTTTCAGTCCAGAAGGTTTCTTAGCTTACCTTTAGTCTTTGTGGCCATTTGTTCTCTCCTGGGGACGGGGCCAGTCCTCCCCCGAAAATTTTGGTACCAAATTCGTCGAAATCGTTAAATGGTGGTCATATGTGAGCGTGAGCAATGGGACAAGTCTAGTTACGAGGCTGGGTTCTGTGGTGGTTAGGATTGTTGCAGTTTTTGCGTTGCAGAATGTTCCGGCAGGCAGCAGGATTCCAAAACCTAACCCGGTCTCGCCTTCAGCTTCCTAACCTCGCCCTCGTCTTTCTTCAACCTCCCAGACTTCACCGAATCCCTAATCACACCCAATTCCGTAAACGCGCCTTACTTTTGACTTCTGAGTTCAATCGACAACCTGCCAACTCGTTATACTTTCGTTTCGTCGCCGAATTCACGCTATGGCTGACAACGGGTCCATTCTCGATCGCGCCCTCGACGAGATCGTGGCCGACAGATCTGTATGCACCCGCGCGAACCCCTGACCGTGGCAGCGTGCATCTAGGAGCCTCACTAACATGTATGCCTGCTCCAGACAAACAATCGAAATCGCAGACGCGGTCCTGGAAATCGTACTCCTAGAGATGGCGTTTCAAAGGTGCGGCGCTCCTCCATTCCTGCTGTAGTGTAACACAAAGCTAATCCTAGAGCTTTCTAGGCGTGTTCTCCTCCTCCTGCTCCTCCTCCTCCCTCCTGCTCCTCATACTCTTGATACATCATACCGTTATCTTCTTCTACCTCACATTGAACCTGTATTGGTCGGCAAATTGTGCCTATGTGTTACCTGCGTGACACTCGAACCTCTCGCCATTATTGCGATATCTTGCTGTTAGCCAGGACAAGCCGCCCATCAGAGCACCCTACAGAGCTATCGCCTCTAGCTCTCGCCCTCTAGCATTTAAGTCAGCTGCTTGTTGCCCTAACAAGCCTCGACATCCTTACAGCTATGGCAATTGGCACTTCCGATGTTTACCTTAAGTTAATACGACGAGGGGGAAATCGACTGCGATGATATTACATCGTCTTACATCATGACACGTTTCTGACCAAATATTTTGCGCTTTTCCCGTCGACTATACTGCTTTCTCTCTTCACTTACAGACTGTGCTAACCCTTGTTGGGCTCTTTCTCCCGGTGATTTCTTTACAGCAAACTCGCCCTCAACGTGATCCTCCTCGGTATATAAATCCTCCCATAAACCCCTGCCTTAAATTGCTTGCCGGCGCTATGAATACTAATACCTGTTTCCATCCGTTAGAGGCAATTGGGTCCATGATAAATACGATGACGGAAACAACAATCATCGCCCCAGAGAACCCCGTGGCGATGGTAGAAATCGCGAACCTCATCAGTATGATATTGACTTGTCAGAGAAATATTTTGTCTACTGTTGCTAATTAGAACCGCAGGAGTTCAAAAATTCGCGTCGAAAACCTTCACTATGACCTTGGAGAGGCTGACCTGAGGGTACGTGTGACATGGTTGACTGAAAACTTACCAAAAAAAAGTCGGCTGCTAAAGCCTTGGCGTATAGGACGTATTTAGCCGTGTTGGTGAAATTCGCAGGATTGATATTATGTATGTGCATATGTTTTGACCCACTATTATCCTCTCAAACTAATACTAGTTAAATATAGTTATGACAAGGCTGGACGTTCTGAAGGCATCGCCAACGTCATCTATGCAACCGCGGACGAAGCAATCCTCGCAGTCGATCAATTCGATGGTGCAAATGCCAAGGGCCAGCCCATCCGTGTTAGGCTTGCCTCTCAGCATGAGCGGGGACCTGGCGGACCCGGCGGACGACGAGGTGGGCACGGAGGTGGCGGGCGCGGAGGTGGCATGCAAGGCGGAGGGGAGGGCCGATCATTGTTTGAAAGAGTCTCTGGAACGCAGGATGCTGAAGTGGATGACAATTCTGGTCGCGGTTCTACACAGCGCAGAGGCGGACCACCAAGAAATGTTCAAGAGATGAGACAGAATGCGAAAGAGCTAGGCATTGATCGTTATATCCCCGGTGAGCGCGGTGGATCGCGAGACCGAAGGCAGCCACCTAGACGTGGAGGAATGGGAGGTGAACGAGAGAGACGCCGTGATGGTGGTGGACGCGGAGGTAGAGGCGGCGGTGACAGGGGAGGTGAGAGGGGCGGTGAGAGGGCCGGCGGTATGAATCGACCAAAGAAGACAGCAGAAGAATTGGACGCCGAGATGAACGACTATTGGGGTTCTACTGGTGGAGATAGCACCGTCCAGAGCGCCTTTGGACCCGGCGGAACCGGGGAGCATGTTCCTCAACAGGAACCACAAAATGGGGGTAGCAATTTCATGGCGGAGGTCAACGCTGCAGCTCAGTCCTCGGCAATAGATGTGGACGAGGACTTGTAGGTTGCACAATGTATGACCTTTTGTTCCCTCAGTTGGTGGCTTGGACGATAGAACACGAATTTGATCTACGAGGAGAAAAAGAAACTTTTTTGTTTTTGAAACCTGTATTACTACTATATATTCTTCTGATATTCTACGAAACACACGCATGAGATAGGGACGATATGAATCTGCACTTTTTTTTTTTTTTTCAATCGTTTAGCATAATAGAACGATCTTTTGCCTCTACCAAAAACCCACCAAGAATCTCTAGTCAATACTGATGCTCCCAAAGTTAACAGGCCAAAGAGACTATGCCTAGAGGTTCGTTCTCGAAGAAGGGTTTATAGCAGATACACGGGAGCATGTATATTGACCGAGCTCGGCTGTCGATTGCCGGAGACATGCGTACTAGATTAAAAGCTAGGCGGCTACCACCCTTGTCTGTATGTGGTTTGTGGGTAGGTCGACGCGAAGTGCTATAGTTGAGGAATCTAGTGACGAGACAACGAAGGTAATATTATATACAATCGAGCTGCAGCGCCGGTGGAAAATCTATCCTAGTTATAGAAGCATCAGAAGCCTTCGATGTATCCTTAGAACTTTAGAATGGTAGCTTGACTCCCTATCGCTAGAGAAAATAACGTATGACTCTCTGTGTTTTTTTTTTTCAATTATCAACATGCTTAGCTATTTCTATAAGATAATATTTTCGGCCGAGGTTTCCAAGACCCAATTACGGCGCTGTTGCTCCGTAGTTTGCCTGCTTATAAACTACTTGACCCACAAGCATAACTAATCATCAAAAATAGGTGGGTATGAGCTGTTTTCTCTCTCTTTCTTTCCGTTGGTGCATAGTATCTAGCAGCATGCCGATGCTTGGCCCGTATACCTATGCCGGATACCGGGATATTTATGTCAATTGCTACGGAGGGTGTACGTAGACATGAAACAAGGATCGGGCTTTGAGCAAAGCTGCATGGAGAGGTCGAGCTAAAGAGCAGTACACAGTACTTGCCAATACCCTCCCTAATCCTATATGTTGCTATGTGGCCACTCTAACTAGTCAATGAGATCGTTAGAGATTTGGTTCTAATTTATTCCTTGTGATAGAGTGGAAATCAACATGGAGGTATGAAATAGTTAACTATAATGCATCTGATATATCTTCGAATCTCAAGTAAAACGACAGTTACCATGTGTTTAGAGGTTTACGTATTGGGGGCATGTAAATTGAGTAAATTTTGATACCACTTACCTTCCCTCAAGGATATTAGGGAGGTCTCGAGAGTTGATAAATAGTTACGGCGCGGCACGGCCTTGGGTTCAAGTACTCTGTGGCCAATTAGTCTAAAACCTTTATATTCATAAACGCGCCGATCTTTTATGCTCTGAGCCTCATTGAAGCTCAAATAAAAATAAAAAAGCACAGTACCGAGTTTTTCGATGGGAGGGGGGTTGCCTATAATGTGGTTTTGAAGGGGGCACCACTTTTGACATTTTTTTTTTTTAACCCAGTCCATGTGTGTGTGTGGATGTAAGGGGTATCCCGAAATCTCACGGCCGTCGTTTGGGCGTCTACGTGCATGAAATGGTTTGCCGGAATGTTATTTTTCTGTTCAAGTCGAATATGGGCGAAGTCAAGTCCAAAAAATAAAATAAAATATTTTAAATGGCCTAATAGATCCGCAGCATGTGCACAGGAAGATTATTTTTCTACTTTATTTTTTTTGATGGACAAATTGCGCAAGGGATATATTCAACGAATGCAGTATCTTTACCATTGTGGAGTCCCCTTGCCTTTGAGGGTAATGTTGAAACCATGCAAGCGAATGGACAATTGCAAGGCTAAAATTCTGGGCAGGAGGCGAGTCAGACTGGGTACGAGATGGGTTATACCAACTTGCATTTATTGAATACTATTGTATTCGAGTGTTCAATACACAGGGGATGGGACCGGTGGTATTTCGTATCCAGATCAGACCTTGCTTTGCCGTCCACCGGCCGTCTGTATTAGATATTTTCTTTCATGGTCAGCTAGTCAGCAGCTTCCTTACCTATGCCTACCCAGAACAATTTAAATGAAATCTTTGTAAGTATTTTCTTTATCTGTCACATTTGAATTTATATATAGAATAACTTGAATGAAATTGATATATTGAAGGAGTTTACGAGGCCTGATTGGGCGGGCTACTGTACTTGATAGAAAACCTTGCGTCCAAAAGAATCGATGACATTTCTCGCTTGATCCCGTGGTTAGCGATTCTTTCCTAAGGCTTCCAATTATGATCCCCCTTTGCATATATATGAAATATTGCATTAAGGAAAATATGGGATTGTTGGCGAACTTGAGGAATGTCGTGTGTATGTGATTCTAGTGCGTGGATGTGCATATATGTTTACTCTAAGCAGGTATTACATAAACCAGAGGAGGTGTTTAAGACCTATTTTGAAGCAAATTAAGTTTTTGGTAAGGGATTCGGGCTTGTGAAGGTGAATTTGTGATATGTCCTTAGAGATGATAAAGTGAATAACTCGTGCCACGTTGGAACATGAGTTCTAGATGCAGCTTGTTTCTGAATGTATTATCACGGAATTTAATTAGGGCATGTGGCTGAATGGTGACAGTGACCTTAGTACCATGGTGGGACGGGTTGTAAGGATGAAATTGCGAAGTAGGCTTTGCGGTGTTTCCTGTAGATAGCTATCGATATCAAGCTGTGATTCTCGTCGTTTTTTTGGTAGCGGGATCCGGATACGCAGATGCTAAATGGTTAGTGGAGCTAATCAAGATAGTACAGATTTCCGATCGCAAATTTGAGTCGATGGATTTAGAATATATTCTTAAGAGCTCATTTCACGGACTTTGTGGTCATGATTTATGTTTTCGGTGAATTTTGTATTCTATTGTTGGTTAAGGCTACAGTATCTCCAGCATGACTGCCACAATGCAGGGGGAATATCGTCCCTGTCATGCTAATCAAACAGGATCTGAATTCTGGTGCCACAGTTCCACCCAAGTCCGCACTTCTGAAATGTGTCGGTATAATCGGAATTCTGTTATGATGCTCAGCGCTATAGCTATAGCTAGACGGTTGACAATTTGTTGGTTGGTCTTCGTTGATGGAAAGCTTCTCTAAACAACCGCCGGCGGCTTGGAAACTCTTGTTGAAACGATAGTGGTAGCGCATTCAAATGATTCGTTTTGTCTTTGAAATGTAGGAGGTATTGGTATTTCTCTTCGAAGCTTCGAGTTTTGATTTATTGCATGTCCCAGAATTTTCTGATCGCTTCGTTGTCGGGATTTGGTAGTACGGTTTGAGGTCCTGGCTTCTGTAGAAAGAGATATTTATATGTTAGAGTACGGGTTTATAAACCCAGACCCAGAAGCTCGGCGGCCGAAGCTTTAAGTTGTAAAGCTTCAGGAGAGTTGGGATGCATGGAAATATTCTTCGGGGTGGTTTATATACTTACGTTATCTAGTGGGGATGCGACAGGAATGGCGAGGGCCAAGTTGCAACTGAGGATGGAGAAGAAGAAAAAGAATATCGAGGCCTTCATCGTCTATGCTGATTTCCTAGTAAGCACAGGGCAAAGCTAGAAACTAGGTTCTCATTTGTGGTTAATGAATGAGGATTGGAAGAAAAGTTGGTAAGGAACGACGATTATATATATCTTCGGAAATCAAAAAAAAGTACTAAAGGTAAAAAAGAAAAAAAAAGAAAGGAAGGGATTCAAAGGAATGTATTGAAATAATTGACAAGGTACTTCTCCGCATATTCGCAAATCTTTCCAGATTTCAGGAAATAGTGAAGACTTTATAGATTTTAAGTTTAGGAGGAGCCGCGTCCGGCACCCGGCATCATGACTGGGGTCATGTTCATTGTTTTCTACATTCTTGTATGCTCCCCAAGCATCGGCACTGCAGTTCCGGAGGGCACTTACCCGTTTTAGATCCACCCAGCTACGATTGGGCAGGGCGGTGGGTCAGAATGTCTGGGCACATGAGTATTCTCCTTGAATGTTGTTATAGTGCCAGGCTTGAAAACGTAAGCTCGAGGTATCCGATTCTTGGCGATGGGGAAATAGGAAAACCGGCATTTAGAAGTGGCAAGGTGTGAAACCACAGCATTCTAGGGAGAAACTCTCACGAGACCGGTACTAGAAGCTCTCATGTTTACTACGTCTTTCGATCTTAAATATATATGTTTTATATGCTCTTTAAAATTCTTGATCAAGGTATTAAGTTTTTTGGGGTTGCAGTTAAGTAAATTAGTTCTGAGACCTCGCCTTGGCTCCCTTGTGCATTATGTTGCATTTTGTCGCGAAATCCACCGTTTTGGGCATCTTAGCGACGCCGTCTGTCGGTGGGTATACATGACGTCAGTAGGTGGCTTTAGTTTCTGCAGGGGATCCGCTAGCCGTTAGATTACTGAACGAAGCCGGGGGCATATATCGATGAAAACTTTGCGTTCCACTTGGGCGATAATAGGTACTTGTGGTTACGAGATTGCTTTAAGCTTTGTATTGTTAAAACATTTTGATCCGCCGGACAGGATAAACTAGTATGCATATGTCAGGATAACTGACATGACACACAATGCACGAAAACCTTGATTCGCATCGAAACCTCGAAATCATAACAGAAAAAGCCCGGAATTATTTTTCTGAATGGTGATCCTTTTGCTATGTAGCAAAAAGATCGGATTTGTTTCACGGAGCTTCAAGCTTCCGAGTGGGGTTTTCAATTTTAAGGTTGTGTTTGACTCGGAATCGTGCAACATGCAACAATTAGGGTCGCTTTACGGTACATAATTTTATTGTAGCAATGGCCCCACAATACGGAAATTGCTAACTTTAGCTTAGGTCTCTGGCATGTATCGTACGATGTTTATTTTTTGCCGCTCTAATAAGTTAGTCTTGTCCAAGTATTGGATCAATAGATTTGGGTTTTCTGACGTTCTATCATTCATATCAAGCTGCAACCTACGATATACCTACGTCTGTAAGTTAGACGTCGCCACGTCGTATATACGACGTAACTATCGCTTATTCCAGTCATCCACGAGACCCAATTGATAAAAGCCTCAATGACGGAACGGGAAAGTGATGATGCTATCGATAATGTGGAGTTCTGGGTTCATGCATGCATTGTGACCGCCGATCGAGCCTTGGCAATTTATTCTGATCCACAAATGTGGGAATGTATTGATTAATGGCTCGTCATTATATATTTTTTTGCCTTTGGCGATAGGGCCAGGGAAGATTTTAAGTGGCTAGTGGGATTTATTGGGCAGTGCAATATTGCATCAACGTTATATGTTACAGCATACTATGTAGGTTACTGTGGACCCGGGCCCGCGAATTAAATTAGAAAGACATTTTATAATTTAGACGGCAATATCGCAATAAGTTGTACGGCTGGTGCCGACTGATTTAAAGTACGAATACAAGCCACAATAATAAGCAATTGATTTCCCACCGCAGTTTACATAAATCCCTTCGATAGGCAATATCGCGCATCATTTTCCTCAATGAGTATCACAAGCTATAGCTAGGTGGCACTTGCAATTGTTAACTACCATGCATACAACTCAACACAATAAGAAGATCAGGAAGTTTATAGGATATCAATCGTGGTATTGGGCAAAATGTCGGAATCTCTCCCAGCATTTACCCCAGTCTCGCCAGTGTTTATTGGTAAGCTGACAGGAGGCAAACTCGTAGTTGGAGCGGCCGTTGGAATAGCGGGAACTAAGCCTCCGAGCCCGCTCAAAATGGCTACGATACCGTCTAGAAAACCGGCTCGCGGATCTACGGCTTTGGCATTGATCGATTTAGGCTCCAGAGACTGTATATATATAAATGTGTGTGAAAATTAACATTAAAATTTACAGAGAATGTAGGTCTGGAATTTTGGACGAAGGAGGCTTACTGGGTTGCTTGGTACCGGGAGGGCGGATGTAAGGGAAATCAGAAGCCCGATAGTGCATGCGAAGGCTGAAAGGCGTTGGAGTGTTGGAGTATACATGTTCAATGCTGTTAATCTTTCTAGATACGGATTGGTGTGTACTGTCTTGTACTCTTGAAACCGATTGGCTTGAAACCGATAAGTACGTATGTACTCAGTATAGGAATACTGTTTATTGGATTGTTCCTTCCAGGTCTGGGTACGAGACAAGATTGTTCGGGTAGGGGTAGAGATCAGTCTTTCCGATTGATTCCTCAAAGCTGCTAGAGTTGGTGCCGAATCTGCATTTTGATAATCATTCGGGCTAACTGTATGCATTTAAATATTTCAAACTTGAAGCATATATTTTAAAGGGATTAAATTGGTACTGGCATGGAACTAAGAAGAAAGCAGCTCTAGACAAAGTATCCTATTCAGATACCGTCAGTACTAGTAGACTCAGCCGTAGGAATATCACCGGGAACGTTCTTAGGGTCTTCGCCACCATAAAACCTTATTCTTCGGTATACAAGCTGTACACAGTTGGATCTCACGATGTACTGACGAACACTGGAAGCCTACAAACTATGTACTACTGATTACAATGCAACATAGCAGGCAAGACTACACAGCGGGGTGACAATGGGGCAGAATATGTCAGCATCACTAGAAAGACTGATCTCGAACGTAGAACTGATGATAATCAGATAGAGTCTGTAGCAATCTAGATGCTGTCGGGAGCCTGGGTTGTTATTCGTTGTGCAACCACCTGAGCATATCATGATGAATAATGGACGTCTAGTCTAGTCTGTTAAGGCAGCAGTGTGGTAACCTGAGGGCTGAAAGACATCAATACTGTATTCGTAAATAATTTTGCCCCCTATGAGAACTCAAATTCTACCGTCGAGTGGTGTACACCCTTACGCTCTAATATCTGTACGGAACAGCCGTTGATTGAGCGGCCTCTCTATGCCTTGCAGTCGCGTCCTGTTCCCCGTCGTGTTGAAGCATTAAAAATACAACATGGTCGCACAAAATATATACACGTGACCTCGAATTGTCTCGAAGATGAACCCCTTTTTATGTTTCGCACTATGCAAGCCTCTTCCATACGTCCCCGTCTAGAGGCGTAAATTTCCCACAGGTCTCGGAGCCAATTTCGCGTCCTCGGAAATCACGGCATCGGTTCTCGAGTCAGTGTCGAACCGTGGTGACATCACCTATTACATCCATCTCCCAATATCTGTTGTCGTGGTAACAAGAAGGCTCACCCTTGTATGATCACAACACCAACAATTCACCAGCACCTCTCGTACATATTGTCTGCATCCCGCATCTGTGGAACGCAGGCAGCCAAGAACCTTCTAAAAAAAAACGGTACGGGTGTTTAGCCTTATCACATCGCTTCCAAAGTCTTGGGCTCTTTAATTGGAGTGGATTATTAAACTCTTGTGCTTCTAATATCTTAACGAAGATAGTTATTTTGGTGGTGCATGGTGATGATACCTTTGTACCTAAAGACTTTGATCTTGGAAAATATTATTGGGCACGAGACCACGACATACCACAGGAGTTCAAATATTTACATTCTTCAAGCTCTGGAAATATCACCACTGAACTACAGTTATTGTAACTTGAAAGCATACAACCTTTTGAACTAAACATCACTCCTTGACTGAACAATAACACCTTCTATTTTGTCATCACCGAACCCCTCCACCGCGGCCATGAAGGGCCGAATAGGACTCCGAATAACCTCTAGCATCCGTATGACCACTCCTTAACCCTCTATATTGCAGAAAGCTTACTTTCTATATCTAGTATTTCTCTTCTCCTTCATCTTATTCCTCTCCGGATGCATCCTCCAAAGAAGATCAATGCACACACTCGAGCACTACTACGACACAATGCCGCTGCCGGAAACACATCCACTAGCAATAGAAAAGAAACGAAGAAAAACCCAAGCCGAAAATCCAACCCCTAGCAGTGAATCCAAAAGCTATAATCACGGTGGTGGGATTCAGCGAATACTTTCGACATCGCAGCGACAACGTGGGGCTCAAGATTTAAGATGGGAGCAGAGACAACAGCAATTGGAGATGGAGTTGCAAAGAGAGATGGAGAGGTATAAAACTGTGGGATATGTCCAATTAGTTGATGACTTTACGACTGTTTGCTCTGCTGTCCTTATGTTTAACGATCTTGATCGGTTGAGGAGTAAAGCTTCGCGGATATTGATATATCCCGAAAGCTGGGATATGCAACTCGAAATCTCGGAGTCTCAACAAAAGGAGGCACAAAAGATACTAGCTATCCAAGAAAAGACATTGAACAACAAACGGAAACAAAAGAACACTAAGAAGACTAGCAAAAAGAAGAAGAATAAGAAGGAAGATACAACCAAACTGTCGGACGAAGAAGCAACAAACCCACTCGACCCTCCGCCACTTCCGCACCAAATATCAGCGGATAAATCACAACAATATCATACAGCAAGGAGGCTCCTACACCTCGCAAGAATCAAACACTCAGCAATACTTCTACCAATGCCAGATGATACAGTCAACCCGTTAGTAATGCTCAATATGACGGATTACAAACGACTGATATACCTTCGAAGTCCAGCTGTTATCATGAAAAACATGGACGAGATGCTATTACACTCTCCCGTGGCGACGGTATCTGCACCTAGGGATAGCAGTGGAGGACTATCATCAAATTTCTTGATGGTGACGCCTGAGCATGGAGAGTTAGAATATGTCATGAAGCAGGAAGGGGCCATTTCTAAAGATTTTGGGGGGTTGGGGAAACTAGTGGACAAAATATATGCAACTACAGCAATGATCCTCCCTCGATGGCCTCACGACGTTTTCACATCCGACTTTTTCAATTCACCGGTCGAAAGCAATGGGAACCGAGCATCAAACTGGAAACCATCAAAAGTTCTCAAGGAAGCGTATTATATCTTCTTCGACGCCGGAAAGAAAATTAAAAACGGAGAGTGGGAAAAAGTACCACAACCTTGGAAACTTAAGAGTTTGGAAGAAGATGTAGCTCCAAAATGTCAAATGGTTCAAGAGACGGGGAATGGAGAAGAGAGATTGGATTGCACGGCAAGGGATGTATGGCGGACATTGTATGACGGGTACAGACAACGGAGGATGGAAGTCTGTGGATTAGATCTGGAAGCATGAAATATGTATGATTGGATTGTTCATTTACATTTTACCATAGTTTTGGAGTTTGATCTGGTTTTACGCATCTACGAAGCAATGAGTATTCGTACACAGACCGAGATGTGGGCGTACTATGCATTCTTCGGTGGTAGGTAGGTTGGAGGCATTGGGGGTTTATCTATGGCGTTACTGCTCAGCATTTTGGTGGCATGTCTTTCTGTCAACATGGTCGCTCGGTTTGAACAGTTTTTTATTTTTATTTTTTTACCTCTGCGTATCGTTGGTAGCAATGTCATTTGAAGTTTGCAAATTTTGTATCTATCGCCTGTTCCGGCGAGCGTATAAAAGCATCTGTTTTCCGTTGGTAGTGGATCGGCCCGAAAAAATTCAAAGATTTGATAACTAGACTGAAAAATACTACATACAAGACTGCTTATGTATAGGTGATTTATAGGTCATTGCCTTACTAAACTATGAGGTCCCCTATTAAGGATCATTTTTGCAATTTTTGTTCCTCAAGATTTAGATATATCAAAAGTAGCCATCTTGCAAATGACTATAACAAAACTTCCAGAAAAAAAAAATGCCCCAGAACTAACTAACTAACGATTGAAACAAAAGAGCGAAGGATATCAACGGAAAAGCAAGGAAAAAGAAAGAAAAAAATAAATTCAACATCCCATTAACTTGCCATCCACCAGTACCCAAAAGTCACACGCACACACGAATGGTATCCCAATGTTTTGTCCCATGAATTGATCTTATTTTCTCCACTATTGATGCACCTGATAGAAAAAGGAAAAAGGAAATAATGCGTTTTTTTTTAAAAAAAGGTTCTTTCTTCGATTGGCCACGACCCTTTCTGTTGACCCACCCTGAATGGCGGTTGTTAGGCCGTACCTATACCTCTTAGTATCTTCCTCCGGAACCAATCAACAACCCGAATTTAGTTACTATTCTGGTTATTCAAGATCCTGAGGATGTTGATGAAGAGGTTGATAATATCTAATATCACACCATATTAACACGATATCCTAGACGCGCGACAGAATGGAAGGGATGTCAAGGCTTACCAAGGTACAAGCTAATGGCCGCAGCAACCTCCTCATCTGGTGTGAAGTGGTGCATAATCATTTGGGTATCCACCAACACATAGCCGGAGAAAATAACCACCGCGCCCACGCTGTAAACCATCTCAAAACTGCTTCCATGGCTAAAGAACATGCTGATAAAGCCGGCTCCGATTAAAATCCACAACGAGGTGAACAAGATCCCCTGCCATTGTGTAAAGTCGTATTTAGTTTGCAAGGCGAAGAGGGTTAGACCGGCGAAGACAACAGCAGTGATGACAACAGCTTCGAGCACGATTTTGGAGTCGTAGAAAGAGGTTATTACGGCGACGGAGTAGGCTTCGAAGGCGGTGAAAAGGCCGAGGAGGTAGTAGTTTGTTGGGTAGGATTTACGTTTCATGTAGACTGCGATCTATATTTGAAGTGACTTGTGTTAGTTTGATACTACTGATATTGGAAATGTTTGCTTTGTGTAACAGTTTGTGTATGCAAGTGTACGAGGCGGCGAATTTTGGTAGAGAAAGAAGGAAAGGAGGAGAAGGCTTACCAAGGCTCCGATACTTCCTAACAAACTGATCCACATCATCCAGCCGTTTGTTTGAATCCATGTTTTGAAGCCGGCTGAGTAGAATGTAGCGGCGGAGACGATACCAGTGGCGAGGAGCTGGAAGAACAGAATACTGTAGACTTTAGAAACGAAGCGTTGGCGGATCGCAAGGGACGATTCTGCGACGACAGTCTTGTAATCTGGTGGGAAAGCGTCGTCTGGTTGGTCGAATCGTGGGCTCCCGAGGAGGGGTTCGGCAGATTCTTGGGCTCGACTGCTGCTACCTGCTTCGTGGTATGATGGAGGCGCTTCCTCGTCGTAGACATGGGCAGGTAGGGGGCCGGAGGCCTTCGATGGTGGCGATGACATGGTGTTCGGTTCTTAGTTGTAAGACGTGAAGTACAAATGTGAATAACAGGTGGAAACTGTCTTTGTATGTCGGACTGGTTGGTTTATTTACCGGGGGGAAAGCGGGGACTCGACTTTCAAGTAGTCGTAGAATTCGCGATGAGGTTGACGACGACTATATTTGGTGGCGGGTGAATTGGAAGGTGGGATGAGCCTGAGCCTGAACCCGGCTGTGACGAGATGCCTGCCGCAATATAACAGGCTAGTGTCATCACGTGACTGTACTATTACGGAATGTCACAGCATCAACGCAGGATCCACAGCCTTGTTTGTGGCAAGGGTGCCGAAACTCGACAACCGGATGCCTAGTATCAATACGGACTCCGCAATCAGTTTCCCCGTATGATTCAATATTTTCACAGTTTGACACGTTTAACTAAACCAATCCGAGTATCTACGGGACGGCATGAGTCCTAACCGAAATTGCATTTCCCCATTCCTCGAGGATATATATAGCATACCCATAAGCTAAAGTACAACGTCGTTTTCTGACCGTTCAATTTGTAGTTCCTCCAATAACTCTACCGTATTATCGATGCCTGATATCGCTTCTTGCGACTTTTCCTTCTCAGCTCCCCATCGCCCGGCATCACCAAAACCCAATTGTGATAGCTGATAAAGCCTCTCAACAATTTCCACTCTCTCCGAATCAAACAGCGCAAAATTATGCCGTATAGTATAAAAAATTTCAATCAAATCAAAACACTTTGATAGGGTAATACATGATTCTTCATACTTCTCTAGCGAGAATAGAGACATTCCCGTATAATAACATCCTTTAATCGAGAAATAATGCCTTTGCCAGGGATCATCTTGAATCCCAATTAACTCTGCCCTTTCCACAAAACTATTCGAGTGTTCTATAACCTCTAAATACTTCTTTCGTTTAAATAGCGTCTCCACCCGGACTCTAATAACATCCAGCGGCCTTCGATCCGACACTCCAAATTTATGATCAAGAACCGAAAGTGCCGGTAGGACGTCCGTCAAATCCACCCAATCTCCAAGCCTCAACCTTCTCCTCGCCATATTCATATGCATTACAAAACTATTACAGCAATAATCTCCAAGATATTGCTCAAATAGTTCCACAAAGCAAGCGAGAATTATTTCTTCAAGATGTGGCATCTGATCTAGACTTGCGTTGCCTAGCTCTCGGTAGATTAAAGCTCTGATATGTCCTTCTGATGGTTGTTTATGTCTACCTAGCTGCGAAGCGTAGGATTTGAGAAGTTCTGCAGCGTCGGGGTATCCTTTCTCTTTTAAATCGTTGATGGTAATTACGATGTTGAGGAGGTGATCATGATAGTCGCCTCTAACTAGATATTCGATGCTTTTGAATGCCTTCCGCCAATATAAGCCACCATTGTATCCATTTCCCACAGCAAAATTTGAACAACCAGTCTCGATATCAGTCAAAAATGTTGTCAGGATTTGAGCTTCGGTGTCTTGATTTGGAGAACTGTTGATGATGTTTTGGTTATCCTTGACCTTCCACCTTTTACTCTCAAATGAGCCTTTGATATAGTTGCTAACTTCATAGCCTAGCCGCTCGGATAATTCGAAAACTTGCGGTGGTGATATTTGCCGTGGCACGATGGCCGTACTGGATGGGGCTGATGGTTGAGTTGATGGCTTGCTGGAGTATTCATGTCGCTGTATCTTATTTTTCTTGCGGTATTTTTCGATTCTCGATAAACGAGCAGAGTCTCGGAAGGTCTAAATCTTGGGATCATCTTCTTGCTCACGCAAAGTGGTGAGAACCTCACTTCTACTTGTATTCCGCTTGAATCCCCATTTTTTGAGTCTGTTTTTGTAAACTGCACGTCTGGAAACAAGCGTTTTGTATGTTAGCATCTATTTGCAATCCTGTTGAGGCTAAGAATAAATATATGTGTGGAAATAAAAACAGGGAATACACCTACGTCGCCGTTACATTATGTTCCCCTTCGATCTTTGCAATGATATCAGTTAGGGTAAGACCAGGTGTGCTGTAAAGTTCAAAGATATGGCCTTTGAAGTCATCTATTGAAGTCATTATAATTAGGGCTGATGAAATTAGTGTGGATGAAGCCAATACTACAAAAGATATTGTAGGTTAAGGCATCCAGGGTGGATAGTTAACGCTTGCGAAACTGCTGGTGGTTTGATTCGACTGACAAACTCTAGTATACAGTTTTCAATATGTATTCGATATTGATGTTACTGGAGGGCCACGAGGAAATTGGTTCGCATTTAAGATCTAGTTATATCTGTAGTTTTGGTTCTACGAACTTGCGGGAGCGAAGATGGAGGGTGCGATATCGCGACGAGGCTGGAATATTAATATTGTTCAGCCGTACCATGCATTTGTGATATCGATATCGCGATAGCAATAACGATAACTATGAATACCGAAATTTCGAGCCTTCTCTCAATATTCGTTATGCGGACTATCAAAAATCATTCCCCAGAGCCAAGTTATCTAGCTATCAAGAAACTAACTACAATATGCGATCCCAATCGTTTATTGTGAATTCGTATGTATTTGGGCTATGAATAACATTGCATTGCATTCTCGTGTACAGTACTAGCTTATGTCGGCGCAACACCATTTATCAAGTTGTATTTTCGAAGGCTAGCAGCGCTTCTAAGTCAATAGGTCTCGGGAATATAAGTTTCCGGTTTCTTATTAATAGATCAAGATGTGAAGCTGTTCCTCTTGCAAAATGAAAATAACCAACTTTAACAACTAACATAACCTAGTACTCTAGTTCTAGTGCTAAGAACAGCTAACTTAATTGCGGGACTTGCCTTTGTTCGGTTTTCTTGATTGGCCTTTGGCCAGTCCATTCGAACCCTTTCTAGACTTGCCATTCGCACCCTTCGCTAACTTTCTATAAGATATATCGATTGACATTTCATCACCTGGTACCTCGAGCTCACCGCTCGGTTTATCCGTGTACCAAGGTGCCAAAACCGGAGTGTTATACACTAATATATTACAGTAACGTAAGTATTTTGTTCAACAGATAGTTCGGCCAAGAACACAGGGAAACAACTTACAAGGCATACTATCCGGGGTTGTATAAACCGTCTTCATCCCACCCTTCACATGCTTCGACCGCGGAAAACGTATGTGGTTCTTCTCCGCCACGTCCTCTACAGCCTCAAACATATCGTGTTTAAGTTCACTTTTCAACTGCGACATCGGCGTCAACTTCTTTGCCGCCTCCCCAAGTTGTCCGATCGCTCCTTCTCTTAGATTCCTATTACTTCTCTCATCATCAAAGGGAGTTTGAGGGATGGATAATCCACGTCTTCTATCTTCATCACGATACATCGTTGCTTCGATCCCGCTTGCGGCAGCTTTCCCAAGGTGTTTTATCGTTTGTGTGCCTTTGATTTTAGCATGACCCAGTGTATGCGGCGTGGGGACATGAGCAACGACATAAGCAGTACCACCTGACCCCAACGCCCTCTCGAAGGAATCTTGACTTTCCAGATCATGCAAAAGCGCCTGTTTCCTAACCCTCTTATCCGAGGAGTTTGCAGCTCGTTTTTCCAGGGTCCATCCTGTTTTCTTCTAATAATTATAAAATGTAAATATAAGAAGAACTATATGCTAGATGTGATTACACGAGAGCGATTCCTAATAAAGATATGATATAAAGCCGTAGGACGACCACTGTCTGGTTTAGACCGGTCTCTAATTAGGTCAAGATGATACTCTACTGATGGATAGAAGATTGGAATCATCCAGACGTTCAAGGAGGGATTCCCGCCTTCTTATAGATGGTGCCAACAATCCATCTTCCTCCTCCCTCCTCCCGCTCCATCGCTCATCCGAAAGGCATCACATCACGTTCAACAAAAGATAATCCCGCGTTTTCGCAAAAATTACACGAGATGCGGGGTCAAAAAAGCAATCGAATCCTTCAAGAATTATCAGGGAAAAAAAAAAGCCCACAGACGGCCTCAAACACATAGTAGAGATATATATAAAATATACTTCAAGTCGAAAGAATATGCGCGTGCACGTAGCTGAAGGAGGGGGTATCATAATAAAAAGTGGTGTATAGCATCTGCAAAACGGGATAAACGTGCATCCTCTCAGCCTTTTCAACAAAGTACTATCGCAACTAAGCTTTGCTTGTACCGTATAACCTTGGTATGCAAGATACAAACCGTGCATGCGGCTGGAGTCCTTATCGACCAATGGCGATTTTTTGGGGAGACTTTGGACCAGAGCCAATCATTCTTTCAAGCTATTCCACATCTGGAAAGTATACTATATAGTTGTGGCAGCTATGTATCATTTTTGCGGTCGCTATGTTCCTAAGTATTTCAAGAGCCGCTCAGTATTGTAACTCTCGGGAAATTCGCCAAGTACCATACTATACGACGGGTAGTTTGACCTGGTACCACCAATCGGATAGACCGGTGAGCTCTACCAAACTAATACTACAAGCTGGAGCGACCAGATTGGCAAGGTACTATCTACTAAGTACTTCAACACGGTTGAGGAGTCTGGCGACGAGTACGAGACAAGTACTAGCTCCGTATAGTGTGTTGAGAGCGTTGTAAAAAGAACTCACACAGCAAAAATCCAACATCAACACAAATTCACCGACCACACAAAAAGTTGGAGCAAAAGGTCAGCCTCGTAACTAGACAGTTCTTTTAGCAAAGGTATTCTATACAAACGTTCAAAAAATGCGAGGGGCTAATAACTTTCCGTTTAATACCCTTCATCGACTAACTTTAGGAATCATGGGCTTCAGTACCTAGATCTTGGAACATCGTCTTTTTTTTTGGTGAAGTTTTGGGTTGGTCTCGTTGTGTTAGGCTCCTCAGAATTAATTTTTGTTACAATATTAGATTTTGCGTTGTCGTCAGCTTCGCGGATACGAAGCCAAAGACCTCCTGCTCCGTGGAGCGAGCCGGGCGAAGTGTTATTATCTTGTAAGTGTTTAATCTTACCACTAGCACTATGGTAACAACGGTGGGGTTGTAAGCTTCCTCACAAATCATAAATAAACAGCACCTTTTCTGATCCCATCTTAATCTTTGACTTTTGACTAGTTAGGTAAAAAAAACAAAAAAAAACAAGAGGTGCTCAAGTTAGGATTTAGGATTTAGCCATCATCAACCACTATATCCCAACCCAACTGCATTGCAACCGAACTCGTTTCGGGTCACACATATAGCGGCAATCCGTAGTTCACTTCGATGATTTCCGCCGATTTAAGGTTGCTGCGGTATTGCATGCAACTAACCATCTTTGGTTAGTACATACATCGATAGCCTCGAAACTTAATTGATATCCACTCTCACGAAATCCACCTATAAAAAAGAGTCTCATATCATCCCGAGTACCGGCAACGGGTCAACGATCAGCTGTAATGGTATGTTCGAGTGATGTAGGTAAGTATGTATTCCATACCAATAATGATGTATATGGGGTTACTTAATTAATCACTATACTGGCAGAAATGTTGAATTTTTGAATTAATAATAACGTTAACTACTTAATTAACTATCGATCCACTTCTTTCGTATCAAATATATTTTTTAAAAAAAGATATCTGATAAATCTAACAACCCCCCCACCTTGCCTAGCCACGAAGTGGGGCTAGGCTCACGGTTTTCACATTTATGGGCCAACCATTCGGCATTGGCACTTCTAGATCAATGCAGCCACTCGTCTCAGGCCAGCATGTAAGTCACATCTGATTACCATCTGGGTAAGGAGCGGTAAGTGCGTTATTCTTAAATCAATCTTGTATTAGGGATAAGACGGGAATCAATTGAAATCCAATGGACAAAAATATTATTTGACAGCCGTATATTCGGGATTTGATATTCTAAGCCTTACCGTGGCCATGGACATGGTATCATGGTTTAAGTGAGCAAAAGTATATGGATATATCCTGTGAAGCTTGTACCGTGGCCATGGTTGTGGTAAAAAGTATATATATATGTATATACGTCAGTATTGAAGGGGTATATAAAGTGATCCTCCGTGATGCATGCGGTTCTCACTAGTGTATACTTCCGCGAGATACCTCGAGACGATGATTTCGAAAATGGACAAGACGAAGCCCCACTTCGGAATACGTGTAAAAACCCACTATACTCAAGTTGTAGTTCTTCCGTTGCTTCGAGAGGTCGTATTCCGAAATCACCAAGGGGAGCAGATAGAAGGAATCAGGTTTACGATACTATCATGCTACATTGCATTCAGCTTTCTCGATGATTTGTTTAGAGCTTCTGGGCCGTCTCCATCCGTGGCGTCCGAGCTATAGCTAATTCGTTGGTGTATATTGCTCTTTTTGGAGAGGTCTACTGCGTTGGTTATATTATGGTTTAGTCTCGGTCCCGGAGCGCAGTTCAGGCCAAAAGTGTATTTAGTCTCGTATTTCAGACGCGGTCCACACTTTGAAGTGCATTATGGTTTATATTTGTGTAGGAATTCAGGTAGTACGGACCTCTAAAAAAGACTTGTACACTCTCGATACGATAGTAGTGGGTAAAACCTGCATACCTATTCTTATCCTAAATAAGAACCAAGAAGCACTTTTATTATCCCGAACGGCAATCACACAATTTCATTGGAGAAAGCCACACGGCAAGCGGGGAAACTAGTAATAAGCACTTCCTTCACAACCAACTATATTAAGCACGTTGCATGACCGATGATGCATGTATATGCACATACATAAATTCAGCTTCGAAACGAAATCCAAAAAAACAAAAATCCAAAAACCTTAAATTTTGTTTTTGTTGGATTTGCATTTCGATGTAACCAATCGGGTTTAGGAAATTCATGGAATCTAGAATATCAAATGGCGTCTCCGGCTGACTCTCGTTTGGCTCCGTCCCGCGGCGGTCCGCTAGGCCTATAGAGTTAATTAACGGCTTTGACCTCACCGACTAAATAGGTGAAGTTTAGACTGCGCTAAGTTCGATTTGCTTGCCGTAGGACTGGCGCATCTCGTTTTTTGGTGGGTACATACATACATACTTCAGTTATTCGTCTTCAAAATTCGGCATGAACAACGTTATCAAGTTAAGTTCGATTTTTCTTGATGTAGGGCCGGGTCCTCCGGACCGGCAATTTGAGATCGGTAGTTTTGTTTGGCTCGCGGGGAGGCAGGTCTATGGGGTATGAAAAATGTCTATATAAAGTATATACTGTTTTCCAGTTTGATTGAATTATTTTGTTCAAGCAGCAGAGTCGAGAGCTTCTAAGTAATAGCATTTGGTTCGAGATACAAAATTGACAATTATGTTGTCTTATAAGTCGATTTTGCTGTACTCCAGCTTGGTCCTCCAAGCCCAAGCAACGGTGCTTCAATTTACAAATCCAAATATATGCGTAAGTTCCCTCTTTGTTCTCTTTAAATTTCAGATACAAGACGCTTTTTTCTGGACCTTGTAGATATTATATTAATATACAAGCCAACTAATAAAATACCTTGTGTATGTATCTTGTAGTGCGCCTTGCTACACTCAAAGTTCCCCGGCCACTCAAAAGTCTTCTCCTCATTAGCGCCACAGTACGATGATCTGACCTTCTACTGGAGTACGTATTCAAAAATCCTCCACTTAAATTATAATCAACCCGATTTTGAATTTTCCCTAACATCCCACGTTTAACCCCAGCCCCGACGGCACAAGTTCTCCCTCGATGCGTCTTCACCCCCCACAATACCAACGATGTAAAGAAAGCAGTAAAGCTATTCGCCCGCCGAAACTGCCAGTTCGCCGTCCGTAGCGGCGGTCACAGCTACAACCCCGGCTGGGCAGGCATCAAACGAGGTGTTCTAATATCCCTGGGTAACATGAATCACACCTCCTACAGCACCCACACAGGACTCGCAACAGTTGAAGGCGGTAGTCGCTGGACCGACGTTTACGGAGCACTTCTACCGTACAACGTCACCGTTCTCGGCGGTAGGAACTCCGACCTCGGAGTCGGCGGATACCTCACCGGTGGTGGTATCAGTTTCTATGCAAACAAAGAGGGTTGGGCTGCAGATAACATCGCCAGCGTTGAAATCGTTCTTGGTAACGGGACGGTTATTAATGCTGATAGGACCCACCATTCTGATCTATTAAGATCTATTAAAGGTGGTTCCAACAATTTTGGAATCATCACAAAGTTTAGATTGATGACTGTTGATGCTACTGGGATTTTTAACGGGTGGTATATGCGTTATCCGCTCGCCTCTACCGATGCTTACCTCGCTGCTGCGGAGTCCTATTGTAACGGTGGAGTCGATACGGATACTAAAAGTCATATCATCTTCTCCGCTTCGATCGTAGGAACGAATCCTATGACTAACGTCGCGCTTATGGCATACGATGGCGTTCTGGATCCCTTGTCTCCGCCCACTGTTCTAGAACCTTTCTTTGATGGTACAGTTGCCAATGCTACTTTCCAATGGTTCGCACCTAATGGCACCATTAAATCTGCGACGGATGGGTTGAGAGACGCTCAGGGGTCGGGAAATCGATATACCATGACGACCGTTTCGATTCAAGTGGAACTCAGCTTATTAAAGAAGTTGAGAGCGGCTTGGTTGGAGATGACCACTCATAACCTTAGGATAACCCCAGGGTTCTTAGTACAATTCGCATTCCAACCAGTCGGAGCAACATGGATCGCTGCTAGTGAAGCCAAGGGTGGGAATTCGATGGGTATCACCGAGCCATTAGCTGTGATGTGGATTCAGCTACGATGGGATAGTAAAGACGATGATAACACCATGCTGCAGTATTCAAGGAGGTTGATAAGGCGATTTGAAAGAATTGCTTCTCGTGCTGGAAAGCTGGCGAACTTTAGGTACTTGAATTATGGTGATCGATTCCATAAGGATGATATTATTCCGTCTTATGGATCGGGGAGTGTGACGAGGTTGCAGAATACTAAGGCGCTTTATGACCCACAGAATGTTTTTGGAAGGTTGGTGCCGGGAGGGTTTAAGATTCCGGAGTAATCATTGATTTCTAGGTGGTATCTACTTAAGTACTTCATACCCGTGGCAGCTCTGGTCCATGAACCTGTACTATCGAGGAAAATGTACGATTAATGTTTTTCTTCAAAAGAGGAATATCCTATCACGATTACAATATAATAATTTACCAACATGTTTTGAAAATATGCACGGCCTTGCTGAAAGCACCCTAATTCCACACCTGTATATGTATACAAATGGCTCCAAGACTGGTAATCCCTCTTTTAGTAAACTCAGGAATATATATTTCAAATCCAAAACTTTTAGATATATTAAAAAAACTACGAGCACTATCCGGGCATAAGACTATCTAATCAACATCATTCAGATAAAAAAAACACAAAACCATGCATATCAGCCATAAAAATAACCAGACCCAATCAATTAAACCCGTGCAGACGGTCACTTAGGCCATCAAATTACCATTAGATACTACCTAGTCAAAGTCATGATACTAGGTATAAAACCAAATTTACCCCTAAAAGCCTCTGCAAATCCATTACTGGTCTCGAGACTGTAACCATCATAAAATTACTTGAGTATAAATGTGCATAGGTATTCACAAACACCTAAACCACGGCCTCGGCTTCTCAATTTCATCTTTCCCTTGTTTCCAAATCTTCCACACCGCCTATCAGATCATTCAAATATCAGCTTCTATTCAATCTTCAATATACTCAATGGGGATGTATAACTTACCAGCAACCCACTCGCCAAAAACAAAAGCGAAGTAAAGAAAGTAAAAGTCTCAACCGCCGCCCAGCGTCCACATTGATCTTTTGGCTATAAATCAAAAGAAAATCAAATCAGTAACTTTCTCCCTAAAGCCCACAGTATACCCGTAGAAAGAAGAAGAAGAAGAGGAAGAATACTAACCCTCCCACTCAACCAAACCCCAAACCTAACCTCCAAATCCCACGTCTTCTCACACCCCATCCCATCCACAATCCAACTAACAACAACCCCAAACCCCACAAGATAAGCCACAAAAAACCCCAAATCAACCGGGAAAACAGTATACCTCCAGAATATCAAACAAATAAAGGAATAGATCAGTGATGATGAGGATATGATGGTTGTATAGATGAATCGACCGTTTGCGACAGGTATGTGGAAGTCTTTGAGGGTGTTGAGGTAGTGGCCTGAGATGCCCGTGATTATTATGGAGGTTAGGAGTTGGGTTAGACGGAGGAGGATGGAGGTTAGACGGGGGATGTAGAGTTCTGCTGCTGGTGACATGGTGGTTTGTGAGAGGGGGGGTTCGTTGAGCTATTGTTATAGGTTTTTATAATCGTTAAAGTAGGAGGTATACCGGTATTGAAACCGAAACCAGTCGGTGGGAAATACGAGGAACTCGTATAAAGTACTTAAGTAATTAATAGAGAGATATAATGTGAAACCGAGTACTAAAGTTATTATGAAGGTTTAAAGATTTGGAAACGAAAAGATAGACGAATAGAGGAATAATAAGCTGACACAGTCAACTATCAAATCAAAATCAAATGAACTGTTAATTATCAGGATGAAATTCGAAATATCATAGTGAAGCAGCGGGTTTTATAGTCCAAATCGCCTCATCGCCTCATCGCCCTCCACAACCACGAAGTTGGAATAGGCACAAAAGGCATCTCAAGATCGATATCGAAGCGCTCGAAGTAGAGTCATCCCACTATCGCGATCTCACTTCATGCGATATTATACCATGAACATTTTTTCTAAAAATTGCCATCCCAGGATATGATCTAGAAACGATCGACTAGGGACCTCTCGATCGAGCTCTAACTCTTCACACTATACTTCAATCAATGATCACGAATATAACCCATCCTAAGAATATCTCCCTGTTACTATTCTTATCATCAACTCGATTTTCTTTTTTGATTTTGTTAATTAAGGAAAATTCTCTACTCGATCGTTAACACTGATATGCAACCCACCACTAGCTAATATAATCCCCGGCCAGGTTTCAAGATAACCACATCAAACCTGAACCAATCGCTAAATCCTGTCACACAAAAAAGGCTGACCCGAACTCGCCGAAAGGAAACTCTTCAAGACATTCTGTCACTTGTGAGCCGCAAGGATCAACCAGCAAGATGAAGCACCCAGAAAAAATTTAAAAAAAAGTGTATGCGCCATGGATTCCAGGATTCTGGATCCCGGGAAAAATATCGACCAGGGTTCGAAAAATAGATCGATTCGATAATATCCATTTCAACAAAAAAAAAAAAACCACATAACTTCGGTGGTTAGATAGAGAAAAATGTCAGCCCTACAACTCCCCTCGCATACTACACCAATCGTGATCTCACCACCTCGGCATCCACAATTCCCCAATATCGTCCAAAACCTCCTCACAAAAAAACATCATCAAAAAAACCCCAACCTCCAACCCTTTCACCACAATCTCTCAACAAACTTCTTCTCCAACATCCCTTCTTTCACTCCCTTTTTTTAAAATAAAATTATCTTACATACTCACCAAGTTATGGCCCCCCAAAACAATCCACTGCTCACGAACAAAAACACCACCGAGTTGCTTCACTCTCATGAGCCCAGCATTTTTTGCTATTCTAAAGTCCAAAGTCATCATGTGACTTTCTTAGGGATTTAACGTGAAGGTACCTGAGTAGGGTATGTCGAGCGTCTAGGAGATTG
This sequence comes from Orbilia oligospora ATCC 24927, assembly GCF_000225545.1. Classification (NCBI taxonomy): domain Eukaryota; kingdom Fungi; phylum Ascomycota; class Orbiliomycetes; order Orbiliales; family Orbiliaceae; genus Orbilia; species Orbilia oligospora. The sequence goes on from NW_011645745.1 coordinate 502,754, forward strand.
GAGGAACGCTCGTGCTGTCCGGGTGGTGTAGTAGTGGTACTAGTAGTAGACGTTTTTGGATAGAATGGGGGGTGAGTATAACGCTTTCAATTGGTTAAGTAAAAACTATAAACGCTTGGAATTTGTGTTGGAAGACTAGGTATCTAGAGCTCTGGTTAAGCGCTTTGCAGATATATATACTCACTAGTCGGGGAGGATCAGATTTTGGCTTAATAAATTGGCTATCTAGTGGACTATGAAACAGCTAGAAAGAAAGAAAGAAAGATGCTAGGCCGGTAGTAGCCGTTGATAGGAGTTTTTGTCAGAGACTCTTGAGTGCATGAATTAATTATCTTTTTTTATCTTTTTTACATTTTTAGAAATTTTTATATTGGTGGTCTAGATTCGAACCAGGGTAGCTATAAAGGAGAAGGCCAATGGAGGCTTCCTATTGGTTGTTATCGTCGCTGTGCAAAGCCCAAATTGGAATAATGGGTGTGTCCTACAACGCAGAATTATGGAAGATATCACAGATATGCAACGTTACGGGACTTGCAACGGACGTGAATGTTATAGATATTTCGAAGATGAAGTTCGATGATGAAAAAGAGTATATTGAAGAATTGAGAAGCTAGTTCTCTTGTAGTAGAATTAGAGATATAAAAAAAAGGGTAGTTGAAAAAAGTGGTGTAAAGGATATCCCAAACCAAAGAACCTAGCTTCACCGAAACTAGATCCATAAACAGACTGCTAAAAAAAAAACCACTAACGAATTAAATCCACAGCATCTAGCTGTGCGCAGACGAAGAAAAAACGAAAGGTTGGTCCGTGAATAAAACCAAAGAGACAGAGTATCCCTCTCTAACTGTTATCCATCCTCTTCTAATACCGCCCTTTTTAAACTCCAAGCTTCGTATTCTCCCTAGCCCGTCCTGACAAAGAAGTCCTCTCATTCCTATACTTCCAGAAATACCACCCACCAACAACAGAGCTAACGAGCCAGAGCAACCAATTGACCAGGTCCAACCACATCGCATCACGCATTTGCTCGATGTCATGGTTTCCTTCTGGATCTTCGTGCATGTAGAGGGAGGCGAAAATGGCGAAAACGGTGAGCCAGCAGATGAAGAGGACGATGTCCCAGATGAAGAAGAAGCGGAGTGGCCAGAAGGGGAGGGAGTAGAGGATCTGTTTTCAGAATTTATTTTAGTTAGCATTTTGGTTTGGTTGTTAGTGTAGATTTGAAAATCTTGTGTGTGTGTATGTTCTGATATCTTTGGTCTGAATCTTGTAGGAAGCCAGCTTGACCACATGTTGCTATACCAAAAGTTGTCTAGGTGATTCCCCCAAACACTACTCCCGTGGATGAATTGATCACATGACACTTTTCATGCTGAAAACTGCGAACTGCGGTGCGGGGGTCGAACCCGCAGGAAGACCGGTGAGTCAATTTAGCATCGAAAGTTGTCATGTGACTTTTGGACAGCCACATCTTCTTCTAGGAGAAAAAGTTCAGATATATATCTGAACTTTGGTACCATTTTGAAGTCCAAAGTTGTCATGTGACCTGGTTGCCTAATGACGTAGTAGTAGCGCTTCTGTCCACTCCAGAAAACAGAGTCACTCCAGAAAACAGAGTCACTCCAGAAAACAGAGCCACTCCAGAAAACAGAGCCACTCCAGAAAACAGAATGAACAATTGTCCCAATTCCAAAGCCCAAAATCGTCATGTGACCATTCCATCCCACGAAATGACGTCATACCCCCATAGGTACCTACCTACCTCATACCCACCTCCAGGCACAAACACACACACACAAACCCACCATAAACAAAACTTCAAAAGTCCAAGACAAGACAAGGAGGGGGGAATCAAACTAACAGCAGTAACAGAACTCAACCCTCCCACAACAACCGCCCAAATCCACCTAGCATCAGCATGTTCATCCGCATCACCAGCTCTAGCCAAGTATTTCCCATACAACCCGATTACGGCGCATGCTAAGACTAATTGGAGAAGACGGAGGATGCCCTATAATATTACAAAATGATCATTAGTTACCTGTTAGGTACTTCTGTAAGTGGGTGGTGTATTATACTTATACATACCAGGATTATACGCCCCGTTAGCGTTTGAACGGCTTTTAGCGACATCTTTTGTTCTTCTTCCTACTTTTCTCTTAAACGACGTGATGATGATGGGATCGTTGGTATCAAGAGTGAGAGTTGTAGATGTAGATGTAATAGATAGATAGATAGAAAGAGGGAGGGAGGGATAAGTTCTTTTTTATCTTGCAGCTGCGAGGAATGTGAATTATGTAAATACCTGAGTATATTTGTTCCCGTGAGCCTTTATATTCAAAAAAAAACCACCTGAACGGATTCGATTCAAACCAAAAACAAAAATCAAGTTACGTTCTAGATACCGTCACACACACACCACTTACCCTTGTCCTGTCTGTCCACCACTGAAAAAAAACCGGAGACGGTATGAGCCTGACAATCTTCCAAAAGGATAACAAAAAACGGGTACCTTACTCGATCCAGAAAATATTAAAAAGGGGAAAAAGGAATAGAAAAATGATCTTAAATCAAAAATTGTAAAAAATATCTAATTCCTTCCTTATCTACATACAAAACTCGAAGGGGGTGAGGAGATGAATGAACACAACAAACCCGCCAGCACACCTCTCTCGCCAAAATCTCCCACCAACCAACCACACAATCAAAAACTCAATAAGAACTTCACGATGTCATCATGCATCCCATGGCGTCCAATAACAACAATAAAGAAATCTAACTGGCCACAAAGTACCCCCGTAGGTCTCAAATTCTTTAAAAGATATATATATTCCATACAAACCCTGCCGATTTCTGCGATAGACAAAATTTCACAAAGAGTCGAGTTGGCGAACATTCCAATCGCCCGAAAGAAAAAAAAAAAGTTCGTAGCTATGACGTCAAAGTATCAATCTAGTATCACAACCACAAAACTAACAGTTGATAGCAAACCAGCATTTGAACTTCAGATAGTGAAAAAAAAGAGTAAAACCTTTTATATATACCATAATAATCTACAAAGTATCAAATAAAGAATAAGTGAGTTAGATAAATAATAGTAGAAAAAAGGGAAAGAAAAAAACAGCTACGAGCAGAACTCTCGCCATATGTATCCGAACCCTTAACTCACAAAAGCGGATCATTGAAATGCGGATATCAAAAAAAAAAAAGAAAGAAAAGGGAGAGGAAAAGACAGGGTGGCAATGATAAAAGATAATCTCAAAGCAGCGTGAAGTGAAAGTAAGGAAACACCCATAACGCTCTATCGACCATGCGCTTTAATCCATTATTAAAGAAAAAGAAAAAGAAAGAACAAAAGAGACGCCCCTCATAACAATATCGAAAAAAAAAACGGGAAGACGAAGAGATCCTAAAACTGTAGGGAAAAGTTGGGCATGTAATTTTCTTCTTCTTTTCTCCGAGGAGAAGAAGGGAGGTATCGTGTGCAAGCAGAAGTACCCTAAATTTCATACTTTCGCGGATCTATAGAAGGGTAAAAATCCCGAACGTTCGAGTTAGGGAAAGTCCATGCAGGATTTTTGTTTCTGATTCATTCCTTCTCCGGCAGAAAAAAAAAAAGGTAGGTCACGTGGATCGTTGTTGATGATTTTTTTAATCAAAGAAAGGGGGTGGGACTTTTTTCTGGGTGTCAGTTGGATTTTTGTATTTTTTGTATTCTGATCAGTCCATCGTAGCTGCGCATTTTTTTTTGGAAGCGTGTCTTCGTGTTCCATGAAAGTTTCGTAGGAAAGAGGGTGAAACGAATAAACGATATGAAAACATAATAATATGATAATGAAGGATAGATCACTTCGGTGTAGGAGCGTCGACGACGAGACTGACGGAATCTGGGGATGGACTAAGCGAATTCCTCAGCGGCGAAGGGCCGGGTCCAGCGGTAACAGGAGGTTGGACAGAATCCTTTCGAATAACCCGTAGTTTTCCCAAAACACCGCCAGTGTGAACGATGACAACCTTCTTTTCGGCATCTTCGTGAAGGATCTCGATAACCTCTCCAGGCTGAGGGCCCGTGTTCGGGTTTGGAACCGGAGTACGAGACCGCCGCGACCGCGTACCGATGGAACCGGAGCGGTCGGAGCTTTGCGAACGGGATGTTTGGCCTGTATTATTATTCTTGTCGGAAGACGACGATGACTGGGAGATTTGAATATCCGGTCGCTTCTTACGTAATCCACCGTCGATGCTGTCATCTACATCGTCGGTCATGGTAGAATCCGAAGCAGCTATTGCTGCAGCACCCTTTGCCGATACGGCGACAGGGTCATGGTGGAATTGCTGTTGGGTGGCGACAGCGGAGGCGAGAGAGGCAGAAACTTCATCCATGATGGCAGGATAAGGGGTTGGAGATTGAGATGAAGAAGAGGATTTACCAGGTCGGATGGAAATAGAAGAACGGGTGTCGTAGTATTCGTCGTGATCGAATTCGAAGAGTATCCAGTCGTCTTCCCAGTCGAAGGGTTGGAGATCGCGTGAGGTTGGATTTTCGTCAAAGATTGACCAGTTGATGTCGGGAACGGTGGATTCGGCAAGATCGTTGGCGAGGGATGCCTGATTATAAAGCAAGATAAAAGCAATGTAAGTAAGCAAAGAAGTACCTCTCAAGCAAGTTAAGGAGAGTCGATGATGATAGTTTGGAGGGTTTATGTGGGAGGCAAAAGGGCTAAAAGATAAAAAGGACGAGAGGCTCCGAACGGAGGAATGGCGGCGATTCGATGGATCTAGAACAGGATAGGATTTAAACCAGGCCAGGACGGGATGGATGGGAAGTTTAAAGGAAAGAAGAAGAACGGAACAGAACAGGAAGAAGAACACAATGAATGTCTGCCGGCGGCTATCAATCAGGCCACAAAACACAACCCCAAACCAAACCCACGGCTCCGGGCCAGAGTTCAGTCAGCTTGGATCAGGGCTAGTCAGGGTTGATAGCCAAACGGTGATGGCCGGCCGGATGTGATATGATGAGGCTGCCGAGATGCTATCCTGCGCAGGACATGTCTGTATGTACTGTACGTACTTATGTATGTAACATGTATGCATCATGCATGATACTGCAATTAATCTAATATAGCTAAGAAGTACTCACTCACCATGTTTGTCTCGTCCTCCGCGCCGTAGTACTCGTCCCAGAAATCCTCATCAAAGTCGTACCACTCCGCCATATTGTCTGTTCCGAAAAGGATATCACAAACCCCCCTCCCACACAAGGAGGAACTGATTTAAAAAAAAAAGAAATCCCGGTTTAAAGAGATCTCAAACTTCGACAGTTAACGTCGCGATCTCTGATCAAGCCCTGTGGGGAAATTTAACCCTGTGTCGGTAACTACCGTTCGCTCGCTAAAGATGTGTGTAGGAAGGGCAAACAGAAACAAAAAAGACGAACACTTGATGAGGAGAAGAAGATGATGAAGAGATGAAGGAGAAGAAAAGAGAGAGAAAGAAAAACAAAAAAGAGCAGGCGACAGGACAGGGAATATATTTTTTACAAATAAGAATATGAATCGAATCGAAATCCAAAGCGGAATGCGACTTGAAGATTCAAATAGTTAAAAAGCCCGACTAATCCAAACCTCTAAACTCCTACTCTTTATAACCCTCCTCAGCCACCAGAAAACCAAAGAAGTCCAAAGGAGGAAGATGCCGACCGCCACTATATTAATCCCTCCTCAAGTTTGTTTAGAAAAAAAAAGAACCCCGGTGATGATGGTAAGGATAGTGCTGGATCGCCAGCTGATGCACATCTTATGACCCGTCGAGCCGACATGCATAAATCGACATTAACCATGCCATCAAAACTCAAAATCCCTGGTACCTACTCGGTCCTATCACCTTTGCCTGGTTTATAAGTATCTAGAGTACCCAGATACCCCCTCTCGCTTGGGCCCAAGCTAGATCCGTCCTTTTTTGCTGACCGTCCCGCTCTGCAGGGCGGCTTTTGACTTAGTCAAAAAAGACTACAAATTCTGCATATCCTTTGTCTATACGGAGTACTCGTAGAGGATCCAACTCCATGAGCTCTGGTGACTCGAGGTCTTCTTTTTGTTCGTTTGGGCCACGTTTGGTCGTCTCGTACCACACTGCCCTCGAGATGTTGTGCCCAATTTTAGCCCCCCAACACGAATATTGCAACACTTCGCCGTGATTCGAGTTCCGACTCCCAGATGAGAAAAAAAACGTTTAAGGGGAGACCAGGTAGTCTCGTCCGTCTTACATTAAACTGTCAAATCACATCAAAAGCGTGTACCTGCAGCTACAATTCTCACTGCATTATCCATTATCTAATGCCCCCCACACACATTTCATCACTGTTTGACGCAAATGGAAAGGACGGATTGGTTTCGTTTATTGCGTCGTGACGTGTCTATCACGGTACCGAGGAAGGGAAGCGAGACAACTGAAACAATTTAGGTCGGTATTGTCAATGCAATGTCAGTACGTACATGTATGCAGGTTACACGAGGACCAATTGTTTAAGGAGCTGAAATCGGGATTCTAGATGTGGGGTGGAAGATGGTGTGATTTTGATCTCTGGTATCCGGTTCCAGCTAAACGGGAAGGTTCTCTAGCCCCAAACTCCAAATGTCTAAAGAGCTTAACTAGATTTACATACCGTATCATAAAAGGATTATGAGATTTATACCTGCAATACAGTTTCTTCTGCCGTCCCAGATTGCCGAAAAGGGCACAGACGAATCATCCAAGGTGAATAAATACAATCCACTCTTAACCATAGATAAAATAAAAGCACAAAAGGAAGTAAACCACGGCCATAGTCAAGATCCTAATGGACTTCGTAAAATCCCAGAAGAAATTTGGCAAAGCCCACAACATCCAAATACACATTCTCAACCACAAAGGCTTCCCATCTGATAACGCAAGAAAAGTCGGCAGCAGAGCGAAATGGCAGGCGTAACAGAAATGAGCAGCAACGGGAACAACTAGAAAGTCGGCTATAGATTCGGTTAGCTTTGTAGTACAGCATGGAGAGTTTAATTTAACGTACCAATTCGAAATTGCCCTGTAATTGGTCCTTCGTGTTTGGTGTCTTTGTCCAAAGCGACCGCTCCTTCCTTGGTATCGGCACTTTCCTTTTCAGAGGCTGCACCTTTTTTAGTCAGCTCATCTTCTTGTTTCTGCGGAATCACTGATTCCTTGTCAATTCGAATTTTTTCTTGTTCGATCGTGACCTTTTCCTCTTCAGGTGCAATTATCGGAGTCTCAATTGCATTCTTTTCCTCTTCGGTTGCAATCCTTTCAGCCTCGACTGGGGTCTTTTCTTCCACGGCTGCAATCTTCTCTGCCTCTGAAGTAACCCCTTCTGTTTCAAAATTAAGCAATCCCTTTTCTGCCGCAGCCTCTTTTTCATCGAAAGTGGCAGCTTCTTCCTTTGCACCCACTTTTTCATCGCACATCAAGACAGCATCCTCTACCTTCTCGACTGCAATATTCTCCTCCTTTAAGACAGTCTTTTCAGTTTCCATCGCAGTCTTTTCTTCTGCAGTAGATGCCATTTCGATCTCAACGACACGCTTCTCTTCCACTTCGACCCCCTTCACTTCGACCTCCTTCACTTCGACCTCCTTCACTTCAACCTCCTTCACTTCAACCTCCTCCTTTGAAAAAAAATCTTCCAAAACCTTTCTAGCATCCTTCAAACTCTCGATCATAGATACTCTTATCGGTATAATATCACCAACATTGTTACTTTCTTCTGCTTCTGCCAATTCTTCTCGAAGGGTGATGAATTCCTTTGCGAGAGTTGTTAGTTGTTTTCGGCTGGCTTCTTTTTGGCCATAGGTGGAAGCGGTGAGGAGGAGGTCGACTGCTGTTTTTAGTTCTTGAGACTTTTGGTCCCATCTTTGAGAGAGGGATTGGAGGGTTGGACAACTGGGTTTTAGTTGGCTGAGAGGTTTTGGTGGGATTAATTCGGTGACTTTTGATGGTCTGGTTTCAGTGATTTTTGATGATGGAGTCGGGATATTCTGCAGCGGTGTATCCTTGATAGACTCGTTTGATTTGATGTCTGTAGTCTTTGTCTGTTTATTCTCCGTATCACCCGACGGTTTATCCTCGATAACCTCTGCCGATTTATTCTCCGTAACATCCGATGATTTGTCATTTGGTTCTTCGACTAAAAGTGGAGGTGGTGAAGACCCCCGAGAAATCGACGGTTGAGCTTCAGTCGACAAAACTGGAGGTTTACCCTTTGCAGGCTTTTGTTTATTCTTTGCGGCATTATTGGCGGCTTTACCCTTTTTCGCCATGGTTATCTTTGAATATATTTTTTTTCTTGGAGAGTAGATAAGTATGTATGTCGGTATGTAGGTATTGTTAGAGATACGGGGGATTGGTGGTGAAATAGAATGTGATCGGGTTTTGGGAAGGAAGAGTAAGTGAGTGAGTGAGTGATATGGCAATTAGGTAATTGGTGTAGTTCTATTATTTGGTGTTCAGGGCTTGGGAGGCGCCTGGTTATCTAGGTGACTATTTGATGTTGGGTTGTAGACGGTTTGGGATGTGGATACCGGGTGATGTCTCGATCTGCGGTTTATCTATGGTTGGCGGGCATAGCAACCACGACATGTGTCTCCTGACCCTACGGAATATGCCGTCTATAGATCTAGCTAGTAGGCTTTAGTGTATATCATGCATTGGACGCCGCTTCTGATTTGGATAACATTGATATCACGATATCTATCTTACTTTCTTGCCCATATGTCTCTAAATTTACAGAGCTTCGGTTGTTTTTAGAGATAAAATATATTATCAGATCAGATTTGTAGTGTGGTCGTGGTTCGAAACGCAGGATATTATGAACTTCTTTGTCCCTGATGTAAAATACTGAAGTAATGTCTCATGTTATTATATTATACTTCTTATATATATATTCTACCTTAATCTTAGCTTTCAAAAATGATCGAAAAGCATGGTTCAGATCAAATATTACAGATGTTTCTTTCTGGCTCAATAACTCGATCCGACCAGGGCATATTCTAATCTAGAGCTTGAACTCGCTCGAGTATTCCATATCACCGTTATCCCACCTTAATTTATCACTTTAAAGTGTTTGCATTAAACGCCTCGCAGCACAAGAATCAGAGGTCATAAACACCTCGATAAACTTATACAAAATCAAAGATATCTATAAAACCTCAGATCGATATATTAAATTTGTTGCATTTTGAACCTCGCTCAATCGGTATCCTTGTCCAATCAATCGGAGTTCCCCACCGCCCAAGCTATGGACAGGGGTTTTCCTGATCTGTGGGGTAATGCCGTTTCCAGCCGAACAAGCAACTCCCAAAACCCTCGAGCTCTTCGCATGACGCCCGACGGCTGGCAGCAGCTGGCATTCCAATGGGATGCACAAAAAAAAATAATCAAGATCACATTTTCCTCCGGCCTTGTTTCCCCCCCCCTGAGATGATCCGATCTTAAACCTCCATCTCTTCCTTCTTTTCCTCTTCCTCTGTCTCCTCTTCTACTCCTATTACCAATATAGATCTGTACCATTAATACGTAGCTACACCACCATGTCGCGCCCAGTCTCCCTCCACCTCCTCCGCACCCTCCGTCCAGTTACCACCCGTCACCTCTCCACAACCACATCACCCACACCCACACCCAAGCGGATAAAAAACCTTCTAGTCGCAAACCGTGGAGAAATCGCGTTAAGAGTCCACAGAACGGCTACGAAGCTGGGAACGACGACTACAACGCTATACACGGACCCAGACGCCCACGCAGAACATGCACTCGTATCGTCACATTCTATAAATATCGGACCTCCGAGTGCGTATCTTGATATCGAGAAGATTGTAAAAGTGGCGAAGGAGAGAGGGTGTGATGCTATTCATCCGGGTTATGGATTTGTATGTCTTTCTTTTTTCTCTTATTCAAACCTCGTCTTTATTATGAAATTGAAGAAACGGAAGGGTTAATTTATATATTTTAAATACTATTAGCTTAGCGAAAATGCTACCTTCGCAAGAAGATGTACCGAAGAAGGAATCCTCTTCGTCGGTCCTCCACCATCAGCAATCGACTCAATGGGTAATAAATCCCTATCAAAGGATATAATGATCTCAGCCGGCGTTCCCTGTATCCCCGGCTACCACGGCACAAACCAAGACCCAGCCTACCTCCTCTCGGAAGCCGAAAAGATCGGATTCCCCGTCCTAATCAAAGCCGTAAAAGGCGGTGGTGGCAAAGGCATGAGAATCGCGCGTCAAAATGAAGAATTCCTAGCAATGTTAGAAAGTGCAAAAACAGAAGCAAGAAACTCGTTCGGTGATGAAGTTGTTTTGGTTGAGAAGTATATTACCACACCGCGTCATATTGAAGTACAGGTGTTTGCGGATAGTCATGGGAATTGCGTCGCTTTGGGGGAAAGAGATTGTTCGATTCAAAGGAGACATCAGAAGATTCTTGAGGAATCACCGGCGCCGCATTTGGATGAAGCTATTAGACAGGATATTTGGAAGAAAGCTAGAGATGCGGCGTTGGCGGTTGGGTATCGTGGTGCTGGTACGGTTGAGTTTATATTCGATAATGATACCGGTGAATTCTTCTTTATGGAGATGAATACTAGACTTCAAGTCGAACATCCGGTTACGGAAATGGTAACGGAGACGGATTTGGTTCATTGGCAATTAATTGTTGCTGAAGACGGGAAGTTACCGCTTACTCAGGAACAAGTTGAGAAGCAGATGAATGGGCATGCTATTGAAGCTAGAATATATGCCGAAAACCCGGATATGTAAGTCTTGTGGCCCCTAGTCTCCCTATGTCCCTGGCAGTTACTAATAAATGGAAAAAAAAAATAGGAACTTCATCCCAGACTCCGGCCCCCTCCTGCATCTCCGCACCTCAACCCCTTCAGAAACAGTCCGCATAGACGCCGGCTTCAAACAAGGCTCCATAATCTCCTCCCACTACGACCCCATGATCGCAAAACTAATCGTAAAAGCCCCAACTCGCGAACTAGCTCTCCAAAAGCTAGTAGCAGCATTAGAAGACTACGAAGTAGTAGGAATGTCCACCAACATTGAATTCCTAAAACGCTGCGCCGCCCACCCAGCTTTCATCAGCGGTGAAGTCGAAACCGGGTTTATCGAAAAACACAGAGATGAACTATTCGAACGACGACAGACACCAGGGGAAGTATACGCTCAGGCAGCGTTGGGATTAGTTATGAACCAAAGTCTTGAAAGCGTCTCTGGTGATCCGTTCAGTTACTTCGCTGCAGGAAACGGGGGTATTCAAACCCGAAAGGTCTCGTTGGTAGAAAAATACAAAGAAGAAGAAACTCAAATCTCTGTGGATATCGCAAGAACTGGTAATGGTATCTTCGACATTACGGTCACCACCCCGAATGGAACAGAAACATACCCATCAGTAGCAGCGGAATATTCCCCTTCATCACCAAAGGATATTACATCGTTCTATCCACATACAAGGCTAGAAACTAGGTTTATTAGAACAGATGATAAGGTTACGCTGTTCCAACAGGGCGTGCAGTACACACTTCATATCCAGAGACCGAAGTGGTTTGAAAAGGCATTGGGAGTAAAGAGTATGGAGAATAGTGTTTGCGCTCCCATGCCGTGCAAGGTTTTGAAGGTTTTGGTGAAAGAAGGGCAGGAAGTTGTGAAAGATGAGCCGTTGGTGGTCATCGAGAGTATGAAGATGGAGACTACGATTAGAAGTCCGAAGGTCGGAAAGGTGGCGAGGGTAGTCCATGGAGAAGGGGTAAGTTTATGTCCCTCTTTTTTTTCTATTTAAGGAAATATATGTTGTTTTCAGAGCTAATCTAGTTCCTTTTTAAATTTAGGATATCTGTAAGGCCGGGACGGAGTTAGTCGAGTTTGAGGTGGTGGGCGAAGCTTAAAGGTGGAAAGTACTAAGTGCACCAATGGAATGCGGTAGTCTTGTATTAAAACGCTTCGGCAAGCTGAGGAATGCGGTTGGGATATAAATTTTACTGTATTATATTACTATCAACAAAATCTGTCTGGCGAAATATAATCCATCTACAACTATATATGCCTACCTAGGTACTCAGTTACGTGCATAATTGATGCTTGAGACGTCATAAGTCATTTTCATTAGGAACAAGTAACTAGTAAATATCGAAAGATTCGACAGATGGATACCAATTCAGTTTGGTTACTTGACTGCTGGCCTGTGCTGAGGGGCAGAAGTATAGAGTAATACTGATGCCATCCTGTAGATAGTTCTCGACAGCTTGCTCAACGAGAGCCTGTAGCGCATCACTGCCTCTACCATACGCTATAATCCCACAACTTTCCCCAGCGGGAACACCGTTCATGAAATCCGAGAATAAATCCTTAAGTTTAGGACGACCCTGGTATAAGACCTTTGAAACAGCTTCCTTGATTGTCCAGCGTTGGAGTAGGGCTGAGCTAGCTTTTGGCTCTCCTGTTTCGTGCAGATACGCTTTTGTCAGAGAAGGTATGATTTCTTCGAGCTGTCTAGCTCGTGCTCGGATTGACTCTGTTAATTTTTTCGCTGTCCAGATGAAGTAGGATTGTTTGAGATCGAGATAAGATATTGCTCGGTGGGCAATGGGGAGTGTGAAATGTATGGATTCGATACCAGCGGTGTATATGAAGAGGTGCTTGACTTCTCTCAAATCTGTGATGGTGATACTTTTGACGAAGCTTGTGTCTGGAGTAGTTCTAGGGTAAAACGTGGCGGGTTTATTAGGGTAAGTAACATCATATTCGATCTCATCCCAGCCGTGTCCGTAGGGGGGTAATTCCTCGTCGGCGTACTCCGATATGGTACTTATTTGATCACTGGGTGTATCTCTGACCCAGTCAGGATGCTCCTTTTTCTGGTGAAACTGGTATAGGTAATCACGAGCCATACTTTGCTTCAGGTTGGGCACCACGTACAAACAACCAGGGAATAGGCAGTGGGCAAAAAAACGCCTTTTATCGTCTTTTTCAGGTGCTTGTATAGTTTCGGATTCCTCGTTATATGGGAACAAAGGTTCTGGCTCATTGTATAGGATCGAAGAATACAACTTGTTGTATAGGGTCAAAGGGTCCGGCTCGTTGTATGGGGGAAAGGGTTCCTGCTTGGGGCGCTTAGAGTTGATTGACGTTTTACCCTTACAAGTCCCGCTATTGACGTGGCGGGTCTTGTTAGTCTTGCGAGTGAAACCGGCATTACATTCAGGACAAGCAAAGATTTCTGGTTTTCCACCAGTAGGTGGAGTGTAGTCTCGTTCCCAAGGTGGAAGGTAGGACGGAGTGGCTAGAGCATCTGCAGGGTTAGGAACCGGAGATGGGTTGAAATTTGAGCGAGGCACGCTGGATCCAGATCTATCCGTAGTACCGTCGACATGTTTTTCTCCTTCTGCATCCTCTTGATCGAATAGTTCTGACAGTCTTGTACGCAAAGTGCGTATTTCTGATTGATCTCGTTCCTGGGTATTTGATGTATTGATCGAACGCTTAGGTTTCTGGTGGGATGGGGGCCGAAAGGATCGTATGTGTCCGTCTTTGGGGCCTTGTTGCCCCGAATTATCTTCGGATTCTTCAGCGCTGAAGCTTAGTCCTTCATAGTCGGAAACTTCTACGTCATTTTCCGGCTCTTCTTCTGAATCCCAAGCTAAATGCTCTTCCTGCTCGTCCCCGTCCCCGTCCCCGTCCCCGTCCCCGCCATTGTCGTTGTCGTTGTCGTTGTCGTTGTCGTTGTCGTTGTCTCCCTCTTCTTTCTCTTTTAGGTTGCTAAAGATAGGCTTCGAGGTAGGGGAGACAAGAACCTGTTCAAATTTACGAGGAGGTTTAAGATCTGGGCCGTTGAATTGAGCTGAATTTTGCTGAGAGTGCTTTGCATAAACATCAAGCTCTTCATCGGTTGACTCCCCTGTAGGTTTAGAGTGAGATAAGCTCGGCTGTTCTGATTTTGAACCTGTAGAGTCAACCTCTTCAGCATTTTCTAGATTCATATTTATCGCCTTTATGTCTCCATAGGAGCCGCTAGCTATGACCCTATATTCTTCTTGAGTGAGCTCCTTCCTCGTTCCTTGTGGAATGGGAATGACTATCCCTTTCTCTTCTGGAAAATCTCTTTTTCCGTTGATATCAGTTTCTTGGTCGGAGAAAATGAGTGATGAGCCGGCTCGGGAAGACCATAGCGAATCCTCGTCGAAATTTTCATCTCTCGAGCCTTCCCAGTTAACGTTGGCGTCAATGGAACCCGTTTCGTTATCATTGGTGAATTGAACGTCCCTTGGAAGAGAAAAAATTGCGAAACGCTCTAGATGGAGTGCTATGTGTTTTTGAAGTGCTCCCATATCATCAATCCAGGCTAAACAAATAGGACATGGCCTATCTGGAGTTGTCAATGTTGACTCATTACTCTGGATAATGAGGTTGATAGGTACATTGCCATCCGAAGATATATGACCGTCGAAAATGTGTTCTTGATAGTCCGAAAGGGAGAGGAAATCTTGGTGTGGGTGCTTCGGGCAAAGGAATACCCTTCGGTGAATTGAGCCTTCGTGCTGCAACCAATCTTGACGAGTATCATATAGTTGATTCGGGGTTGTGCAGTTCTCATATGTACAAACGTAGGGTCGTAGGTCGCGGATTAAATGAGCCCTTCCCAATATTATTAAACTATTAGCATTATTTCCTTGTGTCAAAACCCATGTATGGGGCCTAGAGTATGTATCTTACTTCCAAGCTTCAGTCTCAAGGATACTTCGAGGGCACAAGGTAAAGCAATAAGGGCACTCGATAAACTTTTGACCCTCAGGGCATTTCGGCGGGGCTGGGAAATCCAATTTCTCGTTATCGGGACTCCAATTTGATGTGGCGTATTTCGAAACCGAAACGATAGATAAACTATCGTTTATTGCTATTGCCATTTGTTGTGGGATATTCAAACGGGTGGCGGTTGTAACTGATAACGGAAGTGCGATCTGATCGGTTTCGTTAAATACTTTGTGGATGTGATTGTGTTCTCCTTCTGATTCCAAGTTATGTCGTTTGTAGCTGTCACCTATACTCGTCGTATGCAGAGCGAGCTTTTCTCGATGCCTTCTCCAATAGGAGAACTGTTGCCGGCGGCGCCCATTTGCGTATGCAAGCCTGGGTATCAGGGATAACTCTGTCGGGCTGATAGAGTTATCAACTTGGTGTGGAAATAGCCTGGGTGATCTTGGCTTTTCTTCGGGTTCTACGATATTTTTGCTATCGTATTCGTCCTGTGCCTTTGATTTGCGGTACTGTGAGAACACGGATTCAATGTAGTTGAAATCGAAACTATTAAATTCCTCTAACAAGTCAACTCCAGTATCTTCGTCGACCTGCTTATGTGAAAGGATCTTTGATGAAGCAAAGCGTGCAGATGGATTTCGGATCCAGGTCGATAGTTTGTAAAGTCGATCTATTGGATCCTTGATGCTATCCACGACCATTTCTGGGTCTAAGGCACCATCGTGACCGGATTCATCCCACCATTCGTCCTCGGAATCGCTGTCCGAGAGGCAGACAGCGGAATCATTTAATGAGCCGTCAGGGCCCTGGTTCTCTGGTTCTGGCGAAAAGTACTCTAGAGCTTTTTTTTTTTTTTTTGGCAATGTTAGAAAATCCTTTTAATTTAAATTGAAGTTAATTGTAATGCATACTTTCACTTAAGGATTCATTCAAAGTTTCAAGGAATCCTTTGATAACGGTCCGTATATTTTCCGCTTCTCTAACACGGTAATCAAGAGATCCGTGGCCGGGAACGAAGAGCCCTAAACTGACTGCCCACAACCCAAACCTATCAGCCTCAGCTGATAATAGTGTTCCGATGGATGTGTCTATTGAAGTGTCGTTTTCGAACTTCCAAGCGATCTTGGAGAATAGTTCTGTAGTTTCTAAACCGAGGTCGTTCAAAGTTTGGATGCTGCCGTGATCACCGACCATTGTGGCGAGTATGCTGCAAGGGAGGTATCTTCAGCGATACTTTGTCGAGCGAAGCGAAGTATTAACAACCTTGATGCAAATCTACTTTGCACGAGCATTTTTTTAGTAGCCTGAGATCCTTTCAATTTAGATACAATGCAATGTTGGTCTGCATATTGCCATTACCCCGCAATAGTGATTATATGCACTGTTCGGTCCGTACAATAGCTAGGAAGGCTGAGAAATTCACGACACTGCAGTTGAGTCGAGTAAGTCTAGATCCGTACATTGTCAGAAGCAATCGCACGCGCAATTAACCCTCACCATCCATCCGACACCCCAGCGATTTAGCTTCATTACTTTTTCCCCTCTTAAAAGCCGCCATTATATCCAGTCGCTGTTAGGGTTGTTTGCATTCGACGGTACTCAACTCATCGGATGGAAGTGGCTGGTGTGGTGTTGGGGGCGCTTCCCATCATCTACGGCGCAGTTCAAGTTTATAAAGATGGCAAAAAAGGCGGCACTCGTTTTTTCCAGAAACGAAATGGCGTTAAAAAGCTCGCAAATTCTCTTCTTTTCCATAAAGGGACTCTCACTGAAGTTGTAAGGAAGCTGCTTATTAGCAGTGGATGTGACGATGCCGGGGATTTGGACGAAAACCCTTTCGACTTTTTAAAGGACCCGGATATCCAAAATCAGCTGCATGACTATCTTGGGGCAGAAACGGAGCTGGTTTTTGCTACAAAGTTGAACGAAGCTTGTAAAACCATACAGAAAATTGCAAGAAGCATCGCAGGCCTTGTTCCTGGACTTAAGGTACCGTACCTTAGCTTAGTGACCTCACACATATATCAAGGGAACTATAACTGATTTATTTTACCCATGAGGACCCAACCGACGATTTACATAAAATAATAGAAGAGAATAGGGTACAAAAGGAAAAACAAATAGACTTTGTGCCTCGGATAAAGCTGGTTTTTAAAGGAGATGATCTTGGAGACGCAATTAAGGATCTCGATAGTATTCTAGATGGCCTCTATCGATTCATTCAAGTCACCTGCGAGAATCGTCAACCGGTAGCTGAAAAGCCATCTCGAAATGCAAGCAAACTCGCTGTTGGGTTCCGCCGAATCCAGACTCTTGCCAATAACGTGCATTTGGCAATCTGTCGGAGTTGGAAAATTGGGTGTCACACTCGGCATGACGCTAGGTTGTTCCTTGATGATCGACTAGAAGCAGCTGTAAAGATTGCAGCAAAGAAGGAACCTAAATCTGCTCTGTCCTTTCGATTGGTTTTTGGAGCGGAAACATACCCATCAAAGCCGATTTGGCACGAAACAACCGTTGAAGTCACCGGCCGAGAAGACGAGGATGACGATGGAAGTATATGTGCAGGGAGCTCAGGTGCATGTCGAGTAACCGTCATAGCTCCTCAAATTATATCGACAAAACGGACTGTCACCGTCATTGACGATATCTGCGCCACAATCGAGGCGTTTACCTTTACCCAACGAAGGGTAAGTTTCGTTGTGGCTAAAGACCAGAGAATCGGATCAATATCAAATGATTTGAATTGCTTCCATTGCTTCTTTCAAGGGGATGAGGTATCCCTCGAAACTCTTCTATCTAGATGTCCACCGGGAAGCCGCAGCTGTCTTATTCCCTACGACCAGCGCATTCCGCTCGCGCTCCGGCTTGCATCCAATATTCTTCAACTATTTCGAACACAGTGGTTACAAAGGCCTTGGTGCAAAGATTCAATATATTTCCCTATATCGACGTCGGGTACAAAGCACGGCCCTGACTTCGGGAAACCGTTCGTATCAGTCCCTATTGATAACGGCCTTCGGATCGCGTCGACACAGAATAACACCGATATCAGGAGTATAATATTGGAATTGGGAATACTACTTCTGGAGATATGGCATGAAGTTGCGTTCGAAAATCAATATAATTCGATAAATACATCAGGAATGCATGAGCCACGTCGAACATTTGCGTTCGATTGGATGATGAATACAACTAATCCGCCTCCACCATTATACAAAGATGCTATTACATATTGCATATTTGGAATAAATCATGGGGAGAGTCGGTATTGGGACTCTGAAGATCCGAAGTTATGGAGGGCCCTGTGCCAGAATATCATTCACCCGCTTTCCAAAATTTGCAAGCTATGGGGCGGGCCTGTAGTTGATATTTAGCATATTGTGTTTTTTGGATATATGGCAATACTAGTCAGGCAGAGAAATTATATATATTAGTATGTAATCGGGGTTTTGGCTATATTCTGGCATTTAGGGCTATATAGATATGAGCTCCACACTGTTGGTTCGAGCCGATGTAAAGTTGGAACTATAGGGAAGCGAAAGCGTAACGGTTCAAAAATGGGTCCAGGTATACTTGTACGTCCCGTGTATCTAACTGAGATGCTCGAGATCTGCTATTTGAATTTAAGTATCTTTTTCCTCTTTCCGTCTGCCTCAAAAGTATTTGAACAGAAATTAATATAACGGCATATTCTAAATCTATAAATTCGGGAACGATCTCCGGTGAGGGTTTTTGTGTACATTAGACAAAATCGATGCCTTTAGTACACAAAGTGTGAACTGCGTCTGCAATACGAGACTAGCCTCTATTTTAATGCAAAGTGCGATCTATGGTATAGGCCCCGGCATTTGAATCCTATGGACTCGCAGTGACCAGGATCGATCCCGGGTCACTAATATTACCCTTCATTGGTATGCGCATATGATAAAATTAGACCCCGACCAGCCTTCTACTTTCCGCAACTACTTCGTAGTCCGAGTAGCCTATTTTAGACGCACCGGTAGAGGCACCGTTTGGCTTATAAATCCATGGCCAGTATTAGCTTGCATTTTTGATCTGAACACAAATCTTGATTTCTCCAGAGAATATTAAAACATGATCAATCTCATTGCATTGGAACACACTTAAATTTATAAAATTAACCCCAACAGCGTGGAAGAGTGAGCGAACGCTCATAAGGTATAGTACGCAAAAGATTAACGAATATTCGAATCAGATAAGAAGTCTTTGAAATAAATATGATCAAACAGAGCAAGCGATATCTTTCCTCTAACTACTTCACAATGATCTCGCTCCCAGAAGTCACAAAAGGTGTCCTTCACAATGCGCTTTGATATTTCCTTCGTTCCCAAGGTCTACTTAATAGCCCTCGTTGGATATATTATAGAAGTATTGTTACCTACCCGCGGGTCTATTTGGGTCGCATGAATCGTGCTCACTAGTAGTGCCTACGGTTCTTATGGGTAATTTTTATCTTGAATGGACAGATCCCGTTTGTTTGGGGGAAAGTAGTCACCACTACCATCGTAGTCAAATCCATATCCGTATCCGTATCCCCATCCTAACCAAGGGTCATCGGGCGCGTAAGAATTATATGAACGAGAGGCGCCCGTTGAGGATCCTTCACCGGGATCATCTACAGGGATTTCGTTTTCCGGACCCGATAGATAGTACGGCGGTTCATCTGAAGGAGCGACATTCAGACTAAATTCATAATTTTCGGCAAGGTCTCCGGCAAGGTCTCCGGCAAGGTCTCCGGCAAGGCCAGGGTCTCCGGCAAGGCCAAGGTCTCCAAGCTCGAGATCCACAGGCTCTTCTGGAAGCAGGCCTTCCCTCTCTCCAGAGTCCTCCAGGACCCTGGTTACGAGACTGTCCAGGACCCTCGTTTCACGAGGTCCAGGATCGATGCGTTGTTCCGGGTACTCGGCAAGATCATCAGGGGGCCTCCAACTCCAGCCTCTATTGTGTATATGGTTATAGACGGATCTCGGGATTCGACTGAGCATATCGGTGAACATTTTCAGTTCCGTTCCTCCTGGTATGTCCCGGTAGATTGGTTGGTATAGCGTAGCAAAACAGTAGCACTCTAATAGAATAAGCGTTGTATAGTTAGCACTATAGTACTATTGAAAAGCGCGGCCGCGAGTTAAATAAAGTCTAAAATATTGGCCGACTTACTCCAGATTTCTTTACATAGCACAGCCTGGTTTTCCAAACATCTAACTCTCGATTTGTTTTTTTCCCTGTTTATTGCCGCCGTTATCGTACTTTTTGATCCGTCCATCGCTACCACACCCACATTTCAAACACCTGCTTTGATAATTGCTGACGATATTTTCCTGATTAGGTTTATACTTTCCAGATGGTAAGAGTTCCGTTCGCACCCGCTGTATGTTGTAACTAACGACCGAGTCTCTCATACCGGGAAATTGGGGGGGTGGTATTCGATCGATAAGGGCAATGATTTCGGGGATAACTTGGTGGGCAGGGGGGCACCGGACATACAACTTGCCCTCACGATAGAAGTAATTTGGATTGAGCGGGTTTCTTGACCAATTATTGCGATGATCATGATCATATCCCGGTCCATTCTCATGATGTTTAGATACAGCCTCAAGACCAGGTCCAGCCGTATTGTGCGTGGTATTTGACAATAGCGAGGTTGCAGCGCTGTCCTTGGGATCAACATTCCCTGGACCAGCCAAGCCCGTGAGATCCTCCAAAAGACTTTCGGGGGGTTTTAATTGCAAAGTGATGTTGGCGATGTTTGATATGTTGAGGACGGGGGGCGCCGGTATAGTTCCGTTTAAACGGCTAACCCTGTGCTCTGCTAAGGGTGAACCCATAGCCTGCATAACGGTCGGAATCGAAATTCCGCCGAGGGAGCAAAGGGTAGTAAGAATTTTTGGCCGGAGGCCCCCTGTAGGCCGACTAAGTAGCCGCATAATTATACATGAGAGGGGCTTTAATGATTGAAAAGAGGTATTGAATGGGCTGGATATGTAGCTGTAAAAGTTCTTTACAGAATAGCCATAGATATGTACCTAACTATGTTTACCGGTGTGTATTTTTCCCGACTTAGTATAATAGTTGATGGTGGAATTGATATGAACCGAGTTTCAACCACACCGTAATATGTATCCGTGGATGAGGGGAAGGGGGGGAAGTAAGGTCTGGTCATCCTCATCGTTCTTTGGTAGTTATATATACTGGGCTTCCAAGCGGGCCTAGTTGCCTCGCTGCGCATGTTAAAAGGTAAGCTCTACGCTGTTATATTCGACCGCTCATATTCCCAGCCCAGTCTCGAAGCCAGAGTTGTCCCCCCCAATCATAATATTGGGTGGTTTTCTTTAGCTCAAACCAGACTTCGCAGGAAATGTGGGTCAAGTTGCAAGCAACAGAATGGAAACCCAACGGTATAGTTATATTAGCTATATGAGGTATTTAAAACCAGAGCTAGAGTCCCCGCCACATTTAAGTTAATTCAGACTAGACCTCGAAACTAGAATAACACGCCCACGAAAGGAGAAACATCCTGAAATCTTTGGGGGTATTATTACTGACTGCCATGATCGTCGATACTCATGCCTCAAGTTACACAGTGCCCTGGCAGAGAGTTACATTGCAAGTTGGTACCCAATGGTCTCCCTTGGTACCATGGTTGCCAACAAAACCCAACATAGTTTGAATTTGACTACGAAACTGGTCAGGGAGGTTTTGTGTTGTAAGGGCGAAATGCAACATCAAAAAAAGAGGAAGGTGGTACTGTCTTCTTGGCGAGTGTCCTTATAAAGGACTTCGGTTTCCGGTTTCCCTTTCCCCTTTTCCTTCCCTTCTGGATGATGATTGAGGAGTGTTTCGCTGTTCTGACCTAAAAAGTGGACTTCATCAAGAAATACAAAGTTCTCATTGTGAACTGTCGAGATATATCTGTGTCTTGCCATACTTGGTTTTTAAATCAAGCGTAAACTGTAGGTTGTCAGTTGTGATCGTGCACATGAGACATCTCGAAATTCTAAAGCTTCTGTGCATATTCGACGAAAAGCCCCGCCATGTCCAACACCAGCGCCTCTCTTGACTATTCAGTCTGCTCGGTTGCCGCCGATACTTCGTTCGGTCCGGTCGTTCAAGGCTGTCGAGACGGTTTTGACTTTACATTTGCATTCGAACAATACTTCCTCTCGATTCTTCCATCGGTTGTTGGGCTGCTTCTAGCCGTGCCTCGCGTCAGGGTCCTTAGAACCAGGAAACCTGTGGTTGCCAAAGGTGGCACCTTGAAAGGAACTAAGTTGGTATGTCTCTATGTGCCGCTACAGTTTGAAGCCCTGCCAGCACGAATACTCTTCGTTGCGTTCGCCAATCTCGAATAAGGGCGAAATCTCGGCTTTGGGATTTAAGACAGCAGCTAGGGCATTGCAGTTATTCATAATCTGGGGGGGAATACGTCGCTAACAACTCGAATGGTGGATTTACAGGTTAACATCGGACTATTCGCTTGTATCCAATTAATTCTTCTTATACTTTGGTCTACTTTCAATCAATCCTCAGAAATCAGGACACAGGCAGTGACTGCTGCGTCTTTCTCGTTCGTCGGAGCCGTTGCACTGTCTGGGTTGTCTTACTACGAGCACCATAAATCACACCGGTTTGTATCTACGTCCACCCTATTCAGGAGAAATACTCTGATTTATCAAGAAACCATACTTATTCGAATAATTTGTAATCATAGTCCATCATGGGTGTTAACGGCCTATCTCACTCTAACTCTTCTTCCCGATGCCACGATTCTTCGAACCTTGTACCTCTCTCCGACAATATTTCCGCTTTCTACTCGGGTGGTCTCATCTGTGGCGTTCGCCGCCAAAATAGGCATTATATTGCTAGAATCTATGCCAAAAAAGAGTTCTGATAGTACCTCTGGCAGGAACGGGCGGACAGCCGAACGATTTGCTAGCCCATTTAGCCAACTTCTATATCTATGGTTGAATGGACTAATTAAGTATGGATTCAAACATGTTTTAAAACTCGAGGACCTTTTCCAAGTAGATCAGGAAATGGAAGCAGAAACACTTGATCATAATTTCTGGAAACTAATCGGTGCGGAGAACATTGCTTTTTTTTCCCCGTTATTGAAATACTTTACTGATTCAGTACTCGGACTATTTAGACACTAGTCGAGGTAAATCAAAGCTTGGGGTGGTCCTCGTTACTGCTTTGAAATTTCCGTTGCTTTTGGCAGCTATTCCAAGACTCATTCTCATTGTTTTTATATTCTGCCAACCACTTCTGCTTGAGACATTCCTTGGGTATCTGAAGGATCCCGAAGAGAGAAAAAATGCCAACATTGGTAAAGCGATAATTGGTGCCTACGCCTTGGTCTACATTGGTATGGCGGTAAGTAATCAAAACTTCCACAGAAGTCAGAATCAGCCCTGATCAGTACTATATATAATTATATATAACTCACATTCTGTTTTAGATCACATCGGCGTTTTATTGGTATCAGAACATCCGGTTTATAACCATGTTGCGTGGTATATTGATGTCGGCTGTCTACAACAAGACCACCCAACTCAGTATCAGTGCCACAAACACTACAGATTCGGTCACACTTATGAGTGGCGATGTGGAAAATTTGGTTAGAGGCTTAAGGGAAGTCCATGAGCTGTGGGCAGCTATTGTTCAAATCGCAATCGCGACTTGGCTACTAGCAAGACAGTTAGGAGTAGCCTGTATTGGGCCGCTGATTGTTTGCTTTGGTAATACCCTTAATTTATCAAAGAATTTGTGCCTACAGTATCAGAGTATTAAGATATTTCTTAGCATCCGCGATAATTATGGGGGCAACTTCTGGCCGGGCAAAGAAAAATCAACTTATATGGATGGAAGAGCTCCAAAAACGAACTGGTAAGTTATATGTATCAATATCATTCTGAGGCTGAGACTAATGGTTTATTTGGTAGGAATTACCTCTTCCATCATGGGCTCGTTGAAAGGTATCAAGATGCTCGGTTTAAGCAAGAAATTGACGGATCTTGTGCAAAAACTTCGAATTGATGAAGTAACAGCGTCAAAAAAGTTCCGTATACTAGCCGTATATTGTTCAACCCTTGGTATGCTCTCAGTTTTAGAAAAGCTCATCTCAGAGCTTGAGTTATATAGTCTTGTCTAACATCCGGGATTTTCGAATAATATAGCTTATTTTCCCATGATGCTGTCACCCGTCGTGACTTTTGCAATTTATCTAGGAGTTGCTCTCCGAAATAATACAACACTTGATGCCCAAAGAATGTTCACGTCTCTATCGCTGTTGATGCTGATCACTCAGCCTCTTTTTGGTGTCTTCCAAGATATCTTTGAGTTCATGTCATCACTGGGGTGTCTAGAGAGAATCGAGGCATTTTTGAACAAAGAGACAAAGAGTGATCACAGACTGCTCTCTCCAGAGTCTACCACAAGGGTTGCTGATAATCAGCGCTCTGAGAATGATATCGAGCTTGACCAACTCACTATACAACGTGTGGAAAACCTAGATGGTGAAGAGACTATCGTGGAGGTCCGGGATGCGTCATTCGGATGGAACAAAGATGATACTCCAGTGATCAATAATATCAACTTCTCAGTCGATGCAGGCCATTTAGTGATGATATGCGGACCTGTCGCCTCGGGGAAGTCAACTTTGTTGAAGTCACTACTTGGGGAAACTTTGGGTCTCAAAGGGTTTGTCCGAGTCGCAACCAACTCGATCGGATACTGCGATCAAGTACCTTGGCTCATGGTGGGTTCCTATCTATGTCAAACTCTTCCGAACTTTAGCTTTTCCTATTTTTGACAATTGGTTGCTTTGATCTATTTCAGGGAATATCTATTAAAGATAACATTACCGGATTCTCGAGATTTAACCCTACCTTGTACGATGAAGTCTTGCATGCTTGCGACCTGGGCCCGGATATTTCTGTTTTCCCAGATGGTGATAACACCCTCGTAGGTAGTAAAGGTATAACTTTGAGCGGTGGACAGAAGCAGAGAGTGGTAAGAGTGCAATATATCCGTATCAAAACTTATTATGAGATAGATACTAATACTTTTGATACTAGGCCCTAGCCCGAGCCTTATATGCCCAAAAGAAACTTATAATCCTTGACGATGTTTTCAGTGGGCTCGACATGCACACTCAATCGAAGGTATTCAATCGTGTTTTTGGTAGACAAGGATTGCTCAGGAAGTCACAGTCCACAGTGATCTTAGCTACACATTCTGTTAACCTTCTTCGGCATGCGGATAAAATCATCGTTCTTAGTAGCGATGGTACAATTCTCGAACAAGGTTCGTTCAGCGAATTGGTAGAAGCCGAGGGTGGATACGTCAAAGAGGCCTCCAAAATGCTCGATGAAAATGCAATGAAACAGTCGACAGAGCATCAAGATACTGAATCTTCCCCACAACCTTCACAGTCAGAGAAGAGATCGGCTGATACACTGGAAGACCCTAAGCGTCAGTCCGGGGACTGGTCACTCTACACTTACTTCTTCTCTCGCGTTGGCACAAAAGTCACAATAGCCTTCATCATCCTTGAAATGCTCTGGGCATTCTTTTCGGCGTTCCCAAGTAAGCTTATCTCCCCTCGCCTGTAAATTCGTGTTTATTAACGACTTACATATTTCACTACAGCACTTTGGCTTAAGTGGTGGTCAGATGCGAATGAACGCTCTCCAAATCAACAAGCTGGATTGTACATCGGTGTATATGTTGTTTTACAAACAGCTGGTCTCTGCTCGACCGCTCTTTTAACTTGGTGCTGCATCAACATCATAGCCCGGAAATCTGGAATTGCGTTCCATAGAATCCTCTTAAACACAGTGATGCGAGCCCCGATGGCCTTTATCAGCAAGACGGAAGTTGGATCATTGGTCAACAGGTTTACGCAAGATCTAGGACTTATTGATAGACAATTACCGATAGCTATCATGTGCTGTGTATCAAGTAAATTCATTCAGAATGTGGGACACGTATAGCCCGTTCAATTGCTAATATTTTACCGGAACTAGATCTTTTCATTGTTGTAGCGCAAGCTATTCTTATATCGAGCGCTTCGGCATACATAGCTATCAGCTTTCCAGCACTGGTTCTAGCGTTTTATATAATTCAGAGATATTACTTAAGAACGTCTCGTCAATTGAGATTTTTAGATTTGGAGGCCAAAGCACCGGTTTAGTATGTCTATCTACTCGAGTAACGGCTAAGTTGCATTGAGAAGCTAATGAAGTCCTTGTGTAGTACTATCTTTTTAGAGTCCCTGGAAGGCTTGTCCACAATCCGTGCCTTTGACTGGCAATCCTCATTCATTTCTAAATCATACGACCTAATCAATACAGCACAATCGCCATTTTACCTCCTAGCTTTACTCCAAAAGTGGCTAACACTAGTTCTTGACCTAATGACAGCTTCTCTTGCTGTTCTCGTTGTTGGAATCGCAGTCGCGACTCGTGAGACTGTGAGCGTCGGATTCACAGGAGTAGCGCTAACACAAATCATGGGATTTACGGAGTACATGAAGATGTTCATGTTGTTTTGGACGCAGATGGAGACAAGTCTAGGCGCTATTTCTAGGATCAGAGGGTTCAGCGAGGAGACACCTAGTGAAGGGACACCTGAAGAAGAAAATGGAGTGGTACCTGCGGGATGGCCTATGGCGGGGAAGATTGAGATACAAGATGTTACAGCCGGTTATGATGAGCGTATGGTTCTAAGGGAGGTGGGGTTATCGATTACTAGTGGGGAGAAGTTTGGAATATGCGGTAGGACCGGAAGGTAAGTTTTTATATCTTTTTTGTCTCGCTAAAGCCTTCATAGGCTCGGGTCTCGTAACGCTAGCTAACGAAATATCATACATATATAGTGGTAAAAGCTCGCTGACGTTGGCACTACTACGCATGATGGAACTTAGCACTGGTTCCATATTTATCGATGGAGTAGACATTTCAACCATTCCACGAGAGACCGTCCGAGCAGAGATCAATGTCATATCCCAAGATCCGTTCTTCTTTTCCGGAACTATCAAGCACAATCTCGACCCTTACACCGCGGCAACAGATGAAGAGATGATATCAGTACTTCAAAAATGCCAACTTGGGGATATCATCAGCGGGGATAAAAGCATAGAAGACGAGTTTACACCAGAAACTCTCAGTCACGGCCAAAAACAGCTTTTTTGTCTCGCAAGGGCGCTACTGAGGAAGAGCAGAATCGTAGTGTTGGACGAAGCCACGAGCGGAGTCGATAAGGATACAGACGAAATGATGCAAAAAGTAATCAGAGAAGAGATGAAAGATAAGACTGTTATCGCGATTGCTCACAGGCTACAAACGATCATGGATTTCGATAGAGTCGCGGTAATGGAAAATGGGAGGGTAGTGGAAGTAGGAGAACCTAAGGCCTTGTTGAAAAGAGACTCCAAGTTCAAGCAGCTGGTGGACGCAATGTAGTAACAGAACTAGGGCGCGGGCCTAGTTAGCCTTACTCCAGGCTCATCTCCAGGAACTGCATTGAAACCCTCCGTGGGTAAGCTATTACTAACGATAGAAAGTCGACGGGCGGTTCCTCACCGAAGCCAAGCTGCACAATCCATGTCCAAACACACATTCCTGCAGAACGAAACTGCAAGATCAGATAGAAGCTTCCCTGTCAAATATAGCTATATTAAAACGGATACGTAAAGCTTAGACCAAGTATCATCCAAGAAATACTACGGCCAAAAGGAGGCAGGCATCTGAAACCCAGGTGCATCATAGAAACCAGGTAAAAAAAAAGCAGAATTACAGCCAAAACTTTCCCAAAAGCACCACTTAGGACGTTTTAAAGTTTTTTCCGATCGCTGCTTCACAATCGGTAAGGCGATCGCCAGGTACCATGGAACTAGTTGGCTTTTTCGGACCTTGTCATTCCGGCCTTTTACTATAGCATGGGTCAGTTAATATCGGGCGCCGGGGTGGCTTGCATGCATTGGCTGCACATAATAGTGTTGTATTTTAGGCGCGCCGGAATTCAAGGCTCTGCGATGCCGAGAATGGCCTCATTAGTGGTCTTGGTAGAAGGTCGAAGATGAACATCTTGACCAACTTGATTCAGTCTTTTTATACGAAGTCCAGGATAATGATATCCATGCTCACAAATTATGCCCGGTCACTTCTGTATAAATTGTTCGGGTTTTCCATGAATGAAATCGAATTGTTGCCTTGGCGTCGTTACGAAAGGTTAAACCATTGTAAATATCAATTGATCAATTGACGGCATTGAATTAAGAAGACTCTTTACATTTAGAATTCAAAATGCGTGTCTCGACTTTCTTGTCTCTCGTCGCCATTGCTGGCAGTGCCCTCTCCCAGCAGCTCTCCAGTACCCTTCAGCTCGTCACTGAAGACTTTGGCGAAAATCCAACAAATACCCCATTTTATATCTATGTCCCAACATCTGTGTCTAGCAATCCTGCTGTGATTGTTGGTGCCCATTGGTGTACTGGTTAGTCTTCATAATCACCTATAAAATTCTAATAGATTAGGCGCTAAGACAAAATACAATTAAAATAGGAAGCGGACCAGATTTCTTTTCTGGAACAGGATACGCCCGATATGCTGATACATATGGATACATTGTTATCTATCCATCTGCAAACCGATCCTCGAAATGCTGGGATGTAAGTTTGACATCGAATTCCGTTCTAGATCTATCATTAATTACTTGGAATAGGTTGCAAGCAATGCGACACTCACACACAACGGTGGCAGCGATTCTCTCGCTATCGTCAACATGGTTAAATGGACTTTGAAGAAGTATAACGGAGATGCAAACCGAGTTTTCATTACCGGAATGTCCAGCGGTGGTATGATGACCCAGGTCATGATGGGGGCTTACCCAGATATCTTCAAGGCTGGTAGCGCATGGGCTGGCGTTCCATACGGTATGAATGAAGAGAATCAACTAAACCCAATATTCTACAAAACTAACATTCACTTGCAGGATGTTTCTCTGGACCAACCGAGTGGAACGGTGATTGCTCCTCTGGTATCCTTCACAAGACTCCGCAACAGTGGGGAGATGATGTCCGCAGGGCATACCCCGGTTACACTGGTCCTCGTCCAAAGCTTCAAATCTGGCACGGAACTCTCGATGCTGCTCTGAGCTATAACAATGTTGCAGAGTCTAACAAGATGTGGTCCAATGTTTTTGGAATCTCGTTCACGAGAAACGAAACTAATACTCCAATTCCAAACTACACCAAGATGGTCTATGGTGATGGTACTAAATATGTTGCATACTCGGCAGAGGGAGTTGAGCATAATATTCCTATTAGAGATCTAGATGCTCTAGAGTGGTTTGGAATTTATAACCCTTCAAGGTATGGCCTCTGATCTATACTAAACCATATACTTTATGAAAAACGTTTGGAGATATTAACGGGCTTGAATTAGCACCTCAACCACAGCTACCGCTAGCAGAACGACTACCACAGCTTCAAGGACTACTTCCCCAACTACAACTGCTACTACAACTAGATCTACTACTGCCACCACGACTGTCCGCACTACCACAACTCAAACAACGACATCGAGAAGCACGACTACTAGCGCTTCAACTGGTACCGTTGGACAATGGGGACAGTGCGGTGGCGTTACCTACACTGTATGCACATAATCCCTTGAAACTGACATTGAATAAAAACTAATAAATTTCATAGGGACCTACAGAGTGTTCTGGCGGATGGAAGTGCACTAAGTTGAACGACTACTACTGGCAGGTAAGTTTACATTTTGTTGCTCTATGGAAGCTGTCCTGCGGAGTAATTTCAAGATATGCTAACCTTATATTTTCTTGCGATTAAATAGTGCTTGCAATAAATTGATCTGATGGAGCTATTTCGGAGGGTTGAGCCTGGACCCAAGAAACAGGATCAGATTTAAGGAAGGTGTACGGTGTCGCACCTATAATGTATATTATTTTAGATACCATTCAAAGGCCTCTCCCCTGCTGAAGTTGGAGTAATGGTACACGTACATACAAAATTCATTATTCAGTTCATACGTATACCAATAAATTGGTAAAAGCAGTTTCCGAGAGAAGAAAATTAGCTTAACTCTGAACAAAGTCTCTATAGCTCCAACCGAAATATATCAGCCTTGAGAGAACGAGTTGTTTCTGCACCTGCATGTATGCAATATTGCAATGGAGGATCATTCCAGCCTTGTCAAACGGGGTAGTTTAAATATCGAAAAGGCGAAAAATTTGCGGGCAGGTTCCATCAAAGTCTATAGATATCACCGAAATTTCGAAAATAAGCGCTAAACAATAACGTATCCGGGCTATGGATAGTCTTTAAATCTGAACCGGTAATTTTCTCGGAATCGATCCGCGAAAACGATATCGCAGAAAATACTCTCACAGCGAGGAGCGGAAACACGACGATGCTAGAGATCGAAGACTATACAATAGGTTGGATATGTGCCTTACCACTGGAACTAACGGCCGCTATCGCTGTCCTCGATAAACGACATGAAACACCTGAGAGTAGGCAGGAGAACCACGACGATAACACTTACATATGCGGTTGTATTGGTAAACACAATATCGTTATTACCTGTCTTCCTTCCGGGGTTTATGGGGTGACATCCGCATCGAATGTGGTTACCAAGATGCGAGCTTCTTTCCCGTCTGTCAAAATCGGCCTAATGGTCGGAATTGGCGGAGGCGCTCCAATGCTGCCGCAAAACGATATTAGACTTGGAGATGTAGTTGTGAGCGAACCCGTAGCTGGGTTTGGGGGGGTATTACAATACGACTTCGGAAAAACAGTTCAGTCCGGCAAGTTCGTTCAGCATGGAGTTCTAAATAAACCACCAGGTGTTTTTCTCAAAACAATATCAAAAATGAAATCAGAATACATAAGCGGCCGTGCATACGAGTTTAACGATATCGCTACGGCCATTCTGGAAAACGGCATTCTTCCAGAAGAGTTCAGGCGTCCACCAAATAGCAGCGATAGACTTTTTCAATCAAATTACGACCACCCAGAGGAGAATAGATCTTGCGATGACTGTGATACAACTCTTCTCGTTGAGCGAGAGCCTCGAGCCCGAAATGAAGCGCGCTTGCATTATGGGCTGATCGCCTCCGGAAACAAAGTGATGAAGCATGGCCTTACTAGGGATAAACTTTCCCAAGAAAAGGGTGTACTATGTTTCGAGATGGAAGCAGCTGGCCTAATGGATGAACTACCGTCGCTAGTAATCCGTGGAATCTGCGATTACTGTGACAGTCACAAGAATAAGAGGTGGCAGAATCATGCTGCGTTAGTTGCTGCTGCTTTTGCAAGAGAGCTATTGTTTCAATTGCCACTCCAAGGTAAATTCTAAGTCTTGAACCCGTCAATCAGATTTGGAATGTCGGTTGTTAATTATTGTAATGGAACTATAGGCAGCCCTCGAAGACCTATTCCAAGCGAAGAGGAGAATTTTAACGTACCAGGTCTGCAGACGGCGAAGGGAGCGTCGTTTGGAGACTATGACGATCAATACGAACCAGAATGTCTACCCGGGACGAGAGTTGAACTCCTAAAACGCATCGAAAACTGGGCGAATGATGTAGAAGGGAAAAAAGTGTTCTGGATGTACGGAATGGCCGGTACAGGCAAATCGACTATATCCAGAACGGTGGCTAGGTCGCTACAAACGAATGACCGACTCGGTGGGAGCTTCTTCTTCAAAAGGGGCGAGGCTAGTCGAAGCACAGGTCTACTATTTGTAGTAACTCTCGCGGCACAGCTAGCCAGGACTCTTCGTGGTACTATGGCCTTAAGCATTCGGGCTGCTCTAAAAGCGGAACCGGGTATTCCCAGCAGGTCCATAGAAGAGCAGTTTAGAAAATTGATTTTTGGACCTTTGGCGGAGTTTAAAGCTCTCAATACTCATGATACTGGGGTTGGGACATCACAGTCTGGTCTACGGAACAGCATCAAAACTATCAAACACACTAGAGTTATGGTAGTAGACGCACTTGACGAATGTGAGAAAAGAGGCGACGTTCAGGTTATCATTCAGCAACTTGCAAGGTTAAAGGACCTTACCGAAGTCGACATACGAGTCTTTCTCACTAGTAGACCCGACCTCCCAATCATCCCGACCTTCCAGAAATTAGAGGAAGATACATACGAGGATCTAGTCCTACACAAAGTCCCCGATATCGAGGATGATCTTTCGCTGTATCTAAAGACCGAGATGTCGCGGATAGCTGGGGAGCGCCATCTACCAGAGGACTGGCCCGGCGCCGCCATCATCGACAAGCTAGTCAAAATGGCTACGCCTCTATTTATCTACGCCGCAACAATCTGTCGATTTGTTGGAGATTAACACTGGAACCCCGACGAACGGATCAAAATGATCAGCGAGTATGAACCGAAGTGGCAAGTGTCGAGATTGGACAAAACATACCTTCCAATCCTTGAACAACTCTTAGCCTCACAGCATGAAACTGAAATGGGAGCATTCGTTCAAGAATTCAAAGATATAGTGGGCACTATCATCAACCTGCGGAACCCCCTATCAGTCAAAGTTTTATCCCGACTGATGCAGGTCTCAGATCGAAAAATAGAATCTAGATTGAGATCACTTCATTCAGTACTTTACATACCAAACGACCCTAAGATGGCCATCAGAACCCTTCATAAATCATTTTCTGATTTTCTTCTGGACCAAGGTCTCCGTCACAAGTCTCAACTCTGGGTCGACGCCCGAGAATCTCACGAAAGAATTCTCGACCGATGCCTCGATGTTATGTCTAAGGGTCTAAAGTTCAACATATGCAAGCTTAAGTCTGTTGCAACTCTGAGAAGTGAGATTGATGATAGAACCATCCAAAGTTGTATAAGTTCAGAACTGCGGTATGCTTGCTGTCACTGGACGGAACACATGCAAAGGGCGGAGCACCGCTTGACCGACAATGACAAAGTCCACAAATTTTTACAACAGCACTGTCTCCATTGGATTGAGGCCTTGAGCATTTGCGACACAGATCTGTTGCGGAATATAATTGGTTTTTTTTTCTCACGCTTGGACTGGAATGTAAGTTATAAAGAAACCTACATCTTGGGCACAGTTGAGGAGTCTGGCGACAACATCTTGGGAGTTGTCCTTTTAAACTACTTCCAGAAAACTAACCGTTAAGCAGTCTCAAAAAAGAAAGGTCCAAGAACTAGTTTATAGAGCCCGCTATTTTGTTCTCTCTAAGGAATATATTTTTCTGAGAGCACCATTACAAGTATATGTCGCATTCATAGTGTTCGTCCCTGGAAACGGCCTACCGAAGCGAGCATTAAGCGTTGAGAAGCTTCTCCAGCGATATGAAGATAATGTGGGACCCAGGGAGTTTCGGCGCTTACTGGGTCTTGAGGCTTCAGATGTATCCGCCATTTCAACTAATGGTCGAATCTTAGCGTATAGCTTGACCAGGAGGTCTACCTGTGAATTTTCATTTGTAGTACTCTGGGATCTGGTCGCTGAGGCTCCAATACGGATTCTGGGGGCACTGTCAGATCTCGCCACACTGAAATTTTCTCCAGACAACAAAATTTTATTCGGAAAACTCCAGCCTGTAGCTGAATCTCCTTCCAGCGCGCGTCTTAAACCTAGACCGGAATCTAGTACCAACACCGACCTAGGATCCAACATAGTATTCTGGGATGTTAAAACTGGGGTGAGACTATCTGACTATATTCTATCGGGACGATTACACGCGCGAGCTCTGTTCATGCTTCAAATGCATGAAAGTACTGCTGTTGATGCCGAGACGGTCCAAAATAGATCCGATAGCTCACACTCGTTGGGCCATGCTGGGCTAGCAGATCTCCCGCAAGAATTAAGCCAAACTAATAAAGAATTACTTGCGGTTGTGGTTGCCATTGGTAAGGGCAAGATCACTGAGTGGCAATTTACTTCAGCCCAACTTTCCGAAAGGATGTTATACAAATTAGAGGTATGGCTGGATTATCTCGTAAACTATAATTAATGTTGCTGAAATACTGTATGAATATAGGAATATAGTCCGTTAAGAATTCGGAGAGCTAGGAAATATAAACGGATTCATCTTCTGATGGATAGATAAACGCATGAACCTTGAAGCTGAAAGTTCACGCTCAAGCGGTCTCGGGGAGGGTTTCAGACACAGTCCATACCAGGAGTGGAGCATTTTATCGAACATTTGGGGTACCTTTTAGCCCAAAACTTCAAACAAAACATTTTTATTACCACTTGAGCATGTTATCAAATCTAACTATTTTATTCATTTCTACTTAGCAAAATATCCACATAAAAATATAGGTAGGTATATAAAAGATAAAATAATCAAATTAAACAATATGTATAGTTTTTAAACCTCCGGGTTATATATCTTAAATTTTGGACAAAAGACTCTAAACCTCGTGTGGACCTTTTGCAGGACAAGACTAGGGGGAAGGTACTCACTGTTTTCGAAATTAAGTCTATTATAGGGAATTCTGACATCCGACGCGTGCTTCCATACCGATGACGGCCGGTCTAGACAAGCTGGTTATGAAGTCACTAAAAGTTGAATATATACCTAGGTACCCACCTATATGTTGACATATGTCCGCATAAAACTTCCAAATATATTTAAAGTTATAGACTATATTAATATTTAGAAGATTGTTGATTGTCTAGTTTTGATTGGCATCCTCGAGACTTTTATAGTTTCGGAGCCAGATGCCAGCACGTCGTGGAACCAAATACTCAAGTAAGGTTCGATGAATAAAGGAAAAAATTGACGACAAGATTAAGAGGTAGCTCCGCAGTCAAGGCTATAGCTAGGTTCTTGACAATTGTTACAGTGTGATCAAGTCTGGTTACGAGACTTCAGTGTGATGTGTGATGGTGACATATGGTGTGGTGTATTTTCTGTGTTGCGCTAGTGTCGACTGAAGCTCCAAGCTCAAGCTCATTGCTCACACGCGTTTGCGCTTCTGTCCCAATCCTTATCCCCGCCATTCCTCCACTATCGCGGCCATTTCACCTACACCAAGGCCAGTCA
Organism: Orbilia oligospora ATCC 24927; assembly: GCF_000225545.1. Classification (NCBI taxonomy): domain Eukaryota; kingdom Fungi; phylum Ascomycota; class Orbiliomycetes; order Orbiliales; family Orbiliaceae; genus Orbilia; species Orbilia oligospora. The sequence continues at coordinate 537,661 of NW_011645745.1, forward strand.
CCATAAACCGCCCTGTATACGCTCATCAAAGTACCCATAGGTCTTTATCTACCCTTAGATCGTACAAGATAACACCACGCACTTTCGACAATACCCAGCAGCGAGACTATAGCTGCACACCCCCACCATGGCGTCCCCACAGGTCAAGACCACTCTAAACGAGATCACAACTTCATCAGCTTCGCAATCCGACAAGATCCCGCCTCTACAGACCCTCCTCTCCGAGATCCTATCATCTTCACCCCCTGAACAGCTTACTCCAAATCTCAAGGCCTTTATCGATACCGTCCTAAATGAGCCGATTACACTCATCACCTCCCGTCCCGTGATGACGGAGCTCGTTAGTTCCTTATCAAAGCTTCCGAGTGAAAGCGAATCGAAGAAGGATACGTTAAATTACCTGGTCGAAGCTCTAAGACCTCGTGTTGTTTCGTATGAAGAATCGGATACGCTTTGTCGCGAACAACTAGCGGATATCTATGAGTCCGAAAACGATAATACGGCTGCTGCAAACGTTCTCATGGCGATCCAGTTGGAGTCTTCACAACGTCTTATTCCCGATGAATACCGTTTGAAAACTTACATTCGGATCATGCGAAATCTTTTGGAAGATAATGAGTCTGTTACCGCGGAGCGTTATCTCAACCGTGCTGTCTCGCTTATTCATAAATCTACGGATGAAATCCAGAATCTTCATTTCTTGATGTGTCAAGCTAGGATTTATGATAACAAGCGAGATTTCTTGAACGCTTGTCAGAAATACCTCCAGCTCAGCTTTTCACAGGTGGTCGAGGAGACTGAGAGGTTGGGGTGCTTGAATGCTGCTATCATCTGCGCTGTTTTGGCGCCTGCCGGACCAGCTAGAAGCAGAGCTCTTGGTACGCTATATAAAGATGATAGAGCTCCTCAAGTCGAGCACTATGCTATTTTGGAGAAGATGTACTTCGACAGATTGCTCAGCTCCGAGGATGTCGACGCGTTTGAAAAGAGTCTTGCACCACACCAAACCGCACAGAACGCAGATGGAACAACAGTCTTGACAAGAGCTATTGTTCAGCACAACTTACTCGCTGCATCGAGGCTGTATAACAACATTGGTGTTGAGGAGTTGGGTGTTTTGCTGCAGTTACCGGCTGAACAGGCAGAAAGATATGCTGCTAGAATGATTGAACAGAAGCGATTGGCTGGACAGATTGACCAGATCGATAAGGTCATTTATTTCGATGGACCTGCCGGAACTGGTGCACACACGGATGGAGTTATCATTGGAAGGCAAACGAGGAAGTGGGATGCGAATATTTTGGCGTTGGCGGAGGAGGTCGAGAGGGTTACGAGTTTACTACAAACAGAACATCCGGTGAGTCCCATAATCACCTCGCTACCTAGGGGAAAGTAGACTGACAATTCGTGTATAGGAATGGGTTGCTGCAAATATGGTCCACTAGTAATCTCAGTGCCAAGATAGTTCATAGAAGGTGGGTATTACAAATGTTACTTGGTTTTATTAAGGAAAGAGGGGGTCATGGAAGGCGTTCTTCTAGCTGTTGTAGTCTGGTTTAGCATAATATACAATCCATGAAGATTCAAATGACCATATTAATCAATCTCCTTAAGTAACTAATAATCAATGGTCAATAAACTATCATTAGAACTAATCTAGGCTCTTGTAATAGCCATCGCTGTCGAATAGTCCAAATGGAGACCGCGATATCTACTAAAAATCCAACGAGGTATATGCGTTGCCACAACCTCATTCTTGCGCCACAGACGATCATTCAATGTGGCGTATATATCCCGCTATACCCGCTTCCCCGCCGAATCCTCCCTCGGAAACACGCCAACGTCATCCCACCTTCGCCCTTCAACCTTATCCTTATCCATCTCCATCGTTCCCCTCGATCACAAGCCAAATTCCCATTACGTATCCCAATATCATTACTATACGAAATCAGAATCCTTATATTTACTTTTTAACCTTCAACACTTTCAACTATCAAGATTTCTCTAAACCTGTAGAAGACCTAAGCTACCTGTGATACCTCACGAGGGTGATACATCATCACAATGTCGACCACCGACCCCTTCGTTCTAGCTTGGAATTCGATTCGGTACCATACTTCAAATATGATGGATCAAGCCGATAAACACTTTGATTCTATGGCTACGACTATTCGTCAAAAGGCGAATGATACATCATGGCTTCCACAGTTTCCTCACCGAAAGTCTCCACCTCCTCCACCACCTGCCGCTCCTATGATTATTAGAGATAATGGGAAGGGATTAGGCGTAGTTTGGACGTGGGTTAAGGAACATAAATGGCTTGTGGCTGGGTTGGTGGTTGTGGTTGTTGGTGGAGGGGTTTTGGTGGTTAAAAGGAAGAGACAGAGGGTTAGGAGGAGGAAGGCGTTGAAGGCAGCGAATGGAGCTAGGAAGGAGGTTGTTGGTATGTTATTCCCCTTATATCATTTTGTGGTGGGAAGTTTTGGTGGATACTGATGAGGTTGGATACTTAGTTATTCATGGACAACCGCATGATCCGATTGTAAAATCTACGGCTCATGATTTGGAGAGACGAGGGTTTGTGGTTTATATTGCGGTTTCATCGCATGAGGATGAGCAAGTTGTGTTAGCGGAGGGGAAGACGAATATTAAACCGCTTCAGATTGATATTCTTGATGTATGGCTCCCCAATCTTCGTTTTGTTTATATCGAATGGTTGACACTAACGATGCACGAGTACAGACCCTCTCTGCCCGCGCGTCTATCTCTCGATTTTCGTCATATCTCAAATCACCTGTCGTTCCGTTCCAAGGCGCACCACCCCATCATCTGAAATTTACAGCATTGATTCTTATCCCGGATTCAAACTTCCCGTCTGGTCCGATCGAAACGATACCCTTGGATCACTGGTCCGATACATTCAATCTCAAGATCATCCAAACCTTGGCGATAACACAGTTATTCCTTCCTATTGTCACAGAATCCAGAGCTCGAGTACTATTTGTTACACCGGGTATAGGCTATAGCCTACGATTACCCTTCCATGCCCCCGAAGTCGCGGCAGTAGGAGCGTTAGAAGGTGTAATCGGCTGTCTAAGACGTGAAGTCAGTCCGGCAGGTGTACAAGTCGGATGGATCAAAGTGGGAACTCTAGATCTTGGCACCATAACGGAAAAGAAGGGAAACAAAGAATCTGCAACACGAGCGGATGTTCTTAGCTGGAGTCCAGCTGTAAGGAGTATTTACGCAAGAGGGTATGTTTGTTCGAAAGCTGTGGGGGATGGAGTTAGGGGAAGTAGTTTGAAGGAGGTGAATGCGGCTATTGTGGCCGGGATGTTGGATAAGAGGGTGAAGAAGATCATGAGGGTAGGGAGTGGGAGTGTGGCATATGATTTTATCGGAAGGTGGGTACCTGAGGGGGTTGTGGGATGGATGTTGGGGCTTAGAGGTGGGAGGAGGGTGACTGAGAATGTTAGAGGAATCTCACCGGGGAGTCGAGGCAGCAGCTCACATTCTTTGGAGAGCAGCGTGGAGTGGGAGAGGGTTGATAAATAATCCTCTTACAGCATTTGTTTGTTTTTGATTGAAAGAAGAAAGGGAAAAAGAGAGGGTATGAAGTCTATGACATTGACTGCGAGACTGAACTGGCTTGGGCGTAAGATATGGGACGGATATCTGTCGAAATTGCTGGTCGATTGGGACGGAGGTTTTCTTACGAGCACTCTGATGCACTCTCCACTACTAGGAAGACTGTGGATTTGAAATATCCCTGGGCATCTCCGCATTTACTTTTTTATGACGATTGGATATATAAACTGATACTCCCCGAATTAACTGTAATAAATAATAATACTCTCTGCTTAAAACCTCTCATGAATTGTTTAGTACTAGTACTAGTTGGAGCAGTCTACACAATACAATTGTGACTAGAACGAACCACACCCTTTAGGAGATACCTAGTATAATATGACGATCCTTGAGCAGAGTTAGTATCAAACCCACAGGATCATTCCAGGTTTCAAGACAAGGCTGCATATTTTACATTCTATAACGTTTGCCATATATACCAAGTTTGCCAATTATGTATCCTCAAGGATCCGATTGGATCCTGCCTACTAATAGTTACTCACGGAGCCCTCAATCTCGTTCCGCAATTTTTTTTTTTTTTTACAATAGTATACCAGTGAGAACGAATAGAAGTCTCCCGTTTGTATGTGCCAGCATGAAACGAAATGGAAAGAGATGTCTTAGGTAATAACGGGTGCTCCCGCCACGGTCTCGCATTGGACCTCAGCTGAACAGGCAAGCTTAAGATCATACAGACACACACACGCAGGCACATAAACTTGGCTTCTTTTTTAACATTTCTCGATATGCCAATGTGATGCTAATACCCTCTTAGCTACTAAGTATTTACTTATGTTTGTTTGTTAGCCAACATGTATTAACAGGCGATCGACCGGGTACTTATTTTAGAGTCTTTGGACATGGACATAACTTGTTGGAATTACTATGCGGATAACATGCGCATGTAGACTTATACAGGTACTTACATACCGACATACTGAAGTACTTAAGTCAGTATGTATTGGGTTGATCCGACCCTAGATTTAAAATATAAGTTTGCCCTGGTAACTTTTTTAGATTTAAATTTGGATCTTTGGCGCCTTGTATAGTTGTGGAGACATACAATCGTGAATTAGAGCATGAGGATGGAGATGTACTGCAGCTGGCTAGCTGTGCCTCTATAGCTGGAGAGGGGTATAGTATAGTACGTATAGCATAGCACCTACATACCTAGGTAGTATAGTACCTGTCAGCCTCGAGCCTGTCCTATGCTGGTATATTAGTCCCCCCGATGTATATAAAAAGTACACCGGGATCTTTTTTGATCCACTGAAATACTTAATTAGTAGAAGAGGTTGCATCGGTGTGGAATAAATTGGACTGGAGTAAAGTGGTCTCCTCGTTTCATGATTCTGCTTTTGTATTGGTCTTTTTCTCCTCCGCTTCGTTTCCGCTGCCAAAGAACGTTCCTCCTGAATCGAAACCTGCTCTTACCCGACTTCGACCTCAACTTCAACTTCAACGTCAACGTCAACGTCAACGTCAGCTTCAACTTCCACACGTCAGGTTAGCTAAAGACAATACAGTATCACGGTCGCATTGCTCGTTTCTTTACTCTGCTCGCCAAGTTCCCTCCCGAGCTGGCAGCTGACCGAACCTGCTTGACCTGAGAAACTAATCCCGGCCTCGCTCGCCAAACCCCTCAACTTCAAGGGTGAGCTTGGGAGAAAGAGAGAGAGGGAGAGGAAAAGGGCGGCCCGAAAAGAAAGCCTCAGCTTCCCAGCCTCACTCACCCACCAGAGGAAACGGGACGGAAGAACGAAAAAATTCCAGCCACGATGGTCCTCCCCGACGAAGTCTTCGACGAATGCGTCGCAATCCTTCAAAACACTTCTCTCCTCGAAGAAGAACAAACCGAACAAGTCGAAGATGTCATCAAATCCCGAACCGGCCTCACCGGAGCCGCTTTGGAGGCCCAGACCCTCGATGTTCTATGGCGTCACAGAGCTCAAGTCTCACCCACATCCTCTCCGCCTCCTCCACGAGCCACAATCATCCGTCGTTCCTCGCCGGCTCCGTGGCAGATGGCCGGTCGCACGGGAACTCCCGTCGGAACTCCACCTCCCGGTTTCGCCTCTATAGCTACAACCAGCCTTCTCAACCATGTCAATAGCAGTCCGTTCCCGAGTCCTCGGCCGTCACCTTTATTGGCTTATTCTTCACCGCGAATCCCCCATTCGCCGTCTTTAAACGCGTACGAATATGCTACTGACATTATTACGCCCGATATATACGGTGACTATGGATCCGAGAACGTCGCGTGGTTGGTCGCGGATGATAATCCGACGAATTATTTGTCTTCTCGGGGGGGACTTATGCAGCAGGATAACTTGACCCCTCATGATATGCTGCGCAGCGTGTTGGGGGAAGGACGTACGGATGAGGAGATATCAGCCGCGTTGGAGACGTGCGGGTATGATCTTTCTGCTACTTTATCCATGCTTATGGATCAAGAGGGGATTACGGGGAATGGGAATGGGCACGGTGGGATCAATATCGATGTATTGAGGACACCGGAAGGGAGGTATAGTCACCTTAGTGGTGAGGGGATGACGATTGCTACGGGGAAGAATACGGCTTTGACGCCGGGAGGTGGGGAGTATGGAAGGAGTCCTGGACGACCGACGACGCCTAAAGTTGGTGTCGTTTGTAGATTCTTCTTGTCGACTGGTAGTTGCTTGAGGGCGGATTGTAGGTTCAGTCATGACACGTCTTCGACGATATGCAAGTATGTACAACATCACCTCCCTTCCTTTACCTCATACGAGCTTATATACTGACAAGATATCAAGGTATTGGGTAATGGGCTCCTGTCTCGCCGGAGATACCTGTATCTTCTCCCACGATCCCACCCAATCGGCCAGTAAACTCATGGACCAACAGCGAGCCGCGACATCTACTCCACCTCTCCTACACTTTCAAGATACCACCGCCTTCCCAGCCCTCGGCGGCGACCTTACCTCTTCCCCTTACAATAATGGTAGATCCGGCGACCCATCCAACAACCCTACCCTTTCTCCACCCCCAGGTTTCCGCGCGCTAAACATCTCGCGTCCAAACTCACGAGCTCAGAACCGTGCTCCGAGTCCCATGATCCCATCAGTCGACGATACAGACGCGTTCCCATCCCTCGGTAGCTTCAAAACCGGGAAGAAACATCAAAACCGACGGAACAATAGGAGTAACCTCACAGAAGGTATTACGGGTTCTCCAGGACAAAACATTCCTACGGGACCAGCTAGTCTGGCAGATGTAGTCCGTATGTCCCCTTCACCAGGTCCATACAACCGTAACAACCGCTTCAACAACCACATCCAAAACTCCCCACCACCGTCCTTCGCAGTCCCTGGGAAACACCGAAACAACCATCGCAACAACAACAATAATCATAACGGTGGGAATGGTCCACCAGGTGCAAACTTCCCATTATCAGCCGCAGCAGCAGCGATACCACCGCCCCAGCAGATCCCATGGCTGGACACCGGAAACGCCATGAATAAGACATACTTGAAACACCGACAGACGGCTATTAAGCATGGTCAACTGCGGAATAAGTATCTTAGTGCAGCAGCAGCAGCATGGGCTAGGAATGACGCCAAGGCTGCGAAGAGTTTGAGTAATAAGGGACAACAGGAGCAAGCTGAGATGAGGAAAGCGCACAGAGAAGCTGCGGGGGCTATTTATGAGCAGAGACAACGTGCGTTGAGGAATGGAGCGTCTGTTGGTAATGGTGGGGTTGTTGTTGAGTTGTTTGTGGACTTACATGGTATGATATACCTTCCCCCTTTTCCTCCCTTCCTTCCTTCCTTCCTTTATTCCATGCTATTTTACAGTTTGAGTATTTGGGAGACTAAGTTATATTATTCATAGGCCTCCACCCAGAAGAAGCAGTAGAATACCTCGAAAGAATCCTCCTCGAGAATCAAAAGTCCTCGCAACCATTATATGCAATCACAGGTACAGGTCACCATTCTAAAAACGGAAAAGATAAAGTACAACGATCTGTTCGTGCTTTCCTGGATGAATGGAAATACGTATATCGTGAATTCTCAGCACAGGGGGATAGAGGCGGAATGGGTGGGATATTAGGTATCGACCCCGGTAGCTTTGATAAGAGCTATGTTAAGGGCGAAGGGGGTAGTGGTGGTAGTGGTGGGGAGAATGGGAATGGGAATGGGAATAATATACAGATTAAGAAGAATGGAGCGGGGAAGGAGGAGCATACTGATGTTTTTGGGATTGATGATGGGAGTTTGGGGGATGGAGATGCGGTTGATGGGAATGGGGAGGTGTTGAAGCGGAGGGATGAGATTGTGGTTAAAGTCAAGGAAGGGAAGAAGAAGAAAGGGAATAAAGGGGAGCAGAATGGGGAGAAGCAACAGGAAGTTGAGGAGAATGGGAAGGGGGAGGATCAAGGGGGTGAAGCGACGAAGAATGGTGGTAGTGGTGGTGGTGATGATGAGGAGGGGTTGCTGGTTAAGGATGGAGGACATTTACCTGCTGCAGGTGCGGCGGGGGATTTAGTAGTGTGAGTATATAAACCTTGTTAGAATAAAAATAAATATAAAAGGCATTTTTATCTTGTTGATTCGGTCGATTTGGGAGGGTTCTTGACAAAAAGGTGTCTGGGTCTAAGGGTGAATGAAGGAGAACTTTTGTCTATATTCCGTGATAAACCGTGTGCGATACATACAAAATATCATCGTAAGGTAGGTTTTCGTTGAGAAAAGAAAAAGAAAAGGTCATAATATACAAAGCCTGCTGCTGGTACTTCGCTATTGAACTCAGATATATAGCTGATGTGTAGACGTTTAATCCTCTTCCTCACTCATACTCTCCCACCCGTCTGGTCTTTCCTTAGCACCTTCCTCCGGTTCTTCACCATCCTCACTATCACTTTCACTATCACTATACTCAACGCCCACAACCCTCTCTTCCTTCTCTTCAACACCTTCAGGTACTCTGCCCGCAAAGATTCTTCTTACGGCGGCATTAGTACTAGTATCCCAAACCTTCACAATACCCTCACTTCCCGCAATCGCCAATCTAAACCCAACTTCTTTATCCGGTGCAAAACCTACGCTAAATATTTTGCCTAGATCAAAATCTCTAGTGGTAACCATACTAGGTTTGTTACCCTCCACATTCCATATCTTAACATTTTTATCAGTGGAAGCAGTGGCTATGAAACCCGGTATTATGGGGTTTACATCGAAGGAGGTTAAACTCGACGAATGGGCTTGTAATGTCCAAACTGGCTTTGTAGCTGACAAAGAAGATGGAATTGTTCGCGCGTCGTGGAGGTGGAGTGTTCCTACGTCTGTTGAGATGTAGAAGTAATTTGAATCGTGGGGGTCCCATTTTATCCCCTCGACGTCGGATTCACAACCCCAGCGGCCTGAGACTGTATCCTTTGTTCTCATGTCTACGGCAGCGATGGTTCGGTCCCAAGAGCCGGAGAGGAGGATGGTGGTGTTTGTTGGGTGCCATGCTAGGGAGGAGACTTTGTCTGTGTGGTGGGTGTAGGAGTGGGCTGCGGTGCAGGTTGTTAAGTCCCAGAGTTTTATGGTTGTGTCTGCTGAGCCTGAGGCTAGGAGGTTACGGTGGGTACGGTTTGAGGATAAGGAGAGGATTGAGTCTGTGTGGTGGGTTGAGATTGGTTGTTTTGACTTCTTCTTTTTCTTTTTTGAAGATTTTGTGGTGGATGATGATTGAGGGTTCGGGGCGCCTAGGATTGCGTCTGGGAATAGGGAGTCGACGGTGTCTAGGTTCCAGATTTCGATGTCTGGATCTGTGGTTCCTATTGCTGCGAAGTTTCCCTTTGTGGTTGGGGTTGGGGTGGTTTTTACGGGGAGGTCGAGCCATTCTATGCATAGTGGGATGGCGGGGAGCATTAAATCGTGGTGAACGTAGAGGTTGTCGGAGTCGTCTTCGTAGACGTAGACTTCGAGGTGAGCTAGGTCGTCTTCGAAGCGGCCGGCGAGGAGGAGGTTGTCTGTTGGGAGGATTTGGAGGTCTTCTCTTTCCGAGTCATCTTGGTTCTGTTAAGACATTATTATACATATATTAGTATCCTCATATTCGGGTTCTAAGAGATTAATTGAGAATTATGCGGGGGGGAACATACGTCTGGGATGGTGATGTAAGGGTCTTCGTCGTTATTTTCGTGGTAGGCTAAGGATTTGATGTTGCCGAACATGCCCATTGCTTTTCGAGATGTTAGCTATGAGGTTTCAATTGTATAAGAGATAGCGGGGAGGGGGCGTACTCTGAGGGTCATCGTCTTCGGCGACATCATCATCGTAGGTATCCAGATTATATTCTTTCAGATCATCATCTGCACTATACATCATATAGGTATATCATTAGTATCAAATCTGTAGTAGAGATCGATCGGATGGGGAGAACATACGCTTCATCATCACTATCGTCTTTTCCTCCCTTCTTACTCTTCTTCTTCTTCTTCTCTTTCTCCTTCTTTGAAGGAACTTCAGAGTCGATATCCATTTCTAATGATACTCCTCCTCCATTTGTATCCTTTGCTTCTTCATCATTGTTGTTGTTATCTTTGTCATCGTCGTCGGACTCAGCGGCTTTAGCATCTTCTAGCTCTTCTTCTGCATCGTCTAACTTGAGTTTTGCGATTTCAGCGATCCGAGAGAATTCATCTTCGTCTAGAGTTTTTCGATCTGGGAATTCGGCGGCGAAGCCACGAGGGACCCAGGTTGTTGATGTTATCATCCTTGTTCTTTAAGACAGTGGGGGTTAAAGAATGAGGTTGAGGTTGAAGTTGGAGGTTTGTGGAGATGTTTTAAAGGTGGGTTGAAGGAAAAGCCTTGTCGTTTTTTTTGCGACAGAAAACTTTACTAACTTTTTTTTTTTTTTTTTTTTGGCGGAGGGAGAATGTCTTGGCGTTTGGCGGTTATCGATAAAAAGGCAAACAACTTTTTTTTCTGCTTCGTCTCTTCTTCATCATCATCACAACCACTACCACGACTCTCTATCCCGCCATTGGGGTCCCAGTTCTAGGTATGTCTAAACATCCACCCCCCAGTACTTCTACCAAGTTACAATTCGTTTCCGTGAAAAGAAAGAATGAAAGAAAGAATGAAAGAAAGAACGAAAAATCCAATGATGAGCGAAATTCAAATACAATTTCAAAGTATACGGAAGAGCCGTATGAATGGTCTTTCTCCTTTTCGATTTCTATAAATATAGAGCGAAGAGGGGGGGCCGATAATGTTTAATTGACATATCAAGAGTCTGAGATTTTATAAATATGTATATTTATATATACAAACCAAGCACTGTTTTGCGCATGATTTTTCTTTTATAGTGGACGCACGTGCTGACTTATGAAAAAGTGGACCTAATTAGGAACGGTAGTAGAGTCTGTGGGGTTTAACGTTTTAGACGCGTTATATATACGTCGTGGGATGGTATTTGGGGGTGTATGACTAGCTTAATACCTGATACTTATCTATGAACACAATGAAATTCTTCTCGATAAATTTTGCTTTATATTAGCTATAGCTATAGATGTGACTAGTACTGTGATATAACTGGCTGGTGCGGCTGTGCGTATTGATAGTTCATTACTGCATGTATAACGTATATAAGATAGTATTATAATACACAAGTGCATATCCCACGTGTTCGCAGTATAGTCGCACATGGTCTTGAGACTAGGACCAGATATTTAGCGTCTAGCGAGCCTATAGAATACCGATGACAAGCCGAAGCGCGTGCGAAGGTAGTTTATAAATTATCAAAGCACAGTATGGGCGGGAGATTATGCACGTGCACGAGAACGGTAAAATTTATAAAAGCGAGGAAATATTCCAATACTGAGTTCGAGTAAATGACGTATAGGCTTAGGTCTAGGCTGGCTGGCTGGCTGGCTGTACTACGAGTGCATATATTCACACAAACTAACTAGGGAGTCTGGCCAGATTTGGTGACGAGGTAGATGAAATCATATCACGATGGATCCGCTCCACTTATAACTTTTGAGATTGTATACTGCGCGTATCTAGACTAGTTAAGAAAAGAGGAAAAGGAGAAGACGAAAAGGAGATAAAACAACTGTAGTGGGGAGAACTTGAAGTCGACCATGCGACTTGTCCCCATTGCGAAAGAAAGAAGCTCAGATTCCAAGAATTTTGTGAACCTTTGAGCTTGTGTGTATATATATATTGGAGGTGCCGGATGTGCAAATAAATGCAAGGTGTCGGTGTATATCGTGTGCGCCACCGAAGAGAAGGGTAAAAGAAAAATAGAGGGTAAAGGAGAACGTTTCGTGAAGTTCAGAACTACGGATCGAGAGCAAGATCAAAGGCGGGACATGGTATAGATCATAAAAAGATAGGAAAGAAAGAAAGTTGATGCAAACGAAACACTAATAATGTATCGCAAACACCAGCCCCAACAGTCCGAATGCCGCCGGACCACCCATCCTCAGCCCCTTAGCTCCAGAAGCTCCAGAGCTATATGTAGGCTCGGGGAATGATACTACAGTAGTAGTAATCGTGGTGACATTTCCACCCTTGCCATCCGCAGCTGCAAAAGCTGCGTAACCAGTGGGTACCGTGATCTCAGAGGAAGAGGTAGTAGTGGTTTCAACGCACGACTCCCATTCTACGCCTTCATCAATGGCGTCCCACTCACTGGCGCAGATGAAGCCGCTGCCTGAATCGGTAGGGATAATGCGAGAACAGCATGGATCTGGAGTTTCTGGGCAGTCGATGCGGAACATGACAACGTCGCAGGTGGGACGTGGAGTGAAAGTCGATGTTGTGGAAGTGGTCTTTTTGGCGACGAGGGTGGTTGGTGGGTGGGTTTTTATTGGTTTGTGGGATGTGTGTGTGCTTGTAATAGCACTGGTCGTCGTTTCGACGTCAACCTCGCGGGCACAGGTGGTGATGGCAAAAATGCTAAGGATGCATGTCTCATGTCAGCCTACGTAACTAACTTAACTATAATTTTTTTTACAAAATCACGAGGTCGGGAAGGAAGTTCTAGGCGCCTACCCGAGAATAATAGCTGTAAAGAATGTCTTCATTTTTGCTGATATAAAGAATGCAGCGATAACACTAGTAATGAACGTGGGCAGAGACTTAATGCTCAAAAGCGAACATGTAAAGGAAAACACGCCGAAAGGAATGGACTGTACTGTCGGTACTGACGGAACGGTAAACAAGAATCAAGAGAAATTTAAATAGTAAAAAGGAACGAAATGCCCGTTAACAGCCTAGAAGGTCATACTTTATACTTCCAACCCGTGAGAACGCACAGTCATTAGATTACCAGAAAGCCACCATGCAGACATAAGGACGATCAGACGTTGCATCCGGTATAGTATTCACGCTAACCTAGAGGCGGCCGTTCTTAGATCCATCGAATGGGCTGCAGTAAACTTCGAGGCGCCCTACTTGCTGTACTTTTGTGCGGTATGGTTATGGGGGTGCCGTGTGTACTATGCATACGTTTAAATTAAGTTCCGAGAGTGTTCGGAGTACGGCATTCTTCGCGATATCCATAGGCGAGTTTTTTTGTTAGTTATTTTGGTACCTGCGCAACATGCAGGGGTTCGGGGATCTATTAGTTATTCGGACTATTAAGAAAGAAAAAAATGTCCGATCTCCTATGGGAATTCACGGGAATGATGCTATATTGATAACATCATTTTTGGAATACAATTGAGACCGTGCTGTGCCTGCTGGCGCTATCCGAGGCGCGCGTGTGGGAAATCTTTCCCTTGATAAATATAAATGCGTTGATAAGACACGGGATGTTGCATTTTCCAAATCGGGATTTTCTTAGACGATGATATTATTATATCAGCCTTGATTGCGAGCTCGGAGACTCCCTGTTTTTTTGATGTTAAAAGTACCTGGTGAATACGGAAAGTGATATCGTGAAGGGGGATAACTAAGCACGTTCGTGACGTCCTGGCCTTGGAAGCCATCGCCACATGGGTTAGATTGGATACTGGAAGGTTTGGCTTGGCTTGGTTCTTAGTCGCTGCACAAACGAGTGTGGGCGCCCCAAGAAGCCAGCATTTTCTTCGGAAATCGAGGATAACGATATATCACAAATTAAAAACGAAGACCAGTTATAAAATAACATTTTAACCAACCCGGGACTGTTTCACGAATTCATCCGGCAAAGCTGGACCAAATTTCCCAAATTCTGCTTTGCTAATTTTTTCTTTGTTTTTAACATTTTTGCGCCCCATTTCGTTAGCCCGAAGTAAAGCCATTTACCATGCGCCATCGTTTTGCAGCCACGAGACCACACATACATTAAATAGTGTGTTGAACCGGCCCGACCAGACGGGGATCTGAGGTAGCAAGAACCAGGATGTAGGATTGTAGTTATGGTGCTGGCACCCGATTTCTCCGCTGATAGTCATCGTGATGCCTTCGTTTGTTCCGTTTAATTGCCATGTCTTTTTTCTCTTTTTCCTTGGAAGTCCCCACGAGTGTAACACCGAAGGGGTAGGCACACATCTGTCGTAATCTTCAATGCAAAGGCGATCTTGAAGCTATTGGAGGGGTAGGGGTTGCAGCAGATCTTACAGTCCCGATAGCTTCACAACCGGACTTGCGCCATATCGCAGGTCTAAACTTGAAATAGTGGGAAAGGGCTTATCGATTTCGAACCAAAATAACGTTTCTCAAAAGCTCGTCTTGAAATCCAGCAGCTTCAAGAAGGTTAGATGCAAACCCCTGCTTTCTTTTTGCCCACTTCGGGAAGGAAGCACTGTCCAGAAACTTGCGTATGCATGGCCGGATGGCTTGCCTTAGACCCTACGGAAATTCACAATTTTAACAGTGGTAACACGGCTTCGAACCTTTGGATGCCTTTAATTGCATGGACAAAATTGGAGGGTAGTCAGTTTATGGGGGGGTTTTCTTCGTCTCGGTTCCATACGGTGCGTAACTAGAGTCGTAGAAAGTTGTTTGCTTGCAGACTTTCCGTAGACCTCGGCCAGACATTGCCCGCCCAATTGCAAGGCCACCTACCTGATTGTCCTTCGCCTTGTATCAGATACTTCGGTGGTTTTCACTAATTTACGTAGAAGAAACATTATTTTCTGTGGCAGATTGCAATGCCAAGCAGGTACTGGTACTTGCTTAGAGACTCGGTTCGACACCCGTCAGCCACTTTTCATTTGATGGCTAAAACCGCAAGGTTATGCTCTCGATCCCGGATACCTGGAATAATCCTCTGATGCCTGGTGGTGGGGGAGGAAGCTCATCAGAACACATGGATGTGGTAGGAGCGAAGGACAGAGGCGGTCGCAACCCACAGGAATAATTGTTCATTTCAACCGAAAAAATCAAGTAACTTTGAACCAGGGGTGCAGCCCATCTGCCCGCCTAGCCTGTCAGCTGAACATGATTGATCGCAAGAAGGTCTTCGGGGCGGTCTCACCCCGCTTATGTACCCGGACCACCGCGCATTTTCGTACATTCTGTTAAATATAATTGAACAGTCGACCGAAATTCCGGCCTGGTCGTAATATCTATAAGCTTGCCTTGTCCCTTCCCCAACTTTTCCTAGTTTTCCTGGCCTTGACGCACCTTTTTTTAAAATTCCATTTTTTGGGTTTGCTTTCTTCTCCATAAGCTATCTTTACTCGACAATTTCAGATGTTCGGATTACGACCTTCGACTCGACCTGTGCGACGATAACTCATGATGGAAATAAGCCGGATACGAGGCCTGGCCAGATTTGGTGGACCGAGTGCTCCAAATATATTCAACAACGAAGAGATCGAAGACAACGACAGGAATTTCGACAAGGACGAATTCGGCGTAATAAAAAGAATCACAAGGATACCGAGAAGGTCTCTGTGATACCAGCAGACACCAAGATAGAGACGAGCCTTTTTTTTTTTGGTGGTACGGCATTTGTCTTCCCCCTCTTTCTTTTTTGTTTAAAAGGTGTGATTTGGTGGGATAAAAAGTAGGAATCGCAGGCACGAGTGTCGACCTGGTAGACGGATGGGAAATTAGCTGCTGGGACACCTGCGAAACTGTCATACGGCATTGAGGACGGGAAATGACAGCGAGAAATAATGAAAGGAAAAATAGAAGGAGGGCATAATGCATTTCGATGCGGCGAAACTCAAACTAACAAATAATCATCTGCTCCTCCTCAGGTATCCCGCAGGAAATCTCGTATTTCCAACATCTGTTCAGCATCGTGCCACAACGGTGCGACGCAGCAGCGAAATCCGGCTTAGTTTTTTCGTTTGTTGCCTGGACGAAAAGGCTGTCGCACCGAACTTGGCTCGTGGGCTCATTTGGGCTTGTGTCACCACGACCTCGGAAAGATCCAACACGATCAACGCATGCCCTTAGCCTGGAACGCGTCTTGGAAGGGAACCGTTCTGCTTGGCTGCCTCGGTTTTTTTTGGGTTTGAAGGAGTTTGACTGGGTTTGTATATATATCTTTAGAACCCTGAGGCCCTTCAAAGAAAAAGTAAGTTAGAAAGCTTTTTTTCTCGCTAGTAGATGAGCTTTTTTTATTCTTTGGTATCGGCTGTCGATACATACCCACGATGTTCTGTTTGCGGCACATGTTGTTGTGTCTGTTGTCTTCGAACACTGCCTCGACACGGGATTCGGTATTGCGATAGAGGTTGAGGTTTATATTCAAGTTGTGGAGCTGAGAAGAGCTTCTGTTCTTTGATACATGTAAGCGTTTGGTCTTGCTGGAGGAGATATTGGTACTTTCCTGTGGCTACCTGTGGCTTGAATACAGTGGCTAGAGGGGAATATGATTGGACGGTGCTGTGTGTTGCGCGCAAGATCGACACGTTTATTGCCTAACATGGCCAATCAACACATTGGGTTGCTCGTTTTCCAACGCAAACAACACAATATTCACCGTCTACAACACATTTCCCTTTCCTATTCAGGAGTCTACATCAAGACCTTCAAAATCTTTCCCTCGGGGCAATACATCCACTGCTGAGCATTGTGATTGCGCTACCTATTTTCCCAACTATCTCTCAGCTCTCTTTCTATTCTTTCCTCCATCCCCTTTTATCCTCACACAAAACCGTTTTTCCTTCCTTGCAATCAGCACATCTTTTGCAAAATCACCAACCTCCACTTTACATCTCCACCCAACCACATCTACGTTAATATCATTCCTACTGTCTTCCTGTGTATTTCGGATTAGTTCATTTACTTACAATGGACGACCCAGACGAAAGATCAGGGATACAGAAGTGTATGTAGTATCCTAGTCTTGTTGGTGGTTGTTGAACACGGAAACACGTTGCTGAAAAATTCGTTGCTGGATCTTCAACCACGAAACAAGAAAAAAAAATCACTTTGCAAAGACTTAAAAGGTATACACGAAGCTAACCATACTCTCATAATGATAGATTACGACGACGAAGCGCTATTTGCGGAAATAGCTAGACAACAATCCATGGGAAACTTGCATTTGTCAGAAAGTTTTCTCAACAGTATCTCGACTTCACGATCATCACCTCATGGGTATCAATCTGGACACCCCTCATCTGATTCAAACAATCCCTCTCTCAATCCTTTCACTACTGGTAATGGTTCTAGGTCGACCCCTGTAATTCGACCTAATTTCTTAGGTAACCCATCGGGCATGTCTTCGAGAAATTATCCGCCGAGGATTAACCGTCCTTGTGATGATCTAATGGAGTATCTTCGTCATGAACACTTGGATACGGATCGTCAAAGGCCGGGTAGAAATCGAGGCAATCGAAACGCGTCAACTACTAAGAGTCCGTCGGCCACGACGGATTCATCTACTTCTAACACTCCACTGGCTACTACTATGGACCCAACTACTACTGATCAATCACCCCCACCCAACAACCCATCTATTGCTAAGGATTCATCAACAAATATGAATCCATTTTCACCACGAAAAACGTCTCCCGTTCTTGGGGAGGCTAAGGCTAGATATCGTGGCGTCTCGGAAGGCCCTCGATTGCCCTCGTTGGAGGGAGTTCCGGACTGGTACATCGATGCTCACAAGGAGTTTAAGGTTAAGCATCCTTACGACTTCACACATTTCGTCGAAGGGTACCGATTCTACGCTGAAGGGCCTCCAGTCGAGGCCAATGAAGAACAATATCAAGAGGAGTCTTCTGCTCAACCCGAACATTCTTATCCTGTTTCTCCACCATATCGATCGACTACTCCTATGCCTCCCATTGCTCCTCTCAATCACCCTGCCGTCGATCCTCATCTTCCACATTTCACCCCACCGAGTTATGGCCGATATCGCTATAGCGAAGCGGTATCTGCAGATACCTTCCATATCTCCGAGAAGATTGAAAAAGTCCGACAATACGAGTTAGCTGTTCAGGAAACTGGCGGAGCTCCGACTTCTGGAAGTTCATATGTTAATCGACTTTCGAAGTCGGTTAAGTATTCTGTTCTTTCGGATGAATATCCTACTGACTTACTTGATATGTACGAAGACGAAGAAGAGGATGAGCCGCAGTTGGCCTGTGAGGATTCTCATGATAAAGAAACTATTCCTGAAATCCGTGTTGAACAGCCCGAGGAATCGAGTGATTCTGACGACGATCTCTACTCTGCTCCTGTTCAGATCAAGGAGCCAAACAAGCTGACTGTTCCTTTTGAGGAGATCCCCGATATTTCTGATTTGATCCGCCAGGCTTTGAAAGACGAGGAAGATTCGCGCTCTGTAGGCGAAAAGTCGGATGGCAGTGCTAAGGGCTACGGCGACTTTTTGGTAAGTCAGATTCCTTCGATCTATAGATATGGCTTAACTAATAGAAGGTACAGGACTACTATTCGCGAACAAGCGGCGCAAGTGCCTCTCATGAAGGAGAGGAGCTAGACAATATCTCCATTGCCGATTCTACAGACAGTCATCAACGCTCTTCTTATCACGGCAAGGACCAGAAACATTACGTTCCGGTTCTGACCCCTCTCTACGAAGAGCAAAGTCGTACACAAATCAAAACCCCATTCGTTGAGTATAAAGGAGAACAGGAGTTTCTCATGCCATCTCACCCACTCGATGAGAGCATCAATGTCATCCAGGATGTTCAAGAAACCGCGACCGTAACTTCAGTTGAAACCGAGACTAATGTTCAAGACGCCAATACCAATACTAACGAGGAAAAACGAGTTCCCATGAAACCTCGCCCAGCTTACGTCGAACATGGTCCCGATGAATACGCTGGCCGCCATCGCTCAATCTGTGACGGCACCAACTTCTGGCGCGATGACTTCTCCCAAGAAAACGGAATCAAAGACCGCGTTATCATCGAAAAACCGGTCACAATCGAAAAACCCGCTCCGACGCCAGCTCCTGCCGTTCCTTCTAACAGTCGCGTTCCAAAACCGGCTTCAATCGTTGGATCTGATAGCCCACCACACGAGATCAAAGACACCAACAGTCTTCGCCATCCAACGATTATTCATGTCGAACCAACAAGTCCCACACCACCTCCCGTTCCTCCTAAGGATTCTATTACTCCTGAATTCCCACCTACTCCCCCGCCTAAGACGGCTGAAAATGCTTATTATCCTTCTACGCCTATTTATGGCCCAGCGCCTCATCCTTCCATGGCCGACATAGGACACGGCATGCGCATTGAAGAAGAGGATCTTTACAACACCACAATCCAATATAAGGATAATTTTGATACGCCGCCACAATCTACTGTTCCAATTAAGGCAATGAAACGTCTCGGTATTGAAATGAGCGATATTCGAAAAACTAGCAGTTTTGAAAGCGGCGCTTTTATACCATTCGTACCTTACGCTGGCAGCAAATTGGAGAAAGAGGTTAACCACACTGCAAACCGTAACGGCAAACTCGACCAAGATCCTTCAAAATCATCCAAATCACTTCTCGGTTTCCGTGGCGGGGTTAGCAATCTTTTCCGCAAACGCGATAAGACAGCTGGACCAAGTAAACTCAACACCGAAGTTCCTCAAGCCGACAAGCGAACTTCTGTCGAAATTGGCGGCACATCATCTCCTGATTCTCCACGTCCTGGTTTGTTCAAACGCCTTTTCAACAACAAGCGTCAAAGTGATGCTCCTTCGACTGCACCTAGTATCGAGTCGTATGGCGGATCTCACAAGAATCATGAAAGTTGGGACTCTAGTCGAGCTAGTGGTGACACGGGTCTCACGAGTAATGATGACACTTTCATGTCATATAGTCCGCATCATAGTGTTCCTGATACCGGAAAGGCTTCGACTGAAAATACCTTGTCTCCAGCGGATTATATCGACAACCGCATCAACCCTAACTTTAATGTCAAGTTGAACGACAAGCCGCTTAAGACCAAGCGATCTCTTTTCTTTGGTCGGGATAAATCTGGAGAACTAGAACCCGTCATCCCCGATGTTAACATTCATGCTCCTAAGGAAGAAAAGAGAGGTAGTGTCTTTGGTTTCTTCCAAAAGGAAAAGGCACCACGGGATATCAGCTCGCCAGTTGAGGAGATCAAGAAGAAAACTTCCGAAGAGATCAAAAAGGAGATCCTTGAACAAGCAGAATTCGAACGAAGTGGTGAATTTGCTCGACAGCAGCAAAAAGTCTTCGAGGAAAAACAGAAGGCAAAGATGGTGCCAGGCAAAAAGGGTTACTTTAACAGAAAGGGCGAGTACTTCAGGGCTAAGAACCCTCTTGAACTCGAACTTTGTGACTCCGAATGTTCCGAACCCCAATCCTTCTCTGAAGTCAAGGCGAAATTCGAACAAGAAGAACAACAAGAACAAGAAGCCAAGGCTAAAGAAGCCGCAAGACCCAAGAGATGGACACCAGAGCAATATGTAACTCCTTTGAACCCCGACGACTACGTTCCACAGCCTGAACCCGCTTTTGGAGATCATGATATTCACGCGCCAATTGTCGAAGAACCAGAAACTATTGCTTCCGAATCACTATTCACCTCCCACGAGAGCGTTACCGTCAAATCTCCCGTCCAACCAGGATTCTCTCCAAAGAACGAACCTCCTAGTCACTGGTCAGATGATTCAGATATGGAAGATAACGAAGGCTCACAGCCACCTACTCCTTCTAATCCATCCTTTGGACGCTCGGGAAAGACCCACAAGCGCAGTGGTTCTGGATCTAGCAACCTCGGATCTGGTCCTATGTTCATGAAGAAGGCAGTCCGAAAATTCAAGGCAAATAGAAAATCCGCTGAAGTTCGCACATCTCCATCCATGATATCAAAGGGAAATAGAGAATCCATGGCATCAAAGGGAAATAGAGAATCCATGGCATCAAAGGGAAATAGAGAATCCATGGCATCAAAGGGAAATAGAGATTCCGTTATCAGCCAAAATTCCAATGGGTCAAGTCGTAACACAACAATTTCCACCTCGGTTCCACCTGTTCCAGCACCTCCAGTTCCAACCCGTGGTTCGACCGATGCCGGCGTTAGACCTGAAGCTAGAGCTTCCAGAATCCCCGTCCCTAAGGTTTCAGTTTCTTCACCATCATCTAGGCTTACTACTGGTACATATCACGACCAAAACGAAAATGTTGTCCACCACTTCGGTGGTACTATTCCAGAACGCAGCGGA
The DNA here is from genome assembly GCF_000225545.1 of Orbilia oligospora ATCC 24927. NCBI lineage: Eukaryota > Fungi > Ascomycota > Orbiliomycetes > Orbiliales > Orbiliaceae > Orbilia > Orbilia oligospora. The sequence continues at coordinate 558,873 of NW_011645745.1, forward strand.
AGCAGTCTTGGACATCGCGGAGACCGCACTAGCATGCCTGCCAACCTCCCGGAGCGGTCTAAGAGCAGTTTAGGCCACAATGTTGGAAGTGAGAAGTTTGTCAGGGATGGAATCAGGTGCACAGCGGATATTACACCACAAGATGTGAAAGCATGGAATCTGAAGAAAGATGCTTTGGATAAAGCAAACCTAGAGGAAGAGCAGCGCAAGAAGCGAAAGGAGGAATTCAGAATCAAGGAAGCTGAGGCAAAACTCAAGCGAGAAAAGGTAGCTGCCAAAGCTGACTACCGTCTCGAAAAGGAGAGGAAGAGGCAAGATGCTGCTACGGAGAAGTCGAAGTTCAGAATCGGATTGGCTACAAGACTTGCGGATAGATTGGTTCAACGAGAGACCAATAGTTTGAAGGGTAAAGGTGTGCTCGTTCCTGCTGGTGAAATCGATGGTTGGATCTAGGAAGCCCACCAGAAAGATTCCAGAGGACAGCAAGTAGGATCTTATCATGCTCGTTACCGACCGGCCCCCCAGGAAACATTTGTATGGCCGAGACCAGAGAATAACCTCTGCCCATGTTCTTCAGAGCACGAAGCTCTAGAGAAGCGCCCTCCTCCCAACGAACCATGGAATTACCCTCAACACTCCCGTCAAGCACCATGGCTAAAGAAAAATCGACCATGGTTGCAACAAGATCAACCGCAAGAACAGCAAACGACAAAACCAACATTGCCAAACAATGGAGCTACCGACTTCAAGTACTGTCGTACCCGCGCCACATTCGGTTGTGGCCCAGATGACCCGCCTCTCGCAATAAAAGTTACGGTACCCGACGAAGAAACGCCTGTCTGGAATGTCCCAGAGTGGGTTATGGAAAGCAAAGGACCGGAATGGGTTTATCAATGGCAACACCAAGGAATCTATCCCGAGAATCCCTTCTACCCGCCAGCTGTCAAACGCAATGAGGACGGCCTCTTTGATAGTCCTTTATTCAGATGCCTCCTCGACCTTGGAGACTTCAATGGAGTAATGTATTGGCTTTTCCAACAACTTAGACACGAAATCGACAAAACTGAATACAATCTGCGTGCTCGTGGCGCCATTGCACACATCAGGCTACGAGAATATGAAGATTTTGTCCTCAAGGTTGAAGGGAAACACGATCGCGAAAGATATCGCCGCGACTATATCAAGAAGAATAAGCTTAAAGATCCTTCTTTCAATCCTCTTGAAGACCTGAACGACAAGGAACGCCAGCGAGAGCTCAAATACGCGGCTCAACAAGTAGCAGGTCGCAAAGCAAAACTTCTGAAGCTTCTTGGACATGAGGCATCTACTGGAGGTGTTCTCCGTGAAGATGCTCTTCGTCGAGATATACTTACCCAAAGGCACTTCGAGCGACAATTTGAGCAGTACAAAATGGAAGAGTTTTCCAAGCAAATCGCGGAGTGGATGACAAGTGACGCTCTAAAATCCAAGTACATGGCGGAAGAAGATGAAAGGATCAAGAGGCAAGCAACCCGAACACACAAGGACACCATACTTGTTGCTTACCGGGATTTCCTTGGACTTGTTTTCCCTCCCGAGTGGCTTCAATACAGCGACATAGACCTGAGGGTTGATCCAGCTGAGGTTAGAGAGCTGGGGATGTATACTGCTGAAATTCGGGCTCGAAAGCGCGCGGTCATAGAAGCAGGTGAAAACGTCGAATACAACCTGGAGCAAATTAACAACGAAGACCCTCAGCGAAGCTTCTGGTTTGAAGTCGAGTCTATCTATCGCCACAATATGGCCAACCATCTCGGGATGGCTGCCGAAGAACTTGGGCAACAAATGCACGAACGGCTCAAGCTTCCAGAGGGACCTAACAGATATAACCCCCAGTTTTGGAATAGTATCTTCGACCCGGCCGGGGATGACTGGCCTAAAGAAAAAGCCGCCTTATACAACTTCAATACTCTCGAGACCGAGAAATTGGTTACAGAATGCAAGGACCACCACATTGAGGTCCAAAAGCTTGAAGAAGGCATCCGCCAGTTATTGAAAATCGAGGCTTTCTCTGATGCATCTCGTGCCTTCATGGCCGACACGATTCGATCGCAAATGGCCGGTCTTCAGAAAGAATGGAAGACCAAAAGATCGCTCATCATGGAGCTCGGGTTCAGGGAGTGGCAACGAAACTACGATCCCAAATACCAGCCCACCGAGCCCAGCGACTCGGACGTGGACGATTACGAAGTGGAGCTAGACATCGCTAGGATGCGGATGCTCCAACAAGCCCTCGAAATGGAGGGCGATTATTACGACGACGACGGGTGGCTGATGACCAAGGCGGAAAGCGCAGCTTTCGCCGAGGCAGATATCTCGGCCCACCCAGACTCACCAGCTCCCGGCCTTGGAGCTTCATTCCGTCAAGGCCTAGCAGACTCAGAGTCGCTTCTCGGAGGCGCCCCTTCGGGGCAAAGAAGAAAGATGCGAACTTCGGTTCGCGAATCTTTCGGTCGACCATACGGTCGACCAAACAAGCCAAATAGCAAGCCCCGAAGCAAGCAACAGAGCAGGCCGAAAAATTTCGGCCTGGGGCTCTTCGACGACGAGAAAAGTGCCGCCACGGGCGGCTCGACTGGAAACTCGGCCGCGCGCCGACAGCAAAGCGGGCCACAGCCCCAGCCGTTTCCACCCAGCGGTCCGGCGGGACGTCAACGCCTGACCGCTGGGGGAAGGACGGCTGGGCGAGGTTCTATGAACCTCGACCTGTGGCCCGACTTTAGCGAGGTGCTGCGGCCGGAGGGGGAGGGGGAGGTCCAAGAGGACCTCGAGTGAACACGAAGGTAAGGTCTCCTACCCTCCCATACCGTTATTGGAACTAGTAGCTAACTCCACCTATAGGAATAAATTCCTTCCACAAAAAAAAAAAAAATTAAAATTAAAATAGAAAATAAAAAAAAATAAAACGGCCTTCTTCGGGGACATCTCCTCGGAGGTGTTCCTGAAGAAGGTTACAAAAAAAAACATCATTCCCGTTCCATGTCCCACTGTTCATCGCGTTGCTTTTTAGTCCTTTTTTTGTTTTTTCGTTCACAGTTCGTTCCATACTCGTACTCTTCTTCCAAGTAACCAGGGGTTTATATCCCAATATACCCCCGTCCATATTCTCAAAAGTCCGCTGTTCTTTACTCATTCGGTCCCTACATGGTTTCTGCATGGAGTCGGTGTTCTTGAAAAATAACCTCTCTTATTCGCTGTACATATATACTTTGCCTTTCCTTTTTCTTTTGCCTTCCTTTTCATGCGACGTACATATTCCCAAGGCGTAAAGTCTTTTCCTCTTCAATTCTTTGTATACTTTACTTTTTTTTTCTTTTCTAGTTTCTGTCTTCTTTTTTGCTTAGCTGCACACACAAGATACCCAAAGCGTTCGCTGATCCTGCGTTTTGTTTTTTCTATCGTTTTCGTCACTCCTTTGAGCCTGGAATCATAGGATGTCTGGAAAGATATATAAGGCGTGGTATGGCTCTTTTCTTGTTTATTGTAATCTACGTTTTTTTTCTTAAAGATATTATATGTATATATAACTCTCATTGACATCTATTCAGAAATATTATTTTTGAAGTGCTTACCTTTGGAAAAAGCCCTTTCAAGTAAATACTAGTTTATATTCCGATCATCCGAGCGATGCCTAGAAAAATATATTTTGAGGTGGATATCATATGATGGTGGTATGATTTAGTGTGTATTTTTTGGCCATTTGGCTGCTTTGTGATTAAAGAGACAATTGAATAAGAGTAATCTACTATATTTAAACATCAAAGCGAGAACAGTAAGACATAAGTCCCGACTCGGAAGTCTTGATATGGTGTATGTGGACCGACTTTGACGATTTGCCGAGAGCCGGATCGAGAGCTAGCTAACTACTTTGCATACACACCAACTTATTATACTCGGTACCTTTTGCCGGATTCGAGGCTACCTTTTGCCATCGGATACTCAGGATTAATGTTATAACACCGACTTCGGATGAAGTTTAACGTGCATCATCGACTACCTAGACTCGAGTAGAAGTATTGCAACACATTTTGTCGTTAAAATGCAACATGTTGATTTCAAGATGCTACTAAAACAATTTATTCATACGAAGTATAATTGAGTAAGGCTCTATAAAACGATTTAAAAGATCTAGTACTGTAGATACTTAGGGAGTCATTGGAGTAATTTTGCTGAGACTGATCTCATTGTTTCTGCATATGGGTGAATGGCTAAGGTAAACATATCCACATCTTCGAAATTAACCCTATCGATACCATATATCAATACACACTAGATATAGTGTATAATACTATTTGCTATAATGCTAGACCTAATCCTCAAAACCATGAAACTCCTCGACCACCTCCTCCACACAACCCTCCACCCAACCCGCTACCGCAAACCCCCCCGCTACCTCAACATCGGTTTCCTAACCACCCACGGCAACCTCAAAGAAATCTGTCTAGAACTAAACCCCACCATAACCGCTCTCCAGATCTCCCATATCGTAGCCTCATACCTCCGTCTACCCCGCGAATTCGACTCAACCCTCCAAGTTTCTTTACTCCCCTACGGATTCGAATCCAATGATTCCAGACTCCTAGATTTCATCGCAAGGTTTCCAAGGAACTTGGTCGATAGGGAGAAGTTTATACATAACCTTGCACCTAGACGGCCGGGGTTTCCGAAGTTACCGGCGCAGAGGTATAGAGGTAGAACATTGGATAGTGATGACTATATTCAACCGTTATTACACCCGTGGAAACAAAAGGCGTTACATCTATGGGTATGGTTAACCACCCATGACGAAAGGATCCTACGATACCAAAACGCGGTGGAAAATTGTCAACTAATAATCCAAGAGAAAGAAAGAATAAATGCGAAGTGTCAGGATAGTTTAAAGTCTGAGGTTTCAAAGGCTTATAAATTGAAATATTCTTTTGCACCGGGGGGTGAGGAAAGGAGGAAGAGGAGGAGGAGAAATGGGGAGGATGGGTATTGGATTGCAACGACTGGTAATGAGAAGAGGTATCGGTGTCAAATTACTGATGAGTATTTTACACTTGATAGGATGGTTGCTACCACGATTTATCCATATACGCTAATGATGGATCTTCCAGGGTTAAATGAGAAGGTGGTGGATATGTTAACGGGACCGGAGAATATGTTACTAATGTACTGGCCCGTAGCCCGAATGTTCGACGAAGGACTTATCACAATCGAAAAGCTGCTACTGGACGACCCAGACGTAATCGACGGTGAAAACACCGACGAAGAATACGAAGAAGAAGAATATGGATATTTCCTCCGAGTGAACTACGTAAGACTCCTAGACTCTAGAGTATTTGCAAAAGAAGATTGGGAGAATCGAGAACATCGTGAACGACTTAGATGGAAACATATTGATGGGAAGAGGATTACGTTCTCTGATGATGGACAGATGGTTCCTTACCCTGACTTTTTGGCGTTTCATTCGCAGTTGTCGACTGTGATATTTGGGGAGATTGAGTTAATGGAGTCAGAGGATGATGTTCAGAATACTTTGGCTCATATATTTGAGAAGAGGTCAGATTTGTCGATTTCTGATACTTCATCGGTGTTTTCGATAAGTCGGCCGGATTCGCCGGGTCCACCGAGGTGGCGGTTCCCACTTTTCAAGTAACTTAGCATATACGCATATACATAGATTTTTAGATATCCGAAGAGATGCTTATTCGAATCAATTCATTCCAAAAAGTTCACATGTTCTCGAGCAAGCAAAACCCGTTCAATCTGATATAAACATAATATAAATCAACTTCTCCCCCGCCCCCAAGTTCTCTAAGTATATTATATATACTTCTAAACCCCATCCTGTATAGGCGCCATCTCACTCCTCCCCTTCCACAGCCAAACCGCCCAAATCCCATCCACAACCAAAATAATCCCAAAACTAACCACCAAAGATCCCCCAAAGATCCATCTATGATATAACCACGCATTCCCAGCATTCATATCAATCTTCGTCACCGCAATACACCACGGTAAAACGTATAATAAATTCGAACATAGTGATTGGTAAAGGTACCATCGTGGCTGGGTTGCCAGTAGGATGGTGGCTAGTTGGGTACTGAGAGCGTAGAAGATATAACACCATTCGATGCTCTATCGATAACGGCGTTATATTATTAGTACTTGAATAGTAGATTGGGGCTTTTTGGAGTATAAATACCTTCCACATCATTTCCGTAACTTCAGCTGCCGTCTCGCTGTTCGAAAGATAATACGCAAAGGACCTCACGCCGCCCGTATACGCCAGAATAATAAACAGCAATATCTCAATCCAAAAGACAATAAAAAAGGACTTAATCGCCGGCTGAACAATCTCTACACCCCCCAAAAAACATATATCAGCATCTTAATTCCCTGATTAAATAGGTAATATAACGAAGGTACTTACTCCAAATATCCATCCACCCAGCTTTAGCCCTCCTAACCTCCCTCCCAACCCTCCCTCTCCAAGCCCCCCACTTATGCCCCACAAACGTCACAGCCGAAGCTTCAAGAGCCTGAACAGGAACCATAATCAACCCCCACCTAATAGTATTAAACACCCCCCAAGCAGTCGCATAAGTATTCCCCATGCTGACAATATTAGAAATTAACCACAAATACAACGCATTCCTCACCGCCGACTCCACAAACGTAAACACACCAGCCCTAACCAACTGTTTCAACGCAACGAAATTCGGTTTCATAGCAAGTTTCATAGAAACAGGGGTCGTAGACAAACTCTTCTTACTCATGAATAAGAAATATAAAACCCCGGCTAGAGCACCACATCCATCACAAGCTAATCGAATACCAGCTTGTGTATTAGCAGTAGGGTTAAGACCAGGTGCCCGAACCGTCGATATCAACGCCAAGTCTAATATGATATTAACAAACGTAGCAACAGAGTTTATTGCTAACGGAATATCAGGCCGATCTAGAGCTCTAGTAGCGGCCCCCACAGCCGCATTTATAGCGGAGAACAGTGTGGAGAAAGACGATATACGGATATATGTCAACGATGCATCACGAGTTTCTGGTGGTACGAATGTAGAAGCAAATGATGATGCTGCGGAGCAGAAGATTACGGAAAGGAGGAGGCCAAGGATTGATTGTGTGTATAGAAGCGTGTAGGTGAGGTTAATACGGGATTGAATGGTGCGGGAGGAACGGTCACCGATGACGGTGAAGACACCGCGCGGGAGACCTTCGTTTATGACTTCGGCGAAGACACCGATGTATCTATAGAACAAAGTAGCTTTGTTAGATGTATATTCTATTTGATAACTGGGCCAGAGGGTTTGGATCATACGTATAAGCATCAGTCGTAGCGACCATCGAGCCGTCAATTTGGGCTACCCACAACTTCGATAATGTACCGTAGAGTGCAGGCAATAGAAAGGTGCATATATTAAATATAATGGACCCAAAATATCTACCATATATCAAGCTGTCAGCATCAACGAGTTCTGTACAAGATATTGCGGGTATAGATATATCTATAGATTGAGGATACCACCTTTCCCGACTCCACCACTTAGCCTTGGGACCCAGCTCCCCCGGGCTATCACCCTCAACTCTTACTTCCTCATCTCTTTCATCCGTCGCCTGTGTACTCGCACGATATTTAGAATCATCCATTTTTCAAAAAAAAAGGCCAAACTCTCAAAAAGTTTTTTCAAATGTTATATGTGTTGTCGATACAAAAATCCAACAAAACCCTAGGCATCAAATGCATCGCCGACTTCCAGGATGCCAGTCAAAGGGGAGGGATCCACGAGCTAGATATAGATATCCTCATCTCAATCAAAATACCCTCTTCAAACAGAACCTACCTTCAACTTTCTATACCCCCACCTCGAAAACATAGCGACTACCAAAGCGCCCCGTCAACCCCGCATTCAAATGATGCCTGAAGTTGTTTTTTGGTGTGTTTTTTTTTGTTTGCAAGTTGGGAAGGGAAGGGCTTTTTCGATGGTTTGATCGATCAAAAAGTAGTTTTTGTTACGAAAATATGTACGCTTTGTGATATCACCTGCACGTACCGGATTAAACTTGATGTCTGTCTGCGTTAGAAGCTAACCGAATTGTCTGAAACAGATCGTGATAGGTTGCACAAAGGGTGGTGGGGAACTCCGTACCCCTCCTTCACGAACGCCACCGATGCAGGCGGATGGCAAGTGATGTGATGGCAAATGGTAGCGAAGGTAGTTCCCGCTACTCACAAACATCACGGTCTAAATGTTATCTCTTAAATCTTTTTCCATCGAATCATTCTATTGAGATGTGCGAGATACATGCGAGAATGCAGGGAGGACATTGGAAAGAACAGAGCGTAGCAAAGGCACTAACAGGCACACAGACGATGGAAGAAAACAACGACATAAAGATATCGTAGTCAGAAGCAAAGAAAAAAAAACAGTCCCCCCCGTACTTTTATCAAAACCTCTAGCAATCGAATCGACTTTTCCCCCTTCCCAGCAATGCAAAATTTAGCGAGCACAACAAGTAAGGAGAAAAAAGCGAAGAAGCGAAATTTAGAGCACAGTTGAAAAGAAGTCGCGAACTGAGACTAGGACAAGAGTATAAAAAAACGGATTTGTAGGATTAATTGTAGTAGGAGCATACAAGTAGTTTCGGAGAACACGTTTGTGTGGGTAGGAACAGGTTTTCGTTTGAAAGGGATCGTTTTGTTCGTAGTTGAGTTCGTCAGATTAAGCTTGCGAAGAAGCTAGGTAAAATCTTGTTGTTTGCAGAATGTAGTTTGTAATGGGCGTTGAACAGGTAGGAGGGAAAAAACCGTTTAGATAAGATCAGCGACGTTCCTGTAGGATGTCTTGTTAGCCATACTCTTGTTCCACAGGGATTTGAAATAGGATGGGTACATACATTGGCATTTCTTCGATCTGGGTGGAGTAGAAAGTCTCGATATCACGCATCATGCGGACATCATCAGCGGTAACGAAGTTGATGGCAACTCCCTTACGACCGAAACGACCACCACGACCAATACGATGGATATAATTCTCACGATTGGCTGGGAGATCGTAGTTGATGACCAAGGAGACTTGCTGGACATCAATACCACGGGCCAAAAGATCAGTGGTGATCAAAACACGGGAAGAACCAGATCGGAACTCCTTCATGATAAGCTCACGCTGACCCTGCTCCATATCTCCGTGCATGGCGGAGACGGTGAAATCACGCTTGGTGAGCTGGTCGGTGAGCCAGTCGACCTTCTTGCGGGTGTTGCAGAAGATGACGGCCTGGGTGATAGTGACAGTCTCGTACAAGTCAGAGAGGGTGTCGAGCTTCCAGTCCTCCTTCTCAACGGCAATGTAGAATTGCTTGATACCTTCAAGAGTAAGCTCATCCTTCTTGACCAAGATGCGGACAGGGTCACGCATGAACTTGGTGGTAACCTCCAAGACGTCTTGTGGCATGGTAGCAGAGAGGAGAACGACTTGAGTAGACTGTGGAAGCAACTGGAAGATGTCGTAGATCTGCTCGGTGAAACCGCGCTGTATGAAGAGAACTGTTAGAATCCATCTGAAAATGCTAAAACTGTTGTGAAACTTACCGACAACATCTCGTCGGCTTCGTCGAGAATGAACATCTTCATGCAGTCAGTCTTCAGAGCCCTGCGCTGGATCATGTCATGAACACGACCAGGAGTTCCGACGACGATCTGTTGTCCTTCATTCAAGTTCTTCATGTCATCACGAACGGCGGTACCTCCAATACAGGCATAAGAGGTGATGTTCATAAAATCACCGAGAGCGACAACGACCTTTTGGATCTGTTGGGCCAATTCACGGGTAGGAGCCAAGATGAGAGCCTGGGTCTGCTTGATTTCAGGGTCAATCTTCTGCAAGCAGGAGATCGAGAAAGTAGCAGTCTTGCCGGTACCAGACTGAGCCTGGGCAATGACATCGTGACCTAGAGGGCAGGAGGTATGTTAGAAAAGGGTTTTTTTTTTCAAGAACGAAAAGGAGGAGACAGGAGCTTGGAACGAGCTTACCCTTGACGACTGGCAAGATAGCACGCTGCTGGATAGCGGATGGGCGCTCGAAACTATATAGAGAGGTGGGGTATTAGTGTGGGGTTCGTTCTTTGCAGGTTCGTCAGGTGGTTTCCGTACCCATAAGCGTAGATACCTAGATTAAAAATGTCTCGTCAGCAAAAAAATCCCTCTGAAACCTCAGCATTTATGAACAGCATGCAGACATACCTCGGAGAAGCTCAGGCTTCAACTCCATATCATCGAAGGACTCGGTGGTTTGATCCCAGTTAGACTCGATTTGCGAGTCTGGTGGGTTTTCAATCCCCTCGGAAGCCATGATTGCGGTTAGGGAAACGGGATTTCAGAAAGCGGAACTGCTTTCTGAAGGTCGAAGGTAGACTAGAGGAAAGGAAAAAGGCCTTTTCGAAAAAAGCTTTTTTTTCCTTAGATGAGGATCGGTATAGGGACTATTAAAGTCTCTGGGGCGGACCTTTCTCGATTGCTCAAGAGAAAGGACAAGGCCAAAAACAGATTCTGACTAGAGATCTCTTATTCTGACTGAAGCAGAACAAGAGGATGACCGGTGCAGGAATCCGTAGCTACTAGGAGCTAGACGAAGGTATGAAAGCGGTTTGGAAAACTACTGGAGTCCCAAACGGCGGTACGAAGAGAACTGAAGAGGTCTATCTACTTGCGAGAAGTACGATAGATCTGATTCCTTCGTGGATATAGGGATGAAATCAATTCGTCCCTGGTGAGCGTGGTTGTAATGGTTGACTTCTGTATTGGTTGTGGTTGATGATGGTGGAGAGGAGGGGAGAGAGAGAAAGGCGAGGAAAATCTTTTTTAATATCAATTTGTTTGGGGGCCTCGGAGGTGGAGGAGGGGCTGCTGCTCACTGGCTGGCTTTTTTGGCGGGCAAACTACGAAAATTTTATTTTTGGTGGTCAGGTCGCCCACTCATAAAAAAATTAAAAAATTAAAAAAAACTATTTTTTTTTCTTCTTTCGCGGGTCATATAAAGTACAAAGAACTCCCAAATGCCCATATCAGACAAGCAAGCAAAGCAAAGCTAGTAAACCAACCAATAGGCAGACTCGCAGAAAGAAAAAAAAGAGCACCACCCGACGCTAAAACGAATTGAATCAAGCGCATTTCTACTCCTACTGGGCCAGAAGATGAGTTGTCGACGACGGGGAACTCGACAGTGCTGCAGTGGGTATCCCATGTGCGCAGGTGGGGTTGTGCCTGCCCCAAACGGCGGTGTCACAGCAAGATAGCTGCTAGCCTCATTCAGACGTCAGGGAAAAATGCATACTATGTAGGCACGGAGCATGTATGGTGGGAGGTTTCTCTCATTCGATAAGATTAGAAACAGAAACAGAAAAATTTTCGTACCCTAGCAAGAGTCATCCTGCATCCAACGGACGGCGCTAGAAGTTCTTTGACTGTTCATGCAGAGCTTCTTTGCCCCAGAGCTTAATATTATAATGTTTGGTCTGTTATATGTATTGTATTATCGTATTGATGTTCATGTTCATGTGCATGTTCCCTGTCCCCCTTTCGCTCGTCAATATACCCGGGAGCATGGCAGCCCCTCTCAAATATTCTCGACTTTACATAGCGAATACTTATGTATGCGCTTTTGTAGGGGAACGAAGAGTCACCCTGGGACAGTGATCAGTAGTGTCATGATGGCCATAATCAGCTCCCATGCGGAGGTTTTTATCCTTTGCTTTGTTCGGTAACTTTCAGTCGAGCCAGGCTAATATACTCAAACTTTTAATCCGGCAACTTGAACCATACAAACAAAACATATTTTAAACCATATTATTCAAGAATCTGAAATTAAGGTCCCGAATTAGTATGTTCATATATCATGAGGTCCTTGAGAAGGGAAGTGAAGTACTCGAAGTGGCTGTCATTGGAGGTATTGGTATGACAATCTCACGATATCAAACCCTTCCGATAATCGCTTGGCATTTCTTATCTTATCAAGATCCTCGGCACACTTTGAGGCTCAAAGCCCTCATTGGGAAATCCAACATATTCAACACAGCTCCTTCCCACATTTTAAAAACGAGGCTCTGGTAGCAGGGTACCATGGTAACACATTACCAGAGTCCCGATTCGGCCCCCTGCATATACCCCGTCCATTTACGATTTAGGGCGCCAGTACAGCCGACACAAGGCTATATCCCAGGGCTTGGATGGGAAATCATAAACTTTTTTATTTTTTTCTTGGGATTTAAGTGGGAAAACAATCTGGCGGTCTCTTCAATACCTGAGGTTGGTATCACAGCTTACTCGCCAAGGAACTAAGGGGGCGTGACTTCAATTTCAGATCCATCTGGATCATAACATCTAACATCCATTATGACTCTTTGCAAATATTCATTCATGCAATTATATAATTATAATTAGGCAGTTGCAATCTCAAGTTAGTCAAATCTTACTATTTCCAGGTCGCATAAAAAGCCCGTCCAGGAGAATAATCATCCTCGGCCTCGACTTCACCAAATTCATACCCATCATACATTGCCACCCCAAGTGGTAACTCCCGTTTTGCCGCCCGAACACAATACCCACACCCCCTACACCCTTGCCACCCTTCCACTCCAATCTCCAATTCATCATCATCACTATCACACAAACACTCCACACCTTCCAAACCACGCGGACAAACCCAACAGTCACACTCATAACACTGAACTTCAATATCTTCCTTCCATTGCCTCCCTCCTGCTCTCAGTCCCCTTTTTCTTAGTATATTTTCTATTGGGTTTCGGTAGTTATCGATTTTTATGACGTAAGGCTGTTGGCTTAGGTGGCGGTAGTAGTAGTACGCACGTTCGGCCGAGTGAGTCACATAGTCCGGCAGTCCTAGGTCGTGGAGAATGCGGCGTTCGCCCAGGGAGAAGTAGGTGTGATTGAAGTCCTTTTCGGTTTCACGGGCCATTTTGGTGTTCTGCCTTGGTCTAGAGACTTTATTGTTACGAATAAATATGGTATTTTAGGGCTAGGGATTCGGAACTAGGAGTATAGTGTGTGAAAAGGCCGTCAAAGATCGGGTTTTATTGACTAGAGTCTAAGTTTGTTACCATCTTGAGCGGAATCTGAAGAGGCCTCGGTTGGCTCGGTCCCTTTTATATTCCCATGCCTGGTCGCCTGAAGAGAAAGAAAGAAAGAAGACAATAGATTATAAGGTTTTAGGATCGCATCTAGGTATACCGGTAGGAGCTTGACTAATTTCTCTGAAGGAATGACCGCTACTTTAGCTATTATGGCTACTCTCCAGATCGATTTAGGAGTATATTTGAAGACCTACTTTTACATTTCTCGCATGAGTACAACTACTACGTTTTGATTTTTCGCCAGTAAAATGATAATAGACTTAGAGTCAATAACATGGTTCTAGGATTAGTTTAGTTCTCGTCAAAATTCATAAGCCTACTTAACTACGTATGAATGTTATCTGAAACACTTTTCTTAAATATCACTTTCAGGACCCTTCATAAGGAATCGACTCTTATAGCATATGAAACAGATAAAAACTATAGGCGAGATCGTAACTCCGTCATTTAGAGTTAGGCTTGCGTCCGTGCCAACCTAATTATGTTGTTACTCTGTACCATACTGCTATTACACATTTGACTTCATTAAAAGGGTTATACTGTAGCTATAGACATTCTACTGTAAAATTAGTTCACGATAAGAAACTAGTATCAAAAAACATATAAATATATTTAAAAGACTAAAATGATCAAAATTTCCTACGCTTATAATTATAGCTTACCGATCTACACCTTCTAGCCCCGCTTGTTCATTCCACATACTAAACCCCCTAAAACTCCCCACTATCATAAACCTCCCCCCTCTCATACCACGGTTTCTCCATCCACCACGAACTTCTCTCCCTCCCCCCTCCCCTCTCCATAATCATCTCAATCTTCTTCCTCCCCGCCTCCACAAACTCCTCATACCTCTTCACTGCCTTCTCCATCTCCCTATTCCTCTCCTCAATCCTCTTCTCCATCCTCAAAATCCACACCCCAACTTCTCCAAGCGTCCCATAAATCCTGAGTTTACTCAAAGTATCCTGTTCATCATCCAAATTCATCTTCATAACCCTACAGTTTTTATTAAAGTCTTTTAGGTTATGCTGGTATTTATGAAATCCTACTTGGAAGGTTCTTATTTTTATCAAAACCTTTTGGGGATTTTGCCATTCAGAGGTTGTTAGTGTGGGGGAATCGGCGAAGATTTTTTTGTAGAGGAGGGGATCGTGAGGGGGTTTTCGGTGGGCGTTTGGATCGCTGGAGCAGCGGTTTGGGATACCGAGTTTGGATTCGATGGATGCGTAGTCGATGTTTGTGAAGCCGAGTGATTCCATTTGTTAAGTATCTTTTTCTCTCCCCCTTTTGGTAGATTAAATGGTTTTTATATATATGCTTCTAGGTATATACCTCCGACAATGATATTGGGATTCTTGGATGATTTGTTCTAGATCTTGAAGATCAAGAGAAATTAGTATAGCCAAAAATATCAAACTCATATCCATCATGCATGCGAAATATATATTGTCGCAGAATACTACTCCCCAATCGTCTGACTCGAAAAATGTACTTCGAGAACATATCATGCAAGTATCCTCATTATAAACCCTACACCTCCCGCACATTCTCTAAGTTTCGTATCAATCAAACTTCAAAAGAAAGTAGGAAAAAAAAATATTCATTATCAAGAGTGGAGGGGGGGTATACCCACCCCACCCCTCCACAGTAAAAACCTAAACGTCTACCCCCTATATACACCATTCACCCCCACCAAGTAAAAATAAAGGAGGATGGGAAAGACCCCATCACTCCTCCCCACACCGAACATCAAAAAGCGGCTCCCCCGTCTCCGGATCCCACTTAAGATCCTTCTCCTGCCTCAACAAAGCCTTTTTAATCCACTCTTCGTGGATCTTCTCATAAACCCCTGGTTTTCGGGGTCCCTGGAAACGTCTGATTCTTGAGAAACAAGGGCCATGGTAGGTCCCTTGGTATTGGATTGGCGAGGAGGAGGAAGGGGTGTTGCTATTTATATTTATTCGAGTTAGTTATATTGTAATATAACTAAAGTATACAGGGCTATGAACGGATATTTTGTTTTAAAGATGAAGACTTACGTAGTATTAGTAGTAATAGTAGTGGTATTAGCAGTAGCACCAGGAGTGCTAGGAGGCTGCTTTCTTTCAAGAACGAATTTCTTAGTAGGTTCCTCCGGTTTGGAGAAGACGTCTAGTGGAGCGTCTGCATTCATGACGTATCGTAGACGACTTGGTGATTGTAGCTTTGGAGTATGAGGTTTGCGTGGTGGAGGGAGGAGGTCGAGGAAGCTGGTGGGACTTGGTTTGGTTGGTGAGGGAATGGTGTTGGTCTTGAGGTCCAATGCAGCTGTTTCTGAAAGAGGAGAGGGAGGAGGAGGAGGAGGAGAGGTGTTGGGATGGGGAGTCTTAGAGCTTGCTGCCATGGTGATTTGGTGGTTGATGGTGATGATAGCTTTGATGGAGTCTTCTGGTGAGGTGATGATTATGAGGGTGGTAATGTTTTGGTTACATGATTAAGATTTTCTAGAGGAGACGATAAAAGCTATTTGCGTCTTGAAGAGCGAAAGTTATTCACGCTGCTTATATTATCCACGATGTTATAGTGAAGATGAATTGAAATCGCAAACTTGAAGATAGCGGAATAGTAAGAAACACAAAATACCAAGACAGAAACCTAGCACCTGCACTCAACCCCACATATTAGATTAGAAACATTTGGACACAGACAAAAGATGAAGGATATATGACCATGGGCAAGGAAATTATTGGTAGGAATGATTATATTGTGGTTGGGGTTCTACGAAAGTGATCATTATAGAAAGCCTCCAATCGACCTTCCTGCAAAGTTGAAAGCCAAAATAGCTGATAGCAAGAGACTAGATGCCTTCAAAGATACAGAGATCGTAATCCACAAGCCAGCACTCAAATTTTCAACTGAGGAATCTCTTCATCAGGGATGAAAGACTCCGTAGTTCCAGATACACCAGACCCATCTTCCTCAGAACCAGAAGATTCCAGAGCCGGATAGATCCCAAAAGTTTCCTCAAGCTGCTCCTTCGTCATACTCTCCAAGGAACTAGTGGGGTATCCGGCTTTGTATTTTTTGAAGTAGATACCTTGGATATTGGTATCAAAGATACGTCGGAATCGTTCTTTAGAGTCTCTATCAGGTCCAGGAGCAATGACCGCACCGCCATTCGCGCCAGGAAGTTTGACACGAATGACAGGAAGAGGCATATCCTTTCCATAGTAGACACTATCAGAACTTTCATAACCCTCTTCGAACGAAAAATCAGAGCCAATTCCAACACTCAATCCCTTGATATTCGGGTTTTGTTGTTCCTGGTCGAGAAGGCACTCGTTTTGAGTAGAAAGAATCTGGAGGATTACGTCGATATCCTTCATCTTATCGAGAACCTTCTCGAGTTCAACTTTGGGATCAACGCGATCGAGGTCTTCGTATTTGTATTTGACGACGAGGTGTTCTCCAAATAAGAGCTTGTCGGTTTTTTCGAGGGCTTTGTTGTTGCGGAAAGCGGTCATGCGAGAGATCTCGAAGAATGGGCAGGTGTCGCTGATAAGACTTAGGAGGGACTAAATATTCCGAAACCATTAGCAGGTCTGCGGAAAAGATTGATATTAGAGATAATTTGGAGGGTGGGGGGGTAACTTACGTTGACGTCGTCAAGCTTGTGGAACATCCTGACAGCAGAACTGAGATTCGGCATCTCAACCAGGACAGTCATACCTTCGGTCGCCATCTTGATGATGAAAACAGTTGGTTTTAGAGATAAAACTGGTGTTTATAGTGGTTATGTGGATCTTTGTTGATGAGGAGATATTCTTGAGATGAGAAGAAAGAGAATGTTGATGGAAGAATCTTGAAGAGCATCTAGTGGATTTTATAGCTGTCACGAAGAACTTAGGGAAAATATTTGAAGCGTAAGATGGTTCTACGGGATGTCGCTATCGTGATGACGGGAATTGCATGCTTACCTGAGGAACTGAAGAATGTTCACGTATGTAATATAAGCACATGCTGTGCACCCTCTCAGGGGACTTTGGAGTGATTTCTATGTAAAATAGGTGTTCTCAGCCTACAGTTTCGGTCATGGAACCGCTCTCAGAACATATGATAATCTAGTTGCCGGGTTTACGAGACCAATATTATCATATATAAAGTATCATATATCTTTGATCGGTCGTTGAGCACCTGGCTTCGATGAGAATCAAATATATCACAAATGGGAGTATTTTACTGTCATCTGTACTAGTGAAACTCTGCCCACACATAGGAAAGAGATTGATGTCATTCAGCTCTCAGCTTCTCAGATATAAAAGTACTAACTTAAGTATGTATTACATACATATCTTATGCAGGGAAGAAAATACAGGAAAGGGAGTATGTCTGGTCGAAAATCTACGATCCTAGAGGTCTCAGTAGAGAAACTATAACGCGACCAAAGTATCTAGAAGGAATGCGCTTTGACTTCTAAAGATACGATCTATAGCTGCTAAGCGACGTCACGGTATCTGAAAACCTTTGATCTTCTAGGAAAACAATTGTTCCTTGACAAAGGCCTTCCAATAATCACCACCGTAATCCATCTTAGTATCAGTGTCTTCTTGCTCAGCTCCAGCCAAAGAGACTTCGATATCAATTTCAGCTGGATGCTCAGGAAAGAGAGTAATCATCTTGTCCTCCAGAGTGATCTTTTGCCCCGGGTTAGGACCTTTGAAAACTAGAAGATCTGGGGTTACCCCTTCCTTCCCAGTTTTCATCATCGCAATCAAACTCTTGACAATGGTACTAATTCGGTTCTCTGGATGGAGTTGAAGGGGAACATCTTGTCCAGTCCAGAATTTGAAATTGATGCGAATCATTGGATTAATTTTACCCTTGCGGTAGTTCTTGGTGAACATAGAATGATCTCTGAGCATGACGCTTGAGTCAATACCGGCGATAGACCACCTCGCTTGTGGATTCGTGATACTAGCGGTTGGCGGGGGTCTAGAGGGGTAACGTTGGTAGTTTCCAGTGGTTCCGTATTGTTCCAAAGATGCAGGATTCCCGAAGCCCTAAAATTATTCTTCTAGTTAGTCTCAAGCGTTTGGGTGCTTTCTGTTTCTTCGACCGAAGCCGTGCTTCACAGACCTGTGGGTTTCCGGAATTGTTTTCCCAGTATTTAACCCCCTTCGGAACAAAAGTATTGGTAGGTTGATGGAAGAGGTCACCAGCGAGGTAATCAACGGTTGCAGCCTTTTTCAATGGCAATGGAAGGACAGGAGCTGGAGCCGGACGTTGGACGAAAGATCCAGAGTAACCAAGATTTCCTTCATAGACACTAGGAATCCTAGTACCATTAGTAGGAGCTATGATTGGGAGAGCTGCTTTCTTTCTTGGTATAAAAAGCTTCTCTGCTCTACTAGCAGCTTCTTTAGCAGCAATCTCCTTGAGTTTGTCCGGTAGCTTGTCCTCAGGGTACTCAATCCAAATGACATCTCCCTCGGCGAGGTGATACCATTCACGATAGAATTTCCCACCGCAGTAGGCCGTCATGAGGTTATATTTCAACCCCATCATGCCGGAGATCCTGTTCAAAACATCCTAAGAATAATCAGTTTTCTAAATCCTGATTGATTGGACAACACGCGATATTTTTTAGTCAACGGAACTTACTTTGACCTCCCTGACATCCGGGATTTGCATCAACTTCGATGAAACGGCAGGGATAACAACCCCAACTGTAATTTGATCTCGGGTAGCTTGCATGGTAGAGACAATCGACGAGAAATTTAGATACAAGAAAACGCTCAAAAGCGTAAGAATGATAGAAGCGTAAGGTCGTGAGAGGTTTGTGATGGCGGAAGGAACGATTGTGGTAGGGGTGGTGATGAGGACGGGAGGTGAGGGTTGTGCGGAAGCGTTTGGGATATTTCACAGCGTCTTCAACGCTCTGATATCACACACATCTACGTCATACGTACAGTCTCATTTTCACTTCAGTAGCTTACCTGGTCTCGTTCCCAAGCTTACCCAGGTAAACTGTTCCTTGGAAAACTCATTACAATGAGATACCGACCTATTCACCATTCGTGTGTATCACCCAAGCTTCTACTCACCGCTCTACTCAAATGTCACACTAGCTTCGATACCCATATTTTGCTATGGATGTTCAAACCGTAAGATTCTCATTGAAACCTTGCAGCAATAAACCCAGACTATAGAGGTTGTGGTTGCATGACAGGCCAGGCCCTAGTGTATAGAAGATTCGAGGCTGATATATAGGCTGATACTAGGTTCGAGAGATAAAGGTAAGTCAATTTCTTTTCCAATATACCAATTGGACAGATTCGCTAACTCAAGTCTGTTGATGATATATAACAATACTCAGCTTTTACAACGATTAAGGCCGAAAGCGATAGTTCGGATACCTTATGCCGGCGATACAAACTTTGCGAGAAAGCCACCTTCAAATCCAAGCCGAAGCTCAAATACGGAATCCTCTACGACTAGTAGAGTGGATTTTAAGGCTAGCACGCCCAAAAATTCATCTCTTCGTCTGCATAAGGCTTTGGTATACTATGAAGGCAATATTCTGGACGGGCCTAGTCTGGAGATCTCCCCAAGCCAAATCCAATCTAACACCACGTAATTTGGTGGCATTTGCTATTACAAAGAAACCGACTTCGAAGCTTCGGAGAAGGCCTGCGTATGGGAGATGAGTAAGGCCAATACTTGAATTAAATGTTATAAACTGGAGATGAAGGTACGGCTATGCCATATAGTATCTAGATAAATGCACTATGCTCTACTAGGGAGCTCTAGTCGAATTGGGTGTGTAATTTTGTGAGTTTAACAATTAATTTTAAATCAGATAACTATATCAAGTACGTCCGTCAATACAATAGTTCATGGTCAATTTACCTGATAGCCCTTAGTAGCTATCAACTGGTGACTTAAGGAACCTTGTAATTACTTAAGTAGATATTAGAGTACCTAAGCCAAAAAAACGATCCCGATGTTAAAACTTCCATATCCGCGTTAGTTATTTTACAAACCAAGATACAACAGGGGCATTGATTTATCGACTCCAGTGTTTTTGGACTTATATTAAACTGATGAAAGGAACGGCGGACTACGGCGGTGTTGATATATTCATCTCCATTATCGACACCTAGCTCTGTGGCTTTGCAAATTTTGATTGCAGATGGGGTTTGAATTTAGTCACGAGTTTTAATCTTGATCACTAGGCGGGTGGGATATATTCGAATCCTCAGGGAGACCGGGGGGAGTCCATCAGGATTCCTGACTAGGTAGTCGATACCATACACTCGGCCAGCGTCACACAGGAATCTTTCCCTCGTCGAACCCGGACTTCAATTATATAATGAGGCTCTCTTCCTGCCTCCTCCTCCAATTTTTCTCAACTCATCCCTCCCAGAACAACCCATCTCCCTTCTTTCATTCCTTCCTCACCCAGTGAAAGTTTTAACTTTGAGAAATCCACAACTTGAACCAGCAGTTCATGAAAATGAACTCAGAGACATATACAGCGAACATGGAGCATGGCAAGGGGCCTGCTCCTGTTCTTGTTTCTCCCTACAAGCCATGTAGAGATGGCGGGCAACGGATGGTTGGGATAACCATCCCTGCCATATCGAACAAGGTCTTCTGGTATGACGGGGTCAGAACCGTCAGAGTAAGTCAACGATGAACTGACCCTAACAATTCTTTCGAAGATACAAAGGTTCCATCAAGAAGTTACACTCAAGCTAACACAAATTTACAGGACCTATGCGGAGCAGTTCTCCGCCAGAATCCTATCCTAGATAGGAAACGCCTCACCATCCTGATGGATGGTAAACGTGCTGGGTTTTACGATGTAATCCCAGAGAGAGCGGTAGTCACCGCATACTACCGCTTCGTGGTGAAGAGACACCCACCCAACAGGGCCCAAGGTGCCGTAGACGGCACCGACGACAAAGCCAATTCGGGCAAAGTAATTGCCCAAGAACAACCAAGCTCTCATAGAGAGCAACCGTCTTCTCCCCCAGCAGCAAAAGAAGCTGCAGAGGAGGTCCATCTCGGGGACCTCCTGTCGTTCGATGAGGTCCCTGAAGTGGACCTCCTCTCGTTCGACGAGGTTCCCGAGATGGACCTCTTGTCGTTTGACGAGGTCTCGGACCGAACCACGGAACCAAAGGTTCCAAGATATCACATCTTGGACCTTTACGACAACGGGATGGGCCTCCTGAGCCATTGGGAGGCCCTCCCACTATTCAAGAGCCGCCGGGCTACGCCCAAGTCACTCCTCGACCTTTAATGGTCGATTTTTTTTTCTTCTCCCTCTCTCCAGCTCTTCCTCTTCTTTTTTCCTTTCTTCTTCCCTCTCTCTATCTCTCTCTCTCTCCCTCTCCCTCTCTCTCTCCTTTCTCTCCCCTCTCTCCCTCTTCTCTTCTCCATACCTCCATATCTCTTCCTCTCTCTCCCCTCTTCCTCTCTTTTTCCTCTCTCCGCATACATGTATCTACCAATAGCTAGAACCAAGTCATTTTCGTGCATGGGCTCCGGCCTTTGCCTATGTGGATTTTCTCTTTTCACCTCTCTACTACCTTCACTATAGTTTCATCCGTGGAAACCCGTATTAAGGAAGTAAGACCTTGCTCCCATTAAATCATGGGTTTATACGTAGAGGTAACTACCTAAATAAGTAAGAATGCTATATCCCTAGTGTAATTCTAAAAAAACGTTTCACTATTTAGGCTCCGTACTTGAATGCCTAAAAATACCAAACGATTATCATCATCTCTGGCAGCATTAATGCAGGGCACGAGCGATCCCATCCTTAGACTCTCGTCTATATACCAAAGTGGGCCATAACGCTAGAATTTTAAGCCAACTAGATACGAGACTATTCATTTCCCGTGCACAACTAATCTAGAGGTATATGTACATATGATTACCTTTCTGACGTCTAGTCACGAGCTAACTAAAATCCGAAGTCCAAAATACCATCATATGAATTAATTACCGCCGTGGAAACTGCCACAATTGATATATTAGTAGGCTCAAAGCTATTTCAAAACGTTAATCTCGATCTCAAGAACACGCATAGTCGAAAGAGATCACCTAGCAGTCTTGCTAAAACTAAAAAGATTGATAAACCAGCCCAAATCTCCCACAAGGGATCAAAGTCTTCTTGAAACAAAGCCATCTCAAATCTGCCAGATCCATTGGAGTTATAGATGAGGTTTTCTGAAGATTGGTTTACAACAGGAACTAATATTATAATTCGGAGCCATACGTGTAGGCTTGTGTATTTCCAAAGATCAACCTTACGTTCAAAATCCAGCCTCTCACTTTCCTTCATATATCCACCTTACACATGCTAGCTCTTTTGGATTTTAAGAGCAAGAGTACTAAAAGATATGGTAAGTTCAATCGTCCATTCAGATATCTTTTACTCCTTCAGCAGATCTGCCGTTGTATTTATTAATACCTATACCTTCCTGTCCCTAATTCCCCCATGTACACAGTGGCCCCGACAACATTAATACCTACAATCGTTATCGGTCCAGAAGACCGTCTTGTTTTAGACTTCTACTACTATCGTGAGATCGAAATAATCCTAAAAAATGCATCTCGGAGGCCAAATGGTGGCAGCATCTTCTTCCCTTACGACCGAGTAGTGATTGATACTCAGACTCATGGGCGAGTTACTACCTAGTAACAGAGTATCACCATGGTCATGTGGGGTCGTGCAGTAGAAACCCTCACACATTGCACGCACCTCTGAAAAGAAACCCTCGTGCCACGCCCTAACAGGTATAAAAGCAAGCCCGCCCGCTCTTTTTTTCCCTCCATCACATCTGCACTCCACTTGTCACTCCCCAGCCCCTCCCTCTTTCACGCAATCAAACTTCGCTTCAAGCACAATCAACATCCACATACATCATCATCTATATACAACAAAGGTATGTCACGACCCCAGACGTGACGATGAATAGCCCGAGTTCATACACTAACTGTTCCCTCATAGGAAATATCTAGTCATTTCGACATCTTTCTTTCCCTCAGTCCCAAATGGGTTCCACATTCACCACTGGGGGCTTTGGAGCCCTGAAAGCCAAATATAACACGAACTACGCACCCGGGAAGGTTGGTATTGTTATGCCTGCCTTCGCAGCTGAGATTTGCTGGTTTTCTATGGACTTTCCATCTATCCAAGTAAGTTACCATCGCTCGCTTTGTCCAAACCGATAGACATCATACGAGCCCAAAGCTAATAAGTCTCGCAGTCTGCTATTGATTTAGTTCTGTCCCAGAACTGGTTCATAGATCCTCTTCGTCTTTCGTTTCGTGTCAACGGGGCTCCAGCAGCAATCAACACTGACGTCAAACCTGGTGATATCATCGAAATTGATGGTACAACAGTCCATCCTTACTATAGACGTAAGATGGACAAAATTATCGAAAAGAGAAAAAGGGAGTTGGAGCCACCTAGCAGTGATGATGAAGAGCCCATGTGCGAATGGGACGAAGATGGTCTCAGAGGACCCACTCCTCCAAACAGTGATGGCGCGGATGGTCCATGGAGAGAACCAACCTACACATTTAGACAATATCGAAAGATGCGACGTGACGAGGCAAAAGCAAAGGGAAGAACATCTCCACATTTAGTTGAACTTTATTTCAAGCCGATGCCATCCGATCTTTTGAAACCGCGTACTCATAGACCTCAATTGCCCTTCGCAGATCGTGTTGGTCCAAAGGTTTCTGAGATGACGAGAGATGAAAAGAAACGACTTGGCATGCCACCAAAGTTTCCTCGACGCAAGGTCAAGCTTAGATTCCATCTTGTTGATTTTGGCGAACGACCGATCGAACTCATGGCTACTAACTATGAGCCACTTTATATTCACTTCAACATTCTACGAAGACGTCTCATCCGCTATAAGCATATCGATGCTGGAGATGAGTTGGACTTCATCTGGCCTCATTTGAGATGGGTTCCATGTGGGAACACTAGAGTTCACAGCATCCGAACTGACCCAACCATCAATACTTATGCCTGCTTCGTTAGCAAGAGACGTACTGAGATCGGAAAGCCCGGTAAGGACGATGATGACGACGGTAAAGGACACGATGAGTCTGATGATACGGAATCAGAAGACTCGTCACCTGAAACTGGGAATCCAAAAACTGAACTCCCCAAAGCTCCTCCTCCTACTCTACTACCCGGAGGCTGGGATCCTCCAAACATGGATGAAGAGAGTGAGAAGGAAGCTAATAAGGAACTTTCATCGCTCTGGGACATTGGAACCTCTGCTACACATGCCAAACTCAACGATTCGAACCATGACGTTCAATCTCCAGGTAACTTGATCGCTTTCTCTAACCCAGGGTCTCCCTGCCCTCCAACGGGAGCTGGATCCGTCTCCGAGCTTTCCACCATTGACCATGGAAGCTCCATGGATATCGATATCCCACCTTACATCACTGAGGATAACGAGGAAGGGGGTAAGATCACCATTCCCTACTGGTAGATAGATGTCGTTCCTATCTTATCATTATATCGGTTGGCGTCTGCATATTTCCTTTTCCATTTTTCTTTCATAAATGCCCTATATCAACATGCAGTGGGCTTTAGTTGAGGCCATCATGTGCCTTTTTATTTTTTTTTCTTTATTATTTCGAATGGTTCTCTGGGTTTTTCTTATTCGCGATTTTTGTTCGCGATTTTTCACTATTCTATATATCAGGGAGCTTTTTATGTCAACTGGTGAGGGTTGACGATATATCCCATTTCTGCAAGTCGTCGAAGGATGGATTTAGTTGCAAAGTATCATACTCAGTCATACGGAATAACGGTAACTTTATGCGTATGCAAGGTTACGTCCGTGGCATATTGATATTAGCTTTGAATTCTCGCTCGACTTTAACGGACTATAGCAGCTTTCGATAAGATAGAAATTAGTTAAGGTTTCTAGTTCTCATTCAAAATTAAAATCAAAATTTGGAAATTTCTGAATCCGATCTAAGGTAAACGATTATTTAGAATCCGTGAGAATTCTGATATTAATATTAGATAGAAATGAAGCTATGAGGACTTCACATCACGTAGTATCACTGGGATCAGTTTTTGAATCGTTGAAATGAAGGGTATAAGGTACTTAAATCCATCTCTTCGATCACCTAGATCAGCTAAGTCTACCTAGTTCCTTATAATCGTTCCAATTTCTTCAGGTTATCACTAAAGCAACCCCTCTCCAAGCCTTCAACGTGTTGATATCACAACCTCCACCTCACCAATCCTCACCATACCATCAACAACCTACTTCCTACCTGCCCATCCACCAAACCTCACCACCTTCGAATCCAACTATACCCATCCCATCCCTTTATATCAACCAAGTACCTTCTATATAAAATACCAAATACCCCTCCAAAACAATGCCCACAACGACCTCACCTCCCAAACCTCCTACCCGTCAAACCGACGAAAACACGCTAGACAACAATGATACACCCAAAGAATCCAAACCCTCATTAACGGTCCTAGGTCACAAGCTGTCAGAGCAAATAAGTGACCACAATAAAGGGTTAACTACGTCCATGCAGGGGATTCTTGAATCTCGGCATGCTATCTCGGATATCATTAAAGATGTTAGGTCTTTGGTGAATACGCAACATGAGAGTGGGAAACAGCTTTTGGAGGTTACGGAGAAGATTCAGAAGGCTGGTGGGTATTAGTTGACTCCTTTTTATCTATACATATATATTTTTTGCCATTGCATGGGTTATTAGAGATACGCTATCTATCTCTACGTATCTGTATATTGCGGGATTCTTCCAATATCTTTTCGATCCCTCAGTCACAATCCATTATACCATGACTTGGAGAATGATAATATTAATTCGATGCATATAGTAACAACCAACACCGCCCATTCAGAACTCATCCTCACCGGTCTCGCAGAGCTCAAAGACTTACATGCAGATATGGGCATCAGGAACACATTCTACCTTGCAAAAGCCAATGCTTTGGTAAAGTTCAACGAAGAGCTTATTCAAGATCGGAGAGATACGACAGAAAGTACTATCGAGATGAGCAAGAAACTAGATCGAGTTCTTGAAGAGTTTGAAAATATGAAGACTACGAACAAATATTACAAGCCGGGAAGATCTCGGATGCTTAAGAAAAAGCTGAGAGTGACAGTACCAGAGCCGGATGGAGGGGAGCAGTCCGTAGTTTCTACTACAGAAATTACAAATGATACTGATGATACGGGGGAATGTAGCCCTAAACCGGCAAAGAAGAAAGCTAGGAAGACCACCCAGAAGAAGAAAACCCAGAGAACAGGTCCGAGTCAGGCTACACGGTCCAGGAGTAGTACAAAGTCACTTCCTAGTACTCAACAAAAACCTACTACTAGACGTTCAAGACGACAGAGAAGTATAAGTCTCGGTGCAACAATCGATTCTAATCCTGGAGCCAATACACCTAACAGACCAGCTTCTTTCGTCGTCGAAGAGACACCGGAGCAAAGTGAACCAGATGCCTTTCAAGAACAGCAATCAGAAAGGATCCCCGAGACTATTGCTAGTTCGAGCAAACCGGAACCGGAACCGGAACCGAAAACGCCGCCGCAGAAACCGATGAGGAAACGAATGCTAGCTGGCCCGGCGACCCAGGAAGCATGGGAGATGGATAGTACTTCCACCTAAAAACTACGTTGTTCTCCGGTATTCATCCGTATCACCGTCCCCTTTTTCGGTGGAGCTTCGCAAAACCTTTGAGCTTTTGATTCCAATCCTTGGTATCAGCTGATAGCTGATTTTGTTTCCAACATTATTATGATTACCGGAAATTCTTCTTTGACTCTTTGTGGGATGTGATATTCACATGATATATCGATATTGGTAGATATCACCCAAATACCCTTTCATTACCTTACCCTTCATGCCTACACCTCATTCCTAGCCTATCACCATATAATTCCAGCGGGTATCACCCTCCCGTGCCACCAACGTTCCTTAAGCTTCCCAACCTCCAAGCGAAAATACCAGCTACTTACAATCCTCTAGGACTCGGTACCTCCCCGATATCATATACTCTATATCGACACCCTTCCAAAAAAAACCACACCAACACCCTTCCCTTTCGCTTATGTACCCTCACCACGCGTCTCATCCTCTCATCCTATCATTTTCCAATCACATATCCCTTTCAAGATGGATCTGCGGTGTAACGAACAAAGAAGGCCCACCACACACGAAAACAAAATGCAACAACCACGCCCCTTCGGCGAACGTCTACCACACCAACAACACATACCACCTGTACACTCCACAGTTCCCTTTTTTCTATGAATTATTCTTCTTCTCTTTGAAGTATGTTGGTAAGAGAGAGGGAGGAATAAAAATAATGAAATGAAGCGAAAAATAGGTATTTTGTGATAATCATGTGGAATGGGGGCTGCTCCTTTTTTTTTTTTGAAGAGGCAGTCATCATGCCGTGTAACTAGTTTAATACTACTCGACAGAAATTCCGCTTGTCTTCAGGAATGTTGAACACGTGCTTTTTTTAACCACCTCCCTTCTTCTTCCTAACTTTTTTTTTTGGGAGGGAGAATTTTCTTAGTCTAGCGTATATACTGACCTGAAGGAATGTAAAACATCCTACCCACCCACCCTCCTCCCCCTCCCTTTGAACGAAACGTTAGTGTGATTTCGAAAGAAAGAAGGGTTAGGAATTATGATGCAGGAACGGGACAAAAACAAGGTCTCGCATGTGCATTATGCATGTAAAGTACTTGCATGTACATGTACATGTACTTGCCTTGCATGTAACATCCGGATTTGGAGTGTAAGCTGCGTTCTAGAAAGGAAATAGTCCGAGGGAAGGGAAGGCGGGGGAATTAATCGTAATGTTGACGTGAGACGGAGGTATAGATGTATATATGGTTGACCTTTTTTTTCACCCCGTATTTACTTTTATCCCCCCCTTCTGCCTCTATTGTTTTTCTTCGAATTCTTTCTTTCCTCCCTCCCTCCCTCCCTTCCTCTCTTTCTCGTAAAGAAAGTCTTTTATTTTATAGAACTTCCTATTTATCAGTTCAATATAAATACAAACTTCAATCATAAATACCCCTCTTCCCTCTTCTCCACCAAAAAGTCAGACACGGGGATTCGATAAAAGAACAAAAGAAAAATGACAACCCCACACCACCCCCCAAAAACCCCCACAACCCCTTCAATCCGTAACTTCATGACCAGAACCTCAGCAATCACTCCCACAACTTTAGCAAGTACATACCGTCGAAACTCACGATGTCCCCATCCACCGACCAGCAGTCCAATCGATACCGGTATCAATGATATCGATATCGATATCAAAACCCCCACCGCATCATCAATACCGTCGTCTTTTCAACCCCGTGGAAACATCATGACTACCACACCGAGGAGTATTAACCAAATAGCAACATATTTGAAGAGTAACTACGGTACACCCACAAAAAGCAAGTATTACTCGGGAATAAAGAACTTGCAACAAGATCCAAAACCTATAGAAGAGTATGGATATAAAACACCGGTGCAGAAGGGTAGAGAGAATGTGGATAGGGAATTAGAAAGGTCGACGTCGGGGTTTACGCCGATTGTGCCGTTACCTTCGTCAGTTACTATTAGGAAGAGGAGGGGGAGTCCGGGTTCTTGTTTTAGTGGTGGTGGTAGTAGTGCTAGTGGTAGTGTGGGGAGAAGAAGGGATAGGTTTGATGAGAGTGGTAATAAAAGAGGGTTTTATGATGAGGAGGGGATTCCGAGTATTTCGGATTCGATGGAGGAGTTGCCTGATCATCCGGTTTATAAGTTTCGAAGGACGAGTGGTAGTGGTGGTGGGGGTAGGAATGTTTCTGGAGAGAAGGATGTTGAAATGGGAGATGTTAAGGATATAGAAACGTCGGAGTTTAAGGATATAATTAAAC
Organism: Orbilia oligospora ATCC 24927; assembly: GCF_000225545.1. Classification (NCBI taxonomy): domain Eukaryota; kingdom Fungi; phylum Ascomycota; class Orbiliomycetes; order Orbiliales; family Orbiliaceae; genus Orbilia; species Orbilia oligospora. The sequence goes on from NW_011645745.1 coordinate 588,011, forward strand.
GACCATCAACATCGTCATCATCAACAACATCATCAACATCATCAACATCATCAACATCATCAACATCATCAGATCAAAAATCAGACCCCTCACTAGCTACATCCACACCATCCCCAATCTTCCACTCTCCAACTCCAAACACCGGTATCACAAACAAAGAAAACATCGATCCAATAACTCTCACCCCTTCCTCTTCAGAATCATCATCATCACCATCATCAATAATCTTCAACACCCCAACATCCCACACTCCAGATCCAACCCGTCACCTCCTACTATACGACCAATCCCGCCAAAAAGATATCTTCTCCAAAAAGAAACTAGAAGCAATCAAAAACTCTTCCTCGGGAATCCCCCACAGCAGTTACACTTATACACCACCATCATCATCAGTAATCAAACCAACAAGTCCATTCGTCATACCAAATAATACCATGGGATGGGGTATATGCCCCCCATCACCCAGTAATCCACAAGACACCTCAACCCTGCCCGACAACATAACTCCAACCCCAACTCCCAGTAGTAATAGTAACATCCCCACAACAATAAAAAGACATCGTTCATCATCAACGGGAACACCACAAACCCACATCACCTTCCCCAGCAGTAGCAGTAGGATCCCCCAAAAGACAGGATTAATCTCCAAACTCGGTCTACAAAATAAAACATCCTCAACAACATCTTCAACCGGACCGAAGATTCCAGTAACTCCAACCCCTCAAAAACTTCTTCACAAATCAGCGAAGTCTACTACATCCCATAATTATCACTATAACTATACTTCCTCTTCCTCTTCGAGTTATCATCAACCACAAACTCCAACTCCAACTCCATCACTATCACTATCAACCCGTAACTCCAAAAAACTGGAAGATCTAAAAATGAGGTTCCCAAGGAGTATGTACCCCCTCAACGGGAGAAAGAAGAGTAACATTACCAATAATACAGACCTCCTCAAACTAGCCAGAGGAGAATCCACTCTCAACCATCTTAACGGAGTTAGTAGTGGAAATGAACCGGATTCAAATGAATGGACAGATCGTGATATCCAACGGTTTGAATTCGAGAAGGGGAGATTATACCCTACTCATGGAGAGGATGTGGAGATGGAGATGGTTGATGCTGAATTAGGGGGTTTGAATTGAATGAAGTATTTAAGAATATTATATACAGGGAAGATATATACATGGAATGGGTATATGGTATGGTGTGGTATATATTGATATACAATTAGGAGTTTTTACGGTCGGTTTTGTATGCACGTATATGCTGGCATATTCGGGTTTTCTATCGATCTAAGGTTCGTTATATGAACATTGTCGTCGCATTTATTCGGTAGCGTAAAGGTTTTAAATAGTTTATCTCGCGGAAGAGGGAGCAATAGCGTTAGCATTTGCATAGCCAAAGTCTATCACAATATCAATTCTAACAAATAAAATAAAATAAAAAAAAAGAATTCGTACAAATACAATACAATGCCTCGTCGTCCCAAATAGATTAAAAAGGAAGAAAGAAAAGATTTCTTACTTCCCCCCATCCACACTCCCAAACCTGCCTCCTCTAAAGAACCTCCCAAAGTTCTTCATACTCTCATTCAACCCCGCAACCCCATCCTTCGCCACATCTGCCACTCCAAGCTGTACATTACTAGCCCCAGGACTATTAGCCCCCGTACTACCCCCCACACTTCCAATCCCACCTGGTGTCCCAAGTCTATCAACCCCTTCCTTAACTCCCGCCATCAACGCACTTCCAAAAGTAGCCGCATCAAATTTACCCCCCAATGCAGGAGACATCATCAACCCTCCAGGTCCACCCGAAATCATCATCGGCATACCCGTATTCCCTCCCCCACCGATAATACTACTGATATTATTAGTGAGTAGATTCATCACTACGTTTCCTTCGCTTAATCCGTCATAGGCGGATTTATGGGCATGGAATAATTCGACTCGTTCGCTGACTTCTCGACCTTTTATACCCTTTATGTCTAAGATTTTTCGGAAGTTGGGTTCGGATTTGTCGGCTATGTGGATTAGGTAGGCTTGGACTATGCCTTCTGGGGGTGAGGAGCGGACTTGGATGACTTTGAGGATTATGTCTATGCGGGAGATGGCACGGGTGACGTGTTTTATAAAGCTATTTGTACATACTATGTTAGCGGAGGATATATATAGTTAGGGTATTAGAAGGAAGGTGAACATACGTAGTCGGTGCTGTAGCCCCTTCTTCGGCCGTTAGTGTCATAAGTTCTTCAAGACACTTCTTGATGGAATAGACGTCCAGCAACATCTATCCAAATAATCAGCGTGCGCCCTTCCAAAAAAGACTGCTTCATTAATAAGAATGAAGAACATACCTGCTCCCCTCCAACCTCGGAAATCGGCTTACATCCCATCAAATTCCCCAAAATACTATTCGCAACCCCTTCGACCAACCTATCACAAAACGCCCGTTTATACTGTTCCTTCACAATCAAAACCAAAACCTTCTTCGCCTCTTCCTTGATAACCCTCACCAGTTCTCCAACATAAGTACTAGTATCCCCCACAGTCTCCAGTTTACTCCACGGTGTATTCCTCATTTCCCTCCAAATAGGTTCTAATTCAACCTCCACCTTCCTAGTCAACGCTCGTATCGCAATACTAACAACAGACATAAACGTATCCTGTTGTTTCTCAAGGTTGACTTTATTCCTATACTCCTCATCAATCCTTCCTTTAATCCTCTCCTCGAGCTGTGATGTCAACGCGTGACAATAATCCGCCGTATTCAATATCGTAATAATCGTCTCATCATTCGGTAACGCTATAACGCCAGGTTTATCAGGTAAATGGTATAACAGCACATTCTCCGAATAAGAATCCAAAAATCTGGCAAATATCCCCGTTAGATCGTAGAGTTTTGCGCCGGCTGATAGTTTTGCACATTGTGCGAATGTGACTTTGTAGAATTGGAATAGTTCGATAGAGGACGGTAGGACGGCTGAGGTATTAAAGTCTTCGTCGGCGGGTCGTATCGGTTGTGATTTGAATACGGGGATTAACCCCGCCAGTGTCTTTTCTTGAGAATCCACCCAGAGACTTAAATACGGCTCGAAGGCCTCCGAAATGGCTTTTCCAAATATCAGAGGTTTCTCTTCTCGCGAACTTATCGTGTCGATCGAAACTCTGGTATCCGCCGCAAACCGCTTTTCAAGGAATTGTTCAAAATCCAGGGTTTCCTGTAAACACCGTAACAACAAATTGACATCCAAACTCTTCCCACCATCTGCTCGCATAGTCTTCACCAAAGTACCCTTAAAATCCTCCCTTGTGTTATCACAAAACGTCCTAGCAAGGATCTCATTAACCTTCCAAGCCGCGGGGAAGATATAAATATGTTCTTCATCATAACTCTTCAAAATCCTTTTCAACCATGAATACCGTCTTGATATATTATCCAACGACCCAGCTTCTTCACTCCCTCTAAATATCTGGCGGTACTCTCTCAGTTGAGTATTACAATACCAATTCACCAGTCGAGTTCTGGCGGAGTCACCGACTGCATCCATTACTTCACACCCTTCGGATAACATGTTCCGACGGATGGAGACTTCGTCTTTTGTAAACGTCAATTCGAAGTCTTCGCAGACTTGCTCGAGGAGGAGGGATTGTAGTTCTGCTATGTTACGGGATAAAGTGGCGATTTGGTCGATTGAACGGTATGATTTGAAATGGGCCATTAACTGCAAAACGGCCTGTAGGAGTTGTGCACAATCGCGGTACTGGCGGAGTTTACATTGTGCTTTCAGTTGTTCGAATGCAGTAGCTATATCATCAAAATTAGCCTTCCTCCAATAATAAATAAGAAAATCTTATAGATATTTAGATATTGGAACACAGAGACCACATACTCAACATCTGCAACCTCTTCAACGCCGTCATCGACACCGTCAAATTCTTCTTCGTAGCATCCAACCTCTTAATATCCGCCGTCATAGCCGTAATCGCCTGTTCCGTAGCTATAGCCCTCCCCCTCACCGTTTCAATATTCTTGAACAACTCGTCCAAGTCGGCCTTGGCATGGGCCACGCGTGTGACGCTCGAAGCATCGGAGATCGCTTGGTTCGCAACCAACGTACGGATATTGTCCGATAGAGTGGTGACATGGTTTGTTAACGAGGTGGAGATAGATGGGACGGAGGAGAGGGTACCGGGGGTGCCGAAGATGGTGTTCAGGTGGGTTATTGGGTCGTAGTCGGCTGGTGTGAGAGAGCTTGGTGGTTAGCTAGAACTAATAGGTAACCTCTATTATGGGATTAAGGGAAGCTATCGGGAGTGAAGGAGAAGAAGGAGAAGATACCTGAATCCAATGGGTCAACTGGGGCGACTCCATTCATGGTGGCCACAGGTATTGTGGCATCAGAGAAGGGCCGGTTATCGCCAGCTCGTCTTGAAGCCGTTTTGTTCGAGTTGTGGGCGAGTAGCTCCCATGCAATGCAATGCAATGATGTGGTGTGGAGTTTCGTGTGTCGCAGCCCGGAACTAGTAGTCGCCAGGTGTTGCGAACCAAACAGTGCGCCGATTCTCTGATCGGATATATACCAAGTATCTAACTTTGTTTCCAAGATTCTACCAAAATCCTAAAATAAAAGAAGCTACTCAAGATAACTCGGGAAGTACTTCTCGACGGGAAAAGCACCAAGGTCTACGTCTAGTCAGAAAAGAGACTGTCTCATTTGAAATATAAATACCAGAGTGCTTGTGTTGTTTTGAGGGAGGTTATCCATTGGTTTGTTCTTTTAACAACACAGGGCCAGAGCTAAGCCCAAACCAACAATGCAACACAAGCGTGGCGGTGATTCGAACCACGGTCACAGCTGCACAGGTGCCCAATGCAATATCTGTTGTGTCAGCCTCGTCTTGTTTCACGTTATTTTATCTTGATTAGTCGTTCTGACTGAAATACACTCTGATCTTTTCGATCATACCATATTGAAGATGCCACTGTTGTAGTTTTATAGTCTACTGAATTAATCAACGATAGCTATAGATTTTGCAAATTTATTGGTGTCAATAAGGGATACGATGACTGCACTGCAGTACTGCCTGGGACGCATTTGCAAACAAGCCACGAAGCATATGATCGTATAAAATATCTGTGGAATTAGATTTAGTATATATATACTACTCTAGAAATAGTTCCAAATACACCCCCGTTCATTCGGCACTGATCTCATATTGTGCCTTCCAATCCTCAAAGAGCCCTGTCTTTTGAAAGCTTACACTTCCGGAAGCTCGGCCGTTTACAATATGGTGGATCAGTTCATGCCACCAGCCGTTCCTTTCTCTTGCGTATCTCTCCATAATCAAGGCCACAATCGGCGTCCCCATCTCTACCAAACGGTTATATGCCGGGCTATTCAAATAGTCACTGGAATTCGAAGACAAGCTAACATTCGCCTGGTGCGCCACCCATTCATCTGCTTGTGTCGTAAACTCCTGAATCGATGCTCCGTATAATTTCTGTATCCTGGTCACCTGATTTTTCAGAAAATAGTAGTTAAAGGTATCCCGGGGATCAACCTTCTTCGATGAATCTGACTGGGCAGCATTGTCTAAACATGTATAAACTAGTTGTCAGTAGAAATCCAAAGAAACTCAACCCCACCGACCAGCCAGCGTTAAAGTTTCTCTTACAAAGATGGACTGCGAAAAAATTTGCCGGGTCGCTGAGCTTTTGTACAATCTGTGGTAGTACGTTCACACGGCTCGTATAGGCCACAAGTGCATCCCACGCGGCTCCAGATGCGCGATCTTCCGAGCTGTTCGGACTTTGTCAGTGAAAAGTTCCATCAAGGTATATAAGGAAGCTATGCAGGCGCATACTTCTGCGATACACTATTCGTTCGACCCGTGAACCATGTACTTTTCCATGTAGCAAAGAGTGTATCAAAAGCAGTAGCTGTACGAGGAAATGATCCATCGAGTGAATTTGCAACATGTGCAATTCGATCAATCGATTCCTGGTCATCTGAGGCTTCAACGCTCATGGTCGAAGGATCAACCGACGCCGCCGCGGCACCGGGCGCCCTCTTACACCAAAAACTCGGATTGCCGTAAAAAGATTCGAAGATACCGTCGTCACTGAGACCAGATTCCTGGTGTAACATGCGAACGAGTGCGCCCATTTTACTCTCCCATGACCCCGATGCCGCGTTCCATCGATCTCCGTGAAGATATCTGGTTGGATGTCTCTCATACAGGCGCGCTACGCGGTCGAAGTCCTCGTAATCACAGGGGACTAGTCTGGCGGCAGCCACTATTTATTATATTAGAATCTATCTTGAGCTGGAGAAGAGGATGGATGGGCGAACTTACGGTATTGATCGCGCTGGGCTGCACCCACAGGCGGGTCGACCCATTGAACTGGGAAATGTTGTCCTTGGTAATTAAATGGTAGTTGAAGAAACCAGCAAATGCAGTTGTAGTCGAAAGTCTCTGCACCCGTTTTGATGCATTGGGCGTGGACTAATTTGGGGAAATTGGCGGCTGGGTTTAGACGGTTCCATTCTGGTTGAGAAAGAGCCATGGCTCTTGATAACTAGAATTAGTGGTCCTGACTAAAGAAAAACGGTATTAAGAGATATATTGCTGCAAAGTGCTGCTTATTGAAGGTTCTGATCAGTCTAAACACTGTTGTGATAGTTAAAGAGATATGTAGATAAAGACTGAAAATATAAATTCCAGCCATGTTCCTCGAGCACTCTTATTTATAGATAACTTCCAAGTCTCTAGCCTTTTCATCCTATTTTGCCTTCACCGCTTATAATAACCAAAAAACAATTACAAAGGGCGCTCAGATGTATTTTTTTTTTGTACGCGTAGATAGTATCACGGCCAGGTTGACTTGCAAGCACCTGCAGGCGATAGCTCAGCTGTTCTCTAGACAAAGCCACAGCGGCTATATTACACAGTATTTTCGGTTGGAGGAACCCGGAGAGAGAAAGAAGGCGGAGGGCAGTTCGCATTCCTGACCGCGCACCAATTAAAACAGCTGGACAATGCATATACTGAATTCACGAAGCTTATACAGCCACGATAGAGACGAAAAAACAGCGTCCCCAATACAATAATTGGCACTCCTTTTTGCGTCACAACAATCGCAGCCCTCCGTTCGGTGAAGAGCCGAATTCAAACCCTTCTGCATGCACAGTGGTGCATAGAGTCCCTGCCGAAGTTCGATTATGCACATATGGCTGAGTTTCAGAAAGAAGTTCCGCAGTGCGAAACCAATGATCGCAGAGCGAAAGCTAGCAACCGCTGCTGCAACAATTTCTTCAGGTTTCCGCAGCGCGACCAATTAAAACTAGTGGGGCGGAGACAAACATGTCATGTGGAAAGGATCCGATCCACTTTTTCATATCACCGTGCATTGTATCTTTTTATCTCATAAACAGGGTTTTTGATATATTCGAGTACACTGACGGCGGGGTAGTAACAAACCCTATAATACATCGAGAACAATATAGCCCCGCGCATCAGGCATCATCAAAAAGGGAGTATGAAAAGGTCAGCTCGCAGGATAGAACCAACTTCTTTCAACCATATATATAGTTAGCTGACTTTTCACGCAATTATCTTCGGTTGCTAGAGGAGCTGTTAACTTAGCATTCTAGGATATGTTAGCACAAAAATCTTTTAGGGCCCAGTTTGGAGAGTAACGGAATTAGAAGCATGACATTTGCATCTGTCTAGATGAGGGTGTGCGCATGAATGCAGAGAAATATAGTCAGCAGCTCTCTTGTTACATATATCTCGATTTCAAGTTATTACAGTCTCGACGGCTCTATTTAAACCGATTATGCTCCCAGGCTCTGGACTCTGCTTAAGTATCCGTAGCCTAACTTATAAACTTCAGGAAATCTAAAATTTCCCAGTCACATAATGTTCTATTTTTCGGTACGTACCCCAAACTTCTTATGTTAACGGCGCATACCTACATATGAAGAGCAAATAATACAAAATACCTAGACCTACATGTACATCAACCAAACATTCGACTTCCACTATTCCTAGATGTACACTTTTTAGACAAATAAAAACACAGTTTTAGCCTAGTTTGAATTATTTCAAAAACTATTATAATTATAAGAAGATTCTGTGAAACTTCCTAATTCTTGTTGTATTTTTTTCAAACGTTCTATAGTTTTGGTGCGTTGTATGTTGCCTGATGTTTCTCTGCATGAATCTGGACATATACATGTATGTTGACTCGAAATCAAGGTTACCCCGCTTAACCTTGACATTCTGATGTATAAAGTTAATCGAAGCCTTATTCTAGTATCATTATCGAGAGGTTATCTTAATGCACCGTCAAAATTCCACATTATTACACGGCTCTCAGACTTCCCAATAATGAGTTCAAATACTAAGGAAGGGAAGAGCACACTCGCCAGGTAAATCACTGAAAACCATTCCTTTTCGATTGTTTATCACGGGGGTTCAAGCTGACGACTACTGTCTTCAGACTTCTGGAAAGTGCTTTGTTCACCGATGTTAAAGTCTTTGCTGGCCCCAAAAGACAAGAGTTCAACCTCCACCGCGGTGTCCTTAGCGTGAACTCGGAGTTCTTCAAAATTGCTTGCCAACGCGACCGGTTTAAAGAAGGAAACTCTGGAGAAATAGAGTTACCTGAGATCAAGGCCGAAGTTTTTTCTTTGGTCGTGACTTGGCTTTATGATGGCGGGTTTACATTCCCGGATGATTATCCCGAGATCGTAATTGAAGTCTATCGGGCAGCCGAATTCCTTCAAATTCCGGGTTTACAGGCGGGGGTTGTTCAAGCTATTCTGGCCTATAGCGAATTGGAGCTTCCCGGGAAGACAGAGGACAAAAGATATCAATTCTTCGGATTCTTTGTGGCGTTCTGCGCCGTTTGTAGGTCATCGGATCTACCGTTATTGATAAAGTGTGCGAGCGAGGTTTCTAGCGGCCCCTCCTTGTGTCCGACTATTCTGCTTGAGAAATTTGAAGATAGATCTGCTGGAATGTTTGCGGCTACGATAATGGGTGTAAAGCATGCTGGATTTGGAGGATGCTCGAGGTGCCGCGAAACCAAGACAGCACGCCCACATAAATCGAAGAAAATTATTGTAAGAGTTGATTGATCATTCAGTTAAACCAGCGGAGCTTCTTACCTAGCTAGAACTCGAACTCGAAAGTTCGCAGGCTTTGAGTTTACGAATTGCATACTATGTAAATACATCGCGAATTTAGGGATCACCCCTAAATATATCCGTCGACGCACAACGTCTAGAGACTAAATTGGCTTCAGGAAGTATCAGCTCACAAATATGACAGGGCGCATATCATGGGTAGCGTCCAAAAGAAGTCGTTTCATAACCTGAATCCTGAATTCGAAAACGATAGCTTATATGACCCGAGATGGAAACGTTATACATTAACTTTGGAATCTAACGAAGGGAAATTTCCTTCTTTTCCCTCTTCGTCTTTTGTTTTTCGGGCCGCGGATTTCATAATATTCCCCCATTTGACAATTCATTATTTTCTTTCTTCATTCCCGTTTCTCTATAGCTATTCTACATGTGTACAGTGTAGGTCACCCGTCTAACGCATTGACTATAATATAATATACTATCTACATTCTTCCCTTTTTGACTTCTAAGACCGAGGCCAGTATATACTTATCTTTCACAATACTTTAACTCCCCTGATTACTTAATTAAAGGCCCCATTTATTTAAAATTAGACGCCAGCATAGAAACATTCGATCGAAACTCAGCTTACACATTCCATTTAGTCAATGCAATGCATCAAATCTGCATGTATAGCGATAACTTGGCCTCCATAATATACGCGGCTTCCACCGCCAATTCACTAGTCCTGTTTACCCGTCGTCGGATCCATATTTTATAATAATCGACACCGGATTTGTGAGATCGTTGGGGTGAGTAAGAAGATTTGGGATTCTTCGGGTATGTCTCCGTTAGCACTGCGTATACATACACATATATATCCGTGAACATGGTATACTAAAAGAAAGATTTTAAAGTATGTATACATGTACTTGTCGCGGTGATTGGTGACTAGGTGGCATGTGTGTATGACCCATGTTAAAATAAACTACTTTGGTTAATTAAATTCCAGACATCGATCATAATTCCATTATTATCTCAAGATATTCATTATAAAAAATAAAAAATCTAAGAAAATAATCTACTTCAACCTTACTAAGTCCTCCCAAATACCCCCAAATACTTGATTCCCCAATAGATCCCATTATTTACCATTTCCTCGCCCGTCAATCGAAAAGCAGAAAAGAGAGAGGTATATACTAAGTCAGCTCAACTTTAATTAAGCAGTCTTCTCAGTGGGCACAACCTCATTGAGCTCATGATCAACAACCGGGAAAGCAACCCCAATAACATTCGAAATATCACCCCACCATTCCTCTCCGAAAGTTCTATACCACTCAACCGTCAACTTCAATCCATCCTCAAACTTCGTCTTCTGGTCCCATCCAAGGTTCCTAAGCTTCGTTCCATCCACAGCATAACGTCTATCGTTGAATGGACGATCGATAACGTGTTCAACAATGTCGTCATACTTCTCGGCCGGGTGACCAAATTCCTTGATCAAACGTTGGCAGAGCTCGATGTTGCTGATTTCATCGTAAGAACCGACATTGTAGATTTGGCCGATTTGTCCCTTGTGGAGGATTGTGTCGAAGGCGTCTGCTGCGTCGCCCGCGAAGAGATATCGACGGGTGTGCTTGCCGTCACCGTGGAGGAGGAGCTTTCCTCCGCGGTTTAGGAGGCAGGAGAATTTCGGGATGACCTCTATTTATTATTATTAATTATCATTCTTTTTCCTTTTCTCTTTTTTGTATTTGGGAGACAAAGGGAGGGGGACGTACTCTCTGGGAACTGGTGTGGCCCGTACACATTGTTACTTCTAACAATGATAACAGGAAGCTTGAAGCTCTTATAGTAGGCATTCACCAACATCTCAGCTGCAGCCTTGGATGCAGCATAAGGATTAGTAGGAGCCAAGATGCTCGTTTCGAGCAAATCATCTCCATCCTCCTCGACTTCTCCATAAACCTCATCAGTGGAGATATGCACAAACTTCTTAATCCCAAGGTTCTTGGCACATTCTAGAAGAACGTGGGTACCGTATACATTAGTATCGGTGAATTGGTAAGAATTTCCGAACGACAAATCGACGTGAGATTGTGCGGCGAAATGGAAGATGGTGTCGATATTGTGCTTTTTAATACATCCCTTGACGTCTTCTGGATCCGTGATGTCACCGTGGTAAAACTCGAAATTTGATTTGTCGTTGAGCATGCGCGTGTTGTTGAGCGAGGCGCAGTAATCCAGCTTATCGAAAGATACGATCTTGTAGGATTGTGGATACGTGACTGTTAGGTGACGGACAAGCCAGCAGGCACTTTTTCATTTAAAAAAAAATAAAAATAAAAAAAGTGGGTTAGCCATGTGTAACAATGGACGGAAAGGGGTGAGACAGAAGTGTGAATGTGATAGGGACAAAAAGTGCCATTTTGAGGGTTTGAGGGGTATCAGATGAGGGGCGAGTGGGTTGCGTCGACCCGAGTCGAGTTAAGAGTTGGAAGTTTAAAGAGGTTGATACTCACATAAATCCCGCGCCACCAGTGATCATGATATTGTGAACATCGGGCAGAGGCTCGAACTTGGTGGAGCCTAGAAGCAGAGGGGCTTGTCTCCAGGTACCTTGATCCTTCAGACGATTCTCGACAGACACTTTCCCGGCTGTTAGCCTAGCTTCGTGAACACCGTGCTGTGACTCCGGCATTGTTCCTTTTATATCGCTTTACAACAAACAACAAAGATAACAAAAGTAAGGTAAGGTAAGGTAAGGGTAATAGAAGACAGATAGATAAGATTGAGAATAATATGGCAAGCTTGTTGAAGGGAAGCGCGTGCGATATCGTCGACAGCAGAGGTTATAAGAGGGACAAGAAGATAGGATAATCTCGAGCTAAAGAGCGAGAGAACGAGAACGAGAACGAGAGCGAGAAAGAGGAAGAGAAAGAGAGAGATAAAAGCTTCAAAAAGAAGAATGAGAAGGAAACTTACGGGTCGATGACCTCTTGCTATTACGACGGTTTGGCGCGGCCATGGCTGGAAGCTAGCTTCGGGGGGGTGGTGGAGCTATGGAACTTAAATAATCGAGGGAAAAAAGTCAAAAGGCGAGTTCTAGCTCGAATATCGCCAATTGAAGTAAAATGGCGAGGTCTTAGACGATGATGATGATGACAATGATACAGTCAGCTGGAGGTCCGAGATGAAGCAGTAAGAAATAAGAAGACGAGAAGGAAGATGGTGGTGTCGTGTAGGTTAGTTTAGTTTGGTTTGGTTTAAGTGGTGTGGTCGTCAGGAGAAGCAGCAGCAGCAGCTGAAGCAAAGTGGGGTGTTTTGTATGGGCAAAGTACTCTACCACAACCACAACCGCTCAGAGTTACACCGCAGCTACACCAAACATCGCCGCCTCCTGACATTTACACCATATGCTATATTATGTATAGTATAGTAGAAAATGAATTTGGAAAGTAAGTACTTACGACAATTGACAATTATATTGCAGTGAAAAGCCTATGCTAACATTACGTTCATAGCTACCGAGGAGGTCAGGGTACAATCTAGATACTTATACAAAGGAGGTACTCTGTACTTCTACTGTTCTGTCACAAAAACAATCCGATCGACTGGTGTTAATTTCATTTTCCATCGCAATGGCGAGCTCGAGCAGCCCATCCTAACTCTTTTCCTCGCCTGCCTGCCTGGCTTGTGTGTACCTTGTACATCGTATGTACGTGTGTGGCCAGGCCTGCAGGGGCATGGAAACAATCTCCACCCGTTATCATTCTAGCCATGTAAGTAGGTACACGATATGTACCTCCACTTCACAAAAACCCGCTAGGTTATCTCATGGCTGATCAAAGCTTGCAATCCCACAGTAAGAGCAAATAGCTGAGTAAGGTTAAGGTGTTAAACTGACATCTGACTGGTCCGACTCCCGACACGGTAACTGCGGCCAAGACTTTATCAAAGTTACATGCATATCCTATTTTTCTCCCTAGTTAACTAACCCAAGGAAGTAGAACTGCCACGGTAAGCTCAACGGAACTACAGGAAGCTTGTTCCTTTTTTTTTCTTTCCTTTCTTTCTCGCTTCATTTTCTCTTGCTGTTTGCTTGTCTACTGCAGGGAGGCGGAGCAGGGCACCTCTTTTGAATTTACAGGGGCACCTGTTTTCCATTGGGACGCAGGCGCTTGTTTCCCTAGTCTTTCTTTCTCCCTTCCCGCTGTTCGCTCTGGTTTCCATTTTCTCGTGATATTATTCTAGACACTATGCTTAATATACACCTAGGTATGTACCTCGAGATGCCCAGAATTGAAATATCAATCCATTCGCATCGAATAGCCGCATCTAGCAAGGGAACTCTGGACAACAGCTAGGTGCTTATACAAAAAAAGTACAAGAACCAGCAAATTTCCTCAACAGCTTCAAATAAGGTTAGCAACTACCGTACCCACCCGAGCTAATATATAGACAGCACTTGCATTAATCCAATTAAGCTTAAACCCATACCTCACAGTTTTTTTTATTTTTTTATTTTTTTTTAACGAAAGAAAAGTGGACCCTGGTATCAGTCAGTCACATGATGCTCCACAGAACCATGGATCCATCCCACCAAAAAGCAAGGGAAAAATCGATCGGAGTCTCAGATGCCGATGGATATAATCGATAGTCCCTAGATCGAATGTACATTTAACTTGGTCTACTTACTAACAAAAAATATGTTATGCACCCCTTGCATCCGCGCGGCCCTCTTACGAAAGCTTGTTTCATAAACTACAGGGCCGTCCCCCCCTTTAAGCTTTTATCGAACCGTATGTTGTGCGACCTCACGAGACAGTTCCGGGTACCGGGGTTTACTAGGATATAACAGCATGCACCTTTGGTTTCGGAGACTGCGAATTATTTCTATTTCTCTTACTCTTTCGTTCTCTACGAAGGTTATATATACTTAAAGGAAGTAGGTGGCTAGAGAAAATGCTATAAATTAATCTAATCTAAAAAAAAAAAAAAATAGCTAAAAAGAACATGATAACTCCATCCAATATAATCTATGCTCTGCTCTAAACAACTAAATTTTGAAATCCATATTTGGAGTATCTATAGAGATGACCCTACAAAGTAATAGTAATAGCGCCCACCCACTCCGTATAAATCACCGAAGTATCGGTAGTAATAGTACTTGTATACGTCGTCGGAATAGTAAACGTATGATGATGCGTATGTTTCGGTAAATACTCCGTCGGACCCCCATTATGCGAGTGAGTCTTCGTATGATCCGACCACTCCTCCTCATCAATAGTAGTAACCGGATCAAAATGGAAATCCGTAGTAGTTACCGTCGCAATCTCTTCGTATGTAGTCCCACCATCGACGATTTCCCTTGTAATAGTCGAAACTTCTATTTCCCCGAATTTAGTGGTAGTGAAGACATCCACATCCGTGTAGGTTACTCCGTCCTCTATTAGGGTTTTTGTGATCGATGTGACAATTATTTCCTCTTCTTCGGTTATGGTGGAGGTTATTACGTCTTCGTAAGTGGTGCCGCCGAAGATGAGGGTTTTGGTGGTTTCGTAGGTTAAGGTTATGTCGTGGGCCCAGGTAAGGGTGTTTTCGCCTGGAACGTGGGTGGAATGATGGATTTGCTCGTCGATGTCTGATGTATGGTTCTCAAGATCGAATGAGCAGGTTGGATGGGGGTGATGTGAACTTGGTCCATCATCATCATCATTTCCATCATCATTTCCATCATCATCATCGTCATCGTCACCGTCATCATCATCATCATCATCATCATCATCATCATCATCATCATTCCCATCACCAGTTCCCGGCCCTCCAGGTGGCCCATGCCCATCCCCATCATCATCCCACTTCCCATCCCCATCCCCAGGCCAATGTCCATCCCCATCATCATCTTTCGGATTCGTCCCCGTCCCCGTCCCCGCTCCACCAGGCGGTCCATGTCCATCCCCATCTTCATCCCACTTGATATCCGGATCCCCAGGATAGTGTCCATCTCCATCTTCATCCTTCGGATTAGTCTCCGGACCACCGGGGGGCCCATGACCATCTTCATCTTTATCAAACTCTGAATCCGGATCACCCTGCCAATGTCCGTCTCCATCGTCATCATTGGGGTTTGTACCATCACCTGTCCCAGGTCCTCCCGGTGGTCCATGACCATCGCCGTCTTTATCCCATTCTCCATCTGGATCTCCCGGCCAATGTCCATCTTTATCTTTATCTTCCGCTTCTCCTCCCCCTCCATGGCTACTAGTCTCTCCACTCCCTGGTGGTCCAGTAACAGTATGTTTGTGCGTCCAACTTGCTGTGTGCGCCTCCTCATTCGGTAAATGTGTATGATACCATGTCCCCGTATGCGTAACAACCGAGGTCTGAAATCCACCCTCACCATCCGTCGCCTCCAGATCAGATATAGTAATAGTAACAATATCAGTTTCAATCACTATATCCGTAATAAACTCCGTTGTCTCGGGTTCAGTAACAACACTGACATGGTTATGTACTGTTCCATCATGAGTGCTGGGAAAAACAGTCGTATGCTCCCCTCGCCCACCAGTATGAGCACCACCACTACTCTCCGGTGGACCCTCCTGAACCACTGGAGTCTCAGTAGTTCCATCCCCATTCAACTGATAATACGTAAACGCACCGGGTCCTTCGGTCTCCGTCACTGTCTCGGTACTAGTACTAGTCCCCGTCTGTTCCTCCTCATCACCTTGTCGTTTAATAACACCAGCATGAACAGGCGTAATCATCTGACAAACCATCCATAACCCTACTATCAAAGTCAAAAAGAACAAAACTTTATTAGGTCCGCCCATCATGGCTGTTGCACCAGAGGAATGGAGTGTATGGTGCGTTTCATTGCGGCCCATATCCCCGCCTGTATCATAGTCGTGGGGGTTTGGAACATGCATTGCTGCCCTTTGGGGATTGGTGTATGAAGATGCTGGTAGTGTTGATGGAGAGGCGGAAGCAGGAGAGGAGGGAGAAGGACTATTTACTAAGTGAAGAGCAGAATTGAAGACGCTACCGGCGAGGGCGGCGATACTACTAATCACTTTTAACCCGTCGCTGATTATATCCTTCATCAATTGATGCAAGGAGCTTTTAAATCGCCCTCGATGGTAAGGGAATGCACCCACGCGGCGGTGTTTTTTGAGAGAAAGACCAAGAATAGAGTGTTAAAAAACGAGATATAAGGGTGGTAGTAGGGAACGAAGAGAAATGGCAGCCCATTTTCGATGTGACGGTGGTGATTATTTATAGATGAGCGACGTGCTATTGATTGTTGCTCGGATTTTTGTCAATCTGGTGTTGATCGTAGAGGTATTGACAACGGCGTTTATTAGGCGATGAATGGCTTGATAGACAGTCGTTGAGATTGAAAGAGCTTGATGTGCACAAGGCAGCACATCGTAGGTTAAATTATTCATATGAGGAGGACGGTCATAGATCGAATTATCACGAGGGTTGCGGGGAACGGGACTAGAGATTGATATACCAAAATTAACTACAAGCGCTTCAATTTTCGCTGTGAGGGTATCGAGAGAAAACCAGCTAGAAGAGTATTATACAAACCCGTTAAACGCCAAATATATAATTCACCAAAAGATACCAGTTCTTAACAAAGAAATTAATTCTGTTTCTCACGATCCTGATAATTTCCCTTGCCCCATCGTCGTCTCCCTTGTCCTCCTTGTCCACCACCTTGCCCTCCTCCACCTCCACCACCATCTCTATCCCTCCCATCAGGATGTTGAAACTTCCTTCTCCCTTTGACACCCATATCATCATCCGTCACATCTCTCTCATTATACCTCTTCCTCTCCCCCTCAACCTTAACCGTCAACTCGCCCAAGTCCGTATTCCACTTCGGATGCGCTCCTTCCCTACACTCCCTCCCATCCGGGCAA
Source organism: Orbilia oligospora ATCC 24927 (assembly GCF_000225545.1). Taxonomy (NCBI): domain Eukaryota; kingdom Fungi; phylum Ascomycota; class Orbiliomycetes; order Orbiliales; family Orbiliaceae; genus Orbilia; species Orbilia oligospora. Next base: position 605,084 of record NW_011645745.1, read on the forward strand.
AACCCCGCAAAATAAAACTTGCAAATATTCTTCCTGACATGTTTCTTAGCACACGTGGGTCCTAACGGACAAAACCCGTTTTCGTAATGAGGACACAAGGAAGTGCGGTTTTCGGGGTCTGGGTGGAAGTATAGACAATCGTCACCGTTTTGACAGTACCCGTAACGAATTAGGAAGGAGCATTCAGGCATTCGACGGAGGTTGTATTCGTGTAGGAAATCGCAGGCATCGCCTTTTTTGCAGAGACCTCGGAGCCAATGTTTACACACCAAACTAAGTTAAAACAGAACACAGCAGCATTAGTACAAGAATTACAGTGGGTATGAGCTAGGAGGGAGAGATGTACTTATTCAACCCGGCAGTTCCAACAGTATGCCTATCAGGGCATGCATTCCCATTCGGACAATGTCCTGCGAGGAAAAGACGACATACATCGCGGTTCGGGTCGAGACCAAAGCGATATTCTTTCTTTAAGAATGGCAGGAAACTGAACTTTGCGGCTTTGTTCATGGAGTAGGGTTTTAGAACTGCATCGGCGACGGGTGTAGGTCGAGATTCGACCTCGTCGGAGGGCTTGGTGGTCATCGTTGTGGTGGCTGTAGTTGAGGTGGCCATCATGATAGTTGAATTGATGATGGAGTTGAATGGAACTTCAAGTTGAACTTGGATGCTTGGTAATGAAGTAGGTCGCGTCGATTCGAGAACTAGACCACTTCTGGTTAGCACATTGACGACCAACACGCTAACCGCATTTGGAATCAACCACAGGCAACACAAAATTTGAGCTTTCATTATGCTATTGGGAAAGATCCAGTCTCGTAACGCAAAGATCTGAGTGAGTTTCTGGGAGACACGAGGTGCGCAGTATAAATATCCTGAATATATGATATTCCTGTAGCCTTCAGCAAACTCCCCTTCTTTCTCTATCAATCTACAACCCGCCAGCTCTGTGCAGCCCAAATTGACTAAGGCTGCACTGGGCGATTCACAAGCTAGGTCTGGCGGTCCAAAATGAAGCTCCGTGACTTCTTCGCCTCGACCAAAGGACCTCCATTAACCGCAGACGAATACAAAACAATAACAGAAACAACTATTCTCGCGAACCCAAGAAATCTGCACATTGATATCGAAGAATGGAACGATATAAAGAATTCAATCAAAGCGCTACTAACCCCGTATCTCGATAGAGAAGTATATCACCCATCCAAAATAAATCAATAATTTCAACAGCTTAACTAATATGGCAATCCTGATTAGGGTCCAAATCTTCTCCCCGTTCAATTAAAGCCAAGAAGTGTTCATAGCAAGCAAGATGCACTCTCTTGTACTCTGGTCGCTTTCGAGGCACCTACCGAGTGGATTCTAGAGGATACATTCGGCATCTCGGGCCAATTCAATTCGAGCAAACATATTCTTAACATCGGTAGTCCTGATAGAGTATTTCGTCTTACAAAGGAACCGAATTCCCAGCCAAAAAAATCCCATTCCGCCAATAGGACGCTTCTTTATAGAATTCAAAACATCATGGGATCTTCCCTTACCATCAAACCTAAAAGATCTGTTCAACGAACACAAATCAGATCCTAACAACAAATATACAAAAGCCATCCAACAAATATATACATACTTATGCTTCAACAACCTCCAATTCGGAGTCCTATCTAACTATAATGCAACATTCTTTTTCCGACGACTATCAAATCATAAATTGGATATTCTCCAATTTTCAAATACTCTGATACGGGTCTCGAAAGCCCAATAGCGGCTTTAACATATTTGTGCCATTATATGACAACGCAAGAATGGTTTCTTCGATCACCTCTTGCGGATATTCACCCGTTTCTCAAAGAAAATCAATATCTACTGGATTTTGATGCCGATATGGAGTTTGTCAGTGATGATGAACCTACTAGATTGGCGAGATATGCTATTACGGCGTGAAATACGACTATCTGTCCAGATCGCGAGTGTTATGACCGGATGTGTCTTGGATAAAACGAACGGTACGATTAAACTACAAAATATAGTTTTAAAGATGTATGATTTGTCAGATCCTGAAACAGCCCGTCAATCATATCGTGAACTAAACGCGTAAGCAATCCCCCTCTATAACCCAAAGTGGAATAACTACATATTATAATTCTTGCGAAGTACCTGGAAATAACGTTTACGATACCTAGATACAAGGAACGCCGCATGCTGCAAGGGAAGTTCCTACCGACGGTATATGCCGTCAGGACTGTATGGGGCCTTCTAAGGGTCTTCATTATGGAAAACTCTGGAACTGCGGTCAAAGGGGAGAAATTTTCTCGAGACGACTGGGAGAAAGCGAACAATATCCTCGATAAACTCCACGGTTGCGGGATAACTCATGGCGATCTTAAGCCAGACAACTTTGCGGTATCGGAGCAAGGCCATATGCGGCTAATAGATTTAGGGTTGGCGATGAAACATTCAATTGAGGATGGCCATTTTGAGGATGAAAAAAAGGAGCTTGAATGGTTGAGAGAAGATGGGAGCAGGAGATGAAACTCGAATAAACTTTAATACATCTCCGCTGTAAAGTTAACCATTTTTTCTTTTGAGAATATATACGCTTAATACTCCATATACACGTGCAAGACACATTGGAAGTATTACAAAATATTGCACTTTTATATTATTGTATCTATAGGTTTACTCCGAGAATAAAGCACAACAATAATAACTGTAAATATCTGGGGGGGGGACAAAAATACAGTACAAAACTATCCCGATCACATAATAAAAGGCACATCTATGTAAACCAAACAAATAAAACACTCCCAATCTGATTCGACAACTTATTCAGAAATTAATTCAGGATCGAAACAGTTAAAACAAAGTCCTTCTCTAATCCTACCTAAGCTAGTTGCATTTGCCTTTGTCTCGTCGCCAGTCTCCTCAACTGTGTTGAGGACATTTGCCTATTCCACACTTCGGGAAAACCAACATCCCTCAAATACTCAAATAGACTGCTTCCAGTCTGTAAAATGGTCATTATTGTCATAAATTGAGCCTTCGTAACCCACCGTTTAGTCACACAAAACAAAACAATGGCTATGGCGATACTGATTTTATACCACGGTACACCGTCCTAAAATAACGTTTGTTTGTCCCAAGTTAGGCCTATATACTATCAACGCTGTTTACAAACGGGACAACACTACTCACCACGATAGGTTGCACTCGGCTTGGAAAATCGATTACCGACCGCACGAATTTCTGCCAGAACATAGGGACGGACGATAAGTTTGACTCTAAAAAATCTGTCGAACTTTCTAAGGCATCTCTTCTAGCCTCAGAGTTTTGGGTGTTTTGGGTAGAACCCTCGGTAGAGTTTGGGAGGGATTGAGATGACGGCGAAGATATTCCAGGGCTAGAAAGAGTGTATGATAGATCGAAAGCATTATCCACAATACCTTCAAAGGTGTCGATATTGCCACTAGTTATGGCGGAAAGAGTTTCTTCAGGAATATACTCCGGAAGTCCTTGACCTTGTACCAAGTTCTCAGGACTTAATTCCTGAGTGGCAGGAGTTTCGAGGGTAGCTGGAGGACCCTCGTTTTGAGTCGGCATTTGACCCGGCTCCGTCAGCCTACTGCTAGAAGCTGCAGTGCTGGAGTTATGACTAGCCATGGCGATTTCGGATTTTATTTGCGCAAGAGCTTTGTCTTCGGCAACATGGATCCTATTCCCGCGAACACCTACTCGCCGGAACTTGATATTAGGAGTAGGGAGTATATCGATACTACCTTCTGCTATTGGAGTATCGTTTGGAGGTTCATGGGTGCTAGGACCCGGGATGCAAGGATCAAGAGCCTCGCTACTGGCATCTGATGATATAAATTCCCGATATCGGTATCCCGTTAGTATATCTTCTACCCATTATATTTGGTGTCAAGCAGGATATATAGTTACCTCTCGCTTCCACAGACGCCCGAGGAGCCTCAGTATCAGACGCCTGAGGAGCCTCAGTATCAGACGCACCACTATTTCCCGAAGGCGGTATCCCTTGATTCGCTAGGAGATATCTCAGTAGCTCCCCAACGGGGAGACATATCCGAAGCGGAGTATCCCCATCTATGGGAAGACTAGGAGAACCCCCTAGCGAAACAATAGAGGCAGGCCTTAAAAGTTGGACCAGTAATTCCGGTCCGATTTGAATATCGATGGTGGTGATAGCGGGGCTCTGAGTATTAGATGGTACCGAATTGTTCTCCATGACTTCAAACTCGAGTTAAGAACCTAAAATATACGTGTGAGAGTGATTAAACGTTGTAAACTGAAAAGGATAAGTCTAAATACTTGCGCTAAATTACATAGGTGGAGGTATGTAGTATTGAGGGATGTTGAACAGTGCTGATAGCTATAAACCCGAGCTAACTTTCGTGGATTTGGTTCTGCATTATATATAAGTGTGGGCTCTCTAGCAGCTATATGAACTGGTGGTTAGCTTGAAAACCTCTCCTCAATACCACCTGTCCAGCTGGGGACAAAGCTAAGCAGAACATAGGATTAAAGTGCCTTCCACCAATCGTCAAGCAGGTATGGAATTGCATCCTTTGACGGACAGGCTTTACATTTGCTCCAGGAGATCCATATCATCTGCCTACGTAGCTACACTCTAAAAATGTAAGAAACTAAGAAAAGAAACCTAGAAGTTTCAAATGTAACTGATCGATCGATTCGGCGTTCTGAAGGCTATGCATGGTGACTTGTTCTGCGGCCTCCTCATCCCAGGCTGATGCCCATCGCTCAATATTGCCAGGATGAATGTCAATTAAAAGCAATATACTTAGTAGACGAGAGCGAAACTTGCGTTCAAGGTGCCTCATAACAAAAGCAAGAAAACGACTGCAACTACGATACATACAGGATTCTAATGTATACCCCAGCTCCTACACAGTTCTCCGCAATTTAGATGCGATCATTGCGGAACTATTACCGGAGCCCCCGATATAGACACACACGGGACAAGAAGGAAGGTAGGCTCTATTGTCTGAATCTATGAATCCAAGGCATACTATTATGAGACGAAACGCAAAAGAAAAAGAAAAGTTTTGTAGCTAGGTAGTAACTTATACCTACGAAGCTTAGAGTCTTATATCTTGCAGACGGCACAATTGATATATTCTTCCCTCCCTTCCCCCACCCTCCCTCATCTGACAAATCTTATGTTTCGTTAGTGATCAGCTATCTTCACAAGTCCCAAAGGATCCGATTGTACAAGCGAAGTTCTCGTAACGAGAGTTTAAATGTATCTTTGATATTCAATCTATTGGAGGTAATTGGTCGTCCCAAAATTCCAAGACGGCCCGCCTCTATTGTCATAGCGTTCCTTGAAAACTTCTGCACTTTGGCTGACATGAATATGCAGCGGCGCTGTTCTTTATGCTGAAAGATAGATATCATCGTTGAACTGCTGAATTAATTCTATTTATTGGTTGAGATATAAATGTCCACACCCACAATACTTAGAAATGCCTAACAGCCTCAAGGTATTTTTATATTTTACTATCGATATTAATTTCTGCTATGTAGGCCTAAGCTTTCTGAACATTTGCTTTAATACTTGAACCGTTGCCTTTAAGTTTCGCCATCTCACAAAGAAATATAATGCATAAAAAGAGCAGTTCGAATATTTACAATTCCAAAATGTTTTTAACCCAATTCAATTCACCATTCATGAAAAAACCAAACGGGTATCCCGTAGCGAGGCGTTTTCAGTCACCTAAAAGGACTAGGCTTCCCGTTGAGCTGAAACGAAGAAGCTCAAGGAGTCAAGCCGTCCACGTACTAGATTACCCGCGCCACCAGTGCGGTGTACCTTGTGATTAATGCGAGGGCAATCGTTCAGCCTCGCTTCGTGCATCCTAAGCGCCCTCCGGGGTTTGTTGTTGGTGAGGAGATATTCGCCTCTCTAGTACTAGGATTTTGCAGGAAAAGAGCATCCTAGAACTCAAAAAACTATGAGTAAGATAGTATTGAGTCATATTTCAAGTTAGAAAATAGAATTTCTGTGTAGGATAATAGTCTGAGGTCATTGAGCGCCGCCCGCCCGGCACAGGCTCCTCGTCGACCGCGAAGAAAATACCACAGTAAAGTGTGTTGTGTGTGCTGGGGTGCTGGTGCGGGCAATATTATCAACCCCTGGTTCTTTCTTATCCATGATATCCAAATAAGACTGAATTTTTGCGGATCCAAGATATATTTGGAACACCTTGCCATTAAGTCGGATTTTAGTAACTTCTAATGGTCACACAAGTTAGTATTATTTGGATTGCTATAGCTATATAGTATCGTAAAGACCTAGTGATAAATGTTGCTCTACAGCCTTATGATTGCCCTAGTATCATATCCGTGTCAAGTATAAACCTTTGCCCCATTGTGCTATTGCTTTTATTAGTATATCTCCCAAGTATATCTACTGGAACTCGACGTCCCTCGAGCTCGTCCATAAGCATCTTCTCCCCAACCGATCGGGAACCAATTTTGTTTACTCCTGATAATAATAATACTTACCTCTACAACATATTCCATACCAAATTTACGAAATAGTACGGCCCCGAAGATTTCCATAATGCAGCTCTCATATCAAGAAGGCTTAGAGATGAACCCCGAACCTATTTTAATCTCTCCCTCCAAAAGATCAGTCCAGAATGAGACACACGAGCCAGAAATGCCCACTATTATCCCGGCGGAGCACTGTATCGTTACGAACTTGCCGAGCTATCGGGATCTGAAGGAGGGATTCAGCCGCTTTGGCAAACTTGAGACATGTAATCAAGCGGTGGACGATTTGAGTGCTGCTGAAAGTGTATGTTGCTACACCTTCTAAATTATTGTTAACCAAGCGATTACTATATTATATGAAGGATACTAATTTATCTCGCGTCAACAGCTATTGCAGCTTGCAAAATACCCAAAGAGATTTCTCTAGATTTTCTTTCGGTTACATCTTCCGTCCGTACACTGGAAACGACCAGCATTACCCTTCCCATATTGCATTACCCCCAGTGTACTCCAAGAATTGCAATTTTTTTAGAAATTACTCTTCCACGTTGTACCCCAGATCTAAAAGGCTTTCTCTAAATCCTCCATCATCTCCTTTGCCTGTACTTCCAACTCTTTCGTATACTCCCTCAACATCAGCGTCTGCTCTTGTAAGTAGATAAAATAATCTTCAGATACATCAGTCGTCAACCGTGGCTTCTCTTCATCGGCATATATACCCGCTCTATTCTCTCTCACAAGCCTCCACGAAGCTTTATGAAATGCTGTGTCGAATTCGTATCTTCCGCCAGCTTGGGGTTTTGTAAACCATAGGAAAGCATGGACTTCTGTTGTTAAGAACCATAGTTTTCGTAGAAGTGTTTTGGCTAGTAAAGGTTCAAAGCTATTAGGCCACTGTGCGTTTAGAAGCGGGACTATATGGTAAACTTACACTTCCGCTGAAACTCCGCTGCCGCATCCTTCTTCTTTTGTTCTGCCATGTTTCTCCCCGCCTTTAGCACGCCCGCTGCAGCCATAGCTGCCGGATTAGGTCCCATAAAGCCTAGCACTTTTTCCACTCCATCTAATCCAGAAGACATCATTGAACCTCCAGCGGCATCTGCTTCAATACCCGTGACATATCGAACTACGTTCTCGCTGCAGATATATGTGATTACAATTCTGTGAGTTGCGATCAAGAATCTATTCAATATGTAGCGACCTGGTATCGATGTTACGGAAAATGGGGGAGCCGAGGTAGGAGAGTGGGTATCGATGATTTTGGAGAGTGCCTCCTCTGCGCTTGTGAGTGATGGGAGGCAGTCATCGATTGATTTGGTGAATTTTAGTTTGTATTCTTTATCTGGCGGGTAGTCGAATGGACATGGGAACTGGTAGAAAATAACGTAAATAGCTGAACGTGGGTCGAAAAGTCCACTAAATTGAAACAATGAATATCAAGATCTGGACTTACCTCGCTTTTCACTTTATCCCATCCGGTTAACTTTCCCCCATTCGCCGGTCCATCCTCATAAAGACTATCATCTATCAAATCCACACCGAAGGCTTCCCCAGTCTTATCCACAAACTTCAATACAGTTCCAAACAACGAAAACTTCGATTTCCCCAACGATATCGCAGATTTAACAAGTGAATCCTTAGACTTTCCAAGATCCAGCGCAGAAGTAACCAAAGCGGCCTTCGATTCCAAAACCTCGGTAGCCGCCGCCTTTGAGTCCGCGAGAGCTGCCTCCGTTTTACCGAGTGCGACCGCAGATTCTACTAATGACGTTTGTGTTTCTGCGAGCGCTACCGTGGATTCGACTAACGCCGCCTCAGACTTTTGTATCGCAGCCGTTGATTCTACTATAGCCTCCTTAAGTTCCTCCGAACCAGCCTCAACAATCGCTTCAACGACCGCTTCGATCGCTGAAGTTGAAGTTGAAGTTGAAGGTCCTGCGTCTGTAGAATCTAGCGTGGTAGGAGTAGTAGCTCCTTCATCTGCAGTATCAGGAACTTCAGATACTGTTACCTCCACCTTAGCTTCAACCGTTGTCTGTGTGCCATCTTGGTCTTTCGCCTCCACTTTAGCTTCAATTGTTGATTCTTTCTTGGTTCCACCGTCGGATTTGGCTCTGTTAGTTGCAACTTCGGTTATTGCTGATACATCTGTTATTGCTGCGGCGGACTTTGCTACGGTGCTCAGAGGTATTGCGCCTAACAAGCCTCCTGCAAGACTACAGTTTCCCCATTAGATAGGTCAGCCGAGAGCCTATAAGTCAAATACTGGATATACATCCATTATGAGGGACTAGATAGACTCTAGGTAAGCATGCATACCCCGCAACAGGCGGCAGACCACCACCGCCACTTCCACCCTTCGCAGCCGGATCTTGAACAAAAGGTTCTCCATCCCAAAGGAGTGCAGCACCTCTGTACCACTCCGCAAGAGTTTCTCGATCCCAAATATCTTGAAACTCGGTGTTTGGAACCGGAATTAATTCCGTCCCTGTGAATCCTGGGAATTTGGATATCGTTTCTGTGGATGGGTATAACGTATTTTGCAGGAGACATTGAACGCTTTCAACGGTCAAGGGGGCTTTTGTAAGATTTTCTAGGCAGATCTTGGGTTTTGATATTTGTTAGTAACGTTACTCAATCTCCGGTGCAAGATTGGGGGAGGGAGTCAAAAATATACATAAAGATGTGAAGTCTCTGATTCTGAACTTGTGTCGTCACTATAGGTGAAAGTATAGTCCCCATATTCTTCATTAATGTCAATCTCTGCATCGTCTTCTGGCCGAACCGACTTGTTTTTAAGGGCCAAATCAATAACGCTAAGTAAGTTTTCGTTTATCCAATCCTTGTACCCGTCATTACTGTTCTTGTTTCGGAACTTTGGGTTGGAAATTATCAGATGACATGATTCTTGCGATAGGTTTTCGTTGTATATCTGGTTGTTTGAAAGCTCAGAGCCGTTTGTTGAATCATCGGCATCGGATTTCTTAGTGTCAAGGCCATTTACTTTCGACGCGGATATTTCGTTCGATCTTATATTATCACCATATTAGACCCAAGCCAAAATTAGAGCCCCCGGTCAACAAATCTTCAACGATCAAGGGAGAAATAAAATAAAATAAATAAAAATCCTCACTCTACAGTCTCCCCATTCCCAGAATCAGCATCTGGTACATCCGGCGCGACCAAAACATCCACCGTCGAATTCTGAGATCCACCGTTCGAATTCGTTCCATTTACCAAAACATCCGAAACACCATTCGACAGTTTTGAGGATTTAACCTGTTCGAGGTGTTTAAGATATTTCTGACATAGCTCCTGTAATTTCGTAGCCAACAGTTCAAGATTCGCTTCCCATTCGAAAGTCAGCAATTTCAGTGCCAATTGAAGTTGTACCAAAAACCGTTCAGCCTCGATATCAAACGGTTCTTCCGAAGTTTCCGACATAATGTATGTTTATATATATAACCCCAATACCCTCGACCGAATTAAAAGGACACGATTAAAAATCGTCTACGAATGTTAAGATTCACTCCATAGGAAGCCCGAGAAGAGGGTGAGGAGAAGGGAGGGGCTCATTTATATCCACTTTGTGGAACCCACAGGAGGTTCCGAGTCTCGATCGATCCCCTTGCTTGATTGACCAACCAGAAGACCCTCTCACAAAAAAAAACTCCATCCATTTTGTACTAGTAACTTATCGAGGAAGTGCTAATCCCCAATCGGAAAGGGACCCGTGTGCGGTCGCACTTCCTGAATGTGGAATCCACCCCCACCATTGGTTCAACGCCCCGCATAGTGGTTTAAAAAAAAGAGCGCCAGTGCACACCTTGCAGGATGCATCAGCTTGAATTTCGATCTGAGGAATGGTGATCTTGTGAGAAAGTAGGAAAGATAACCTGGGTCACAAATTGCGCGGTCTTTACCGTGAGATAGATGTTAAACTTCCGAGGAACCCGATTTTCTTATTCTTGTGGCCACATGCATATGTGGCCACTGGAGACCTTGGTATCCCAGAGAGGATAATAGGTGCATGAAGCGGTCAATAATACCACACCCAAAATGTGTTGAACGGAGGTTGGGGGCTTGTTCGCTTCGGTAAATTAAGCGGATGGCTGGGAAAGAAGAGGTCAACCAGAACGGGCAAGCCAATGTCGTCAGCGTGCACCACCAATTGCGAGCTGAACCGCCCCGAAATCCGGGGAATCGAATTCAATTCCTTTTCCTTTAACTTATTTTGACTGAAGTAAACCGAGTCCAGCTGCTGTAGAACTGGAATTGGACACCACAATATGAAGTGGACTTTTCTTTCCGTTTTAACTTGTGCGAGTGCTGTCTGTGCACGTGCATTAGGAGGGGATGGAGGACCTATTGTGAGCTTCAAGTAAGTTTATTTTCAATTATATTTATTTCGTCGGTAGATTGTTGATGAATCTATGCATCGTTTATGCACCTTCCTTTCTATCGGAGCTCCACATGATGTTTGGGTGTGAACACGTCGGTTAAGAGGATTGCATTGCATCGGGTACCTGGTACCTATTGGAGTATATATATATTCCAAGTCCCTCCCTCGCCCCAGACGTCGATGTCTAAATCTTAAGTTTTAGAACTCGATATAATTCTTTCCTAGACGACATCAAGAAATACAGTCTTTCTATACATAAAACTAATCATGACATACGGCGTTAGGAAGCTTCTCGGATCTCCCCGATTATCTAGTGCAGTACCAAATCCTGCAGGGGTACGTTGTATCTTCTAGTTTCTCACAAACCTAAAATCAAATCCCCAAAACTAATACGGTGTAATGCAATGAATGGCCTAGACACTTGCACTCTTCTCGTCTTCAAAATACAGTTTTGACAAACATGACTCTACCAAGAGCGTCCATGTGGTCGACATCACCGTCCCCAACGGTGAAGTTACAAAGCTATGGGATGATAAAAGTGTAGCAGAGACCGTATGGCTCGGAATCGGTGATTACATTGGATATCTCAAGGCCAACGGAACGAAATCAGAACTATGGATTTCGAAAGCCACGAATGATGTCGAAAATGTTATTCAAGAATCCCAAAAGGTGTATGAATTCCCCGGTGAGGTTTCAAACCTCAAGTTCAAAGCTGTCGGTGAGGCTATATACTTCATAGTCTCTGCTCCAGCTTTCAAAGACGGCTCGATCTACTCTGCAGATACAGCTCCCAAAAAACATTCTTCTGGTCGAGTTTACACCTCCCTATTCGTCAGACATTGGGACGAATGGGTCTCAGAATACAAATCAAACCTCTTTTCTGGTGTCATCGCCCGCGGCACCACCGGCGACTTCGAGGTAGTAGGAGATCTTACAAATCTCCTTCACGGAACAGAGCTCGAATCACCAGTTGGACCATTCGGCGGCACTGGTGATTTCGATATCTCTCCGGATGGAAAAAATGTTATCTTTTTATCAAAGGCTCCAAAGTTGGATCTCGCGCAGAATACTGCTACATACGTCTACGCGGTCCCATTCACCGGTGGTTCCGAACCTAAGGCTATAAACCCGTATCACGGCGCTACTATCTCCCCGCGCTTCTCGCCGGATGGTAGTAAAGTGGTATACCTCCAAATGAGAGAAAACGGATACGAAGCCGATAAAAACGAGATTTTCATCACAGAGTTCACTCAAGACTACAACTTCGTCATCACACAAGTTGCTAAACACTGGGACCGTTCTCCAGGATCAGTCACCTGGTCTGCCAATAACAACTACCTCTACCTAATCGGTGAAGACCACGGTAGAGAAAAAGTCTGGATCCTCCCAATCATCTCCACCGCCCCGGCCTCAAAACCAAGCCTGGATCCTACCCCAATCACATCAGAATTCTCCGCGAACGACCTCTACGTCATCGGAGACTCCGAAAACCTCCTTGTGTCCGTTTCCTCTTACACAAGTCCAACATTCTACCTCATCATCTCCGCCACCGATGGAAAAGTCCAGGATCTAACTTCTCCTCTCACAAAACTTCATGATACCCCTGCTTCTACCGAACGAGGAACCTGGCACGGCCTCTCCCGCAGTCAAGTCTCCGACTTCTATTACCCGGGCTCAGATGGGTATAAAGTCCACGCCTGGATTATCAAACCCTCGTTTTTCGACTCCTCAAAGAAATACCCATTACTATTCCTTATCCACGGCGGTCCCCAGGGCGCCTGGAATGATGGATGGAGTTACCGCTGGAATCCCGCCGTAATGGCAGAACAAGGCTACGTTGTAGTCGCATTCAACCCCACGGGCAGCACAGGATACGGTAAAGACTTCACCGATAGGATCCAAAACCACTGGGGTGGTCGACCCTTCAGGGATCTAGAATTAGGGTTCGCATACCTTGAAAAACATTATGGAGATTTCATCGATACTAAGAACGCTATTGCTGCTGGAGCGAGTTACGGTGGGTATATGATTAATTGGATTGCTGGGCAGCCGTTTGCGAAAAAGTTCAAGACGTTGGTCTGTCATGACGGAATTTTTAATACGTTGAATATGTATGCGACTGAGGAGTTGTGGTTTATTGATCATGATGTGAGCTTTCCTATCTTGTTTCTTGATGGCCTTGTTACAGGACTAGTGATACTAATAAATTGGGAATATATAGTTCAAAGGCCAAATCTTCGACCACCGGGAACACTTTGAACGCTGGAACCCCCTCGGTCACGTCAAACACTGGTCCACCCCAATGTTGATAATCCATAGTTCGAAGGACTATCGAATCCCGATCAGTGAGGCATTGGCAGCGTTCAATGTTCTCCAAATCAAGGGTATCAAGAGCAAACTGTTGACTTTCCCGGATGAGAATCATTGGGTATTGAAGCCGGAGAATAGTCTTGTATGGCATCGTGAGGTTTTCAATTGGATGAAAGAGTTCTCGGGAGTTAGTGGGGAGAGGTTGGGTGAGGAGGAAGAAGGGGAGGCGGTTGAAGTGGCGAAGGGGTTGAAGGGGGTTAAGTTGAGTGGAGAGGTGGGTCAGGATATCTTGAGGGACGATTAAGCATGTGCGGTCTGGTTACTACCAAACTGAAAAGTCTATTTCTAATAATTAATTTGGATTATTGTATTTCTACCACGTTGTGACGGTTTCACTAGGGCTATAGTTATAGTTGATATCAAGCAACCAATATATCCAATAACCTGGAAAGTATTCGGTGTTAGAGTGATTATGTGGTGATTCATTAGATATATCTAAATATATCGAGTGTATGTCCGAGCGCCTTGCAGCCCGATTATATGTATGTACAGTTCCTCCAAATCATGGGTATCCAATCCTACCATCCCTTATATCAAAGTAGCCGGCAACCCCTCTCCCGCCTCTAAACTACCCACCCTCTTAACCTCCTCCAAAAACCACCTCATATCCTCAGGGTCCACAAACGGTGTAATACCATGTCCCAAATTAACAATATACTTCTGCTTCCCGCCTCCAAATCCACCAATCATCCTTTCGACCTCATTCGTAATAGCTTCACGAGTGCCGTATAGTGCACCAGGGTCCATATTTCCCTGAAGCGTTACTCTTCCATTCGCAATCTTAACTGCTTCCGCTGGATCATGTAGCCAATCGAGTCCGACAACATCATATCCAGAATCGCAGAGATCGTCGAGGGCGTACCATGCACCCTTGGCAAAGACGGTCATGGGGACCGGTTCCGCTCCCTTGGATTTGATAACCTCTGGAAGACGTTTGGAGATTTGTCGGAGGTATGGGAGGGAGAAGATCTTGAAATCCGAAGGGCTAAGTTCGCCGGCCCAGGAGTCGAAGATTTGGATCAACTGTATTCTCAATTAGCTTTCTATCCCCTGAAGTCAGTAGTTTAATATGGTTGTAATGTACCTGAGCCCCAGCAACCACCTGTTCAGCACAATACTCCACCACGACATCCGTAATCATCTGTAACAACTTCTTACTCTCCTCCGGGTATCTAAACACCCAAGTCTTAACCTGAATAAACATCTTACTCCCCCCACCTTCAATCATATAACTCATCAAAGTCCACGGTGCACCACTAAACCCAATCAAAGGCACCAACCCATTCAACTCCCTTCTCGTCAAACTAATAGCATCAAAAACATATCCCAATTCCTTCTTAACATCCACATTCGCATTCAACTTCTCCAAATCCTCTGGTTTCCTTAACGGGTTTGGAAACGAAGGTCCTTTGTGTTCGATCATTTCTACAGTCATACCCATTGCCTGAGGTATGACTAAAATGTCGGAGAATATAATGGCGGCATCGAGAAGGTTTTTGTACCGAAGTACCGGCTGGAGGGTTATGGTGCAGGCAAGTTTGGGGTTTCGACAGACGGCGAAGAAGTCGTTTTTACCCTTGGCTTCATGGTATTCCGGGAGGTATCTGCCAGCTTGAGAGGATGGGAAGGGTGGTTAGGTTATTGAGCATGAGTAGGGTCGGGGTTATAGGATTATAATATGAGGGCGCTCACCTTGCCGCATTACCCACATTGGGGGACGTTCGACCGGCTCGCCTACGGAAAAAGTACGGATGTCAGCGGGGTGTTCACGTAATGACGAAATAGAAGGTAACATACCTCTGGCGGCACGGAGGAGTAAATCATTTTGCATAGGTGGGAAGTCCGTCATCTTTGTGAATCACAATTAAACTGAGAGGGTATATATCGCGGTGGTTGTAAAGTTAGTATATTATCAGGTAGGAAGTCTGGGGATTCCAGTACTAGCGCTAGTAGAGGGGTTTTGGAGAAAACTTGCAGGGTTAATGCGGCAGCCGAGGCTCGGGCATCGGCAACACATTTTAAGGTCAAACTACCACAAAGTACAACCTTAACTTCAAGCTGAGTGAGAGACGACGTCATGATCATTGGAGTTAAAGTCTAATCTAGATTCGAAGAAATATTTTTATTTAAATAATACATGGAATAAATACTCTAGTGTATGACTCTTATAATGTGATTTTGAGTCTGAGTCTTATATTGCTGTATCCCTTTCGCAATATATATTGTCTTTTCATCGCCCATACAATACTGTATTCTCTATCTACTATAGTCTTCAAAATTAGCATCTTCAGTCCCTACAGTATACAATTTTAAGAGTATAGTATAGTAGAGTCAAAAGTGTACTCAAGATACATATATCGAACTCTAATAGTTGTAGGACGCAGCACCAAAGCTAAGGTCCTTCAGGCCAGCCTCTTCAAAATACCACAATGCGGATGCGTTGTCGTAAATTTGGCCTCATCCGTAGACGTCACTTCCTTATCTCACGACGTCTCTTCTTATAATATATTACTTCAAGATCATCTATACTCATTATAAACCCGAAATACAAGAATCCAAAGTCCGAAGAAGTGCAATTCTGGAAGTAATCCCGAACAGAGTTCCCGATCTTTAACTCAATTCAGGCACGTGGTTCGTCCCCCAATCAAACGATGATCTTCAAAATTCCTATATATAAAACTAACTCACCGGTTCTCTCCAACCACATCTCCTCACAGCCAAACCAAACGAACCTTAACTCACCCATCATCATCATCGTCACCACATCGCCAAACCAGCTACTCTCCTTAACCATCATATCCATCAGAATCAAGGAAAACAAAGCAAATAGAAGGGAAGGACAAAAACCCTCACAATGCCTCGACATGCCTTCAGTCTAGCGATCCGAACCCTCTCTCGGGGTGTAGGAGTCCGCTATATCCACCTCCCACCACGTATCCTCCCAGTCTCCATCCCACAATCCAGACGAACAAAGCTATTACCCATTACTCCCATTATCGTAGTAAAAGGAGGAGGGTATATCAACGGAAGGAGAACATACTGCGACGACCTCTCCGGAAACTCGAGTTTTAGCGGAAACTGGGCGAATGATTTTTATGATTTTGATAATACTACCACTACTTCTGGCAATTCAACGTCTCAACCACCGATGTCGGCGCCACCAGCTTCGTTTTGGAGTAAACTGCCGGATTATACAAGTACAATTCAATCTAAATCCCAAGAGGCAGATACAAAAGAAACCACTTCATCATCACAACCACCAAAAAGTAGTTTCTCGGATGAAGACCTAGAAATCATCAACCAAACCGCCGCCATCACCGCCACAATCACCAGCCCTCCTAGAAATAAATTTACAACAAAAGCCCCAGAAGAGCAAGAAGAAACCTCCCATATCATCCAAAAGACCGTCGGAGAAATAACTAAGCACATGAAATTCCCCGATCCAGACGTCTGGGCGGATGCACCCGATTCTATGGACAAGAATACTACCACCAGCCGCACCCCGGAATTTGCAACAGCAGGATCGGCGGTATCCACGATAGCGAGGAAGTCCTAAACTGAAGGCTTTGTGGGTGAGAGATCTGGGAATGGGGGTTTATAACCCCAAATACACAGTTCAATCACTGTCTAGTCTTGTGCGGTATTCTTTTTGATTGCCAAAACAAGGCTGATCAGGGCAGTGTAGTTAAAAAGTATGAATTCATACCGCAGGAATTATGTCAATTGATACCACTCTGTTATAGCCAACTAACCTCTCCCTTTCCATCGTAAAATATATCTTAAGGAAAAAAACTCAAATCATTCTACGTGTTTTCTACCATTGTATAAGTCATAGATATAAGTATCAATAAGAGTGTTTTTTTTAGCAAAGTAAGCCGACTTACATCTTCCCGATATGCATGGGAAGATAGAATTTGCAATATAATTATAAGAGATTTAATTAACCAAAGTTAATAAATAAAATACAAATACTAAGCTACCTTGAGTGCTCCCGTTTAGGGAATTCCTAGAGTAGGCGTAACTCAAAATCAAAAACTAGAATAACTAATAGATTGAGCCTAATACAGAATACCACGTAATTTTTGATGTGGTAGAGTAGCCAATACAATGATGAATCCAGTCACTTTTTCTTCTTTCCCCAGTCAATACAACGGTCAAGTTGCACGGCATTGACTCAATTCACTCAGCTAATTGTAGATCAGAACCGAGATCCGGACCCCGCACTAACCAGCCCCCATATCTTGGCCACCCCCATCTCTTCGGCCATGCCTCTCCGCACTTGTAGCAGTATACATTTTCATGCTGGTTGGATGGGAGAAACCTGCCGCTCCTAATAGCATCCACCATATACGTCACAGTATGAGCACCGGTCTTAAGAGCCGTTGACACAACGTCATCGAAACCGGAGAGTTTTCCACACCCGGTACAAACTACCCTGGGGCCATTCATATTAACGCCCAGAACCCCGAGGGATCCAAAGTCCGACTGGAGAAGCTCGCTCAAATTTTGTTGCTCTTCGGGACTATCGGTTGGCCAGAAGTGTACCTCTTCATCGCCAGGCTGGTTGGTGTTCGGGCTAAATGAGAAAACAGTTAGTTAAACCACTCAGTCTTCAAGTAAGATGCCAATCAAGGCATCCTCGACCATTACATAATACTCACTATTCTGAACTTGGGTTTTGAACCGGTGGAGACGCCATGGGTTCTAGGGATCTTTAGGGACGAGCGGCACTTGCTGTTGATATATGTATATATAATTTAAAGTGGGTATATAGGTGTGAATGTCAGGATATTGCAATTGAATGATTCCTTGAACTGATTCGGTTTATAAATTTATTCTAGACTTGTGGTAGGAATTGGGTTGGCTTTATAGACATTCCCTCCTTCAAACTGGCACAGACATTCCCTAGGCCCTCCTTCAAAAGAAGAGGGCAACTTCTTTTACTAACATGAAATCTCACGCTATATCGTCGAAGCTTGACCATAGAATCCACGGCCATGCGTCTATGTAACATTATACAGGCTTCAATTTTCTACCACAGCTAGGTCACTCAACACATCTGTCAGTAACTACTGTTGTCTTCCTGGTGTATATATGATATGCATGGTTTGCAATAACGCTGTGAGCAGAGAATAGAATCCGCTATTGATTGGCTGCGACTCTGTCGCTTTTTCTTTTGTTGAAGAGAATTTCTCAGAAATTCGAGGATTTGGGGCGGCTGGCATTTCCTTGTACTGCATGCAGAAGCCACCATCCTCCAAAGGATACCACACTACATCCCGATATCCCTACGCCTACGGATGCACATCCGATGCCAATGCTAAAAATGCTGAAATAAGGTATCGGTATCAGAAGGGTTCTCTGGCTTCTATCCAAGACCCGGTATCAGCTCAGGGATATCCAAAAACTCATGGCCTTATCTGCAGCCGTACCCATGGGCCCACAAGGGCTGACCTACTTTTTCCTTATACTTGTGCTTGTTACAGAAACTAAACTTGATACTTCTGACCCTCTTCCAATATTAATCTCCCATCACGAAAACCCTCATTACACCGCTATATCAATTATATTATGTTATAATTATTTTTTCGATAGCCATGGCCGACCAAGATGATTCTGAAAAGTACGGCCTTTTCTTCCTTAACGAAGACCAATTTAACCGGCTGGACGAAACAGAAATACTATACCCAGTAGACATCGTCGCCATACACGGCATAAACGGCAGTGCCTACGAATCTTGGAGACATATGAATGGTACATTATGGTTACAGGATTTATTGCCTGAAGATTTACCAGGATGCCGGGTTTTCACCTACGGCTATTCATCAGCAACAGCATTCGGTTCTTCGGCTGAAGGATTGGACAATACCGCCTTCGCAATTTTGCTAGAGCTGAATTTTCAACGACCGAGTATTAAAGTATTGAACTAGACGCCTCAAGATCAGAAAAATACCGATTGCTAACTCCCGGTGACTCACCTTTTAGGAACAATCTCGACCCGTAATTTTCTTAGGTCACAGTATTGGTGGGATATTGGTCAAGCAAGTACTACTAACCGCTGCAAATTATATTATAAACCGCCTACAGAGTTTCCGAGACGTACTAAGTCAAGAAATAATTTATATATAGGTGATAAACTTAATCACTACCGATCTGAGTTATTACGCTGGAATAAGCGACTGTGTACGCGGAATTGTCTTCCTAAGCACCCCGCATCGATTTTCCCATAAAGCTAGCTTTTCTGAGGCATTGGAAGAGATAACTATGGTTGCTTCTGATGATAATGACATCAGAGTGCAAATGAGGGGTTTTATAGGGACTAACTATCCACTACTGGATAGTATAACCTCAAGATTCAGAGAAAGGGTCCCGGCAGCGATGCATATAATCTCCTGCATTGAACAGAATACCCCACCCGGTTTTAGATCTAGGGTAAGACCACTGACACCGCTTTTTTTTGCCTAAGACACTCCATTGACGCAACCCTCTCCCTACTCACCAGATTGTGGATGATGTTTGTGGGTGGATGAATCACCCACAGGAAGATGTTATCTGGATATCATCAGACCATTTAAATGTCTGTCGTTTTAAGGACCGGGAATGTAGCGGCTACTTGGAACTTATCTCAAGGCTTCAGAAATTGGCTTTCGCACCTCCCCCGGAGGTGAGAACATCTGGCTATAAGCCCGCAGGCAAGAAAGACGGCGCCTCCCAAGCTTCACCCGTCTACAACAAACGCTCAACTACAAATTGGGCCCGTGCAAAATCACTATTGCCCACCCTGCTGCTTCTGCTGCTATTACTGCTGCTATCAGTACTATTAATACGCTCTTAAGCCGAAAAACTTCTTCACCAATGGAAGGCTAGAAATATTGAATCTTTTTTTGTAGATTTAAAGCGCGCCGCCCTAAAATCGAGCATAGCCTTTTAACTAGCTATTCAGATTATGATAATTTGAACAAAAAAGAATCCGCTTCATAAGCAGTTACTTCTCATATTTAATATCTGCGGGGGCAGTTAAAAAATCGGTTTTTTACAGACTGCAACAGGGGTAGGGGTCCCTCTCTTAAAATTGCCCCGGACTTATCGAACAATGCAGCGATTAGGATTGGTACATACATGTACATACTTACCAATCACTGCACGCCAAACTAGTATGCATATGCATATGCATATTCTAGTGTGTTATCTGAGCAACCTTGTCGCAATTGCAAATGTGTATAGCCTTGCCAGCCCCAAGTTATACGGCCGTGGTGAGCCCCCCCCTATCATGATCAGCGCTGACCTGGGAGTATTCCCCGCTGCACTGCTTTGTCGAAAATCCTTCGAGACAGCAAAATATCCCCTCTGCGCTGGTAGTTTTTCTCACCACAGAAGTACTAGTGTCGACATTTAGGTCCAGCGAGTATAGTAACAAAATAATACGAATCTATCCTACCGTTTCATCTTGTTCCAGCGCAGTTCAGATTTAGTACTACCAGCCTTAGCTATATCTGATATTTGGTTATAACGTTACCAACTTCGAGATATACGCATTTACATCATTACCTATCTATATCTATCCCGCGCGGCCGCTTAGTCCCCAAATATTGTCCTTGATTATCCCCTAATCACTATGGACCTAGACGGCGACAGGCCAAAACTACACCATAATGCATATACAGTGGGTTGGGTCTGTGCCCTCACCAAAGAATTCACAGCGGCATGTACAATGCTAGACAAGTTCCACGAAGATCTCGACACACCAGCCAGCGACGACAACAGCTACTTCCTCGGGAGCATCGGTCCTCATAACGTGGTCATCGCCTGTTTGCCAGAAGGGTTAATGGGTACCACCCCTGCCGCCACGGTCGCAGTTCGGATGTTTTCCACCTTTACAAAATTAAGGTTTTGTCTCCTGGTTGGGATCGGAGGCGGGGTACCTAGTCCGGAGCATGATATTAGACTAGGGGATATCGTAGTCAGTGTACCCGCGGGTCAACATGGTGGTGTGGTACAATGGGACTATGGAAAAAGCGAAGATGGAGGGAAATTCCGACGTACGGGGACGCTGAATAGACCGCCTGCTGTTCTAACCGGTGCTGTTGCAAAGCTTGAGACACTTCATAACCTGGGGAGGAAGAAATTCCCTAGATATTTAAAGGAGATTCAAGAGAAATTTCCCGAGGGCACTTTGGCATCCTATGCTCACGAAGCTTCGATGGAAGATACCTTATTCGAGGCGAATTACTCACACATCCCCGGAAATCCATCGTGTGACCAATGCGATCCCTCCAAAGCGGTTAGATATAGAAAAAATCGACCGGGCTCTGGTCTCAATGTCGTCCATCGAGGTGTGATCGCATCCGGAAACCAGGTTGTTAAGGATGCGATGAAAAGGGAGGAGATTAGACAATGTATTGGCGATATTCTTTGCATAGAAATGGAAGCAGCAGGCTTGATGGGTGAATTTCCGTGCATTGTTATCAGAGGCATTTGCGATTATTCCGACTCTCATAAAAACAAAGGGTGGCAGGAGTTTGCGGCAGCGTCTGCCGCTGCTTATGCTAAAGAGCTGCTTACTGTTATAACGCGAGGCGAGACGGACAGCTTAACTGCGGCCAGTGAGATAATTATTCAGAGTAAGTAGTTTATTCCGCGATAGGCCAGGGAAATGAGATTGATGGCGGCTGGTTATATATCAGGGCTGTCTTCAGGGCCACCCAGAATTTTGAAGATGTACTGATTAGTCAAACAATGGAGAATATACTTTTATAAATTTATATATTTGCTGACCATATGGGCCTGGAATAGACCTCGAAAAATGTGTCACGAAAGCCCATCAGAATAGCGATGAAATCAAGGCGCAAAATTCGTGCTTACAATCTCTCCGGACAACCACTTATGAGAACTTCAAAGATATAAACCCCAATTGCGCTCCAGGTACTTGTCAATGGTTCCTACGACACAAACGGTACCAACAATGGGTAAATAGTAGAGATTCCAGCCTGCTATGGGTCACAGCCGATCCCGGCTGCGGAAAATCCGTGCTATCAAGGAAACTGGTAGACGGCGAATTGAGAAGTAAAGAGAATCTCAAATACGGCTATTTCTTCTTCAAAAACCAATATAGGGAGCAACGAAGTCCGGAAAATGCTCTCAGTGCCATTTTACATCAAATTCTATCCCAGGACAAATCCTTGATGAAGCATGCCATGCCCGAATTCGCTAAGGACGGGGCGAAGCTACCTTCCTGTTTTCAAAGTATGTGGAGGATTCTGCTGAGAATAGCTGCGGATCCAAATGCTGGGGAGATCGTATGCGTCCTGGATGCTCTGGATGAATGTGAAGAATCTGGCAAAGAGAAGTTGATAACCCATCTCAAGGAATTTTATAATAGCAACGACCTCGTGCGCCGTACCAAACTGAAGTTTCTGGTTACAAGTCGGCCTTACATCGAACTCGAATGGCAATTCATGAGTTTCAATCAATACTCTACCGAAGTACGATTAGCAGGAGAAAATCAACTAGAAGCTCAGGCTATTTCAGAGGAAATTGGACTCGTTATCGAAGAAAGATTGAAGGAAGTCCGTAGCCACTTGCCTTCAGATAACCCGGCTTTGTACGAGTACCTGAGGGAGTCGATTTCCAATATTCCTCATCGGACATACCTATGGGTAGCTCTCGTGTTCGATTTCATCTCCCAGTCAGTGAAAGTCGGCACTAAAACACAGCTACGCCATCTAATCGATAATATTCCTCCAACGCTTGATGCTGCCTATGAGGCGATTTTAAATCGGAGCCCGAATAAAGTCGAGGCCGAGTTGATTCTCGAATTGACTATCGCTGCCACCAGGCCTCTAACCTTACGAGAAATGAATATCGCCATAGAACTCGAATCTCAAGAATCACAGGAACAACTTGATTTGGAATCAGACAGCTCGTTCACCCAACGGGTGAGAAACGTGTGCGGCCTCTTCGTCACGGTTATAGACGATAAAATCTTTCTCATCCATCAAACAGCGAAAGATTTCTTATTGTCTAATGCCGATACTAGCACCGACATAAAGAATAAAGATTGGAAGCACTCAATCCACCCAGAACTTTCAAATCTAGCCCTTGCCAGAAAATGCATATCGTATCTTCGATTATCAAACTTTGTTGACGACCCACTAGTCCTACCACCACTCAGCAGCGATACTTTTCCTTTACAGGGCATCCTCCAAGAATACGCAACCAAATATCCGTTCCTGGATTACGCCGCAAGATTCTGGCCATTTCACTTCAACAAATCCAACATTTCGGATCCAGGAGATCCAGTGTTAGAAGCCGCCATTTCCCTGTGTAACCTCGAGTCCGAGGTAAATTTAACATGGTTCCAAGTTTATTGGACGATTGGGATCAACCGAGCCGGCAGATGCCATCAAGAATACACGAACTTCGAGTTAGTAAGTTTCCTCGGATTATCGACGTTGGTAAAACAGCTGTTAGGGAATGGAAGCAACGATATCGATGCATCTGCTTCGGACACACTAGGGATGACCCACCTGATGATAGCAGCCCAAGCAGGTAGCATCGGAGTGATTAAACTACTCCTTAGCCAACCCGGCGCCAATCCTAATTTTCGAAGCAAAAAGGACGGATGTACAGCGCTCTACTGGGCAATAAGAGTAGGAGGTCCGCAAGCAGCACAACTACTACTCGAAGAAGTTCCTGATATAGAAGTTAATATCAAAGACATGAAATTTAATCGACCTTTGCTATCATGGGCAACGATTAAAGAACAAGAGACGGTAGTGCGCTTGATGCTACGTTCTAAAGATATTCAACCAGACGCTATTTGTAACAGCGGTCGAACAGCTCTCTCATGGGCGGCCGTAAGCGGGTACACGGAGATTACTAAAATGTTGTCGAGAAGATCCGATGTTGATCTAAACGCAAAGGATTCCTACCACGGCCGTACTCCCTTGATATGGGCTGCCGAGAAAGGACATCTAGCGGTAGTCGAGGTACTACTCAAGAATCCTCGAACAAATCCAGACATGAGAGACTCCAAATACAACCGAGCCGCACTCTCATGGGCGGCAGAAGGTGGCCACGAACAGATAGTCAAATCGCTCCTCCGGAATAAAAAAGTCAACATCAACTCTCAATCAAAAAACGGAGAAACCGCACTGTCTTTCGCAATAAGACATGGCCGAACAGATATTATGCAATATTTACTCCAAAACCAGGCAGAAGGTATAGACCTCCAAGACACCGAGTTTGGAAGAACGCCACTATCGTGGGCGGCAGGGCTGGGACATGAACATATCGTGAGAATCCTATTAGAGCATCACGAGGTGAACGTGGAATCCAGGTGCAACAAATATGGAAGGACTCCACTCTTATGGGCAGCCATCGGCGGGCATAAAACCATCGTCGAACAGTTACTAACAGCCGGTAGAGCCAACCCTACGGCCAAAGACTCCAAATCCGAGCAAACCGCATTATCCCTAGCAGCTGAAATGGGACATATTGAGACTATAAAAACGATCCTAACAACATCCCCAGATACAGCTGCTAGCGCAATCGATAACCAAGGATTCACCCCACTAATGAGAGCAGCTAATAGCGGCTACGGGAGCGTGGTAAAATACCTACTCGACCAGACTCACATTGACCCAAACGCATACGATCTCAGACACAAGCGCACCGCATTATGTTGGGCAGCTATGAGAGGTCATGCGGAAGTAGTTCAGATTCTACTAGACCACGGCAGCTCCGATGTTAGTCATAGATCCAAATGTGGGAAGACAGCTCGAATGCTGGCAAGTGAATCAGGATATAAAATTCTTTCGGAAGATATTGCTAGCTATGAATCTATTCGGCAAGATAGAGATCCTCGACAAGGGCAGAAGAGACTCCGGGACTTGGAAGACAATAATACCCAAACTCTTGCAAAGCGGTTGCATATTTGATTTTCTTTTCTTTTCTTTTTGTTAAAGGCGTATGTACACGGATTAATCAATCCTTCTCACCCTTAGGGATTCCAAGTAATATTTACTTAGTTTAGACTGTATCATCAACTCACTTGATATCTTATAAACACAACCCTCCATTCCCCCCCCCTCCAAAATACCTACCTCTAACTCCAACTCTACAATTTTTCATATATGAACTTAACTGCAATCTACTTAGTAACCCCTAAAACCTTTCAAGATCCCACCAACAAATATCCACCAAAACCTAAGTCCACCAAAAATCCCCCCCCCCCCCCCCCTAACCAACCCAACCAACCCCACAGGATTCAAAATTCCGCATACCCCTACCCCCAAGTCCAAAGGAATACCCTTCACATGCCAGCCAGACCAAACCCACCGGCCGTCAAACAGGATTCGATATTATATTATATACATCATCCCTGTTTACTAATACAATATTCTAATACCCACCACCATGATTCAAAAATGCCACCTAAAAGAGGGGGAAACCGAAAAGAGAGGAAACCGAAAGGAAAAGAATACCAGTGTAACCAACATCATAATCATCTCAATAACGTAAATACTCTAACTCGAGCCTACAATACAATTAATCACTCTATAAAAGATATTATCGCCAAAAGCGTTAAGTAGTAATCTGAAAAACAGCAGTTCCTATATCCTGTTTAATTAGGTAGTTATCTCGAGAGTCTAGTACATGTATACACAACAGGATCAACATATCCACATCCATACCCGCATACATATCTTCATACGAAGATACTACTAAGATCTATAACTTGATTATAAATTTACTTATAATTACTTAACTAATCGATTCGCCCATATGGAAAACGTATACTCCATACCCATCCTTCCATCTTACCTCCCACACTTCAGAAACAAGTACACCAAATTGCAAATAGGTTCACCAAACTCATCAAACGGACCAGAAAATAAATAAATAAAAATAAAAATCTTTAATTCAGTTATATAAAGTATATACATATAATCCCCCCGCCTCTTCCTCCCCCTCATCAAAAAAATCCAGACACTATTCTTTTGGTATCTATCCATCATAAAAAAAACGAGCGTAAGAATAGTAATTGTTGTTTTGTTTTTCGCATGACAGAACAGATAGAGAAAAAAAGAAAGAAAAAAAAGGAGAGCCATAAAAAAACCATCTTGCATAAAAAAAAAAAACTACTCGATCGAAAAAAACACAGGATTAGAACACAGTCTGACCCCTTCATCTTGTCCCTCGAGTAGTATTTCCTTTTTTTTTTTTTTTTTTTTTTTGGTTATATATGTTATGAGCATGAGTATGCGAGTGTGTGTGTACTAATCCGCCGTTATAAGAATAATTTGTAAGGGAAAAAAAAACGCCGTAATTGCTCCTTCTCCCAGGCAGAATGGATAATGATAAAAAAAAGACATTAAGAAATTTAAAAAAAAAACACAAGCAATCCCGCGATAAAGGTATAGAGTGGTGGAGCTTTGCGCCCGAGTCAACGGCTCGTGATATAAGAGGGAAAGAAAAAACGCAAGCATGAAATGACAACGACGACTAAGAACCTCCCATTTAGGGTAAAGTTCCTAGAAAGACGAATTGGTAGTACAGTGCAATAGATGATATTATGCAGAAAGAAAAAACAGTTCGAACGCCCCGGACGGTAAAAGAAAAGAAAAAGAAAAAACTGTTCATTTGCACGCGTTCTCCTTTCAGATCCACCCGCCAACAGCAATGCTTTGTCCAGCAACAGGTTGTGGTGAGATCATGTGTGGCATCGGGATGGCGTGTCGCCTATCCGGGATCGTAACCGCCGGCTTCCTTCTCCTCTCCGGCACAAGGGGTACGACAGGAGAAGTAACAACTGGGGAAGAAACTTGTTCGTAATCGAATTCAATAGGGTAGAGAGCCACATCCCTAATGACATCCAAGTAATCCTTTGCTGAAAACTTCTGAAGTCCCTTTCGAACCATCACATCGTTGTCAACAAAGTCGAGTCCCATATCTTCAGCCAACTCCGAGACTTGAGCGAGTTCGTGAGCAAAAGGGTTAGTCTTGCTCGAGTTACGCTTCGGACCGAGTTTCAAGTTCGGGTTTGAAATTGATCTCCTCGCGGCCGAGACTCTCGGTGGTGGAGGAGGCATGGTCGACGGTGAGATAGTTGTTGGCGACGAATGAGAACCTAATGAGAGCCCGTTATATGCGGTAGGAGAGTTAGAAGGGCGAGAGTTTGATGGCATTGGTTGTGGTCCCTTGTAAGATGATGGCGTGGTTCCAAAATTCGAAGTGATCCTCCTCGGGTCGGGTGACTGGCTGGCTTCCTCGTTTTCGAGTTTGTAGCTATCGTGGCTAGATCCATTAGAGATCGACGAAGAAAGCGACGACGTGCTTCTGATCCTCTGCAGGCTGCCAGATTGACGACTGGAGATAGACATTCCTGCAGACTTTCCGATGCTAGATCTGGAATGACGAGGAATATGATCAGGTGGAGGAGTGGCAGGTGGAGTCAGAACGTCTGAGATCGCAAGTCCCAACTCTGGAGATAGTGGTCCTTTGACCGAATCTCCAATAGTGGAAGCCGGAGAGGGTGGTTGATATCGACTAGGTCTCGGGCTAACAAACACATCAACCTTTGGCTGAATCTTCTGCGACATTCTTTGAGGAGCAGAAGTAGGAGCAGCGGCTGGCATGGGATAATTAAAACTATTCTGATGTTGAGATTGCAAAGGAGAGTAGCCAATAGACGATGCCGATTTGCCTGTAGGACTGGGACTCCTGAGGGTAAGGGAATTGTAAGAGAGCATATTGGTGGAAGAAATGAGCTCTACGGGCGCTGATATTTGAAACTTTATGTTGTCCTGACTGCCACCGTGGGTACTGTTCCTCGATGATCGGCTAGATCTTAGGCTACCGAAACGGCTGCGGTCTGTTGGAGTCTCTGGAGGAGGGGAATCGCGCAAGTTCTTTGAGTTGCGATGGAACGCTTTGGAGGCTCGGGATATTCTTTCCATGTTTTCTTTTATATATATAGTAACCCAAGTAGGTATGTATATGAGAAAAGGGCTGTCGAAGTCCTTTGAGATTTGAGATTTGAGATTGAGATTGATTGATTTGGGTTGGATGTAAAAGGCAGCTGCCTTGTTGGGCTTAAGTCGAAGTTGTGAGCCTGGGCTGGCCTGGAGATTGAGGACGATTATGCGTTGCGAGATGCGAGTTTGTTGTTGTGAGGATCGGGTGTGTGTCTGCGTTGTTTGTTTCCACCTGTGAAACCAAAAAGATCCGATTTGAATGTGCCCGCGGTCTCCAAGACAAAGTCAATTCAATTGACAACCGATATGATATAACAATATCTACTTTTCTAAGAAGTACCTGTCGAAGGCTTCTCTAAATATATTCCCACCTCCTAGAAAAAGAAGAAAGAGAAAGAAAAGAAAGAAAAAAAATGTGGAGAAGGAAAAGAAGAAGTAGAAGTAGTAGAAGAGGAGTGTGAGGGGGTGGACAGCAGCCTGGCTATAAAGGGCAGTCTACCAAAAAAGGGAAGCCGTGCGGTGCGGGTGGTTGTTCTGGAAAGACGCTGAGGGTGTGCCGAAAAAATGACCAGGGCCTCCCAGCTATTGCCCGTCACTTCCTTCTCTTTCCTGCAGGGTCAACTGGCTAAAGGGAACACAGTCGTCCAACGTGACCAACGTTAGTTCGATTTTGGACTATGGAGAATCCGGTGGGTTTTGACAGGCAGCCTTCCGCACTTCTTTTTCAAGCCAGGTAACTAAATAAGTAAACTAGCCAGATGCACAGATGCACGGTGGTTGTGGTTGCGGGTGGGTGTTTAGTTAAGTATCAAATGCTGCAGGTCAGAAAATAAAGTGATCAAAGAATAGAACACAATGCAGCGCTTGCCGAGGAAATTCAACCAGCTAAGAAATACCGAGTTAGGCTAGAGTTGACGGTATTCCGAGGATGTAATGATTTTGGCGAAGATCCAGGGCTCTTGAAACAGCTGTCCAAGGGCGCGATTTCGATCAGGGGCTGTTTTTCTTCTTTTCCCAGGAAAGCTAGCTAGCGAGCAGGCAAGCTATAGCGCTATCGATAGAAAAAACCAACTTGTGAATGCTTGTGACAACGATGCTGCTTGTGAACGAAAAAAGAAGTAGAATATGTAGTCGGATGCAGCAGGCTATTTCTGGCCTTATCGATTGTTATATTTGTATCTGTCTGTATGTATAGAAGGGAGGGGTAAGAGAGAAAGAGAGTCGGCTTTCTCACGGCAGGTGCCTAGTTGGGTCTTCGTCTATCGGAAATGTGTTGTCGGTGAGGTGGTTCTCGTCTGGCCAAACAGGAAGGAGAAGATGAATGTATGAATGAATGGACGAATGATATGATATGGATAAAATATGCAAAAGAGCTGCTATCGATGATGATTATGATGATGATGTTCCTTTTTTTAAACCAAACAAATGCAAGAAACCGATTGCGTATGGATGTTAGTAATATGATGAATGTAGTCGTAAGATGCAAACCGCAGGCTGCTGCTAGTCAAGTCACTGCGATACTCGATCAAACTTCAATGATTTATTATTATTATTTCTTTCTTTCTTTCTTTCTTTCTTTCTTTCTCTCTCCTTCAAAATGTAGAATAAAATGCAATCATGAATAAATGCATCCAGCAACTATTCACACATGCAAAAAACAAAAAAAGGAAACACGAATGAGAGACAAAAAAATGGAAGGAGTGACCGAGACACCGAAACGAAAGGGAGAGAGAGAAGAGAAAATAGTGAGAGACAGACGACTCAAACGGAGGAGAACATGACAGGATGGCGGAGTATGAAAGGAGGGAGGGAGTTATCGAGACAAATATATCAGCCCACCGCCCACCACCAATACGATACGATATACATAGCACATACAATACATAGTACGGCGCAGACTTTCAAAGAAAAAAAAACTAAAAGCTGATTCGATTCGTGAAAAAGGAAAAGAAAAAAAAAGTTTTACAGTCTTCCGGTCTCACATACTTTCCGGGCTCGTGCGGTGAGACGAGTCAACCTTTCTCTTTTCCTTTCTTTCCCGAGCTGAGGTGCTTCGTGCGACAGCTGTCCGAAGGGAACTCTCGTTTTTCTTTACATTTTGCCTTTTGAGTTCAGAGCATTGACCGGCAAAGGAAACGTCAATAATTGGCTCGTTCACCGTCTTTGGACGTTGAATTTTTCTTCTTCTTCTCTTCATAAACTTCGTTATCATGATGCGCTGTAACTATAACTACATGTATACAGATATAAATTAATAGCCTCCTGCATCTTCCATGCAAGAAAAGCCGAACAAAAAGATGAATCGAATCGTGCCAGATGTCGCGAGAAGTGTAATGCCGGCACGGTGGGGGACTCGGTACCGGTACCTTGCAGGTAATACCATGCGACTAGCTTCGGATCCAGTATCGCTCAGATGTCTATTTGATACACTACAGCGGAAAAGGGAGGTAAGTACAAGGTACTAGCAATAATCACGATATCTAAAGTATGAATGTAAAGTACTCACGAAAACGATATTCGAAGACTCTAGACACATACATAGTACACACGGGAAACTGCGAGCTCGTGCTAATTTAATTTTAAATTTTTAAAATTTTTTTTAAAGAATCCCCGTACCTGCATAGACGACCAGCTCATCGATGCTGGTACAATGTCTGTCTATAACCTTCGAAATCCACATGTCGACGTGGTATCCCATGAAAGGACCGAAAAAGAGAATTTCCCCTTGCATTCCCCCACATATCATATAAACTCTGTATCCCACCGCTTTTTTCTTCTTTTCCCCAATGGCAAAGACATTCCCAAAAGTATGTATCATCTAGATAAATAAGTCAGGACATGTATCTCTACTCGCTGACTCGGTCCAAAAGAGTCAGTCCAGCAATGCATTCCCAACGACTTATACGACACAACTCGCAAGCTTGTCATACTCCACCCCACCCCTACATAGCACCCCTATAAAACCCACCCAATAATATGCACAAACGTTGGTTCCCCCCTCGTAAGGTGATGCAAAGAGGTCAGATCCACCGCCGCCTGTTGTTGGTTGGATTCCACCTGTTGAGTTGAGCCAAAAAAAAAAAAAGTAAAATGTGGGTCCAACATCTGAAACTGGGAGGGGGAGGAAACTGCTTTTTCTTTTCGATGGCGCCTAATCCCGAGCTGTGGGTCATCATCCACACAGAAAGAGAGGACCAAAAAAAAAGTCAAAGGCTGAACTTGAGCTTAACGAAACTATAGGAAAGAAAAATACTCTGACTCTCGAAGCTTTTTGGATGGAAAAAAGGCTAAACCCCGAACCTGGATATTCATCGTCAGGAGGTACTTTGTCCTATGTCATTGTGATATAATAATAATATGGGATGAAATCGCTCCCGGATCAACGGGTTAACAGATTATCCGGCCCGGGTGTCGATGTCGAACACCCGTCTTCTCTCCACGGTAAATGCATATTACTCCTAAGTAGTTAATAGACCACATGGCCAATATCTAATATCTAGGCCAGCCAAGGGGCTCAACTACACAGTACACCTCCACAGCATCCGGCACGTCGGTTCTCGGAGAACACAGTACGGTATATTCTAAGTAAAGGCAAATCCTGAAACAACCCCCAGCATAAGAAAAAAAAAAGAAAGAGTTACGGTGTCGCGATAGGCCTTACCCCGAGGGACCAAAGTCTCCACAATACATACTTCATACTCTGTAATTGTAAAAAGAGTTTCGTCCTTTCGGGACAGCGCGACGCAATCGATGTCAAGCCACCGACCGGGCTTGGGGAAGATCTTCGAGAGCGTCTTAAAGTTAGCTTACAAGTCGGATTTTTGGTGACGCCTAAAACGCCCACCGAAGAAGTTACGAAACTTAAGCAATTGTCAGATTGATTTTTTTTGGACGTTTTGTGATTGATACTAATTTTCGATCAGTGACGGAGAGTTTATGCCACAGCCTGGATCGGTCCGGCTGGCCCGTGCCACAGTTAGTTTGTCATGTTTAAATATATACATGTGGCGCATGCGATCATCATCATCATGTGGCTGTGCGTGACTCTCTATATAACTTCGTGAGACAAAATAATAGTAAGAGCCCAAGGATGTATGTGTATATGTACAATGCCGTGCTAGACGGGTTCCGGCGACTTCACCCACCGGTCACCGAAAGTCCAGTAAATAAGTTAGTGGGCTGTTTTTAAGAACATTATCATCTGATGATGAAGTCCACAGTGGCCTTTCCCCTCCACAACAGGAGACCCAATAACGGCGAGCTTTATCAGACAATCCATATAGCAAACAGACACCGTTTCAATCCCGCCGTTTCGGTGTCCGATATGAATTGAATAAAAAATAAAGAAAAGTTATTCTTCTCAAAGGAGAAAAAAAGAAGAAGAATGAAGTTTGTGTAGACGCAAGCCAAAAAAGTTGCAAAAAAAAGATGAGTGCGGTTTATGTGGATCGAACACATGACCTTTCGATTTAATGATTGAAGTGTGACTTCAGTCGAATGCTCTCCCTAAAGTAGACTGTTAGACGATTTGTTTGATTGATATGTTTGTTGAATGAGATTGTATGCTTACCAACTGAGCTAAACCCGCTAGGTTATTGATGGCGGATAGTGAAAATATATTCTTCTTATAGGCAGAAATGATTTTGATTTTGATGAAAACGAGGATAGAACTCCACGGATATATCCGTTTCTTAGTCCTTTCGTAAAACTTAGAGCAATTGACACAATTCTGATGATCTCAATCGATGCAATCCATTGGATAGTCGGGTTACCCCGCCTACCCCCCCCATTTGTTGCTCAACCAACGGGACAACGATCCGGAATCTGCATATCTGTGATAAACATGCACCCTCTATCGATACCAGTTTCGAATCCTCAGATCGATCCGGCTTCTAAGACCAGACGTAACAATGGTGCCGTCGCCCATGCAAAGGCTAACGAAGTAAACCAAATTGCCCCGCACTAAAATCGATAAAAACCCTACATATGGCGGGCCGACTAGCAAACAACCCCCGCACCTTCCGATCCCGGCCATGCATATATCCCCACTCCACACAAACCACCACCACCATCGAAGCCAAAAAAAAAATAAACCTCAGAAATTAATGTCCCAATCCAAAAAAACTATTGAGAAGAAAAAAAGAAGTTTGAATGCGGTTTATGTGGATCGAACACATGACCTTTCGATTAATGGATTGAAGTTTGACTTCAGTCGAATGCTCTCCCTGAGATGATGTGTTAGTGATATGTTGTTATCTGATTTGTGTGAAGAGTTTTTTGTAACTTACCAACTGAGCTAAACCCGCTTTCGATGGAGAGTCGCGAAGTTTTTGGAGTACGTTAGTGGTCGGGCTTCTGGGTCACTAGGGTGGAGACTCGTGATGATGCTAGAACCACTTCGATGTTGACTAGTAGTGTATATGATAGCGTAGATTTTAATAGTACGAAATAGTTTTTACATTTACTTGGAAAGGGATAGCGATATATTCTCAGCGGCTAACGGTAAGTCGACAATCTAAGATCACTTCCAGATCTATCATAAAATTCAAGTTTCCAAATACCTGCCATGTAACTTTCCATATTTCAAACCATCTTTTCTTTCAATGAGAAAGTATTTCCAGCTCGTATTTTTTCAATTATCATTGCTATTATTGCCATGCGAGACTAGATACCATTGAAAGCCTTTCTAATTCGATAAATATAAAGAAAATGTAGGGGGTATTCATAAGAAACTTGAAACATACTTTCCATCGCCAATTCCAAGGCAATGATATTGAACGGGAATCTCAAAGGCGCATCGAACCTGGTACCGAATGAATGCGCGGGATATCATCCGGTTCCCGTATGGAGGTTTTCTCCTTTCTCTTCCCTCTTTCATAGATCTTACATACCGGCAGATATATCCTCCCACCCGCTTCTTTTTCTAAATTATTGTACTCATAGCCCATGCACACGGCTCACCATCTTCTTAACAGAATCCCCCAAGTTCCTGAATACAACGAGATGAAAATAGCGTCTAACTCTGTCTATACAGTATTTCATCTCCCAGCGGAATCTATACCATTTCATTTACTGTATACCGTAAGAAGGTCTCAGATATATCTACCGCCCGTTACTTCAACGGAAGATGATCAAGGTAGTCTCCATATTCCACAACCATGTTAACAGAGCCAAGTAACCCACAAAGTAGAACCTTTAGCTAACTTCGTTGGGGATTGTCACTTTCACTGCGATACCAATAATCATGAATGCATGCCGTGCGCGGGGTATATGCATAGACCTCTTCAAAAAAGATTCACACTTGCGAGTGCGCCTCTTGCTATACTACCTTTCTCCACTATACTAGTTCACAAACCTTGTTTCGCAATTTTTATGCAACTGGATTACATTGACATCTGGGTTTGCGGGTAAATCAAAAATAGGTACCGCCTGGCTTGGATGTTCCATACCAGATATATATATGCGGGGTCAATTTAAATTAGCCCACGATCACGATATAACATAAATTTAGCCTCGGGATACCTACTATTACGGCTGCGAAATATACATTTATAGCGTCTTAAAGCCAGCTAGTTAGCGCTGAACTAGACGGAAATAGAAATTACACGGAATAATTTATTTTGTAACTGCTCGGTGTTCCCGACGGACAGTATAAGGAAGATACTCCATAGGGTTAGATATTGGTACAAATCTCCCACATTCAATTGTAGAATTATTCTCAAAAGCACAAATCCATATGATAACCACTTGTAAAAACGCTTGATACGGAGTAAATCTTTTTCAAAAAAGAACTTTGTAATAGTATAATTGGTTGAATAGATATCAATTTCGTAATCCACGAAAGTCGATAAGACCCTATAACATAATATATCCCAACCCGCCGTAATTACTCGCAAGCATACTATAGTACTATACCATGACATCAACAAGCAGTTACAAAGTCTCAAAGTCACACTAATCCCCAACAAGCTTTCACGGCATACATACAATAAGACCAATAACATCGTTACATGTTTTCTACACCATGCATGACCCTATAAGGCTGCATCAAAACATCGTTCAAAAAAAAACTTATCGTGTGACTATCTTCCCAAATATTCAAATCCCTCAACCGAAACTAGGACTATATAAAATGGAAAATATAACCATATTGGGACTTTAAATGCTATGCACTGTCAGCATCTAATGTAAAGAAGCGGGGAGACCCGCCACTATAACGTTAAACTCCTCTCCTCCTCCCACTCTTTTTCTACAGGCAGGTAGCAACGGGAGTGAATACAAGGACACCCATGCTTTCTCTCGCAATTTTTTTAAAAGAATATCTGCAAACCATCGCAGTCGGGTATTACTTCTACTGGCCTTCCAGAGCCGCTAGTCGACCAACACAAAACCCCTTTGTGGCATTTATGTACTTCAAACTTCAGCCGCGCGCTGGGCTGAGAAAAAAATTGCGAAAAACGTCCAAGCTAGGTACTAACCAAATTAATTAACAAACAAAGCTTGTCTACAAAGAGCTCGAAACCCGGTGATCTGTATGCACATATCAGGCGAGAAGTGCTTTATACATGCAGCCCTACAGCCATATCGTCCCTATCCAGGGTTTTTCCTAACGTCATACAGAGTTAGGCTGTACAATTAATTAAGCTTAATATTTTCTCGGCCGTTTGAGAGAAAAAAGAAACTAGCGCCAGAAGGGGGGGTTTCCATGGATCCAACCCAGAATATATCGATATCATGCATACTCCCCGTTATATACTCTAATGCTTTATATACACCGTTGAAAATTTACGTAAAACTCCTATTTTCGTATGGATATATATACAATTATATTAATATATTCAATGATTCCAAAGACACTCTTATTGGCTGGTTATATTTTCCACTAGGTTATCGTTTACAAAAAAAACTCGGCCGGTGCAGGCTGACAAGATACCCTGCTGAATATGAGGAGGATTCTCGAGGCCTAGTCTGTCATGATATGACTTGGCAACTTCAAGCTTTACCTAGTCTGTGAAGATGATACGTGAATGAATGGGATCATTGGCGATTGCGACTCTTGGCTCGCTAAGTTACATGATCATGATGTTTAGAGCAGCGCAGTAGGGCTATGGATGCCTCCGAGGTATTCAATATGATCCTCAGTATTTCACGCTTTGATAGAGGAGGTTTTGTCTATAAAACGAGGGTCTTTCCTCGACTTGGGAATCTCTTTTTCATTCTACATCAGCAATACAATTCAGTATCTCAACAGTACAATCCTCTTCTATACTCTAAGTGAGTCTATCAATGATTGTAGTTTTCTATTGAGAACTAGAACTTCATTACTCTTTCATTCATATCTATCATCAAAATATATATCTAACAATTACTTCTTCCCATTAGACTTCACACACACCTCTAAAAACCTACAAAGTTTTTTTAGACCAATCCCCTCAAAAAAAACATTCGTAAGAAACCCCGTCTAAAACCCTCCTCAAACCCTTCTTCTAAACTCAACTAACCAAGTGACAAAAAAAAAAGACCATGACCGGTTTCATCAGAGTCTCCAACAACTCTTCCTTCGCTGTCCGCGTCTTCGTCTCCAAATACAACGGCGGCAACGACGACTGGTTCACCCTCCAACCCGGTGGTAGCGACAACTGGAGCCGCAAGGGTGGTTGGGAAGTCGTTGTCTTCAGAGATGGCGACGATACCAACCGTGTCGGAAGATATGTCAGAGCAAATACTAGTCTCGTGTTCAATGGGTTCGATAGTGTTGAAACCGAGTCTATTTGAAAGAACCAATGAGCATTAGTTTGAATAGTTAGTACCTAGGGTACTAAGATTTGGGGGTTCTGAACACTACGCGGGGGCTACGGGTTCTCTATGAGGAAATTTGAAATTTCGGATGGATATGGATGACCGATTGGACCATTTATGCGATTTTTGTTTAC
The DNA here is from genome assembly GCF_000225545.1 of Orbilia oligospora ATCC 24927. Lineage (NCBI taxonomy): Eukaryota > Fungi > Ascomycota > Orbiliomycetes > Orbiliales > Orbiliaceae > Orbilia > Orbilia oligospora. The sequence continues at coordinate 642,301 of NW_011645745.1, forward strand.
ATGTTTTTACGAGAATGTCACCTGTTATTTAAACCTATGAAAAACTATCACCCTGAAAAACCATATTTAAAAATATATATATGGTACTTTTGTGGTCATACTTTGCGAAATAATGGTGTTTTAACGTGCATACTGAACATTCTTTCTGATTTTAACTATTTGAAGCTATACTTTTGAGGCCCTACTGAATATTTCTATGATAATAATAGAATATATGCAATATACCCTCTTTGATCTTCTAATCGGGTCCAAGAATACATAACAATATCGATATATCTAGCAGCCTTAACATCAAATTACAACCACTAAGATCGTATATTCGATCTGTATTCTCTTCAAATCTTTGAGGTTGGATAATTTACTACCGTATATAGTTTTGACACACTAACAATACCTATGTTTACAAATAACTTACTATTTCCTTTGTACGACGGTCTAAAATTCATTTGGTATTTGGTTTCCAACATGTTTTCCAACGTAACCTTAGCTTACTCGTATATGTATATATCATAGCGCGTAATTTCGAATCTGAATGATTAATCTAAGAGACTTCATTAAAATATTAAAACTTAAATATGAACGATTTTGTCTGATCAGAATTGTCCGTATCTACCTGCTTATCGGTATATATTATATCTGCGCCGAATATGGATATATAACTTGGCGCACTTGATCCAAGTACACAGTACTTACGACTAGATCTCAAAATCCCTGATAATCTAGAACCTTTTAAAAAATAAAAATAAAAAAAAGTAAGAATCAAGAAAGAGATAACATCCAAAACCCATGTCAATCTGATCACCCGTCAACCGTCTTAAAATTATAAAATTTCAGCCTCAAAAAGCTTAACACCCCAGGTACCAGTCCAGCCAAGGGGGGGCGTTGTGTCTGTGGTAAAAAAAATGCCAACCTTTGATTCGTTCGATCACGGAGATTAATTTCCCCAAACCTCAGCATTTCCATTTTAGTATTAGCCCAAATAACTTTCCCAGCCCCGGTTTCGTAGCTTCAGAAAGGGGGGGAAGTCGGAACATGGCAATTGTAAATAATTAATATAAACACCAGTTGATAATCCCACTTTTGTATGTTTCTTTTCCCCAGATTGATCATCCATTTCTCGTTCACTCGTTTTTAAATTTTCAGCCCTACAGAACCTTCGATCTTCGATATATACTTTTCGCGTTTATCTATTCGTTCATTAGTAGTACGTTCAGGATATCGATACCTTCACTCACTATCAAATACTAACCCCTGGCCAAAAGATACAATCAACAAATATACCAAAAATGCGCTTCTCACTCTTCACCGTCGCCACCGCTCTCCTCCTCAGCCTCGCACAGGCAACTCCAGTTCCACAAGAAGAGACCGAAACCCGTTTGGGCTCTCACAACTGTTTCGCCTGCAGTAGCAACGGTACTCCGAATACACAGATCGAATCGAAGCCTCCTACCGGTGGAATCAATCCTGATGCTTGGTGTACTTCGACTTGTTTGCGTAAGTGAAGACGTGATCTATTTTTTATTTTATTTTATTTTATTTTTTGGTTATTGGGCTGGGGTGAATTGGTTGCGTTACTAACGACCTTTTTGAAAATTGTAGTTTGCAACGCTGGATCGGATAATGATGATGCTTGTGCTCAGTTGAAGAAGTACTGCCAAAACTATTAATTAGATGCGGATTCGATTCGATTTAATTGATATAAGGGAGGTGGATTGGATGTATGGAGGACGAATTGATATTAATATATACACCGACTAATATCCTAATCGATCATTGGAGTCAGCACGCGTACTACCCTCGCCTACACCAGAACATATATTCGGCGGCCTCGAAACATATGAAAAGCAACCGTTCCATGTATAATATCCGAGTTTACAACTTATTCTGTATTATTACACTACATATCTACATATCTAATATATCTATGGAATAGAAGGAAATGGATCTAACTTAAGTTCGAAAAGAGAGATTCGATATATTACACTATCGTACACAACTTCCCGATTCATTCAAACTTCACTATATACACTTTCCCAACCTCCCACGCCTTATCTTACCCCCTCTTAAACTTCTCCGCAGTCTTCAAAATCTCCTCCGCAGTCTTCAACGCCAACTGCGGTAACCCCGCCATTCTCGCGACTTTCACCGCATGACTCCTCTTATTCACCCCCTTCCTCAATTTATGCACAAACATCCACCCACCCTTCTCATCCTCCACCAAATCCGTACAATAAGCTCCAATCCTCTTCCTCCCCTTCCCCTCCCCCTTCTCCCACCCTTCAACCAACTCCACAAGTCCATGAAAATGCGTAGCAAACAGTACTCTACACCCACAAACCTCCCATAGATACCTAACTACCCCACCAGCGATAGCAAACCCATCATCCACCGTTGTTCCCCTCCCGACTTCATCCATGATAACGAAGCTGCGAGGGGTGGCGTTTTTGAGGATATAAGCCGTTTCGATCATTTCTACCATAAACGTGGATTGGGAACGGTAGAGGTCGTCTGCTGAACCGACCCGACTGAAGATTTGGTCTATGATACCGATTTCGGCGTGGTCGGCGGGGACGTAAGAGCCTGTTTGGGCTAGGATTGAGATTAGGGCGTTTTGACGTAGGAAGGTGGATTTACCGGCCATATTTGGTCTAACATATATAGTGTCAAATTAGTATTGTAGGATTGAGATGATAGACGGTTATCTACTAACCCGGTGATAATCCACATTCCTTCCTCCCCACCGACCCAGCAATCATTCGCCACAAAAGTTCTTCCCAAATCATCCAGACTCCTTTGAACAGTCGCATGTCTGCCCCCGACGATCTTATGTTCGGTACTCATATTTAAAATGGGTCTTACCCATCCGCTTTCCTTCGCTAATACCGCAAATCCAGCTGCGATATCAAGTTCATCCAATACAGTTGCGTTCCTTCTTAACGCGTGGATATTCAGAATAACTTGTTTTCTGATATCCTGTAATACCTTCTGTTCTTCCGCACGAATAGCCAAACGGGCCATTTCTATCCTAGAACCGAGTTTTGTCCATTCGGGGAGATGGTAGGAGTGTGTACTTTTTGAAGAACCGACGCTGATTGCGGAGGAGAGGATTCCTTCTGTCATATCCGGTAATGTTCTGGATTTGATATGTAAGATATGACCTAACGATGGTGTCCATTTTAAGGCGACGAGGTGTTCGCTAAGCATTGATTCGTCGAGGAGACGGGTTTCGAGAAGTTGTTTTTCGGTCATGAGTTCTTCTAGGCTTTTGTGGAGCTTTGTAAGTGTCTTTGAGGCTGTGGGATGCATTATCCATGGTTCGACTTTTTCTCTATCGACTTCTTTTAAGATTCTTTGGGTTCTTGGTTTTATCGTCTTCTTCACCGTCGCTTTGGTAGTAGGAGTAGTAGCAGCAGGAGTCGCAGTAGCCTTCTTCCTCCCTCTCTTCTTCGGCTTCTCCTCTTCTACAACCTCCTCCTCCCCCTCCTCCAAACCTTCCTCCCCTTCCCCTTCCGCCTCCTCACTCAAAACCCTCCCCCTCTCCACCGCCTCCGCCAAAGCCGTTATCTCCGCCGCCTCTCTATCCTCAATAGTATGTCTCAACATCAACCCATTCTCATCAATACTCCTCAAAATCCTCCCCGCCAACTCCTCCAACTTCTCAATCCTCCCGATCAACTCTTTCACAACTTTCAAACTTTCTTTCTTCCGAGGTAAATGGGAAGATATACAATCCACTATATCTTGAGTTTGAATTATTGTTCTGGCGAGGGAGACGAGATCGTCTGCGTCACCGCGACCTAGTGACATCTTTTGGACTAATCGTTGGGAATCGTGCGTTAGTTTTAGTTTGTAGCGTATGTCTTCTAGTAGCTTTGGTGAGGCGATGAAATGTTCGACGAGGTTTAGACGGTCGTTTATGATTTTTACACTCGTCTCCGGTGATGCTATATATCACCAAAAATAAAAAAAATAAATCAGTAATCAGATTCCCCCTTTGAAAAAAAAGAAGAAGAAGAAGAAGAATAAGAAGAAGAAAGAATGTTTTCATACTCAACCAACTCCCCAACCTCCTCGTACCCCCTCTAGTAACAGTCCTCCTAACAGTCTTCAACAAAGTCCCAACTCCACCTACAACCCCATCCTTCAACGTACTCCTAATCTCCAACGCCCTCATAGTCACCGCATCAATCAACATATTATTCTCCTTCGACCTCCTAACCGGCGGTTGAAGTTTCATACTCAACCCTTGTAACTTCTCCTTCACATAACTCAAAAGCGTACTCCCCGCACTAATCTCTTCATTTCCAAACCCTCCTACTTCAAGTAAATTCCTCTTCTTCGAAGAAGAAGTGGAAGTAGAAGAAGATTCAAGAAGTGAAGCCCAAGATTTCGTATCCAGCGGTGAAATCGTAGAGGTATGAAATGTCAAAAGTCGCTTTTCCGAGGTAAGTAAAGTAACCTCTGGCGTATTTCTGCAGGACTCATCGATCACTATCTCCCGCGGTCCTATCCTTGCCAATTCAGCTGTAAGTGCTCCACGGGTACTCCCCTGTGTGAAAAAATCTCCAGTAGATAAATCCAACCACGCCAGTCCCACAGGACTATCCTGCCCTTCTCCTTCATCACCACTACTACCAGAAGCCGAAGTAGAAGTAGAACTCGAAGCAGAAGTAGAAGAGGAAGAGGAACCCCCACCAGGCCAAACACACAATAAATAATTATTCTCCCAAGGATCCATAAACTTCTCATCGATCAAAGTTCCCGGGGTAATAATCCTCACCACCCTTCTTTCCCACAATAACCCATAACTGGCATGTTCCTTCTCATCCTTATTCGGATTCGGAAACTCCTCGGCGATGGCCACGTGACGTGACATATCCTGCACCAAAACCTTTAAAAATCTATCCAACTGGAAAAATGGAAATCCTGCCTATTTTTTTCCCTCCCCAAAAAAAAACCACCCCCTCCCGAAAATAAAATAATCAGCCAAAATCATTCCACATAATAATGTATATATGCATTAAAAAAAGAAAAGAAGAGAAAAGAATGGATTAAGAAAGAAAGAAAAATAAATACCATAGCAACCCCCCCCCTCCTGCCCCCTCCCCCTCTTCCTCCCAACCTTCAACCCCAACCCCGGTCCCACCTCCTCAGCCTGTTCAAAATACAACTCATAAAACCCCCCAACCCTCGTCAAAACCACACACTCCCCAAACCTATCGATATTCTCTCTCGCCTGTGCAATAACATAAGAATACTGCGGTTCCTTAACTCTCGGTAACTCCGGCAATGGTTGTAATGATAACGCCCCCTGTGGTAAGGCTAGTAATGATACTGTGGTTTTTCGTTTTGCTAGGTTTGAAGGGTTGGTTGTGTGGAGGGTTCTTCTTGTGGTTGTGGTTGTGATGTGGATCCTGCGTGTGATTCCCAGATAACGTGGAATATGATGTCGGGTAAGTGAATGAGTGGAGATGGGTGTATATCCCCATTTCAATCGTTTCATGGTTCCTCGCGCGCTCCCACTAGGGGTGGTTGTGGTAGACCAGCCGTGTGATAGTCTGCCTCGTGGGGTATAAAATGCACGAGGATTGAATCGAAAAGACGCCGCAGCTAGCTAGTTAAATAAACTAGACCCTTTGTCGTACGCACGCGTAAGTATGCATATGGTAAAGAGAAAAAAGTGTCAAGATTTTGCGTTGGACGTTGTTGTAAGATGTTTGGACCAAGAATAGATGTCTTGGCGCTTCATCTGGTTTCTTGGAGGTAACGTTCGGTTCATGGGATAAAGTGTCTATGATTTGATATTCAGGTTTACTTCAATAAATTGGTTGGTTGAACAATTCGATTCTACCTAGCTGTATATATAGGATAACTAGGTCTGAGTGGAGTCAAATACATGGCAATGAAAACTACAAACTATGCGCACTTATAACATCAACATAGCAATTATCAATATCACAGCTTACAATCTCAACTACTTCAAGTATGCACGATAAGACATGTGAATTACACAAAAGGAAGCATAATGGTATAAACCAGCAGTCAACGACACTGAATCAGTCGCACCACCATAAAATATCAACTTCAATTCTCATCCTCCCCCAGTAACTATAAATAATAAACCACCAGAACCTATCGAACACCGATCTCTATACAGTTTGCACATTAAAAAGAGAGAGAGAGAGAAAGCGAGAGCGAGAAAAGGGCACAAAATGCCAGATAGTTCAGAAAAGCAACATAAATACATAAGTAGAGTAAAAAGCCACTAGTGAGAAAACAGAAGCAGAATTAAAGCCATCTCGAATAAATAAAGGAGAAACGTATAATGAATAATATCCCACTGGATTCGAGTTTCTGCTTGGATGGTTTTGTGCGTAAGGATTTCACCCTGAGAAACGCCAGAATGCAAAACAAAAAAAGGAGATATGACTATGTGAATGGGTTGGTTTTGTACACGGGCGAGAAGATGGAGGCGGGAGGGGCGTAGATAGAAGGAAAGAGTCGGGTTACCCATATAAAGTGACTTTGATGGTACAGTGCAGATGTATAAACAAACCCGCAAACGCCATTTCTTGCAACATATAATGAACAGCGGATAAAAAAAGGCGGGAAGAGGAGGAGTATGTAAGAAAGCAGAACAAAATAGAAAATCCGGAATTGCAGTAAAGGAGAGGACGGCCCTAGTAGGGGGCGTCTTCCAAGGTGATCTCGACGCAAGGCTCGACGTTAACGACTGTACTGCCAGTCGTTTGGGTGGGGAACCCTTCAGGTTCCACCACCCCTTGTGGACCGCCTTCCGGTCCGGCCCCAACCGTGGTATTGTTCGTAGTAACGCTCGCCTGGTAGGTGTAGATAGCGTTATTAGTGCAAACGAATGCACTATTCGGCAGCTTATCCATCAATCCATCGGGATTGATGTAGAAGAGGGCGTTGTCGTTTTGCTGCTTAAAGCAGCCATCTGGGTAGATGATGCATCGGCCCAGAACCGGATCGGTGGCCTAGACGACCGGTTGGGCCAATGCATCAGGTGGCAATGAGCCACTCGCCCGCACCTACGAAATATTATTAGTTTCATGGTCTTTGTTTAAAAACAAGAGTTAATAACATTAAGCACATACCTCGTTGAAGGCCTGCATCGCCTTCGCCAAATCCCACCCCGTTTGCTCCAAGCACATTTCTGCAAACTTGGGTGTGAGCCCAGTTTGCGACATCAGCTGCTGGATCATCTGGAGCATCTGCTCCTTCGGATCCAAGACAGCGATTTGCTGTGGGGGGGCGTTGGCGGCCTGCTCGGGGGCGGCCTGTGGTGCCGCTGGCTGCGGCAGCAGGGTCTCTGCCTGCCAGGCGCTGCTTCCGCCGTAAGCTCTTACGAGCAGCATATCTCGGCGGACGAGATACCCGCCCGCGCCGTTCGGGACCACCAAGAAGGTCCTCGTGAAGCTTCTCTTCGAAGCAACCCCCTCCATGGCCACGTTCTCGGGCTCCTCATACTCCCCGTGAACGGTCAGAAGCATCCCGACGGTGTCCTCATATGAAATATTTTTGCTGTCGTAATTCCATTTCAATGGGTCGGTTACGTCGTGGAAGGTGCGGGGAAGAGTGTCCCAGATTTTCTGGATGGCCGTAGGCCCCTTTGCGCAGCGGTCTTTAATGGCTGTCGGGTTGCGTAGCCGAACCATGTTGCGAGACTTCGGGATGTAAGAATCCCATTTCTGAATGTTGTGCTTCGTGTCACCACTAAGGCGCGGAGCAGAGACATTGACAGAGATGGAAAACATCGACTGGTTATTGTAAAAGGTCTGGACGCAAAGCTTACGGTCCGTGTCAAACGCAGGGAAGAATCTAGAAGCTGTTAGCGTCTGCAGGCGAGGGAGGTTCTCTGAGGAATACATACGTCGACAGGAATTCGTTTGTGTGATCTTGGTCGTCAATGACGCCACTTGGTTGGATCATCAAAGGCATGGGAGGGAAAGACCCAGGGCCAGCCGAATGATCATTCTTTGAAGCCGGTGGAGGGTCGGGATAATATACATTATCCAACATGATTAATGATTTCCACCACTTCCTACAGTCCTCACGATAATTCGGTAGTTGAGTGATGGGATTTCCGGTGAGAAGAAGCTGTTCCAGCTTGCGGAATTTGAATCTCCAGGGCTCGAGTTGCTTGAATGTCGTGATATTGTTGTTCTCAAGGCTGAGATTCTTTAATTCTGGAAATGTAGCAGCAAGTGAGGCGACCATGCTGATGTCGTTCAAAGTATTACTGGCCAGGTTTACACTGACGACCGAGTCTCGCTTCTCGGCCCTATTCGTAAATTGTTCGTCGGCAACTTTCATCATCGCGGGAAACATTTTGGCTCGGGTCGAATCTTGGTCGAAGAATCCGCTACCCTGCAACTGTGGATGTGTGCCTAAGGCGGAAAGGTCGAGCATCTTCGAGGCAGCAACGTAACGAGACTGAAGAACATTTTTCAACAGTGAGGCTAGTTGTTGGGCTTCCTCGGATCGATCAACGGTTGGCTTTATAGCCGCCTGTATGCTAGCAGGAAGTTCATTGACGGGCTGTATTCTGAGGTTGCCGCCGGCGAATTTGATACCGTCAAATTCAAGAATCGTGGGGACCTTGACAAGCGGGACTTGGAACATGATGTTATCCCCAACAGGTCGAACCTACAAAAATTTAGTAGTCGATCAATACTAACCTAAAATGGGGGTGAATCTTACTCTTCTAAGCTTTTCCTTCAACCTTCTTTCAAGGAAGAGGATGGTTTCTGAGTTAGTAGCCTTTAAATCCTTCCATCCCGATACCTTCATCTCGATAAAACCGCCAGCGGGTTGTTTGATCCCATTAACAGTGCCAACTGGATGGCGAGCGTTGCTTCGTACAGGCCGGAACCCTTTCGAAGGGCCCGTCTCTGGTTTCTGACCAGGGGCGGTGTTCGATCTGGCCGGTCTTGGCTTAGCACCACTGATAGGGCGGGCCCGAGGGCCGGTGGGGGCTTGGCCACTCATGTCGAGATCGCCTTCTCTATCGAGTCTCGCTGATTGTCGTCTTTTCTGTATTCCTCCGCCGGCTCGGTTGCGGCCAAGATTGGCCGGAAGGGAGCTTCTACCAGTCATCGTGGCTAATATGTAGGTGACGATGGGAGCGTATTGATGTAGATAGGTTCTTTAAAGTTAACGAAAACAAATGTGTTTCCGAGTTCCTTGGGTTGCTGTTCTGAAGGTTAGAATCAACTTGCTTTGGTTGATTGCAGGATGCAACGAAAAACGAGCAGTGGTTCTTTTTGCAATTGATAACCTTGAAAAGAAGTAAACGAAAGCTGCGGATGGGTTTCTTATGCCTTCGTAAACAGAGCAAAACACAATCAAAGACGTGAAGTTCTTTTACCCCGGTGAAAGAAAGAATTCAAGCGTCTTGAGGAGTAGTTTTTTTTTTTTTTACCGATCTCTTCGAATCGAGTTGCGCAGAGGGGGTTCTTTGGATTCGTCAAGATCGGGTTCTTTGGAAAAGCAAAGATGTGGGTTCTTTGGTTCCGGGGGTTTTGGTTCGTCGGAGTCTCTTATGTGACTGGACTGAGGCAGATAGATGGAGAAGTGATGCAGGAATCAGAAAGCCCAGTAAAAGATACAAAGGCCCCGTTCAACTCCCTAGTTCACCTTTATCCTCCGAAAAAAAAATCCGTTAGCATTAAATCGTTACATGTTCCTAAAAGGTACAGAAAAGTGAAAAAGAAAATCTTCCAAGGCATCCAGCAATTCGACAAGAAACCAAGAAAAGGCATCTCGATAATCCGAAATCACGACCACTATTCAACCGTCCCCATATTGTCACGAAGAACCACTACACCAAACCGTGCCAAATATTCCAGTCTCCAGTAAATCATCGTAGTCCGTACAGCCCCGGGAACATGAGAGAGAATTCTGATGATGATGCCAATTGCCGGTGACCACCAGGTGTTCACCGTTGGCATGGTTCAAATTTAATCGCATCAGACACCTCCATGCTGGCGTAAGAGAGTATCGAGAATGATTTCGAGGGAAGGAAGGGAGTTAAAAGGCCAGAGAGAAAAAAGAGAGAGAGGTGAATTGTGTGTTTGTGTTTCGAGTCTTCATCGTTCTTTGTATCGTGGATGTCGATGGAAAAACGAGCCTTCTTCAAGTAGGTCTAGCGACATTGCTGGGGATCGTCGTAGAGAAGCAAATTCTCGACCAGACCTCCGGCGAAGTAAATCGGTATCCAAGAGGGGGATTGTTAGCACTCAATAGCTCACCTGTGAGGTTTTTCTTTGTTGTTTCGGTGGTTTTTACGGGACGGCGATGGTACCGTCGCAAGGATCTGGGAGGTGGTCGTTGCTTGGAGATGTGTTCCAACAACCAGACGCGTCGTGAGATTCGAATTTACCAGAAATCGATCTGAAAGGATAGTAACAAGAGGATCAGAGAGAATCGATGAGATTGTGGAAGTTTGGTGTCGGCTCTAGGAGGAGGAAGAGTGGGATGTTTTGTCGTCAGGGTTGGTGGTGTGATGAAGAGGAGAATCAGAAGAGATGTGAGGGAGGAGTCAAGGTCATAGGCAGCACAGGATCTTGAAATTCTGCGTCACTGCCGCGCCACACATTGAAACAAACAATACACGCCACAACACAAACGATATCCCATCCAGCAACACAACAACACAGCCCATTCAGACGCCACAACACGGTATCCATTCAGCCAACGTTCTGGTAACGAGACAGCAAAGGCTTTCCGGCTCAATTGGTCTCGACCGATTGGCACTTAGGTCCAAGTACATACTACCTGGTCCTTAAATACTTAAGTAATTACCTACATATGTACTTGCGTAGGTAGTATTAAACTCAAATTCTACGATAGCATCGGTGATAGATTCATAAGAGAAATAGACTAGATTCTACGATCTATATAAGAAGAACTACTATATAACCATATCGAAAGAGCACACATTACGTCGAAATTCTCAATTTTGTATAAAGGATAAACAGGCAAAAGGAAATCGTAAATCTTTTAAAACCTTCCATACAAGAAAAAGAAAAGCAAGAATAAAAAAAAACAGGAGCATACGTTGAGGGAAAAGGAGAAGAAGAAAGAGGGAGAGGGGTTGAGAGAGAGAGGGGAAATAAAACACTGAAGAACATTTAGAAATCATCGACCATATAAACTCCGGCGTTGTGTGCGAGGTAGAGAATCTATCCAGAAAACGGTAGACAGGAGGACACAAGGAAAAAGCAGGAAGTCGTGAGTGAGAGAGTTTGAGGGAGGGGGAAGAGGAGGAATTGAGATTAGGGGTGTGATAGTGATATGAAAAATTAAAGAAGCACAACATAAAAAAAAGGTCTTTTCGTTCGTCACTTGATTCCCGGAAATGCTTGAATAAGGAGAAGGATACACGAGAGCTCAAAATGAGAAACGTGGGAGACAGCGGGAACACTGAGAGGTCTTGAAAGGTAGGGTATGTGGTACATGGTTTCGTCCCCCGCTTCCCTTCATTTGCGAGTAAGAACTACAAACAGAATATAACTATAGATATCGACGAGAAAAGGTTATCTCCCACCGATACCAGCAGTGAAGACAAGAATTCCATGAGCAAGAGGATCGTCGGGATATGGTCGGACATTCTGATGAGGATATGATGTCGTCGTAGTCTGTTTACTGAGATGCGCATTGGACACGCTCGTGGCCAGGGTGTTCATCATCATCCTCATCCATAGGACCGTTGACAGCTCGGGCTTGAGCTTGAGCATCCAATTCCTCAACATTGACATCGTCAACCATGGCATCTGCAGGGATTTCTGATGCAGGGCGAGGTGGAAGGATTTCGTTGAGCTTCAGGATGACGTCCTCATCGGCGAAGTGCTTCGGGGGGAATTTGATCTCAAACTGGATGAACATGTCACCGTAGTCATGATGCCTGTAGGAAGGCATACCTTGTCCACGGACGATTTTAAGTTCGCCTGTGAAAAAAAAAAAAAAAGAAAGCGAGTTAGTATCTAATTTCATTCGTGTTAGAGCGGTTTAGGTCTTGGGTATAGCTTACCAGGGCTAATGACTTCTCCAGGTAAGATCTGAACTTGTAACCAACGCTCGTCGAGGTGCTCAATCGCGATTGTGCCACCAGCCAGGGCCGTCAAGAGGTCAATCTCAGCCTTGTAGAACAAATTATCATCCTTCCTCTGGAAACGGGCATGCGGCTTCTGCTCGATGACGAAAATAACGTCACCGGGAATGATATCTGGGCCAGCATCTCCCTCACCTTGGAAGGTGATTCTCTGACCGTCCTTCATACCCTTGTCAACAGGGACGTGGATGACCTTTCTCTCAAAGACCGTCTTTTTACCCTGGCAAGCCTTGCACTTATCCTTCTCCTTGATGATTTCCTTTTCGCCGTTACAATCCGGGCAGACGGTCTGGAAACGTTGAATCATGGGACCCATCTGACGCATCATAGTCTTCATACCGGCACCGCCGCAACCCTTGCACTTAGTGACACTTCCTTCTTTGCCGCCGATACCATTGCATTTCCCGCAAACAACGGTCTTTTGAAGAGCCAACTTTGATGTTTTGCCCTTGTACAGATCTTCAAGGGAAACTTTGTGAACGTGGACGATGTCACGACTCTGCGAGAATGTTAGTTAGTAGAGCTCCGGTTAATAAATATGGGAGCTAGCTAGTTAGTCTAGCTACGTACTCTCTTGGGACCCTGTTGCTGCATGCTTCCACCACCTCCGAACATTCCACCCATGCCGCCCATGCCACCGAAAAACTGCGAAAACAGATCTTCGGCGGACATGCCCATATCGGCTCCAGCACCAGAGAGACCTTCTTCTCCATACTGGTCGTAGACTTGGCGTTTCTGGGGGTCTGAAAGGATTTCATAGGCGTGCGATAGTTCTATAAGATTCGTTAGCATGTGCAATTCAAGCTAGAAGCTTGTATTTGATGGTTTCGAGCTGCATACCCTTGAATTTTTCTGCGGCTTCCGGGCTGGGATTCTTGTCGGGATGGTATTTTAGGGCGTTGAGTCTAATATCACCAAAATGTTAGCCAGAAGCTCAAAGAAAAAAAAACAGCGACTTGCTGGAAGCAATAGCTATCTAGAATCCCAGGATCGGCATGCATACCTGTAAGCCTTCTTCAATTGCGCCTCAGTGGCGTCCGCCTCAACCTGTTGATGCAAACGAGCTTTCAGTAAGAACCGAGCCAACTCGGGAAGGAACTCGAGTAAGTAAAAAACTGGCGACGTACCCCTAGGGATTGGTAGTATTTCATATCCTTAACCATGGTGGGCGATTTAGGTCGAATTCAAAGTTCGAGGAGATGATATTTAGAGTAGTAAAATCGGCTGGTCGAGATGTAGGAAGAGGATCGATGATGAAGGTTTGTCAGATGGAAATAATTTTCGTTATCGGCTGTATTTTTAGTGTTCACCCCACCAGAAGCGTACGCAGCAAACAGCGGTTGTTGGAGATAAAGATGAAAAGCTATTGCGATCTGAACAAAGAATCTGAACGAATCGGAGGTTAGAAAAGAGGAGAAGTCGGAAGTGATGATGAAGGGGAGAGAGGATGAATGGATAGCGATGAAGGCTGAATAATGTGAAGCTGCTGTGAAGGTAATAAGGTCAAGGTAATGGTAATGGAGGGGAGGATCGAAGGTGGTGGAAATAAAGGTGAACGAAAGTCCGACTGGCCTAATTTGTCTTTGTTTTTTTTTTTTTTTTTCGTTGGTACGTACGGCCCTCGCAGATTTTGCCTTAGACAAACAAACCACCAAGGAAACAAAAAGCAAAGAACGGAAAGAAAATCTTTATATAGTAGGCACGTACTTCGATCTTGTGCTTTGAAGGTAAGAGGTACTTACTGAGGTACTTGGTTAATACGGGGGAGGAGGTCAAGGTTGGCTGGTATCTCGAAGTTTCTTCCTGAAAGAATGAAAGAAAGCCGAAAAGAAAGAAAGAAAGTGACTGACAATGCTAATATATTGACAGGGTTGACAAGGCTACGAGTTTGCGTTTTTTATGTAAAAAGCGAAACCAGATTCACGGTAGAAGAACTGCGCCTTTAAGGATTCAAAGCAGGCAGACTTTGGATGAGAATAAATAATTCTATCGTGGTGATATCTGGTGGATACCTGCATCTGGCATGGTGGTAGTAGTATATGATCTCGTCCGCAGGTTAAAGCTTCGCTGACTATAACCCGCTCAAAGTCGCTACTAATAACTAGCACTTCTCTCTATACAAGTACTTGTATATTACTTCTCCCGAGTACTCTTATAATTAACGGAAATAACAAGTTAGTTTTTACTATAATTGATATTGCTATTGCTATTGCTATAAGATATTCAGTCTTATGTTAGTACCAGAACAGAACAAAGGATTCAATATCACCAATTCCGAATCCACCGCGAACCTCGCAATCGGCATCCAACTAGCTTGGTTTCTTTTCCTTTCCTTTCCTTTCTTTTCTTTCCGAAACCGAATCGCAAAGAAAGAAAGAAACCATCTTCGAGGATCCATGAGTTTCCATCGCTTTCCATAGCCTTGTCATCGGCTCAGGCGGGTTTAGTTTGGGTCATGTCAAACCCCTGTTGCTTCCAAAACCAGCTACTTCCTTACCGATCCCCCATTATTCTTAGCTGAGTATACTTTGCTTTTTTTGTTCCCTTTGAATGACTGTCGAAGTTCAATTGATTGCACATAGGGATTTGGTGTATGAGATATGCATGCATGGAGTCATTCCATCTGATCTGTGGATACATGATGTTAACCAGATGGACGCTGAGCGAGACATCGTCTAAGTATCAGGCACAAGATGCGTGGGAACTGTCGGTGGGGCCTTTTTCCGGGAGCTCGTTCAGGTGGCGCAGGCAGGACAGTGTGGCTCGGTTCAGGTGGCTAGTGACAACATTGCCAACGCAAATTCTCGTTCTGTTAGTAGAGAAAAGAGATTTATTACAGGCTGGTAGGGTTTATACTTCGTGTAGACCGCATCTGCGATACGAGACTAGGTTTTATATACCTTAGTCTGTAACGATCATATATACTACTGTTTTTATATAAATAAATGTAGTCTTGTAAATTATGGTGGCTATATCTATATAACTTATAGCCATATCATTATTGCTATAACTTACATCCTAGACTCTTTTTTTCAGTCAGATTATTATAACTATTATATTCGCCATGGGGAGTGTACTTAACTACTATCAAATAATCCGATGTATATCCGCCATTGGCAGTGTATACATGTACTTACCTGCTGTTCTATAGACACTCTCGTGGAACATCCATTGAATCTTTCGCTATAATAGACCTTATAGCTTAGCCTTGTATTGACACAGACCTCGGATGTAGTTTCTCAACTTCAAATCAAATCCAAGGAAATACTATATCCCCATCAAGCCATGTAGTAAACTCACGACAACAGATATCATACAACTATAAGCTTAAGGACAACAAAGCCACAAACGAGTGTAGTCAATCAGTTTTCTAGAAGCCTCCGCATAATCTTCAAGCAGTTACGATAACATAGCGTATCGACGATTCCACTTTCTGTCTTCAAAACAATCAAACCCATTCAATCCGTCACGAATCCAGTATCATGTTTTCTTTCTCAATAGAATATTTTTTATCCCATCCCCTCTTTCCTAACCTCCCTTCCCTCACCATCAAAAAGAAACCCCCAAATCCAACTTGAAGTTAATTAAGACTATTCAAAATGCCCATGTTAACCTTCATAATCGAAGATGCCCTTTCAAGGGGCGATTCTCTCGAAGACTCTGCATTAGACTTCACACAGATCTCCTCAACCCCAGTCAAAATCATCGACCTCTCAAACCCTCGCACAAGACAACTGATCGTTTTCGCTAAAATGAAACTCTCCGGAAAGATCACAAACTACTACCACAGTCCACTATCCACCGCCTCCGTTCAAAGGATTCGAAATAAACATTTTCCTATTGAACCACCACATATGAGCTACAAAGTCCCCATTGCGATTAACTCCCAAACCGAACCTTTGAAACTCATCCCCACTGTCTCGACTGGTCAAAAGCAAGAAGGTTGTCTTTCAAAGATCCCCCGCGAAATCTTCGATGAGATAACTTCCAACCTCGGTGCTAGCGATTTAATCGCCCTCTCACAAACCTGTGTTGATTTCTTCACAATCATCGCATACGATCAAAGGTTTTGGTACAATCGCCTTTTAAACGTCAACAAACGCCCCGGTCCAGGAAGTCACAAATACGAAAGGTTGTTTCCTCGAATCGTTAGTACTTTGTTGACCGGTCGAAAGCGATGGTATGACGCTATTGATATCGAAGAGAAGGTTCGAGATCATCATGAGGTTATAGCATGTTGGAATGGAGAGTTCGATGATCAAAGGTTTTATTACAAAGATGTTGTTGAGATTCTCAAGCGTGAGGATTGGGGGTTTGAGTATGAAACTTGTGATTGTTGTTTGACGCAGAAAGGTGTTAACCAAGTCTTTAATGGGACGAAGATTCCTGCACAATTGTGTCGGGATTGTGTTTTTGAAAGATTTCGTGGTGAAAGTAATTACACCCTTCCTATTATCAAGAGAATCTCGTTATAAAGGTTAAAAAGAAAGGAAGAATACTTACTGACACTTAGTATATATATTTTAGGGGTCATGCCTTTTCACATCTTGATCAAGAAAGAAGACTTCAAGAGCCACGACTGGGAAGACCGTTTGATTTCCTGGATCAGAAGCGGATACCTCAAGCCCGGAATGATCTTTAGAAGATGGTTTGGGAGGTACGAAGTTGAAGTACTTATTCGACTGGGATATCTCGTAGAGCTTTGTCGAGGTTGGTATAAGATTTCTCTAATTGAGACTCCTTTTCCAGAAAGACCTTTACTAGAACGACTCGGGGGGCCATCTCTCTGACTTTCAAGTTGTTGAAATCGATGACGATGATTTTTAGTCTGTGTCGATTTTCTTTGGTCTATCTATTCTTCTTCTTCTACTTCTCATGGAGGGCGTCAACTAGTGGGGATTATCAATGTTGGCTTTTGATACTTCATGTCTCGAGGCTAGAAACTTCAAATTACCATTCATCTTGAGATTGGGATCTGTATCGATCTCGTATGTACAATCAAATCAATCAAAATTCATCCGGGTACTTGGCCTGGGTGGTTCAAAAAAAACGTTTTCTCTAAAGATTCAGGTGACTGTAGTAACTATGTCTCGAGACTACATAGCTCCGTGTAGTCTTGAGATTCCTTCCAAATCGGGTGTCCTATATACCCCCCTCGAGACTACCCCCCTTCAAACCGAATACCACATTTTCAACACAGCTTCGAATTCCCTAGAAATCAATCCAACAAGTTACCAACTATCTTACGTATATCATATTGAGAATTGAAGTCATTAGTTGAAAGTCATGATATCATCCACAGACACTTCACGTATCATCCCGCTTAGGGCTTATTACCTATAATACTTCGCAAGATAGATACATGACGAGATAGAAACCGTCACCATCTCTTCAGTAGAGTGCGGGCTTCCCCAAACTTCTAATTTTTTTGTATGCAGCCGACGTTATCGTATACTTTCAGTATTTTTTTTTGTCTATCTGTTTTTTTTTGTGATTTGTGATTGCGGAATGAATACACGAATATGATGTAGTCAAATAAACACTTTCTCGAGTTAGACCCGTAAACACGAAACCTCCCCAATTGTTTTCCATCTACTCACCTACAACCAACCATCATCATCGATCATCGTCATCATCATTCCCTCATCAACCAACCTCATTCAATTCTCTCATCTCCATTCCCTCTATCATTCAATCCTTTCCCACAATGCCTCCAGTTCAATCCAAACTTCGAGACATCCATATTTGGATGGCCGAAGAGAACGATTACACTCTCCCCGGTTGCCCAGAAGAAATCGAATGGGGTGAAGACTACTTCTATGAACCAGACGCGGGCATAAACCTCCTGGTCCGTAAATCCTCCAAAAAACCATTTCCAGTCACCATTCGCGCCGGAATGCAGCGTTCTGGAAAAATTTTCTTATGGTGTAACGGCCCGTGTGATGTCAGAATGATCTGTGAACGATACCTCCCGGTTTCGTCACAATGCTTCATTCCACGTCGTATCAGCCCTCCTGATGAACTCGTTTTGTTGGCGAGTATCCCCACCTCCAACCCCCCCGTTGTTCAAACCTCCATGCTTCATAACTTCCCACAGGAAATCTTCTTGAAGGTCTGTGGAAAGCTTCGTCTCAATGATCTCGTCGACTTGTCGCAAACTTGTCGTTCCTTCTTGAGTATGATTTCTCAGGAGCAATTGCTTTGGCACTCGAAGCTCAAAGAGACTCAACATCATCCGCTCGGTTTGGAAGAGTTCGATAATACGATCAATTACTTCGGCGAGGCTGTCAAGTATATTGACGATATCACCGAAAGCCCCAACTGCTGCCGCCAATGTCTCTCTTCTTCCGCTCAGAACCGTACCTTCGTTGGCAAGATTAATCCAGTATTCCTCTGCGAAACTTGTCTTCACACCAGCTATCCGGATAGTAAGTCCTGCACTCCCCTCCTTCCCTAAATACAAACAAACCCCCATAGTTAGTAAACACTATTTAAAACACCCCAACCTGACAAAAAAATAAATAGCAATGCCATTCCACCTACCAATCTCTACCCCACACAACGCCGTTTCAGACTGGGGTTACTACGTTGCATCCTGGTACCGCTACGGACGTCTCGTCCCCGGGATGACATTCCACTCGTACTTTTCACGAAACCGTATCAACACCCTCATCGAAAAGGGCCAGATACGTATGCCAAAGCACTTCCTCCCCAGTGACATCCTCCAGTTTCTAATTAAACCAGTTCTTGAAAACGTCCCAGCCGTTGGAAGGTTTGATTTCGAAGGAGGGGATCAATTCTCCAGGTTTCAATTTTGGAACAATAGACTTCAGTGGAACAGAAGCAGGGATACCATGATGATTCGCACTTTCGATGGTCGTGGGTTGCACGAATTGGGTGGTATGTATAATTTATTGTCTGAGGGGGTTGTCGTGTTCTTTTGTTGATTGAGATGACTGACTTATTTGGGGAGGTGTTGAGGTTGGTAGAATCTTTCGACGCTTCACCTGCCGACCAGTTCGTTATGTTTGTCTACGTCTCTACTGATGATCTACAAGGCTTTTAAATTCCGGGAGGTTTAATGGTTTCTTTATCACTTTTCTCAGACTTTCACGACTTTCCATACTTCAAAGTGGGAAGTCTACTTTCTATTCAAGACAACCATCAGCTTGTCTTTTTATCCGCTTAATCAAGATACCTTCTTGACAAAGAGAAAAACAAAAGGTATCTATCCATCTGGATGGGGAAAACACTTCAAGAGGATGTTCATTGACAAAGACGATCCTAATGCTTTTCTGCATGGATCCAAAAAATCAATGATATAATCGTTTAAACCCGATTAACATCCTTCTTTCCCCAGTCCTTTCTTCTTTTTTCAAAAAACCTAGGTTATAGAAAATCAAAAAACTGTACTTTAACCTAGAACAAATCTCTCATCAATTCCACAATTCTGAAAACCATTCTCTCGTGTCTAAACACGTACTCCCTTCGAAGCTTCTCCTCAAAACTAATCCCGGTACTTGCGTTGTCCCCGCATAAACCCCCCAAAATCCAACAATCCCTGGCCTCCTTCAATGCCCGCGTCCAAATATAATATATAATTAACCACCATCTCCAAACCCGGATTAAACCCATACATCCCAGTCACAGTCTTACATTCCAATCCCTTCCAATTGGCTAACTTCCCCGTTCATTTTTTGTACAACCTTCCCAGAAGGAGAAAGACGCCGGTGATAACCGTCGCAGCGCGCGCAGCTGCGCAGGGCATCCCCCAATAACGGCCGATATCGGAGCTAGCCTCATCACCCGGTGTAATATACCAACAAAACATCACGGGTTTACTTTTGTTTTTTGGTGACTGAATTGAATTATTATGACTGTTTGGAAATGCACAATGCATGTTGCTGACTGACTGCACCGACTGACTGACTCTATTAATTAATTACTGAAGAGGGGGGGCTGTGAATGCGATGAGAGTATGAGAAGGGAGAAAAGTATATAAAGCGATACACTTCGCTGTTTAGATATCAATATCATTATCATCAAAGAAATCATCTCCATCTCCCTCCAGAGTCCATCAACCAAGATCTCCATCTTCACAATCTCTTCTTCTTCTTCACAAACCCTCCTTCAATACCTAAATACCATACAAACCTTCAAAAAACTAAAATTCAAAAACAAAATGTCAGAAATAAAAAACACCTCCTACACCCACCAAACCTACCAATCCCACGCCTCCTTCGTCCCCCTCCTAACCTCAAAAATCTCCTCCCTCCTCTCCCCCCTCCCCACAGACCGCATCATCGACCTCGGCGCCGGCGATCTAATCCTAACCTCCAAACTCTCCCACCACTGTCTCCAAATCCTCGCCCTCGACGCCTCAAAAGACCTAATAACCTCCGGCCAATCCCTCTTCCCAAAATCAACCCATCCAAACCTTTCATCTCGAATCGTAGACTGTCGATACCTTGAAAAAGAAGATGATGTGGTTGGCGGCAACTGGGATAAAGTATTTAGTAACGCTGCGTTACATTGGATTCTTAGGGATCCGTCTACCAGAAAAAATACTTTGAAAGCGGTGTATGATGCTTTAAAACCCTCCGATGGGAAGTTTATAGCGGAAATGGGTGGATTCGGAAATATCTCAGAAGTCCACGTAGCTATAACCTCAGCACTTCATAACCGCGGCATCCCGCTCGAAAAGATAAAAGCCGCGAATCCATGGTTTTTCCCAAGTGAAAAGCATATGAGAGAATTACTCGAAGAAACGGGGTTTGAAGTCGAAATGATCGAGAGTGAGTATAGACCTACTGAATTAAGTTTTGAAGATGGAGATGGGGAAGGTGGGGTTAAGGCTTGGATTCAGATGTTTGGACAGAGGTTTTTGGAGTTGGTTGAGGATGAGGCAGAACGGGCTGTTGTTGCTGGGGAGGCGAGGGATTTGTTGGAGGGGGTGGCGAGGAGGGAGGATGGGAGGTGGGTTGTTGGGTATGTGAGGTTGAGGTGGGTTGCTGTGAAGAAGTAGGATTCTTTCTTTCTTTCTTTCTTCTTTTTCTTCTTTAGTTACAGGTGGATATTGGATTTGAAGTTATACAATTTGCATGGAAGTGTGGAGGAAGTGTGGATTATGTTTATTTAAGATGAAGAATTATTCGATCTTCTGTTTAACAAGAATGAATGTATTTACTTAGTATTCAATCGATTACTTTAAACCTTCTTATATAAGTACTGACTTACTAGATATACATATCTATACTTAAGAAAGAGTGTTAAAAATATACAGCTAAAGAAGACAATCTATGCATACTAAGCACTAGTATGTAAAGAATATAATATTAGAAATATAATACTAGAAAAGTGCTTCAAAAAAGAAGTGTGGTCAAAACTGCGTTGCACCTGTCGTCAAAATACTCGGTGTTAAGCTTCACACCCGGAGTTTAGAACCTCTAAGAGTACACCTTGGCGGTGCGTCATGGGACATATCAACTTGCCTTTTTAGCCTCAATCTTATAAAAACGTGTGTGTGGGTGTGGTCATGTCAAAGTCAAGTCAGGAGAGAATGGGATCATCATGCATCATCATCATATTTAATTTCTTCGATTGGAATTTTGAAGATTGAGAAAAATGAAAGAAAAATAAAAGAAGAAAGAAAAACTTTTTTTTCCCTGCTCCGAAGAAAAGAACTGAAGTAGTAGTAGTAGAAGAAGAAGAAGAGAAGAATGTAAACGACCCAACAAAGGAAGCTAAGTAAAAAAAAGACGTCCACAGCTAGCTAGCAAAAAAAAACATACCAATGAGCAAAAGATGTATCGTAACAAAGCCCCCCCGCGCGATATAAAAGAACAAAATAAAGAAAGAGTCGAAGAAGAGGTAGAAGAAACCAATCGTCACGCAAAAAAAATAATAATATCAAAATTTTTACCTATAAAGACCGTCTCACAAAACGTTAATAGCCTCTTTAACAACCCCAATCAACTCCCTAATATCCGGACGAGCATCCGGCTCAATCGCCAAACACTTCCTAACAACATCCTTCGTCTTATCTCCCACATCTCCCTCAACTCTAGCCCCCATTTGTCCCGCGCCAGGGAACTTCCAATCCCCGCTCGCGATTGCTAATGCCAAACTACCACCTCCGAGTTCCGTCGACAATTCAAACGGTGAATGGTGGTACATTAACGCATATAATAAACATCCCATACTCCAGATATCGACTTTTGTATCAATAATACTGTCGGTTTTGACGTCGAACAACTCGGGCGCTCGGTAGGACATCGTGGAGTGTTCGGCTGCTTCGTCTTGGATTTGGATGGCCAGAGAGCGGGAGGATACGTGGATCGGAGAGGGTGCTATGGAGCCAAAGTCCATTAAAACGGGGGTTACACCGTCGTCTGAGATCATGACGTTTCCTTTTTTTGAATAGAATTAGCATATTTTGGTCTTTTTTTTGGGGGATAGATTTGATATTTAA
Source organism: Orbilia oligospora ATCC 24927 (assembly GCF_000225545.1). Lineage (NCBI taxonomy): Eukaryota > Fungi > Ascomycota > Orbiliomycetes > Orbiliales > Orbiliaceae > Orbilia > Orbilia oligospora. The sequence continues at coordinate 664,908 of NW_011645745.1, forward strand.
TACTTAGATTATGTAAGGGGAATGAATGAATGGTATTTACCTGGTTTGATATCACGGTGGGCAAACGACCGGAGTTCACCGGAATGTGCTCCACCGGATATATCACGCGATTCTTCCATAAGCGCCACACCTTCCTCTTCATCATCAGCGCCAGCACGGTTCCGAGCGCCAGCAGCATTCGCAGAAGAAGAAGTCGAAGAAGAACCAGTAGGCGTAACTTTATGCCCATGAATCAACGCCAATCCCTCACAAACACCCAAAAATAACTCCAAAACCTGTTTTTCAGGGAACCATTTCTTATCCACCAAGTTTGCATTTATTAGATCTTGAAGGTTACCACGTCGGTAATATGGAAGTAGGATATACGCGGTTTTGGAGTCATCCCTTCGTTCGGTGATTATTGTGGAGTCGATCAGTGGGATCAGAAGAGGTGAAGGTGGGAAGAGTTTGTAGGATTCGATTTCGGAGGTAGCGCGGGTTAGAGATTCTTGACCGAATGGACAGCGGATCTTTTTGAGGGCGTAGAGGGTGCCGGAGGTGTCTTGGACCAGGTAAACGTATGAGAAACCTCCCTGTTTTTGTCATTTATATTAGCTTTTACTTCTTCTTTTTTATATAAAATAAGGTGTAAGGGTTTTTATATTCTAATGGGTTAAGTACTAACCTCACCGAGAAGACGGAGGATTTTGAAGGAACGGTGGTTGATGACGAGAGCGGGGGTGGGGAAGCAGCTCATACAGCTGGTGAGGGTATAGACGAGGTCGAGGAAGTACTGCGCCATGACGACTGGCGGGATTCCAATTACCAGGCGACTCGATTTAAAAAAAACCAAAAAAAATAATAATCAAAAGTCGCCTTTCTTAATTGAATAAACCAAACACCAATTGAATCGTAGTCGATTGAAGACTTTTTTCGAGAATTCTTTCTGTCGGAAACGAATTGGGAGTAAGATGGAAGATATGTGGTCTTTTTAAAAAAGGGAAACGAGGTAAACGGTTTGGTGATGCTTGAAATGTCAGCCTGGGCGTTGGAAGAGAACCAATCAGAAAAAGGCGGCGGGGTTCAGCCGCGACAGCAGCCAGATTTAGACCCGAACTGAAAAAAAAAAGAAATGATGGCTCAGCCACACACATTCTTATACTACTATGTACTGTGCGTACCTAGTAGATCTGCCAGGGCTTAGTTAGTTTGTGGTTTGGACTGGGATGCATTTGAGATTTTTTTATATTAGTATTAGACCATGCTGTGCTTATACATACGAAGTATTTAGTATCAGTATCGTGTCTGTAGATGTACTAGTTCTCGAGTCAGCAGATGAAGTGAAGATATTGACATAGATACTTACTTTAAGTACTTTATAAACCCCAACATTGATTTCCACCTATCTCGTATCCACGAGGCAAGGAAATAGCAGGATAACCAACCTCGGTATTGTCTCTTCTGTTGGTTTATAGGAAGGCATCCGAGTCTTGGCACCGTTTTATATGAAACTCTTCGGCGCACAGTAATACACTTGATCAACGGACGGTATAGATATGTATTTATCTATCAAGGGGTATCAAGATGGTCTGGTATGTCTGTATCAAAGGAGAGTATGATAGTCAATACTCGGGGCATTCAGAGATTGAAGTCAGTATGTAATATAGGTAAATAGGTACCTACCATGAGATCAAGGTATCGATGTTATCTCGTAAACCAGAATTAATTGCTGCTGCGTATCGATGTGTATGTTGAAAGAGTTCTCGCGTCTGCAGTGAAGACCGAGAGAAGAGAGGATCAAATGTGTTGCGGTCGTTATTTATCACGTGATGTTTGCTGATTTGAGTTTTGCCCAATTTGGAATATACCAGATGTGCCCCGGCTTGGCAGGCTTGGCAGGCTCCAGCATGAGATGTGCCATACTCGAACTGGCTGATCCACTGCCATGACCATTACCATTCATGAGCATATGAGCTAGTACCAGTAGGTTACTACTCCACGCTTGCAATTGGAGACTAGCAATTGCTTGCTTGCTTGCTTGCCTGCCTGCTTGCCTGTCTGCTTTCTTTCCTGCTGGTGCACCTGCATAATAATAACACCACCACGGTACGTCCGTCCGCCTCAGGTCCTATCCGGCGCATTAGTCTAGTTCATATCTGTCTCCATACCGGTACCCGCACATATTTCATGTCATAGCACATCGTGATCTACTACTCAAGTATATATACGTATATATAAGCATACAATAAATAAATATATACATATACAGAAGAGAATTACCGGGAGGAAAAAAAGAGGGATAGAGTGCTCGAGCGGGTGTGGGATAGATCCATGGCGGATTGGCAAACGGAAGCTTGTTATTAGCTCAGCCTGTAACTTGCTTGTATCGATCTGATCTTTTGTCCCGGATCCTGTCCGCTTTTATAAAAAAAACTTCACCCGTAAGTATATCACCGAGTGTATTTCGTACTATTTGCCTCGGCGTATCTCGCGATAATATTTCGTATAATACATATAAAGTACGTATTATATTATAATATTATATCTAGACGATTAAACTTTCATATTGCTACGGCATAGACAGACGGATATACGCCTGCGATCAAGGGATAAAATCAAACAACGGCGCTGGCTATTTTGGGAAGAAACGTGATAAAATAAATTAATTGGGGGGTTGTTTTTCTCTGGGCGGCTACTTTTTTTTACCTTTCTTCAGTCACATTTAATATTTAAACGTTGATTGAATTATAGAGGGCAGTGGCTTGCTCGGGTATATTAGGCATGCACGGTCTCTTGGTGAATTTAATGGAGATGTAATAGACTAATAGACCAGACAATGGGTATTCAGATACCCGTTTGACACGCAGAATGGTATTGTTCGTGTATACTTACTGAAGTATGTATGCATTGTACTAGTGGTATTTATATTATAAGGTGATCGTGACCACGGATATGACACAGATAGCAGAGTATACCATGTGAGGGAAAGAACGAGAGAAAGAGAGAGAGAGAGAGAGAGTATAGTAGCATGACCTTGTAAGAGAAAGAAAAGACAGACTTGCTTCTTCCGCAGCGGTACGTGATTCGAAGTGCAGTCGGTCAGTTGGAAGTAAGTAAGTCAGTCAGTCAGTAAGTAAGTAAGTATACTCCAGCGAATAAGCCAGTTTCTCTCTTCCTTTGATTCTGACGCTATTCGATTTGGCCGCCGTATAATTTTTTAATTTCTTTTGGACGTCCTCCATTCTTTTCTTTTCTTCCTCTCTCTTCCTCTCCCACACCTTTCCTTCCTTCTTCTTCTTCTTCTTCTTCCTTTTCCTCTTCCTCTTCTTAACCTTCAACATCAACTCTCTTCATACATCATCTCTCCCCTCAATTCTCAACATCGACATCTATTCCCCCCTCGACACTACTGTTTTAGTCCCTTTTGTCGTCTATTGCATCCGTTCCGTATTTGTATTCTGTGGGGAAGATCGAAGTGGGTTTTTCTAACTTACCACTCACTCACAACCATCAAATATCTCTCTCTCTCTCTCACACACACTCCCACATCCTTTTTTCTTTTTCTGACTTTGGCGTCTTCTACCGACGGAATCTGAAGGCTTCCACGCCAGCAATATCCACACGTCGTTTTCCTTCAACAGTTGCTTCCACATTGAAGCCCGACCTAATAACTATATCAATTCTCACGACATTCGACCCTCACTTTTTTTTTGATCACATCCGTTCTTTAATTCAAATTCGAGTTCGAATTTAACCGAATCATTCTATATATCTTCTGACATTCGCATTCACGACGACCACTTGGGAGGCTTTTTTTTTTTTGAAACATACGAACAAGAAAAGAGTATTTGGTTTATACGTACGACTTCCAGATTCTTCCCGCCGGGTTTCCCATCTTTTCGCCTGATTCCTCTCAATACCCGTTTAACGTTTGTAAACGTAACTTCTAACGAAAACAGACGACAACCAACGACGACGAAGACACGCTGATTGGCCCAGGTTCACTTCTCTTACAACGCAGCCTTGGGAGTTTCTGGGTTTCTTTGCACATCATATTCACCACGGATAAGGCGCATCTACTGGATTCTATCTATCTGGGAGGGTTGTATCGATATTACCTAAAGTTGGTAGAGTGATATATTTACCTTCAGTGAGTAATATCTCTTTTTTTACATTTTGCATTTTTATATTTTATTTTATATTTTTGTTATTGTTTTTTATATTTCTCGTTCGTTTCGACTGTCGTTCCGTCGTTTCCCTCGATCCAACCCTCTCAAGATGCATTGTCTGGGGCTTTTTAAGGCTTTTCTTTTGCATTGGGCAATTCCTGTCTTAGCACCCGAGACGCACTCGGGCTCCAGGAAAAAGAAAGTGGAGCAAAAATTCGCTTCTTCTTATTCTTTTTTTTTCCGTTCTTGCTGGGTAGACACAGACGGATGTACAGCCAGCAAGTACCAGACAAGACTACCCTTGCCCCATGCCTAATTAGCGTTTGTCCCTTTTTGAAAAAGCAGACGAGATCCGGTCCCCATGAAATCATTGCCCTCGCCTCTTTCGCCCTCTCTGCGTATCCCTAGCAGAATTGGTATACGTATAGGTATTTGTGCCTGTGCTGGTACCTATACCTGTCAACATTACATACCAGGAGTATGTGTTATACGTCTAAGAGATATATATGCATCTTTGCTATATATTTTTCGTCTGTATACAACGGACGAAAAATGATAGAAAAGAGCGGGGGAAGAGGAAATGTGCCTCAGGAAGGGCCCTTCTCGGTTCGCCCCTCGATATTATTCGAGGGATGAAGCGTTCCCCGGTGATCTTATAATGTCATGCAGACGTCCCATCAAGGTTGCTTTCCCAAAGGTACCTAACCTACTACCCTTGGGATCTTACCGAAAGCCCGCTAAAAACGTACTTTTCCCACCACCACCACGTACTTACTTACATACCTGCCACTACTGCCGCTGGTAAAATCGCTTTTTTCCCCCTTCCCTTTGCGCCAATTTGCATCGAGGAAGGAAAAAAAAAAAAAAAAGAAGACCTTGCAGGCGGACGTACATACACGAGTACATACATACATACATACGCACATATAGACATGTTCTACATGTGGACATATGTAAATATGTAAGTACTGACTTATGAATGGATCTGCTGTTCTTACAGCGTGCCAGCATATAAGTACTTGTTAAAGTTTAAGTACTTGGTGTGTGGATGAGAGGGAAATGTTTCTTTTGGCGTTTGAACATCATCTCTTCGACGGGGTCTCATCGTCGTTCTCATTGCATTTGCCGTGAATTGCATATGATCGTGATATAACTGTATAACATTGGCCCTGCATTGCCCTTCTATCAAGAACCGAATCGATCCTTCAACATCAGATATCATCAGCATTAATATTCGTCTTTTTATTACTATTGATATTGATGTTAATACCACTTTCCTTTGCCTTCTTTTTCTCGTCTTCCCCCATCCTCACTTCATCCTTTCCTCTCCTACCATGCTCTTTTTACTATAAAGTGTGTGTGTGTGGGTGTCTGTGTGTGTGTTGGTGGTAGGTGGTCATGGTGGTGGTCATGGTGGTGGTGGTTGTGAGAGGTGTGGTGTTTGGCCCATACAATTTTCCACACCTTTCTGATTCCCTTCCTTCCTTCCAATTATAACTCTCCTTCCCGCTCGATACCTCCAACTTGGACTTGTCTTGACTTCATCACCACCACCTCCAATCCAATCAACCAACCATCACCACCTTGATATCGTGATCCCAACTTCGTCCGCTACTTCAAACTGCCCTCGGAGAGCAAGATCATCTTGTCTGCCCTTTTTATATCCCATACAATACCCTCACTGCTTCGAGTCCCGTCTATCGAGCGAGCCTCCCTGGTGCCTCCATGCCCTTCCTAGGCAAACGACCAGAATTGACCAGACAGCACACCGTTCATAGTTCCCACACCGGTTACAAGAACCCGGCAAATACGGATACACCTTTCCTATTGTCGATATCCTTCGTTCTTTAGTACTCTCGGTCCTCAAGCTAGCTTTTGAGCACTCCATTCTCCCTTGTCCGCTGCCCTATCCGTGGGGCTCTCTGGCGAGGAGATGGCGTCCTCAACCGCTGCTCCCTCGCCCTATGGCACCAGGTCACGACAACGATCTACTGCCCAGCGCATAAACTATGCTGAAGATAAGGACAATGATATGGATTTCGAGTACACGAACCCTCCAATTACTCCCAGTACACGGGCTACCAACGCATCTGCCCAAAATGCGCCGGATCTCGCTCCTCCAAACACAACCATCACGGCAATCGGTGTGAGCACGCGAAGTGGTGGAGCATCGGCTTCCAGCAGCTCTTCCCGTCGCTCTTCCACCATCGCAAACCACTCCCAGCCCGTATCTGCTCCCGCTCCTCCTCCCGCTCCTCCTCCACCTCCACCTCCACCCCCTCCACCGGCCGCCAACGCGACTGCCAACTCTCGGAAGCGAAAATCAACAGCTGCCCCTCCACCCGTATCTACCTCGACTTCTACACCAATGACCAACGGAACTTCCACACGACCGTCCGCTCGGCAGCACGATAGAGCCAGAGAGCGGCAGAAGATGAGGGAGGCTCTCACCCACCAGCTGACGTTTGAGAAATATGGTGGTGCTTTCCTAAGCAAGGGTGGCTATCTAGAAGCCGATGACGGCCAGAGGCTATCTGTTCACGGTACTGCCTCCTGACAGAAAAATCCGTATATCTGATTTTTTATTTTTTATACTAATACAATGGTTCTAGATCACATTTACTTAATATCCGAGCCCCCTGGCGAACCCTACTATATCGGTCGTATCATGAAATTCGGACACGTCGGCGGTAAAACCACTGGACCGGTCGATTCGATAACAGTAAATTGGTACTACAGACCCAAAGACATTGGAAGCCGAAAAACCGCCGATTCTCGTCTGCTATTCGCAACAATGCACTCGGATGGGTGTCCTCTGTCTTCAATTAGAGGCAAATGCAATATCCTGCACCGATCTGAAATTGACGACCTGGAAGCATTCAAAAGACAAAAGGACAACTTTTACTACGAACGACTCTACGACCGATATCTACAGCGATACCTAGATATCGTTCCCGTGTCGCAAGTTCGAAATGTCCCGGACAAAGTCAAGGAGGCCCTCCACAAGCTGTGGAGATTTGTGTTGATCGAGCAGGGGAAGAGTGCGCTTCTTACGGCAGAGATGAGGAGCTGTAAGAAATGCCGGGATTTCTGCGCCAAGTAAGCTCGAATCCTAGAAAAAACAAAACCCACGCGAGAAAACCGACAGATTTTATGGTATCGCTCTGTGGGAGAGAGTAGTATATACTTGCTAACAAAAGTTGTGCTGTAGTGATAATTCCGTGGTTTGTGCGATGTGCCAGGAGTCGTTCCACTTCCAATGCGTGAACCCACCTCTCACCAAGAAGCCACAACGCGGCTTCGGCTGGTCTTGTGCTCCCTGCAGCCGAGCCCACGAACGCAAATTGGACGCCCGCAACGCGACCGTTCCCATCCTGGACAGCCACCACACCGAAGATGAGGCCCACGACGAAGAAGAGGAAGAGCATCACAACCACAATTCTGGCACTACAACAGCCAATGGCGCGAATACTCCTGCGACTCCTAATCCTTGGGACCTCGATCCCGCCGCCCAAAAGCATGTTATGGATACAATTGATCAGTGGCCTTATCGCTACCTCGGAATTAACTGCAAACCCGAGGAAGTCCTGGAGCTCGACGATCGGATATTTCCCAGAGGTGGTATGAGTATCGGCCAGAAGCATCAAGCCAATGTCGTCCCCTGGTACGGTCGCCCCGTTCAGCTTATCCCGCCCGCCGAAGAGAAAACCAAGGACGGGAGGCAAAAGAACAAGGCGAAAAAGGCTAGGAAAGATGCCGAGGAAAGCAAGGCCGCTTCGGCGCGTCCCCCTTGGGTTCAGGAGATGCCTGATGGCTACGTCGAGCGTGGCTGCAGCGACGAAACCTCACAACCGCTGTTCATCATGCCCGACGAGGAAGACGAGGAAAGAGGGTCGGAACGTACTTCTACTAGGCGTATGAGTCGAGTACGACCCGTCGGCCGGGACCTGGAAGACCTTGTCGACGACTTCATGCTGAAAGCGGAACCCTTAGCTAAGGGCTGTGGAGTTGCGAAGAACGCGACGAATTTCTTGGATAAGGCGTCTCAATTGCTCTACGCCAACAACTTTGACATTAAAACTGCACTGGAACAGTTGAAGCTGAACGATAAGAAGACGCTCAAGGAACCCGATCTGAAACCCGACGAACTTAAGAGGTTCGAAGAAGGAGTCAAAAAGTTCGGAAGCGAGCTACACACAATTACGCGCCATGTTAAGACCAGGAAACATTGGGAAATTGTTCGCTTTTACTACATGTGGAAGAAGACATCGAAAGGGCGAGAAATTTGGGGAAATTACGAAGGAAGGAAAGCTAAGAAGGAGGCTAAGATGAGGGATAAAGCAGACGCCGCTGCCGCCGCGAAACTGGTCGATGACGTTGCAGACGCTGATGACGATTCGGCGTTTGATGATGAGAAGGCCCTATCCAGGCATAAGCAGTTCCAATGTAAATTCTGCGGAACCCAAAAATCAGTACAGTGGCGACGTGCTCCTGGCGTCACACCTGGTGAAACGATAAGTCCGAAGACCAACAAGAAGGATGCGGAAAAGTACACCTTCATCCCTGCACTTTGCAGGAGGTGTGGTGAGCTGTGGAGACGGTATGCTGTTCCCTGGGAAGACCCGACCGACGTAGTACGAAAATCCAACCAGAGCGGCCAACGCAACGCCAGGCGCAAGATTGATGACGAATTGATCCGAGAACTTCAGGCTGCAGATGAGGATGCTCAGGAATTGGAGGATCATCTACGAACTCAAGGATGTTACCCATCTTCTGCCCCGACACCCCCTGAAAAGGAGCCTATCATTGTAGCCACACCTACAGCTTCGGAGCCACCGAAGAAGAAGACCAAGACGACGGACGGTCAAGAACCGCCTGCGGCTACTGCGGCTTCTTCGACGAAGGATCCCACTCCTGTGGCTCCGGTGAGCAAGAAGAAGAAACAGGTACAACCGCCACCTCCGCCACCCGAACCACCAAAACCGAAATTACTACCCTGCGCTGTCTGCGACCTTGTCGAACCGGTTGGTAGCGAGCATCTTGTTTGTAGGGATTGCAAGTTGACGGTACACCGAACATGTTACGGCGTCGGGGTCGTGCGCAGTGCGAATAAGTGGGTGTGCGACATGTGTACAAACGATAAGAACCCGCTTGTTTCGACTGAATATATCTGTGTTCTATGTCCTGTTCGTGGAGAAGGAGAAGCTGAAGAGGAGCAAGCAAGGCTCAGAGCTGCGGAACGGCCCTACCCTAATAGCTCTAGGAGCGCAAAGGATAAGGAGGCCCGTGAGAAGGAGAAGGAACGCCAGAAGGAACTGGAAAAGGAAAAAGCAGCTCCTGAGGTTGATGGTGGATCGCCGCCTACCGCCTCTGAGAAGGAAGAGGCTAAAAAGCGGGACGTTGTTGATAAAACTCGGCCTGCAAACCCACGACAGCCGTTGAAGAGGACTGCAGGAAACAATTGGGTGCATGTTCGATGTGCGGTCTGGACTCCGGAGATCAGGTTTGGAGACTGGAAGACGCTAAGCCCTGCAGAGGGCATTGGAACTATTCTGCCGCAGAAGTTCCAGGCGGAGTGCGCGTTGTGCTTTGATGGGAAGATACCAGAGAAGAAGAAGGGGGCTTGTGTGCAGTGTCACTATTGTCATGCTCATTGTAAGTATTTCCATTGTTTTGATACTTTCTCGCGGGTGGTTCGGGGTGCTAATTGTTATAGTCCATGTCGGGTGCGCGCACAAAGCAGGTTACCGCTTCGGCTTTGACATCCAGCCAGTGAAGAGCTCAAGACGGGACACTGTGAATATTGTAAGCATTGGGAATGAGACGGGTAATATGCAGGCGATGATTTGGTGCCCGAGCCATGATCTCAAGACGCAATGGCACGATATGACGGAAGTAGTGCCAGATACTGAGAATGTAGGTTTTTTCTATCATCTCCGTCTTATATTATTTGCTGGTTTGATACTAACGACATCAGAAACAAACGGCGCTCGAGTTGTATCTTGAGAATTACAAGCAGGCAGACTTGACCTTGACAGGCACGGTGCGCAAGGCACAGCTTGTTACACTCTCTGCTAAAGCTTCGCAGCAAACGGGTCGCCGTTCTAGTTTGATATCTAGCGGTCCCGGGCACGGACATCGCAATTCTATATCTTCGCCAGTTACAACCCATCACAACGAGCCTACCTCTCCGGCTAGTTGCCCTCCGGAAAACGTGAAGAGATGTCGCAAGTGCCGTATCGATGTTACGCCGCTATGGCATGAGACGAAGATTATTATGAAGAAGGAGCCTGTGGTGTCGTCTGATCTCTTGGAGGTTGGGAGGGCAGAGCTTACAAACGGGGTTCATCCTGCAGATCGTATGGATACTACCCCTGATTTTGGAGGGGAAAACAGTACACCCCCGCCGACGGAGATCACGGAGTATACGTGCCACAAGTGTCACTGGGATGAGCTGCACCCGCCTAAGCAAACCGATCCACCTGTTGAGAAGCCGAGGAGTCGGAATCCGCTATCGATCAGCGGGCTTATTGACCCTCCATCGCGGCGGACGCCGCCCAGGGAGATGCCGAGAGACATTCCGGTACAGGTTCCCCCGCAGACTTTGCCTGCGCCTCCTCCTCCTCCCCCTCCTCCACCACCACCACCGCCGCCACCACGGGAGATGCCACATGATCCACCATATGAACCTGCACCTGTTCCGCCAGTACCCGTGTCAGTTTACCAACAGCCCAAACTTGTGCCAACACCTAATCACGTTGTTCCTGCTCCAATCCATCCGCCACCCCCACATCAGCCTTCACACACACTTCCTGCGCCGGAACAGGCGTCGGTACAGATCTATCCAGCTCCACCCAATCACATCATCAACCCGCCATCGTACGAGCCACCACCGCCACGTCCATCGTCGTACTACACACCGCCACCACATGTTCTTCCCCCTGGTTCTTCCGGTTTATCAATGTCTCATTCGCTTCCAATGAGGGATCCGCATCCCCTCCCCCCAATGCCTCATCACCGTTCACCAATCTCCGAGCATCCACCCCCGATTCGCCATCCACAAATGGGTAAATTCCCGCCGCCCCAGCCCATGGCAATGCTACAAATGGCGGCGCCGATCGCGCCCAGTCCTGCATTCAATCACCCACCACCGCAGCCCAGTCCTGCATTCAATCATCCACCACCGCAGCCCAGTTCTGCATTCAATCACCCGCCGCCGCAGTCTTCACGACATACTTCACACTCTCCTTTCTCTCCACCCGTTTCACATCTTCAATACCATCGTTCGCCGTCCTCGGGGGCTCCCGTGGCACCGCAGCCGCAGCCTAGAGTTTTTGCAACGCCGGAGCCGAGGCCTGCGGGGGCTAGTGGGTCGCCCGCACTTGCTAACCTTCTCCATTAGGATAAAGAGGGGGAAGAAAGCGAGTCTGAGGAGGTAGAATTGGTGCCATGATGTTTTTATGTTAGAGATGGTGGCGGTGTCGGGGAGTTCATGTTTTAGGCGCTCGACTTCCTCTGGGTCTTTTTATCGGTTTGGTTTTTTGTGGATGTAATTGCTACCGTTCTGTTTCTTTAATATTTTTCTTTACTGCATAAACGGTGGATACGGTGTTAACACGTTTTAGGTTTATGCTTCTTCTTCTTCTTTTTTCTATTGTGTTTACTTCTTCTCCTCTTTACTGTTCTGGCGGGTAGTGGGAGTGGGACTGTTGTTTACATGGGCTTTCCTTCCTCTGTTTTTTGTAACCTTTAAAACGTTGAAGTCGTTAGGTTCTTCTTCTTTTCTTTCTATTTCCGTTTCCTCCTTCTGTTAATTACCACAAAGATATCCCACCTTGCTGCGTCCTTTTTTCTTCGAATTTCATATTTTTTTCTCTTTTGGTCCCTTGAGATTTTTTTTATTTTTTAAAATACAATTCCCGGGGTTCGCCTTTCCTTCTTCTTTTTACCGCTTTGAACAAAGTATTTTGAACGGCTTTTTTTTTCTTTTCCATTTTAATTGTTTTTATACCGGAGGGAATTTTATGGATTACTTCTTTTTTGTGTGGTTATTTGTGTGGTTCTTCTTTTTGTGGACGGGGGGATTGTGGATGTGGTGCGGTCTTTCTGTGAACTTTTTGTGTATGTTCTTATTATACCTTTTTTTTTTTTTTTGTGAAAGATGTCGAGATATTATACAGACAAAGATAGGAGGGAAGTGGGGAGGCGGGTGTGGTTTTATAGGAAGGAAGGAGGTTATTTTTTTTTAAGAAGAAATATGAAATGAAATGAAAGAAAAGAAAAGAGAAGAGAAGAAAAGATATATATTTTTTATTTAATTTTATATTTTTTGATTCATGAGCCCGTAGGTGGATGGTGTTATATAGTAGGTACTTTATATATGTCTGTGTGTATAGGAAAGAGTATGGAAAATCAATTGGATTTAAAATATAGAAGTTGGTTGGTTAATGTTAACGTTAACTGTATGATTTGGATTTTTTTGGGTATGTATCATATTGTGGATTTAGTTTGAGGAGAAGGATGAGTATAGTCACTTGCGGGGGGTGTAGAGTTTGACTTGATTAAGCAATGTATCGTGGGTTTTTGGTGAGGTTTCTCTAGATGATGTATGGGGGTCGGGGGAGCTCTTGCGTACTAGAATTGAAACTTTGCGAAGGAGGTATGTATAGGTTATACTGGATCTCTAAGTCACCCCACGGAAGCTATAGCTTTTAGTCTTTTTTTTTTTAAAAAAAAAATACATTGTTTTAGATTTTGTAGTTAGCTATCGTTATCACGAATAAAATGGAATAATCGAAATTCAGTAGTTTTGATATCAGTAAGCGTATAGATAAGACATTTAATCGTAGGGGAAAAAAAAGTTTATCTGTTCGTACGTGAATTGAATTGTGGATTCGGATACGACGTTTCCGGGTACTAAAATATTTATTTACGACCCAAGAGCTCTATTGTGACTATTTGAAGTGTATGCAGCAGTATACAGTCCCCGACTATTTAACCTCTAACATCACTTCTCGAAACAAAAGAGTAGTTACACTCGAGATAATAGTGCAAACATGCAACTACAAACCATGTCGACACCGACAGAAGACGATAAGAAATTTATGAAAATTGCGTATGAGGAGGCGAAGAAAGGGTATGATGAAGGGGGTATTCCTGTAAGTTTTCATAAAATGATATTATACGTCCCCCCCTCCCCCCAAAATCGTTTTCCAAATATACCTACATGGCTATCTGGAGAGCCCGGGGGTTTCTATGTTTCCGTATTTTGAGAGAGGCCTTTGTATGGATATTTCCCGAGGTTCGATTTGTGGTATTTTGCAGTGGTTGCAACGCAAAATTCGTTGAATACGAGATGGTTATGGAATGAGACTTCCTTTTCAGGATCTAGTATCGAGTATAGCTGATATTAATATTTTCATGATAAAAATGAAAATAGATAGGCGCAGTTCTTGTCTCCTCCACCGGTGAAATCCTAGGACGAGGTCATAATCGAAGAATCCAAGATTCCAGTCCCATTCTTCATGTAAACCCTCCCCTTTAACCCCCCCTTCTTTTCTTTCAAAACTAATTCTTTTTTTTTAAAAAAAGGCGGAAATCTCAGCCCTCCAAACCGCCGGCCGTCTCCCAGCCTCCAGCTATAAAAACACAACAATGTATACAACATTATCACCCTGTAGTATGTGTACCGGTGCCATACTACTCTATAAGATCTCTAGAGTTGTGATCGGAGAGAATAGGACGTTCGTGGGCAGTGAGGATTGGTTGGGGGTTAAAGGGGTTGAATTTGTGGTTATGGATGATGAGGAGTGTAGAAAGTTGATGGAGAGGTTTATTAAGGAGAGACCGGGGGATTGGGGGGAGGATATTGGGGAGGAGGGGGAGGAGAGATAGGCAGTATAGTATAGGCGTTTGTTGAGGAGGGGGGGTTCTGTTAAAATCGGTGTTCTATATCTATGAGAAGAGGTGAAAGTCATGATGCTACTAGATAATTATGCTTATCGAAGTCATTTATATAACGGGGTTATATAACTCGTAGAAAAAATCAAAAGTGAAGAGAATGTTTCATTTAACAAAACAAAAAAAAAGAACAGATACAAAAAAATTCAGACCTCAATCATGCATCCCCCAATACGCAAATCCAACTTAAATTGAAAAGACTGCCTATATACCTCTTGAATATTGTGAACCAAGTCAGTACTTCCTCTTTCCGGACGTCGACCCTTGAATCCCGAGTGAAAAGATCCAAAATATCCGTCGCATCTTGAGTCGCCGCAACATCCAGTGCCGTTCTATTCTGCTCATCCTCAACTGTTACGTCAACTCCCTTATCCAACAGGAACTTAAACCTCTTCACCGCCCTCCCCGGCCACTCTGAGAGCTTTGGGTCAGAAGCGACTATATGCAATAAAGTCTCTCCGGCACCACTGACGGCTTTCCAATCCATTTTTGCTTTATCAAACATTTTAAGTACGGGGAGTTCGTTTATTGTTGCTCGCATCGCGTCTTGATATCTATCCGGGGCCAGATAGTCGCCGCGAGTTGGATCCTCAGGTACTACCTGTCTCACGTCGCTCTTGCGGAAGAATTTAAATAGAGGGGTTTCTCCAGAGTTATCTCGAGCATTGACATCTGCCCCCATCGCTACCATCTTTTCAAAAGATTTTCGTTTCTTGGAGGAGAATATACCAGTCATCCCTATGAACCAGTCCGTGCTGCATAAAAGGTGAAGCGCCGTTTCTCCCGTGTTAAATGCCAAATTTGGGTCCGCGCCTGCTGAAAGAAGGATATTGATCATTTCATCGGCGTTATCCCCGTTCCAGCGTTCTTTATGATTTATTGCGTAGATTAAAGGCGTTCGGTTCTTCTTGTCGGTGACATTAATCATTTCTGGAGCCTTGGAAACGAGTAGGCGAAGTAACCCCGGATCGGCGTCCCGCCCGTTTCTGAGCTCTATGGCGTGGTGAAGAGCTGATCTTCCATCATTACCCTGAGCCTTGAAGTCCGCTCCACGTTCGAGAAGCAGCTTTATTAGTTCTGTAGCCCCACTCACCTCCCTTCTAGATGCGAGCATCAAGAGGGTTTCCCCGTTTGAATTACGCTCTTCGAGGTTGATGGATGAATGTTTGATTAGGGTTTCGATGTAGTCGCTACTCCCGACCAGGTTATGTAATATCGTTGTATCCGGATATTTGGCAGATGGGTCCGCACCATGATCGAGCAAGAGCTTAATAATTTTGGCGGTAATTCCCTCATCTTTACGAGACCAGTGTGCACGGGCGGCGCATTCCAAAGGATACATTCCCTCATTGTCCGTACACTCATCGGGGCTAAGTCGTACATTCGGATCAGCACCCGATGATAGAAGAGTACTTAGCAGCTCGTAGTTTCCGTCCTCGATCGCAGAACATAGCACCGAGGGACCAATCTTTGCTCCACTTTCAATGAAGAAGTTGAAGATATTCATATCGCAGCGGGATTCTGACAGGCAATCATCTCCCTGTCTATCTGATACATTCATATTGGCTCCATGGGCCACCAACCGCCTGATAGCATGGCGTGTGGATATATAGTTTAGTTCGAGTTTGTTGACTGCAGCGTGTAGAGGTGTTAGCTCGTTATTATCCCGGAGTTCGGTATTGGCGCCGTGCTGAATGAGGTATGGAAGTGCTAGGGTATATTGCCACCAATGGCTTTCGGTCATTATGAAGTGAAGGGCGGATTTTTTGGGTACGTATTCATATATATAAGTGTTTCTGGGTCTGAGGTATTTCATTAGTCGGGTATTAACGTCTACTCTGAGCTCTTCGACGAGGAATTTTATAATCTCCATCCTTGGGACGGGCCCCTTGCTAGCTGCTAGAAGGAGAGGCTTCCTGGTGACTAACACGGTTTCGGACTTTTTAGTTTCTTGTTTATGCTTTTCCCACTCATCTACTTTGGATAGAACTGGTACGGTTAGGAAGTTCTTGAGGATAAAGACGAAACCCCCGGCTATGAGTTTGTGGATTATCGAGGATTTAGATTCATCCATGTCTTGATCTGAGAAGATGACGGGATCTAGGATTTTAATGATTCCCTCGTATTGGCGAAGAGATATTAGGAGATCAAATTCAGTTTCTAGATCTTCTGACGACAGCTCAGACGATCTATCTTTCTCGATGGCTATTCTTTCGGCTTCCCGTCTTTGAAGGCATAATTCAACTTGAGTGTCAGGCTTGAAGGGTTCCTCAATTCCAATAGCCTTGCGTTTAGCGACCAGACATTCGACTGTGTAGTCAAAATTATTGGATGCGGCGGAGGATATAGCGTCGTCTATATACTTGATAGAAGAAGGTTCGTATTGTGCTAGCATATCCAAAATCTCATCCAAGCGCATAGGGAAACCGTTTTCGAAGACTTTAGGTCTGGCTTTGTCATTGGTCAGAAATCCACATGCGTCAGGGGTGAATTCATCGCCTATATTCATGCCCGGATGTCTAAATCCATATTCTGGGGCCGAATCATCGTCAATGGGCTGTTGTTCCGCCGTAGGAGGTTGTTGCCAATTCTCATCCTCTTCTTCAAATCTTGCGCATGCAATCCAAGGCGACCCGGTAGGAAGTACGGTATCAACGCTCGCTCCTGCCTCTAGAAGTAGTTTTACTGTAGCTGGATGGCCTGAAGCACAAGCGTAGTAAAGAGCTGTAGCTTCGTTCGGAGATTTGTCTTTAGAATTAAGGATTGTTAAGAATTTCGCTGGGTCTACTTCTGACTTTAATGATTCCAGTAACATCCCGAGAATGTTAGGTTGACGGCATCTGGCGGCAATATGGAGTGGGGTGAGACCTTCATGTGTCGCTTTTGAAACTTTGGCCCCAGCTGCTAATAGATGAGTGGTAGTGAGTTCGCAGCATGTGGATGCTAGATGAAGTGCAGTTATTCCATTTTTGTCGGAGCGGTCGATATCAACTTGCTGTTCTAGAAGGTAATCCAGCGCTGATTGGTCTTTTGTCTCGATTCTACCCGGTTTCCCGGTTTTGTAGCCGCGTGTTTTGAACATACAAAGCATGTGAAGTGGAGTCTGGCCCATGTTATTTGCTTGGGATACACTGATTCCTTGTTCTTTCAGATACCATATCATCTCCGTAGGTGTATCTATCCACTTTTTCCGGACCAGGTTTTCACTCCTAACGATGGCGCAAGCTTCATGTAGGAGTGTATTTCCGCCTGCATCGGTTTGGTGAAGATGCTTCTTGTTACTGCTAGCCTTTTTAAAGAGTGTTTTAGATCTTGGAAGATCGAAGGCGTTGCTAGGGTCTTTCCAGTAGGAAATATTTCGAAGGCAGGCGTGGTATACCGTTCTACCCTCAAGATCTAAGGTATCGATTCGTGCTCCCGCATTGAGTAACCTATCTAGCTTTTTTAGTCGAAATTCATCACCTCCATTGTCCCGTTTGGCACTTTTAATGAAGTAGACTAGTGGAGTCTGGCCCTTGTTATCCCTCGCTTCGATATCAGCGCCAATGGAAAGTAAATAGTCGAGAGCATCTACGAACATGTCAGTAGGGATGCCGCTGTATTCATCTGCGAGAGTATGCAAAACGGCTCGGCCTTGGTTGTTCTGTAGCCGGGCGCTGGCTCCAAATTTGTGAAGATGTTTGTTAAGCAATTTTACATGTGGGTTTTTATTCCAGTAATCCGTCACAATATGGGTAGAATGATGGAAGGCACCGTCGCCGTTCTCATCGACGGCTGTAGCGTCTGCACCAAACTCAAGCAACCGTATGACGACTTCAGCGTCTTTTCGTACTAGTCCGTGCAAGAGTGGCGTACGGCCGAGGTGGTCCCTTTCCTCGATTTGAACCCTCGGATCTTTTATAAGAACGTCAACGACTTCTGTAGAAGTGCAAAGGTGGAGAGGTGTTTGTTGTTCGTCATTTGAAGCATTTGGATCCGCTCCTGCGGCTAGAAGGAGACTAGATATAGATGCCTTGTCGACTTTGTGCAAGACTGTATTGCCATTTTCATTTTTCTGGTTAACGCTAGCACCAGCCGCGAGCAGAGCCTCATAGCATTTGGTGATATTTTCGATCTCAGAATATTCTGGACTGCGTTTGTGACGACCAGAGCAGCTGTGGCAACAGAAAGCTGGGCGTGCTAGAGTGTAAAGGGCTGTAGCCGGGCCGTCGGGGGCGGGGACCTTTCTTGGGTTCTGGCGACCAGATTCTTGGGAACACTCTTTATTCGGAAGCCAGGGAGTACTATCGCTGATGATGTTAGGACCCGCTTTAGCTTTAATTAGGAGTTTGATGATGTCTGCTCTGCGCGTGAGACAAGCGATGAATAATGGTGTTTTCCCGTCCGTTTTGGAATCAACATCGATCAATGGATGCTCTAAAAGAGCTTCGACTATGGGTACGATTCCGGCAGATACCGCTTGGGACAAAGCTGTATTAGCCTGGTCTGACGTTTTTATATGTGGTACGAACATAACCATGGCTTCGGTTTGGCTGGATCGGGCGGCGTACTCAAAGGCGCTCTCGTGGTGGTTCTCAGTGTGAATCCATCTACCACCACCTGAAGAAGTCATGTAGTGAACTTTGATAAATGGGTCGGCACCTGCGTTCGCGAGGAGCTTCACAACTTTCAGTTGATTTTTTCTAGTGGCTAGCATAAGAGTAGATTGTCCATAGTCGCTGTGATTGTCCGCCTCTACCCCAGCTTGCAAGAGCATTTCCACAATATCGTCGTACCCTTCCGCCGCTGCGTGATTCAAAGGAGATCCGAATCGATCTTCATCAAGAATATCCGCATCCTTCTTACCGAGCAAGTATTTGATATAATCATTCAATCTAAGTTGAACCGCTGCGTACAAGGGGTTTTTAGTATCTATATCCGACAGCTTGGTCCATGTAGGTATTTTTTCGCCGGAAAGATATTCGTCGAGAACAGCATGAGCTTCTGTTTGATCATATCCCGCGAGAGCAGACTTTTTGACATGAACATGCCAGTTCCGGGCGGCGTACTGGGTAAATGGGGGGAGTAAATGTAACTTATTCTTCGAGTAGGATTTGAAAACGGGCTTATTCTCAGGGTCGCCGACGCATGTTTGGAGATACGAAAGACAAACGAGAGCGAGACGATTATGAGTGTGTCCTGACTCTAAAATGGGGAAACCAGATGCGTCGGATTGTCTGGTTGACCCGTTGAGAAACTCTGTGAAGCTGTGGTGGATGACGGATACTGTTTCATCTGGCAAGATTTCTAGAAGTGGTCCACAAGCAGTGCGAACTAGGTCTTTCATTGCTTTAAGGTCGTTCTTCTCTTCTCCGTGCTCTTTATTATTGATAAAGTTGACCATATCGGCGATTTCGAGTAGTCGAAGCGGACGAGTGGCGTGAGTTACGGATTGTAAGATGAGAAGCTGGGTGCTACTCGGAATCCCAGATCTTCTGGAGTGGTCCTTCAAGAGGTCTGTATAGATATTGTTGAGATCTTTTGCAAGTTGCTGGATAACGACATCAACATTTGCATTGGGCTGTAGAACAGCGTCTAGTGCGAGTTTTGCAAAGAGGAATAGCCCGTTGGCTTTACCAGGAACTGCTGCCTCAATCTTCGCTTGGGCATCCTTAGATATTTTTGAGTTCTTCAATCTATGCCGGACGTAAGTGACGATGTCGATATCTACTGCTGACTCTTCAAGCCTGATGTCTAGGATCTTTGCATTTCTTAAACATTTCTCGATGCGAGCTATTGGCCGACTGGTCATGATAATTTTAATCTTTGAGGGTCGCCATTCACCGAGCTCTGATAAAGCCTGTAAGAATGGCTCCAGGCCTTGGTTTTGGTCCATTTCATCAAGTGCGTCGACGACGATATAGGACTTAGGGAGATGGGATAATGCATCCCGAAGAAGGTTCCAAAGTTCGGCAATCGAGACGGTACTTAGGTTTTGAGATTCTCCGATATAATCCATTATTTTCATTTGCAACTTTGGACTTAGGACGCATATCTGAGCCAGCCAGTCACGTAGAGCAGCTGCAGCGCTGTGATTCGCATCGATTATCTGGCGAAAGAAGAAGTAGAGGACGGGATGGCCCTCTTTCTTGAGCCGATTGATTAAATTAGCAGCGAATACAGATTTCCCGGACCCCGGGATCCCTATACATGATAGTTATTAGTAAAATATAATAATATAGATAGTATGAAGTTTCTGATAGCGCATTTAAGCCTTACCTCGAATCCAAAGCAGACCATCGTCTCCGCTTGAATGCCAATTTTTGTATACGTCTGAACGAAATAACCATTCTCCGGTTCCGGGAAGATGCGAAGCCGAGTGTCTTTTGTAATCACTTCCCGGATCTTCATATGCGGTGGGTTCAAGCCATTCCCTGATTTGTTCCAACTTATCCTTTGATTTCTTACACTCTTTCGAGTCTCCAAAATCCGATCCTGAATCCGGAGCCATCGTAAGGGGTAATTTGAGTGTATGGATAAATTATGCCCACTGATGATTTTACCAAATAAATATAACTTCCAGCGTGAAACCAACTGTCGGGAGTAAACAGCGAGCAGAGGAGTCTTTATCCTCCCTAGGCCCCGATTTATGCCCTGTTATGGCTCATTGTACTTTCTGTACAAACCCGATGGTATATCATTGATGCGCACCACTCCGGAGACTTTAAGCGAACTAAATATCGATATTAATATGCTTCCAAGAGCTGAAGCCACCCAAAGTCAAACGTGTTCAACTGGTAGTGAGTCAGCGAATATCAAGCGCGTGGTGTCGAGGTGCTGCATGCCAAATATGCGGCAGGGATTTGTTCAATTCGTTGGAGATGTTTGAACAGCTTCTGGATTAGCGTTGGTACAGGTTCGCAGCAAGGCTGACCAACGTCAAATGTTCGATGCAAGAAAATTACTTATTAGATAGTGTGGCGATAGGAAAGTCTCTAAATTGTCCTTCCCTATAGCATACTTTCCTTTTGTTTCCTACCTCTTAACTGAATTACATAATACCATCGCTGGTGTGCCCCTGAGAATATGGGGATGGGTATTGAGCGATACAGTCAATAAAACAGTTATAAGGCGGCAGTAGCTATAAACTATCAGGCGAAGGAGTCCTCCCAATTACAATTGATTTGATGATTCGGCGGCTCGGAAAGTTGAGAACCACTACAATAAAGCAACTCGTTCATGCCTGCTATAAAGTGGGCCAACGGAGCGGGAATTTGGTGTTGGCGTTATCAAAGCTTTGTACGTCTCTCGGTGTCTGGAAGCATAGAAATTAAGATCGAAGTATGAAGTTGATAAAGAAAGTTTATGCTTCGGGTAACCCTTGGTATCTACGAGAAGGGCTCTATGGCTAGCTAGGAGGCCTAGATGGAAAGGACATCGTATGTCCAGCTGGCAGGTACCTAAACCATGACTCCCTTTCACCATAACTTAACACCAATTCTGTGAATAATGCCCCTCCGCAACCAGGCCCATCATATTTGGATGATTTTCATTCTACAAATTGATCATACTCCACCCAGAACCGCCCATATCCACCCACTCCATCGCGATAAAATTTAAACCAGAGTATCCAAAGAAATATCCACCGCCGGCGGCCCGAAAGTCGAGGGATAGGGCGTTGGAATAAAAAAGGATGAGATATATCATTCCGATTCCAATAAAAAGAAAGAACAGAATTACCGGATCGAACTATCCGGGATGGTTCAAACTAACCCGCCTCATCTTCTTCGTCAATACTCGCTCCTCACTGGTAACTGACTCTAGTCCCAAATCTTCGCTTGCCCCGCTGCCTGTTCCTGAACTAAGCACCTCCCTCTCGAAATTTTCTCTCACGGCCTCCTTTGCCGCACCCCCTAATCTCTTCCCCTCCCCGTGCGGTGAGTGTTGAACCTGCATCCCGCCAACTCCATCTACGAGTCCACTTATTTCATCATTTCCTCCTTCGTCGTAATACCTCCTCTTTCGGCTAGCGGCAGCGGCAGCACTGGGTAGGAATTGAAAGGGTCGAGTAGTACGGGATGATGAAGGGTACTCACCGCTTTCTTGTAAAATCGTGAGCAGTGTTGCCCAGCCACCAGTTTGCGAGAGCGCAAAGGCATCGTTGACATCGTGTTCAGTCGCCACTTTGGCAAGGAGACGTTCCTCATCCTGTCCAATTCATTAGAATAGTTCGAAAAATTAGGTGATAGTAAACCACTCCTTAGCGTTTCTTCAACAGAACTCAAAGCTTACCTTATCCAAAATTCCAAAGTTGTGTAAAAAGCATAACATATGAAAATCGCTTATTACGTCAACGCCAACCTCGCCGCCTTTACCGACGCCCAACTGCCGGGCCACCGCCCCGATATCTTGAACCACACCGACTGCTTCTCGATTTTCGAGTGGGAACCCCCCTGGCTGGGCTATGAAAGTGGGCTTGCTTTCAGTAGGGAATCCATGCGTCAAGGTAACGAGTAAATAGTCGACCGGGAATGCCGGCTTTGCATTTTCCTGGATTGATGCACCGTATTCATTAATCCGTCGATAGAAGACCTCCGGTATGTATCTCGACGGAGAGGATGTATCATCTTTGTCATCTTCGTTTCTTACAAGCATTAACCCTGGGTCTGCAGAGGGTTCGATAATATCCGCTCTAGCCATCTCGACAGCAGTATTCGATGCTTGGTAAGCAAAAATATCGATCCCTCCATCCGGATTACCAGATACTACGCATGTAATGAAGTTACTCCCGAAGTATCCCGTATCTGAGAATTTGCTGGGATGGGGGTGATTGGCTTGAAGTTTTGCCGCAAAGGCAATTTCGAGGGACGATAAAAAGTAAGAGTCAATATGACGCTTACAAACGACAGTACTCTTCCCCGTGCCATCATCTGTCAAATCTGTGAAGATGACACCTACTTTTCGTAAGCCACAGAGAGCCGCTACTTCGTCAACAGCGGTACTGTCCCACGGAAGAGTTAGGGCGATACCGTCGCTCTCACAGCGCTGCGGAGGCTCATAAATGGCTTCGACGATGGCTTTGATTCCTAGCGGGACTTCAGGGTAGGGAGCATAACGACCATAAAGATATCCTAGACGCTGAGAACCGCTACGGCGCCAAAAGTCAAGAAGCGTGTTTATTAGACCTGGGTCGGAGAATTCGACGTGGTCGACCATACGAAAGTCCTGTTGCTGGAGAGTTATTGCTGAGGGTTGGCATTTCGTGCAAATACCCGCCGGCCAGGACGGGTGGCCGCTAGGACAGTTGGGTTTTACACGAAAAAAAGGTTCAGACAAAGGCGGCATATACGAAGACTTAAGCTCCGGTTTGTTGGTAGCCGTATTTATTTTGCGGAGGTGAGAATGAAAGGAAAGATGCTTTATCTTCTTCTCGGCCATGTATTTAGCATCGTACGGTTCCAAAGGCATGCAGTAGTCACACATGCCCTTGCTCCCATGCCGACACATTTTCTGGTCCTTCGGCCGGTGAATCTTGCCATCTTGTTTATCGAGAATTTCATCAACAGGATCTGGGTTTATGGTTTCCCATGGGTTTAGCTTGGTAGAGGTGTGCGAGTTTGTGGTGTATGTGTAGGACTCAGAAACATCTTCTTCGGGTTTGACAATCTTTCCGGAGATACGATTCGCTGTCGCACTGTCTATGGTACCGTTCGTAGAAGCCGTTTCGTAGGAGAGGAAGAGCATATCGCCATGACTAGTTTGCGTGTTAGAACGAGACGTTTTTTGATTTTTGTTTTGTGATGGGTTCTAGCAATCCTACTTGAGACCAACATCTCTGACCGGCTGACCCGTCAAGTCCTTCAGGACACGAGTTGACCCATTTGCTGGTTTATCCGAGAGTAATATCGACTGAGGTTCGATGGTTTTAGGCAGAACATCGAGAAGCTATCCAAAGTTTAGCAAACCATCAGCTAGCTAGGAAAAGGCTAAATACCTTGTGATAGAGAACGGAAATATCATCGGAAGGCTGAACTTCAATCCTGAAGGTGCCGTCCTGGCACCTGAATCTCAGAATCATAGTAAAATTTTGATTAAGGAGCAATGTGTATCAAAGTTTAAAGCACGTTTGTGAGGTCGGGGAGAACAAGCGAGGCTTCGACAGCGAGGCTGGCGAGGACGCGTAGGTCTTATGTTGGATTAGTCAGACGAAGTAGGATCTATGCGAGCCGAAAGCCGGGTCAGTGAAAATGGAAGATCCTTCTAGATAGTTCCTCGTATTAAGGCTATGTCTACAGACTAGATTTGTTCAAAGTGGTGACGATGACGGCGAAGGATATGGTGATGTGGTGTGTACTGTGAAGAATTGACAAGGTCTCAAGTTGGTGAGGTCGGTTGACGACGTCAGTCGCCATGTCCTCGCTCCAGCCACAGCGGGGCACAGCGCCACACTGCACACAAAACTGAGGCTGAGGCCTGCTGTGACCAGGCCTGCTGCACTGATGCCTGGCCTGGATACTTTGACCTAGTCACCAACCACGCGATAGCTTAGATAATTACCAAGGGTAGGCATCGGAGCAGTATTTATATGCATATATGTAGATTTGCTTTATATGTGCGCCCAAGACACGAATCTATAACACCCTCAGAGTTCGCAAACGTTTTGATACAAGACTACTAAATAAACTAGTAACGGTACATACATTTGCAGAATCAAATACAAAGACAACTAGATAATAAATTCACATCATATTAGCTGATGACCTCCCTGACAGCAGGAGATAAAGTAGCCTCGAGACAAGCTTAGTGCCACACCCGCATGCACCTGGCCCCCACAGTATTGATGCATCAAAGATCTCCACTTATACAAATTTATCTTGAAACCCTTTTGCCGGCGGATAGTATCCATTATTCGGGTCGAGGACCATATAGAGCCCCCCATAAGACGGATCTTCGAGATCGACTGATTCTTCTTCCGGGGGTGGCCTTTCTGGGGGAAGCATACCGTTCGCAAATCGAAGTGGGGGTGACTGGCCGAATCTCAAACTCTGTCCGCCCCAGAGCCAGCGATAATTGTAGTTCATAGCCCTAGCCGATTCTGGGATACGATCTAATGCGGCTTGGTAGTCCTCAACCGTCGCGGTCGTGGAGGTAGGAACCGGTTGGATCAAATCAACGGTGCAAAAACAAGCTGAATAGCCGGGTTAGTTTGTGAGTGGACAAAAGTCGCGTCAGTTTTTGGGGAGATTTTTGACAAATACCGTAAATTAATGTGCACCTTTTAATACCTCGTTTCGTACAAAAGTTAGCTTTGTGCTTGGGAGTCCCTTTGACCCGGGGTATTATTCTTCCCTCTTCGTCACATTTGCACTGTCTACACGCATATTGGGTTCTATGAATATTCCCCAAGACTTTTTCACGATCCCAAGTCTTGACGTTTTTCCAAGCGTCAAGCTTGATGTCCGGATAGTCGGGATGGTTCCATGGCTGAAGATTTAAAACAAAGTCGGCTGAGTTGCACCGAACGTAGAGCCCCTTTTCGGAATAGAAGAACGATGAGGGGATCGTCTCCTTTCGTGTCAGGTTGGTATCGTTGCCCTGAACTTGCCCAATGTTATCTGGTCCAGGACCAGGGTTCCCTTTATACGTATTTCTCAGAGCACTAGTTAACTGGTTTAGGCCTTCCACTGGAAGTTGTCGCTTCGATATCGCTGCATTCCCGGGACCATTGATACCATCAGGAGGTTGGTCTCCAATATCTCGGGAATCTGATGCGAGAGGGGTCGACTCGATGGTCGCAACTAATAGTACAGCCGCCACGAGGATGTGAGAGAGCAGTCTCCCCGGGTGAAGCGCCGGTAATGATACCAACATCGCTCAAGTTCGTTATAGGAAAGTGGGTCCCCAATATAAGAAAGAGACCGAGCCACAAGGCCAACTTAAAAAATAAATAAGAGATGGAAAGTAAAAAAAACAGATATCAAGTCGAGTCTTTTAGATCTGCAACTGATTAAGAAGATAATGAAGAGACCTCAGCTGGGAATAGTGGATTGCATAATATAGGAGTACTTATGATCATTTGAACCTCGTCGGTCCAGGGGTTTGTATATTTATAGTTTTGTCCGCAATCAAAGAGCTAATACTTAAATTTTACATCTTAGCTATAGCGATCCATTATACAAGTGTGCCGAAGCGTTTTAATCCAAGACTAAATCGGGCTCAGCATTCAGCGTGTAAGATCATTTCCAACAGTGCAATATCATGCGGTACATTTTCCGAAACATACGATGTTAGTATGTTGACCGGATTCTATGAAATTAACTTGCCGCCTATAGAGAAAGAAACATTCGAGACAATCTGTAGCAGCACTAGATCTGTAAATTTTCGTCGCGACTGATAGCGGTGATGATGACGGCTGACCTACCGGTTAGTCAACCCTAGGGTCCTCTCACTGCAATACTGTGTTCTGGTCAGGTCGTATTATTGTTGTGTTGGCATGTTGCATATTGTAGCAGCCTTACAAAATCGAATTTCTGTGCGGAAGCAAAGACGCCAGCCGGGGCCAAGACAATGCGAGGACATCGACATGATGCACTAAGCTAAGCTCGTGGCCAGCCAACATTCTATGCGAATAATATTTTTTCCAACATTAATGCTCAAGTTAGTTTCTCTATGTCTACAGATACGTAGCGGAGTCTCTCGATCCAAGGGAATAGCATAACTTAACTTGCTCTAGCTCTCGAGCTCCTTGTACATACGTTGGCGTTGGGGGGCTTTTTGTGACCGAGTTTGGGAGGGATGGGGCTATGGGGCTTGGGATTTATATTGTTACTTGTTATACCGAACTGACATTTCATGAATTCAACACGTTTCGAAGTATCTTTAATTTGGATGTTTTGCATGTTAGTCGATAGACACAAGTATGCATGTTAATTTAAACCAGTAGCTAGGTAGTTATTTAAAAAAACGAATGCTGTGTGTATCTGCACTTTTTTGCACCAACAAAAATAAAAATATAGTGATTCAAAGGCGGATAATGAAACGAAATACAAAATATGGTCTATGGGGTATAAAGAATAAGGCAGATCCAGACTTTTTCGAAGACAAGACGCCGTGTAAAACAAAGTTTCAAAAAGTCAACATTGCAAACCAAAGTGTAAAATCACAGCCCGTTGCCAATTTCGAAAGGCTCCGCAACTCCCCCCTCCTGCCTCTAATATATATCCTTGCCGTACCAGCTAGCTGCTCGCCGCACCGTTCTATGAATCTTTATCGTGTTCATATGCAGCTACTTGACTGGTTGAAAACGCCCTCTCCACCTCCTGTATGACTTTTTGCAGACGTTTTGCTCTCTGGGGTTGAAGTTCTTGCCCTGGCAGTCCGTTGGAGGATTCTCCTTGGACTGACTCAGAGAGCCAACGTTCCAAAATTTGGCTTGGGCTATTATGGGGGTACCCCGGTTGATTTGGTGCCGTAGAACTAATCTCCGACTTAATGGGAGTTACCGTGTCAGCATAATTCATGCGTAAAATATTGATTGCAAGGCGCAGTGTTTTATGAGTTAGCTTACGTGAGGTAGTTGTTGTGTGAGGCCCGGAGTAGTGGTCATTTTGAGGCTTGATGCGGTAAGATCTTAAGAAAGAATCAAAATTAATGGGGGGTGAGGCTAGCTCGCAGTATAGTAGGTGGGAGGGTGCGGGGTTCGAACCTCCAATAGGTATCGCTTCAATCGAGTTCACTATGACTTTGAGCTTTGGAGCTTTGAAATTGTATTGTATCTGATTTTACAATAGTCTATAGCTATCTATTGAGAGGAGATAATGCTTCTGAACTCGAACTATAGTACTCCTGCTTCAAAAGCTCGCTCCATACTGTATTTATAAGAAAAAAAATTGTTTGTATGAATGGTTACTCTGGTTTGGACAATTCAGATTAGGGCTGCCTGGTCGCCAGACTCCTCAACCGTGGATCGATTCGGGGCACCTTGATTATCCTAAAGACTTTTTTGAAGCGTGGTACAAACCCATCTGCAAAAGAAAATAGTAATTTTGTTCCACAGAAACAAAATCCGTTTGACGGGTATCCCACTTGCTGGATGGCGGATAATATTCGGGAAACTTCGGAAATATTGCGGTCCACGGGCTAGGCGGGAATGCATCCTGGCAGTGCGGATTAGCTGTACCACGACTGATCTCTTTGGCTATACCGATCGGTTTGTTAACATGTTACATGTTACATGGCAATTCGAAGCCATAATTCCAGCTAGCTAGTGAGTTTTCCATTAATGTGCCCGGTATTATAAAGCTAAGGTTTTCTGAAGGGAACAAATCGGTCTCTGACGCTACTTAGTGAAATCGTGTGCTGCAAATACGAAGGACCTTAAGCAAAGAACCTCAAGATCTTTCATTTCCTGGAGATGGTATCCTTATTGTCTTAGAGTGCACCGGTAGCCTACGTCCAGGCCTACTTAGTCTGTATACTTTGTATTATTGATTATGCATTTGAATAGGTCTCGCATGATCGATCATTTTCAGATCTGGTATAACCGTTGAACTTTATGACGTCTTGAAACGAGACCAACATGATCTGTTGCAACATGGCAAACAGCAAAAAAGAATGGGGGAAAACAGGAAGGAAGGGGGGAGGAAAAGGGGAAGTTTACGGCAGTTAATTAGCTCGGTTCTGGCTTGGGTTGGCCCGTAACCAAAAAAAACACATTTTGAGGCAAGCCAGTTTGCCAAAAGTTGCTGTGCCGCTCGTTCACGGCAAATAAGTTAGTACCTTGGTTCATGAACTTTCGGAGACGCCAACCTCATTATGGTTGTTTGTAAGTGAAGGATCTGGAGATCTCGCAAGACTAGCAAGCAGTTTGGGGAATGCGGGTCCCCTCAAGTCGGGTACAAAGAGCCAGCGATTCAGACATAGCCTTGCAGAGACTCGACATCGAGATTCGAGGCTAGGCATGTGGTCCCGCAGAAGGATCTGGTCCCATCTTCTCCACAACCGGTACCCGGTGTTTGCGCAAAAAGATCATGAATTTCTTTTTAGCAAGCAGTCTCCAACCTTGGGGAGTAAGGGTTGACGTTGGAATGGAGAGATGAGTCAAGAGGGTTCGTCTCCACTGAAGAGAACTCCTGATCTTCCCAATGGAACGAAGAGCCCTGGGGAATTCATAATTGATTTTGCCACTGTTGTGCTACCAACTGATTTCTTTTGTGATGGGTAGAGTCCTTATGCATCATTCCGTGTGGACGGGATGACGCTCATCAGCCTGACAGCAATAGAAGCTCGGTTGGGCGTCCAGATCACTTTGTGAAGCAGCCTCGGACTATGTGAAGAGTCATAATTAGTATGGCATCGGTTGGGGAAGCTCCCGTCTGCAAGAACCCATTTTTGTGACCCCGTCCTCTGTGAATCTGTGAATGTCTTCCCGGAATCGTTTCAGAAGCATAACAATGCTCTATTGTTACATCGGTGCATCTTTCTGGCCGTTTCAGCGCGAGCAAGCCCACCATTGATTTGTCGAGGCTTATGATTTTGACACGCCTCCCAAAAAAAAAAGAAAAGGAAAAGAATCTAAAGTGAAGCAAGAACAAATAACTTAGTCCTTTTGTTAGGCCTGGTGTGGGCCTGAGGCTTTCGAATCGAGTTCTGAACACCATGTTAGGATGGCGAATTTCAGACACACTCACAAACACATATATGTGTTGAGGGTTTTATGATCGGAACAACAGCTAAGCCTAATATTAGTAGAGTTCTTATATTTTTAACAAGCTAACAAATGTTTACGTTGGGCTGGCTATGTAGAATTTTATGCAGCGAGGGTAGATGGTGTCTTGGGATCAGACGTCAAGATATGTGTTGGGATGTTGTAATTCTTGAAAAGGAAGTCTGCCGCTAAGCTGGTTTAATCGAGACTGGACAGCCTGGAGTTTCGGCTCTGGGCGTCAATTCTCAACTGTTGGTCTGTTTTACAAAATTTATTTTGTGGGATGTTTCGATTCAAAACGGATGTTTATAAACCCTTTGAAACTATATTTTAGTTTTAATTGCAATAGATATAGTAATTTTCTGTGGCAACCTTTTCAAGCTGTACGTTGTGGGCTGAAGGTCCTATAAGCTTATTGAAACTTGGTCAACACAACGAGATCAGTCAGGACTTACAAGTTTATGAAAACCTGGCTATTCCCTGCCCCCAAAGACTGCGTTTATTTACTTTGTTTATAGCTTTAATGGATTTTAGTGTACTACGGTATTTATTTTGGTATAGTATGACTACTTCGAGTATGTGAGTATACGCCACTTGTGGCGCTCAGAAATCTGTGGCCCGGTTATATTCGCTAAGCCAAAAACTTTCAACCCACGTATACTATAATATTAGTCTGGGCTATAATATTACAAGCCTCAAGACAGAGTATTGCAAGCCACAGCGCCCAAGCACGATGTTACATTGGATATAATCAACCCACCGCATGATTACGAAGCGAATCTTACTTTATCGATATACTATGTAAAGAGCTAGCGATCATGAGGGAGCCAAAAAAAAGGGGGAGGAAAGGGAGTTCATACTACCTTTGTGGGTTCCCTTAGATTTTTTTGTTTTTTGTGTTAGTACTAGTAGTTATAAGAAGACGACGGTGAAGCAGACAGTTGGTAATCGATTATCTTATTTTAATAATTAAACTTTTTCCTTCTGTCGAATGTATGGGTTGGTGTCAAATGATGGTAACACCATGATATGATGCGGGCGTCTTGATTCAGATATATGTATGTATATGCATACGTACTTAGGTACCCAGGTACTTAGCATGCACATGTCGAATTCTGCCGTGGTATTGGGAACCAGACAGGAAAGGAATAGATTTCAATAAGGGGGTTCGGTTCGGACAGAAAAAACGTTGCAGTAGTCAGCATTAGTCGGCGGACTGGCTCGAGATTCCCGATTCGATAAGATTTTAAAAGCCGGCGTCGCAAGAAGGCGGTTTTAACATGTTAAAAACTGACAGCGTCGCCGAGTCTAATCAAGGGGATCAAGGGGTGGTTGGGCGCCATAAAAAAAAAAAACCTACGGCTTTAACATGAAATACGAAAACTCGCTCACAAACCCCTCAAGCGCATTGGCTTGATATTAGTGGAAAGTTTGGGTAGGATTCGATTCGACACAATAGATGAATGATAATATTAACCGCTTAGCACTGGCGGTATGCATATATCTGTAATGGAACGTTCGCACGTTTTTCTTTGTCTGTGCTGACGTATGCAATAAGATGGTTGTCCGTCGGAATGGGCCTGGCGATTGATTGGAGAAAATTTGGGGTCCGATTGGGCAATTTGGCGCACTATTCGGTACTTGAGGTCCCATCCCCTCATTTGAAGAATTCGAGACAATGGTACCCTTTCCAGGCATCGGCGGACATGATATCCTGTCAATAGGCCTGGTGCATTGAGTGGAGGCGAGACAGCCCCAGACCATAAAAAGCTTGATGTGAAAATTCTTAAAAAATAAAAAAATAAAAATAAAAAGCATGGGAACAACCAGTCCAGATCTTGTGATATGATGGGACGGATTGCGTGTGCGTCGGCCATGTGAGGGCAAGCGATGCTCCAAATATAGAGGCTGTCAAGGGCCCAATTATGTAGGTCGTCCCAATGGATTCCTGGAGGTAACCATGACGAGGGTATGTAAATAGTGGCCCCAGCAAGAAAAGCTCGGAGCGACCTGCCCTGAATTCATGAATCCAGCTAACCCTTGTATTTGATTGCACGGCAGAGGGTACCCCGGCTTTCCGGGCATCAAAAAAGTATTAATGCTGTCATAACCGATATTGTTGCGACCCAAGATCTTTCTTATGCATTCGCGAAGGAACGGAGGAAAAAATTCAAGCGCGAACAATAAATAGAACGTGGAGGGGACGACGTAGCAACAGGAAATGCAGACAAAGGGTTTTAAAATTTAAAAGGGAAGGGAAGGAGCTTCTGTGTGCTGTAGTATTGATATCATCGTCATCATCATCAACCTAGCCAGCTTTTTTTCACTCGTTCAGACCATACATCCTACGATCGAAGGCACGCAGGAACTCACACGCGCCCACCCACACTCGTTAGCTAATTTAAATCCGATCGGTGAATCTGGGAGGCTGGATCCGGAGCGCTCAAGACAAGCTCAAGGAGGGACAAGATCTCGGGATCTCTGGGCACGGATAACCTAGGTCGACAAGCATCAATACACAGCACATACTTTATTACATAGTAAACACTTTTTGGATATACTGACGTCGTTTTTGGAGACCGGCGCTTCTTGGCTTGGAAACTGGTATAATTCGGAGCTGCAGCCCCAAGATTCTTAAACTTTCGGTCAAGGCGGAAGCTCTCATCTTTGTACATTTTGTCGTGGCAGTGCTGAAGCTCTTAAAGAGAGAGCCATCGTCGGAGCAGCTTTGATCTTTCCTTTGTCCTCTTTTTTCTCTTTGTCATTAGAATTGAGAAGAAAGAAAAAAGGTATCACCGTGGGGGACCAGCCGATACAGACGCAGACATACAGCCCTTTTCGATTGTATTTCCTAGCCGATTCCAATTTTCTCGCCCTTCGCCCTCACTTTCTCTCCTTTTTTTGTTTTTGGGTGGGATCGATAGTTAAACTTCTTCAGGTATGACCAAATCTTCTTCCATCGCCGACTGCATTTAAAATTCTTTTCCTCCCTCGACAACCTCCGGTGCCCTAAGTTTGAAGATACAATTGGGGGTGTAGAATCCGTCAGGGTTCGACTTGTGCAGGATAACGAGTACCCAGGTCTTGGTGGTGGTTATGTGCATATGTGTTGGCAGCCGTCGTGCACCTTGACTTCCCACGATATCATCATCCAACAGCCGGGTACATATGTACGGTACAGTCGCACGATTGCACAAATGACGATATGACGCCCAGTTGACGAGACCAAATTGGATCGAATCGATTGTCTTTGCGGATTTTGAAGCATTGTCTATGGAGTGCCGGCTAATATTAGGTAGCATCTTCACAGTTAATACGAAGTGTTTGATTCGAACCGAACTGAATTGAATCGAACTAAGCCCAATTGTTCGGCATATTAATTCTCCAGGTTCCGACTTTCGCGCCATCCGCACGCGGAAATTGATAGAGATCGGACTAGGGCTTCAGAATTGGTTATTATAAGAAGTCATTGACATCCACTTCGAACCGTCGTATCACCGTGGTGTCGTCATTCTCCGAGCCTCGAAATTTCAACCGATCAAATACATCGCCACCGACGCCAATACTACCGCAGAAATTACCAAATTGCCAGATTGGAATTGCATACACTTTGACATTGCGGCTGGCAATTCAGGGGTCCGGTGTTTAAGCAGTTTATAATGGGAGAACCGACCAGCATGACAAAACGGGCGAGAGGTATGTTCATGTCCATCATAATGACACTTTCTTTCATTTGTGGAATTCCGCGGGCTATCTCACATATGCCCATCTCCGATTGATCCGCTCGTTCATTCGTTCAATTTTTCAATTGTTCATTTGTTCCTTTTTTTTTTTGTTCATTCGTTCGTTCGTTCGTTCGTTCTATTCCGTGATGATGTC
Source organism: Orbilia oligospora ATCC 24927 (assembly GCF_000225545.1). Classification (NCBI taxonomy): domain Eukaryota; kingdom Fungi; phylum Ascomycota; class Orbiliomycetes; order Orbiliales; family Orbiliaceae; genus Orbilia; species Orbilia oligospora. The sequence goes on from NW_011645745.1 coordinate 698,580, forward strand.
AGGTCGGGTCAGGACCTTTCGCACAGGGAGAAATAGAACTGCATTGCATTTGCCATTCTGTTCCACCCGGGACAGGGCCATAGCATATGAGTATTTCTGTATTATGGAAATACTGACTTAGTGCCTCTTACTTATGTATGTGGGCATGGGTACCTACATACAGCGGTCCCAGATATTACACTTGCATTCCCGGGATATACCTTCTTCCTGCCCTTCCCTGCACTTCCCTGTCTTGCTCTGCCCTGCCCTGTCTTGCCCTGTCTTGTCCTGCCAGGTCAGTTCCGGTCGGGTCAAAGTCAACCTCGACGAGGCTGTTCCGCTCATATCACATCACATCATCTCCTCAATGCAATATTATAACCGATCTTTTGGTCTGGTTGGGTTGCACCCTTTCGGCCCGGCTCAAGCTGTGATGGTGGTTCCATTTTTGGTGCTAAGCCCAGATCCAGCGATGCAGTTTCAGCCTTAAGGTTAACCCCATTCCAAGTGCTCCCCTCCACACCACCACACGGCGACGGTCAGCTCGGGAAACTATGGACATGTATGTACCCCTTGGCTGACTCCAGGAGCCATGTCTACGTATACTGTGTGCTAGTCCAGTGGACCTGTGTACATTTTCAACGGCACGTTGCATGAGCATGTGCGCCGCTCTTTTAGTCCATCCGGTCCCTGTTCTCCTCGTTCTCTCCTCGTTCTCCTTTTTTTCCCGTTTGCTGCTGCATGCCACCCTATTCAAAGAGCAAAGAGCAAAGAGCAATTTTTAGTTACTTTTTTGTGTCCTTACATTTCTTCGCAGTTTATCATTAAATTTGTTCGCCATATTGGTTGTTGCTTGACTAACCTGCATTTAATTTCCTCCTTCCTTTTCTTTAAAACCCAGCCTTCTCCGCCACCTTCTTCAACCGTGACCGTACCACCTCGTCTAACTCATCGCCGGGGCCTGCTTCACCAACTAAACCGTTGGGTGCCGAATCGTTTCCTTCCAACTCGACATCGCATTCCACTCCTCCGAACGACTCGCCGGCACCTATAGCGAGGCGAACTAGCCGATCCGGCCAACCACGGCCGTCAAGCGTTATCAACCCGTTCGCCATGAGTAGCGGAATAGGCGGAAATGGCATCCAGGAGGCAGACATCCTGCCAGAGATGGTGGGTGTCTTCAAGTATCTTGGAGAACATGCCCAGAAGGTATACCATGAAGGGTATTTCCAGAAGTTGAATGATATGAATCCTGGTACGTAGATGGGGCTTCTTGCAATATAATGGATGTTAGGAATGAAGTTCTAACGGTGTTTTAGATGGAACTGCTGTCACTAGCAGGGAGTGGACTGATTGCTATGCTCAGCTAATTGGGACCGTTCTGACTATCTGGGATGATAGAGCTATTCAAGAAGAGGAGGAAAGGGCGAGGAGAGGGATTCCACCGGAGGGAGGCGCCGTGAAACCAACCTTTTTGAATCTTACGGATGCTTCTATGAAAATGGTAGAGTGTAAACCATCAAACCTCTCACTAGACCATACCCGCTGACTGATTGATTGTAGATTGATTCTCTCCCACAAAGAGCCGGAGGAACACCGTTACAGAACGTCCTTAGCTTATCCACTGCTGGACGAAATCGGTATCTTCTACATTTTGCTTCAGTGCCGGAGTTGACACAATGGACAGCCGCCATTCGATTGGCTATGTTCGAGCACAACTGTTTACAAGAAGCCTACACAGGGGCACTCATCGCTGCCAAAGGAAGATCACTGAACTCGATTGGAACAATTCTCGAACGTTCGAAGTTCAAGATCGAAGATTGGACAAGAGTCCGCTTCGGCGCCGGAACACCGTGGAAGCGGTATTGGGCCGTTATCACACCGCCCGATGAAAAGTCATTTCAGAAGGCTAAGAAAGTCGCCAGGAAGGCATCGAAACAGGCCGGTGCACAGATCCAAATGGAGGTAATCATTGGTGACATCAAGTTCTACGAAAATAGTAAAGTCAAGAAGAAGACCATACCGGTAGCCACCATCAGCGGAGCCTTCGCCGCCTATGCGGTATACCCTGAGGCGAAGGCTTTGATAGATCAAAGCACTCTGGTAAAAATCGAGGGTAACATCGTGATTCACTCCGACCCGCCTTTTACAAGCGAAGGAATAGTTTTTATGATGCCGGATCACCATGCCGCTGTTACAGGGTTTGAGATGATGCTGAGATTCTTGATCCCGACTTATGATGTGTTCAACCTATATGGGCGACCCAACAGGCTAGCTGCTGACTCCATCGATCCTCGAAGCCTCATGTTCGCATTTCCCAGGGAGCCCAGACAGCCGTACAGGCTATTAGATCTCGCCGATGTTGTGGGTGTTATCAACGAGAATGGGAGCAGTGGTTGGTCTGAGGCCGAGTGGAGAAGGAAATTAAAGCAGACAACCTCTAAAGTCCAACTAAGCGGACGGCTTCAACGTGCTAGTCTAGCTAGCCCCAGCACGGCAAGCCTACCAGGCCAGATGAAGATTGGGTCCGCAGTTAGCTTTGATGGCAATACCGGAAGGAGCAGCTTTAATACACAAAGACCTGGCTTGCCAACAATACAAAGCTATGGACAACAAAATGGGGAAATGGAGGGCCATAGTGCACCCCCTCAGCTTTCGCGGCAAACCAGTCATACGAGAAGCATGTCAGAAGCACAGGCTCAGTTCTACCCACCCCAGCAATCAGGGTACCCCGATGCACCACAAGCGCCGCCACCACCGCCACCTGGTCAGGCATATGGCAATCCACCAGCAGGATACATATCCCCTCAGAATACAGGATATCAGCAGCCTCAAGGATCTGCCGCCCCGCTTCCCCAGAGCTACACAAACGGGTATAGCGGCCCAAACTCACGACCGCCCTCCAGTCGGAGCCAGCGCAGCCAGATGAGCGGAAGAAGCGGCCATGGACAAAGCCCTCCTAACCAACAAATGGGATATAGGCAACCAGGCCCTCCAGGAGGTCCACCTAGTGCCTTCCGTGGTGACCCTCGCGGGCCTGGCGGATTTGATCCCAATCTTGGAAATCGTCAACCACCACAACTCCAAACGGCTAATCTTGCTAACACATACCCTATGCCGACAGCGTCCCCAAGCACTTCGCGAGGGCCACCGGTTCCAGCTCACTCTTTTTCACCAGTCGCGAATGCTCGCGCTATGTCTCGACTTTCTGTTGGAACACTTGAGATGATGCACGGTAATAATGCTGGGTAAGGCGAGAACAGACCTCCTAACGGCTATGACGTATGCACTGACAGGAAGTTAGGCCTATTCCGGTCGATTATCATGCGCAAGCCCAGTCACCAACACTTGGCTTCCCCGCCCAGGCCGATGGCGCAACAGCCCAGAGAGCTAGGTCGTATGGCTCAACTGACACCTCAACAGACTCTGAACTGTCTAGCGATTCCGATCTAGCTGCTCCTCGACCAGCGTATACAACACAGGGCCACAGAACAAATGGTAGCACGGCATCGATTACCCCAGCTACGGGGGCAATCGCTTCTAGAATTCCCAAGTCGAACGACCTTCACACCGACCCAAACGACTTTGACCTTTCCGACGAGCTTCGAAGGAAGCAGCTAGAGACAGCTGCTGCAGCTGCCACAAGGAACGGAGGACACCACGCCCCTTATGGGCAGCACCCACTTCCTCCTCTACCGCCTAACGCAGACCAGCAGGGATACCAGCAGGGATATGGTGGGAATTACGCGAACGGATATGATGGCAGTGCACAAAGTGTACGTGGATATTACCAGTAGTTTTTTCTTTGTTGCTATTTTTTTGTTTGTTTTCCTTTTGATTCCCATTGCATCTTTTGGAATCCGGTTGAGCTACTTTTGTTTCATTTTGTCCTCGTGTTTTGAGCTTGTTGAAAACGGATTATCTTGGATGCCATGCACACAAAAAAGTAAATACTCTTGATTTCCCACTTGAAGTTGGAACAGGGGAGTACTCTAGAAATTTTCCTTTTAATACTGGAGAGTACGTACACAGAGATGTCTACCCTTTCCTTTAATCTTCTTTTCATATTCATATTTCAACTTCTTTCTTCTTCCTTCTCCTTATTTTTAACCAGATACACCTAATTTCTGTACATTGTGTCCTGTTTCTATTTCCAGCTTCCAACGTTGCAACCGGATCACTCCGCCACTTCCCCACGTGGCATTGGCGTGACTTTTATGAAAATTATGACCCCTTCTTAGACCATGCCATTCTTCTTATATTGAACTTCTTTTAACGCCAAATAACGAGACGGTTTTCCTGATAATTTTCTTCTCTACTCCCCTATGAACCAATGAGGGTTTTTTGGGGGCCATTCTTTCTTGCGTAAATTATAGAACATTGTACATTCTCCAGTATCACTACTATCATCATCACCACCGCTGCCGCACTTACATTTAAAACCCGATACATCATCATCATCGTTCACTTCCGCCACCGCCGCCGCAGCCTCAACAACAACAACAACACTATACGGCATCACGAATCAAAAATCTCCGCGAACGGACGGAACCGGAGAAATTAGTGCCACCACATATATTACGCCACAAATACTTGGCGGTAACACGAACCCAAACTCGAACTCGAACGTCACCGCAAAGAATCCCAACGACGACGACGTCGTTGTCGTCACTACGGTCGTTGTTGACGAAGAAAAAACGTCGAATACTTCCACACCGGTTAGTGCCGACGGAGTAGCAGATCGAATATCTCGGATTGATTCCGAAGTTTTCAATCGAATATCGTCATTAGGAGGAGGGAAAGGAATTAATAAATCGAATTCCGTAATTTCTCGAAAACCCGTGGGATCTGGGGTTGGGAGGATGAATAGTGTTATGTCCAGGGGCAGCGTATACTCCGTTCGGACCGGTAGTCTTAGTAGTGTTAGTAACTATAGTTCTGCGGTACAGTCGCCTGTTGAGGATGTTAAGTTGAGGAAGAAGGATTTCTTTGGTAAAGGTGGTGATGATGATGATGACATGCCGAAGAGGTATGGGGTTAAGAAGTTTGTGGGACAACCGACGGAGGATATGCTAGAGGTTGTGATCGGGGAGACTAAATACGCGGTTACTAAGGTCAAAGGGATGGACGATGACGACAGACCGATTTCTGGAGATTGGGGGTCTGGGTCTGCATTTGGGTCTGGATCGTCGCCGAAGAAACCAGGTTCGAGACCCGCTACTGGTGGTGGGGAATTACAGGAACCCGAGAGTACGGTTGTATTTTTGGGACACGGGAGGGGGATGAGTGTTGGTGGTGTGGAGGTTGACTTTGGACCCACGGCTGATTTGGGAGGGAAACTGGGGCCGAAGGAGAAGAATGTGGTGAGGAGGAAACCGGCGCATGATAGGAATTCCAGTCGGGATTCCGATCTCAGCGGGGTTGGTAAGCGCCGAAGCGTTGCCTGGGCGCCTGGAATGGTGAATTTTAATACGAATGCGGGAAGGAATGTGGACAGCAATGCTAGCGAGGTGGGGTCGTTGGGGGCAACGGGGACGGCGACAACAGGGAATGCGAATGTTTGGAAACCACTAAATACACATAAGGGGAAGCAGAGAGAAGACGAGAAAGAGGAAGAGATGGAGCTTAAGGAGAAGAAGGAGGAGTTCGACGCGCATAGCTACGTTGGAGCACATTACGAATTGGCACAGCAGACTACCGACGTCATGAGGAATAAACTTTTGAATCAACATCATCAGAGGAGTGGCAGTTTGGGCACCGGGCAGTTCTTGAGCTACTTCAACGTCGGCAGGAGAAAGAGTAAGACTCCAAGCGACGAAGGGGAACAACCTGCTGGGAGCGGCAATGGCGGGAACGCCACTGGCGCCGCTGGTGCCACCGGTACCGCGAATAGGCCAGCGCTGCACTCGAGGACTAACAGCGTCAGTGCGGAACAGCTAAGAAGAATCAGTCGAGCAGGCAGTGCTGCTGATCTATTACACGGAACCGGCGGTGGAGGAAGCACCGGAAGCGACAGTCCCAACCTCGCAAGTCGTCCTCAGAGCCGATCTGCGAATAGAGAACTCGCAACGACTGCTCCAAGTCGGCCTCAAAGCCAAGGGAATCTACTCAGCCGTCCTGCAAGCCGTGGACCATCCGCTTTAATGAATACCAATAACCCTTCAACTTCAGCATTACCGCTTCACTCTCTTCCACCGCCAATGGTATCGCCAATACCACCAAGTAGTTACCATCCACCCCAGGTCACTCCAACGGCAAGTATCTACCACCCCCCACCGCACCTCCAATCTGGCCCTTCAACTCCTTCGTACGGCGTAACAGATCACTACTCCAATTACCGTCAGCGGGAACGCGGCGACTCCGGAGCACCAGACGGGAGACTTTCAGCTGGAGAACAAGAGTACATCGCCCGTTCAACTGGCACACCACTATTAGGTCAAAACTGGAATTCGGAAACCTCAAAAATCGGGAAGGCGCCACCACACAAAGCGGGTCTCCTAGGTCAGATGGAAAAGAGGGAAAAGGAAAGAAAGGACTTCAAAGAAAGAACCAACAGAAACAGCTGGGCTGTGCAGCATGCTATGCGTCAAAGACAGAGTATTGTTGGAATGGGAAGTTTGATGCAGCAACAGGCTCAGCAGGAAGCTCAGAAACAAGCCCAACAGCAACAGCTACAAGCTCAACAGCAACAATACCAGTACCAGTACCAACAGCAGCAGCAGCAGCAGCAACAATACCAGTATCAACAGTATCAACAGCAGCAACAGCTGCAACTGCAACAACAGACGGGAATGGGAGTTGGTTTCGGAAACTCGGGACAACATATGGGACAACCAATCCAACAGCATTACGGCTTCTACGGACACCAACAACCGCAGCAACAACCGCAGCAGCAGCAACAACAGAATGCGGCTACGATTGCAGCGTGGAATGCGCAACAACAGCAACAGCTTATGATTATGCAGCAGCAGATAGCGTTGGCACAAGCACAACAGCAACAAATGGCGGAGCGAAGGGGTTCATGGCGTTATGGGTAAAAAAAATTGATTTAATTTCTTCAGTGAGGCGCGTGAGCAGTATTTATAAAGGGTGCGAGTATGCATACGTATCTTTGGAGCGGAGTGGGTTTGCCTTGGAAGTTGAGATTGAGATTTTTTTTTAATTAATTTTCTGGCATATGTTAGTTAATTGCATATCGGAGCGTTTTGGACCTTTGGAGGGAAATTGTCAAAAAAGAAAACTCTAGGAAGTAATGGAAATATAAAAAAATGCACGTGAAAAAAAGGGGGGTAGCATTTACGGGCGGTAGTATATAGTTTACGTGATGGATTTTTATTCTTATCTATTCTTCTAGCTAGGCATTTATGTATTTACGGTTATTCTTCGAAGTTGAGGTATATTATTCACTAGATCTTCTATTATATATTATTAAATTGCACATTTCGACTTCTCCCTAGTCTGTTTGGCAGCAGCAATTAATTCTGGTTTACGAGATAAGTCTGTTTAGCTAGATAACCATCAGGATATTCCTCTATTCGCAACCCCAATTAATGGAATTAATGTATGGCCCAACCTATTCGCACTCGCAGCTAGTTCTGTTTTTGGATTCCAGCCGGGTGAACATGGTAATACGTAGGACGTACTAGGTTTTATATGCACAACATAAACCAGCCCGCATGCACGCCAGAAAATAAGCGAAAGATCTTTTTATGCTTGCCAAAATCAGGGCTGAACACAACCGTTAACTAGTACAAACGGGCCGCAGGTTTCCGTAGCCGGTTTCGCAAGCTTCGAATCCACAGCAGTTGAAGGCGGGGAGGGTGACTGCGACAGGGGTTGTTGAGCTGGATGTCGCAGTCGGAATTTGTGAGGCTTGTTGCATGTTGAGATGTTATTGGGTTGCTGGCATTACAGCCCATGTCAAAGGTTCGGAATAGTTGAGCTTATGAGGATATAACCGCGGTAGTGGCCTTGCATATTTTTTGACCGGGTTTGACGTAATTTATGTAAATACTAGTACGTATATATATAGACTTATATGGGTGTCTGGTCTACCGCTTTGTAATTTATGAATGCAATGTAGCTGCTAGCAGCTGAGGACATAGAAAAGCTGTTCACGCGGAGGCCGGGTTAGACGCTCGCCATAGGAGATACATGGGTATTCGGGTATCCCGGATATGTATCTGAGGTATTTTGAGATTCTATCAACCTAGTGAAAATAAATACTAGTACTGGCCCGAGTTCGATCGAGGTGATGAGCTCGGCCGGATCGGTGATATCACGATGTCCATGTTTATGAGATCGTATACTAGCTGAACGAAGAATTGAATTATATATAGCGTAGCCATTCCCCTTCATTAAACTCATTCCTGGTTCCCTATTCTTTAATCATCAGACTCCTCTACCCAAGCCTATTCCTAACAATATCGATCACTAAATTCAAATCCATTATCCTTTTCAATACAAATAAAGCATACAAAAAATGCCGGACTTCACAACCAGTCAGATCCGGGACACTGATCCCTCCCCATACGACCAAATCTTCCTGGTGACGCAGGATACTATCAACAAATCATTCAAAAATATGTGGGCTCTTGCCGACCAGTCATCTCCTCTCGTCAAGTTTAATTACAAGTCACATGGACAGTATCTTGGTGGAGATCTAGATGCTCCTGAGATCGAATTAAGCATTTATGGGCAGAATTCAGTTCAGCTTTATTATCATCTGAAGTTCCTTACGGGGCAGATGGAACTTTATATTGATCCTAATAGTGATGATACTAAGGATTTTAGCCTGGTTGGGTGGGACATTGTGTTCCCAGTTGTAATTAGTTCGTATAAATACTAGACTCGATACTAATTTCTCGAAAGATCATATGCGTTTATCAAGGCAAATATAACTGACTAAGCCCGGGATCTTTATAGGGAGCGAGACATATAAACCCGGAGATTCGGGGTATGATGAGCACGCAGCCAAATTTAGCAAAGATGGATTCCCAAATGGTACCTTTTCAATTGCAAAACTCTTCCTCGCTGCGTCGTCTATCTCTGGCGGTGCAACTTTTGACGCTAAGAGGAGTTCATTTGGAGGTTTGGATTGGGATAATCAGCCTGGTGAACTTAAGGAGAACTTTGGGATGTTTATCTCGAAATGGATTAATACTATGAGCGATAAGAAGGAAAATATCCTGGGATATTCAATTGTTGGTAACGATCCGTCGCAGAGTAAGCCCTTCTTGCAATTCCCAATATAACCCCGCATGGTGTATAGGATAGAGACTGACGACGTATAGTTAACGGGGTTGCACCTACGTTCGTTCCAACATCTATCGACCATTACAACTACCCTTGGATCGAACCAGGTTACTCCAGTACTTCTGGACAAGATGGTCTCGATCAGAACGCATTCTGTTATCTAACAATGGCCGACTTCCGCAAACCTCCAGAAATCGCGGGTCTCACTTACTCCGGCCCATTCGTGAATAAAGACAACGGAGCCACATTTTGCATGAACTCAAATATCTTCTGGGATACATGGCTTCTTCCATTATTGCAAGAACTTAACATGCAAACGCTAGTTTATCCTGAGACTCCATACCTTAAGTTTGCAAACGATTCGGGGTCCGTTTGGGTGACTTGTGAATATCATGTGGGGAATAATAATCCTAGCGTCTCTGCTTCGGATTCTACCTTTGCCTGGACAAGATCTACTGATGGGGATGGGAAGCCCTCTTGGACTTGGTCTTCTTCTCTTCCGCCTTCTAGTAATGAAGTTGTGGATGAAAATGGTGTTTGGACTGTTTCGAGTTCTGAGACTTGTAAGTTCTTTTGCTTATACTCTAATTTCAGGGCCCCTTGCTAATATAAATTTAAAACTAGCGCAATCTAGCACGACACTTACCTTCGATGAAGGTGGTCAGAAGATTTCTGTCGTCGGAAAGAATCAATTCCACTTTGAATTCCACGATGAGGCTTCTTGGGGTGGTGGATCGTAAGTATACACCGCTTAACATTCGCAAACCCTATCGTGTACCAGTCAAGGAAACTAACAGATGTAAAAACAGCGGCGGCTTCACTGCCACTACAGATTGGCATCTAAACTTCGCTCTGGGCGCAGTCAACGACGGTGGTTTACAAATCACCCGCATCCCAGATCCCGATGGAGTACCAGCCAGCACCACAACAGGAACTCAATTCATCTATGGTTTCTACCATGAAGAAAACTTTGTCAATTACTGCAAGGGAGTGGATAATGCTCTCTCCTACTATTTCGATAACAACATCTCCACGGTTACAAATGCTTTGATCTCTGCTCTTCAGAACCAAAATCAACTTGTACTCCCGGGTAATGGTGTCTTTTTGATGGAGGATGCAAGATTTAATAAACGGGGAGATCTTTTGGTGGATTTGCATTATAATGGGTGAGTTAACCTCTAATCCAACTAACGAAAGACTTGTGAACACTGGGATCTAATTCATGATTCTAGCGCGCCGGCACCACCAAACCCTCATCAACCAAGCCAGCAGCATAATATCTATGCAGGATTCGTTGAGAATCCAAATGGAGGTGTTCCGGAGAATCAAAAGTGGTTGCCAGAGAAGTGGGCCAAGTTACCGGCTAGAGCGACTTTGTCTCCTACGAAGCCAAAGGAGTTGAGTCAGTCTCAGAAGATTAAGGCTACTATCCCACGCGGCTGATATTCCCTCGGCCTTGAGGGGAAGATGCCTATACGTAACATTTGTGGAAGCTTAATTCAATGAGTGTATAACTAGATTTGTATTAAGAGGGGTACTGAATAACTACTAAGTATTATCGTGCCAATATCGTTCGTTCTTGTGGGCTAAGATTGTAAAAAATATATCATCGATCTTGCAACTTAAGGTATACTGCCATGTTTTTTGTGAGTACTTATATTTAGTAGCTTTTGCCTTTTGTATTTAAACGGTTACGGTCGATTTGTTTTTTCACAGCGATTCGACAGTTCATTATTCATACGTTATCGCAACCTTTCACCTAAGTTTTTAAGATTCGTTCGTATGCAGAGATTTCAACCATGAAACCAAAATCAAGGCGAATGAATTAAGATAATTCCCCACATAGCCTTGTGTAAACCTGTATCTTTACACGTACACGTGCTAATTTACTTTACATAGGACAATATGTTTCGATTCTAGAGTTCGGTGTAACAGTGCCAAACCTGCGACCCGATAGCCTAACTCGTGTATAAACATCCTCTCGTAAAACCGATGTTAGATCCTTCACATAACTACTTACATTATGCACGTTTAAGTATTAAGCGACGACTGTGCTACCCTCCTCCAATTATTTAACTCTGTTTGCTCTCTAATATTGTTCGTATTATCTGTGGAGTCGGTGGTAATAGTTTGCCACAGACTATATTATATCACTGGAAGTAGTAATATAGTCAGCAGCGTGCCGAAGCGTTTTAATACAAGAATAGTAATATAGTAGGCTCGCCGAGACGAGCTATTGTATTGGCTTGCCACTACTCCCCCCTGAATATACAACTTCGAGCTATCATGCGGAGAGATTTCCTTCCTGTTTTAAATTTTAGTGCTCAAACCTTATATATATTTTCCGACGTGATGTTTGAAGTGGAAAGATTCGCGCCATCCAACTGCAATTTTGGTAAGAGCTTAAGGGAATGAAAAGAGTATTTCTTGGGGGAAAAAAAAAAAGACATCCGCCGCCCTGGGTATTTTGCTGGCCGCCGTACCGGGTGAATACAGCGGGAAAACGTGCCTGCAGTGTACAAGTGCCGACAGGGTTTGGGGAGCAGTTACAACCGAACGTGGGCCAACCAACGTTACGTGCCGCAAAGGAAGCTTAATATTATAATATCTGATGCAGGCTGAGCCACTAACATCGAACATCCAACATTTGCCGATGTTACATTTCCATGTTTCGAGATGAAGATTGCGTACGCTAATTCGACTTCACTCCCTATCGGCCGGACTTCCATTCATTTATAATACAGCTTGGAGTCGACTTACAATTGAAGCCGGGAGGACTTGAAGAATATCTTTATCTTTTTTTTCCTATTTTCTTCCTCCTTACCGGATACTCAAGCGAGCCCAAATGGGTAGAAACGCCAAGACTTTGCTCTTCGCCGTCCTGGCCATCTTCACAACCTCCTTTGTCGCGCTCACGGTGTATGACCCACGGCTCGTCAAATTCCATGTAGTCGATCGTTTCAAAGATCTTACATACTCCGCGCCGAAGCCGAATCATGTCGATAACACTGTTGTCGATGCTATTTTACACGATACCCAAATCGAGCCTTCGGGGAACGACACGGTGACCCCGTTCTCACCTCACGATGAGCGTAATTTCATCATGACCGAGCAGCAATGCGAGGCTTCATTCCCGGGGCTATATGTTGAAATTGAGCGTGCAGTGGAGGATCGCAGGCCGAGGCCCATCACGCTGGATGAGCTGGAATCGGTCACGCACTCGGCATTTGGATATTTCAGGGGGATTATTTACAACCAGGAATTGTATGTGATCAAAATGCTGGACCCGAACTTCTCCCGTGGATTTGCAACTCTCATGGCCATGCACCGTGCCATCGTGACGTCTCCGGAACCCCTTCCGAATATCGAGTTCACATTGAATACCGCCGACTATATCGACTTCGAACAATCGGCTGCCACGTGGACTTACGCGCGTCGTTCGAACGAGACTGTTAACTGGCTTATGCCGGACTTTGGATACTGGTCCTGGCCGGAACCCAAAGTCGGTTCTTATAATGAAGTTCGACTTAAAGCCCGTCTTGCTGACGAAGCTATTCCCTGGGAGAAGAAGATTCCAAAGATTGTTTGGAGAGGCGCCACGCTTAAGCTCCCCGTTCGTCTAGCTCTTCTGAACCAGACTAAAGGTGCAGCGTGGGCTGATGTTAAAGCCCTCGATTGGCAGAGTGCCGAAAGTAAGGAGAAGAACTTGCTGAGTATGTCGGATCACTGTCATTACCGTTTTGTAGCCCACACGGAAGGCCATTCATACTCCGGACGGTTAAAATACCTACAACAATGTCGATCTGTCGTTGTAGCGCACAAACTGGATTGGATACAACACTATCACTCCCTGCTGATACCGGACGGCCCGAATCAGAATTATGTGGAATGTAATAGAGACTTTTCGAACCTTGAAGCTGTGATGGAGGAATTAAGATGGGATGAAGAGAAGGCCAAAAGAATTGCGGATAACTCCGTGAAAACGTTTAGAGAGCGGTATTTGACACCCGCTGCTGAAGCTTGTTATTGGAGGAAGTTTATAAAGGGGTGGAGGAGCGTGAGTTTTGAGCCGAAGTTGTTGGATGAGAAAGGTAATATTCGGGGTGTTCCGATTGAGTCGTTCATACTGGAGAGAAGAACAGAGTGGGATCCGTATTGATCATATAATCTTCTTCTTTCTGTCCCTTTAATTTTATGGATCATGTGTGTGTACGGTTTTGTTTATTTTTCGGATGCCATACACTAGGATTTAATTTAGAGGCGTTGAGCGGGTTTAACGTTTATTATATATCCTTTCCTGTGGCCCTAAACCAATATGTACAGGTATACATAGCAAATGCAGTTGTAATTGTATTTATTATTAACAGCTGGAAGACGGTTTTTTTTTTTGACCTCAAACCTTGCATTCTCGTTTTTTCGAAACCATAAATATTCGTAATCCTAGTATATATAGAATCTTCGTAAACCCGTAATTAAGGGAGGCCTGTTTTGTGAGACCGTTGGCGAAGAATGGAGGCGGCCGTGGCGATTGTTGTTCTATCGAGAAGAGATTAGATATAAACATCACAGATTTATGGTAAGAAGGTCATCTTTGAAACTTTCGGTTTAAGATTTCGGAGGGTAATAGTGTATTGTGATATTTTAGTGTATGTAGCCCTCATATGCTATTAACAGTGCAAAGATACTGTCCGTAGAATGTATACACGATCGAAAGAGCTGGGAGATCTCTGGGAACGGACTTATAATAGTGAGAATTCTCAAAGAAATGCACGGGGGGAGAGAGATCCGGAGTATTTCTTAGCGATGCGAAACTGGATAATAAGAATAGAAGCCGATATTATGATCTCGAATCTTCGAGGATAACTTCTAACATGACGCGGCTGATCCCGCTGCGGGGTAGGGTAGGGTTTCGTGGAAATCCAACAGCGCTCGAGCACGAAGTGAAAGGGACCTGACTATGTTTAGAGGACAAGCGAAGATAGCAAAGACGAATAAAATGGGCAGAAATTTAAAGTAAAGAAATGAAAATATATTTTAAATACAATAAAAATGAGGGCGAAGAAGGTATACAGTGGAGATCAAGGATTAGGGGACAATGAGGGGGCCCTCCTAGCTAGAGCTAGGTACACGAAGGCAAAAGGGGAATAGAAAAATAGAAATAATCACAATAGAACAGGAAATTGGGCTGGATAGCTCACGATAAAAGAGAAAAAGTTAAAATTCGGTTAACAACAATGCAATACTGGGGCACTCGACCCAGCGAGACGGTCCCAATTAATTCATCAACAGGGTTGAAATGACAGAACTCGGTTTCCCCTTTGGTTCAGTTATTTCCGAGATCATGTATTGATCCGGAAGGGTCTGGTTCATGGGACTCAGCAAATGCACGTAGATATCAATCCGGTTGGCTAGTTTAGTCTAGTTTCAAAGAACTGGAACATTAAGTTGATTGATAATCGAACAGGCGGGCGCCGAATGGGATCAGTAGCATTATTTGGCTTGGTAAACCTTAAAACGGCATACCTAATGCCTGCAGCAATGAATTCGAGTTTCAACTATCTATACAGCGATAGTGAAGCGAAAAAGTTGATACAAAAAAGAGCTGCCGAATATGATAATATTTATGCGTACGACTAGATATGGCCAATTATTCAAAGTCTAACTAAACTCGAGGATCCCGACTGAGAAAACGTCTCATCTGGGAAACAGGTAATCATGCGTTCAATATTTCGGGGGGGGTGAAAGAGATTTCCCCCTATCAATTCAACCATTAATCAAGGGCCTAGCCTCGTCAGCCAGTCTATCGATCGAGATCAAAGCATCACGTTATTATTGTAAAATAAATGATTCTAATGAGAGAAAAAGAAACCGCTATCTGGCCACAAACCATATCTCATAGAGACTAAGTGCTAGGCTACTGCGGAATTTCCCGACCCAGGTTTTCCTTGAAGTTTGTGCTTGCTGACGCGATATTCGGAAATACATGAGCCCCCAAATGCACTGGTAGCTATTCTCATGCAAACTTTACACCAAAATACATCGTCGCGAAAGAAAAAAAAGTCATATCTATATTTACATGACATGTACAAAGGAACACTTCCCGAATTAGCCTCAAGAACCGGTATAGAAAGTTCATTCTTTAAGAATAACAATTCCGAATTTTCGTGACAGGTATGGTACGTATTGTTGCTTTTGTATTTGAAGCGTATTCATATCGGATATTCGGCAGCACCCCACTTCGCTAAACTATGTATGGAGGAAAGCCTACTTCGTGTGGAAAGTATAAGGCATACACGTTGGGCTCACGAGGACCCCGGGCCCGAAGAGCCGTTCTGTACGACATCGCTTACGTACCCAGCCATTCTTCAGTTAGCGCGATTCGGCGCCACTGTACTCATTTTGGATATGCACAGGCGAAACAGTTAGGTCGATGTGTCCTCAAAGGAAAAAAAAAAGAAAACAGTGACCTATACTTATAGGAAAGTGGTACAGACTTAGTTCTCGGGTTGGAAGAGCTTTTATCCCTGGGGCCTCCCTAACCCCGTGGTAACCCGAGGGTCGAGCCGATTGAAAGATGTCAAAGATCTAAGATGCTTTTGCGGGGAAATGTCGCGGAAAATATTTACAGAAAATTCTTGATCTAGTATATTTCTCAGGCTTATCCAACTAGCTTGGAAGAACTATGTTCAGCGTTAAATCCCGTTAATTTCTTTCAATCTAGGAATTTATAAAATTTCGCATTTACATAGTGGACAGTTTTGAGTGTACATTTGATGGGCCTGGGGAAAAGAAAAACATGGTGTCTTTGCGGCCTGGCGTGGGGGCCCCGAAACCTTTGCAAAGTATAATGAACGGCCCGGGAAATTATTGTCAATTGGAACTGATTTGTTCGTCCAAAGAATATGCATGCTCATTACAAATGGGACAGATACGCCCGCTACCTTCCATGCATGGAATCTCTCAAGAAGAGAGTAGTTCAAGGGGAGAAAGTGAAGAAAAGATCTGAAGAAAGGATGAGAAAAAGAACTCCTAACATCGTAATTCAATCTAGCGTGGAAAATCCGGCGGGCCACCAAGCACACATGTTTCAGAAGGGATACGATTGTATACAATATCCACGATGACAATGATGCGGTGCATACGCATGGCATTGACTCTCGGTTAGCCGAATCCAGGTCTACTTACCAAGTTGGCTTCAAATCCCTTTAGTGGCCGAGGGCTGTTCTCCCCGACGGCATCATTTTTGT
This sequence comes from Orbilia oligospora ATCC 24927, assembly GCF_000225545.1. Lineage (NCBI taxonomy): Eukaryota > Fungi > Ascomycota > Orbiliomycetes > Orbiliales > Orbiliaceae > Orbilia > Orbilia oligospora. The sequence continues at coordinate 715,061 of NW_011645745.1, forward strand.
CCACCCTGTTTAGTCGTCAGCTAGATCTATTTCATACTAGATTTCCTTCTCCTGTAACCGTCGGGACGGTACTGATCATAATTGTCGCTTAATGCAGGATTATTTCGTTTGTAACATCACATTAGATCCCTATAGATTTATCATCTATACTAAGGTCGCTGCTATTATCACACACCTATAGTGCGGTACTTAAACTTAATAAGCTTAACCATCTTAGATCGACGTGTTGGCATGCAAGCGAGATTCTTCTTTAGGCTTCTCCGCGGGCTTGTGTCGCGATATATCTTGGCATGCCAATTTGAGGGCTTAGTAGCAGCTGGTGGAGACTTTCTCGAATATGATGTCTGATTGCGGGAATGAAACGACGAACGGGAAAAAGCCAACTGGATGGATTTAGATCCGCATCTGTCTGAAGAATGCCTTACGACTCTTCGGGAGCCTCCAGCCGAGTTTTTGGCATATGATCTGACCTTTTGGTTCCGACTGTATACTGACCATCGGTCACACAAATGGACCCACTCCCCAGAGTGGAAGCTGGAAGGTTTTTGACGATAATACCACTAAGATAGCGAACCCCAACAGTTACACAGCCGAACCCTGCATCCGAGGATTGTGCATATTACACCAATTTATTACCAACGCAGGGACATGAGAATCCTACGAATTGATATTGATATTGTCTGCAGATGTATATTTGAAATAGAGTTTTGATATCCTGCAGAATTTTTTTGTTCTTTTGCATCGCATGGCCGGTCTCGATATCGAGATCTCAAAACCGGAACATTCCGTGTAGAGTAAACATGGCAATCGTATGCGTACATCATGGACAAAATTTATCTAGTTTCTGTTTACGTATGCGCATCACTATGGTACTAGTATACTAGGTTAGCGCAAATGGTGCGCTTCTGTCTACCAGCATGACGCAGTATGGAGTATCGTGGAAGGCATAAACGGTTGTCTCTTCTCACCCCAGGTGTCCAGAAGGTCATAAGAAAAACATAGCCGAACCGCACTGCCGAGGGCGACCACTAATTTCGAATATTTTGATATTCTTCAATTGTGTTAGCCAATTGACTCTTCAGGCCTTAGTAGCTTCACCATGCAAACGCACGCCAGAAGGTGGCCAGGGGACTGATTGTGAATCCGTTTTGGGGTCGCTTATTTCGTGTCTCTCGGATTTCCATCTTAAGACCGTAAGTATATCCATACTGGAATGTCGGTCATGTACTATAATAGAGATCTCGGAAAGGTATAGATCTATTCTCATTAGATCAATAATATACTTGATATTATATCAATCAATTGAATGAGTTAAATGGGGGCTATCGAGACATCCTAAACGAGTAATATGGCCTCGAAGCTGGAGATGTGACCTTCTTGATCAACGTGAAGCTAGGTGATAGTAGCAGTCCCCTAATCAGGGCCTCCAAAACGTCGAACTAGTCTGGGCTGACCTCGTTAAAACCCCGATTAGAATCCAACAGGTTCAACACAATGCATTGGGAATAGTGGATGTGTGCAGAGCTGCTAGGAGTTTCCCCACTTCGAGGGACCCATATCCGAACGACGTTATCGATATTTCGGATTGAACACATACATGCATATCTTTAATCCTGACTAGGATTGTTTACGCGCGACAGTACCCGCTCTGATTACGCCTACCGATAACATCTGGATAACGGGTGTTAACACATGTCGACGGTTGATGAACTAAAATGGCGTTTTCAACCAGATTGTTAATCTCAAGCGGTGGGTGTATCATCACTCAATGGCCTAGACATCCGAAAACGGAAAAGCCTTGTAGTACGACATATTACTTGACATCACAAGTAGAGAGCGTCGAGATATCAGATAGACGTTTATATAAAGCCGCCATGACATTTGATCAGTTTTACCTTCCCTTCTAATCGCCACCAGCGCTGCATTCCCTCCGGTCGCACAGAGTAGAGCCTATCTTTTGGCTCAGTCATTCTTTCAGTCACTCCTTGGTTGCTCCCAAGCCATCCTTTCACTCATTTGTGGATATACCGCTTCATTCATTTAACTTTCCGGATATATAAAAGCCGAGACATTCTTTCGAAATGCATTTTTCCACTCTTTTCACAGCCGCTACGGTTGCCCTTGTGGGCTTCATAGACGTTGCATCCGGCCACGTCGTTTTCATCGATGCTTGGGGAAGCACCAACCCAGCAATCCACGGCCACGGCCTCGGATACGGGTACCTCACTCCACGAAAGGGTACTCATCTCGTCCCCTTCCAGCGTGACGTAGCAGTCTTTGATGACAGAGTTGTTCATCATTGGGGCAATAAGAAGTATAGACCAAATGGCTGCGGTTGTTCCGTCCAAAGCTCTGCCAACTGGTATGCTGCGAACAACAAGAGCTTGTGGATTAAAAAGGGGAACTGGCTGTTTAATGAAATCACCCCAGCTGCCGCATATATTAATGTGAGAAATCACATTAATCATCTGAGCTTGTTGGAAAGCAAGGGGAGCACAAGAAATTGTATTTCTACCGGGAGGAAGGGACTCAAGAATGGTATTCCAAAGGTCGCTGCCGGAAAAACGCTTACTATCATTGCAGTACGTATGAACTCTAATCCCAGAAAAATATTGCCTTGGGTATGCTAACAAATGAGTGCCAATACTTAGCACCAAGTCAATCTCGATGGTGGTGGTCCATTCCATTGTAAGATCGATTACAAGGGAGTTGGTCAAAGTTGGACTAGAAACCTTGAAGTTGTATCCTGCAGAGTCAATGGTAAGCTTCACAAGGGGGGAAAAAATTGTCCTGGTGATCCAAACAGCAGTTTCAGCTGGCATACTGTCGGCAAGAGACTTTCCTTCCAACTTGTTATGCCAGCCAACTTGAACTGCCAAGGAAAGTATGGAGCAAATGGTAAAGTTCTCAATATTTGCCTCGTTCGATGTGAGAATAAAGCAGCGTAAGCCTATCCAAATCATTGCCTTCTTCTAATGGAGTTTGTGGTGAATTACTAACTAACTGTTATAATAGGAACGGACCATTCGGTGGATGCGTTCCCGTCCAGCAGGTCAGACCTACCGTCAGGGTTGTCACTAAGAAGGTTGGCAACCAGAAGGTGACGTCGAAGGTTCCGATCAAACCAGCTTCTAGCAGGAAGATCATAATTAAACCACAGACCGTTAGAACTACGATTGTCAAGGTTGTTAAAGTTCCAATCAAACCCACCGGCAAGCCCGCTCCACCTAGAGTCAGGGTTGTCGTCGTTACCGCCCGGGACACTATTATCTACGTTTACAGGGGTCCAAACAATACCAGGATCCCATCCAAAGTCAAGAAGGGTGCCGTCGTCACCGTCACCGAGACTATCCCAGCGCCAACAGTCACAACCGTTACGACTACTGTCGTTGAACAAGAGGTATTCGAGGACGAGGTTGTTGAAAAGGGCAATGATGACGATGATGGAGAGGATGGTGAAGTTGAGGATGGAACTGAGGATGCTGGCAACGATATTGGCGGCAAGAATGGCACTCCTGATCAGAAGCCTACTGAGGAAGAGGTTGAGGCTGCCATCGGTGGAGAAGATATTAGTGAAGAGGAAAAAGAAAAACTCAAGGAAGAGAAGGTCAGCGATGAGAACAAAGAGTTGCTCGACGAGGCTGATAAGAATAAGGATGAAACCATGGAAGACCATCCAGAGGATACTAGCTATTTTAAGAGACTTAGAATGCGTCGCGCTTAGGTCTCCCCAATCTTCACGGATTCTCAACTCCAGGACCAAAATATTGGATTTCAGATTATATAGAAGCGGGGGGTTCCGGAGACAGATTGATCAACTTATGTTCTTATCATGTACTCGAGTTATAGGGTCATGATAAGTTGGGGGAATGAAATCAGTTTGAGGTTTTCAATAAGACAAATACATATATAAAGCTTTTTTTAAGATACTAAATACCTCGTAAAGTTTATCTTATAGGACTGAGAGCATGAGACTAAACGATACGGGAGTATGATTAAACTCCACATCGAATCTTTCTTGATATAATAAAAACCATCATTTAGAGTATATTTGTATCAATAAAGGGCATGGCATGTTAAGATATGAACATATCGGTGGCCCCAGCATGTAATGTAAAAGAACATGATTACACCGGAACGACACGCCTATGTTACCAATCTATTCGCACTATCTGTTGTTTAGGTGCACTCGCGAAAAATCTGTCGAATACAAGATAAACTAGTACAGGCAACCAAGCCTTCAATACCAGTCCTTTCACGATTTGGTACGTAAAAGTAGTAGCCATCATAATATGGAAACCCACGATCTCACTACCAGTAAGTAAGAGGTAGCCTTGTTCGATGTCTTCAATCCAAAGTACCGCGTGTACGTCGTCCTCGGGCCCTAGACATAAGGACAGGAAATTTTCAAATGATCCGTGATAGTCCCATTGCCCGAATAAAGTCCATTCCCACCAAGTATAGCTAGACCTTCGATATACAGGACACCATTTGTACCTATATTTGTCGTCGTAGGTAGAAGTAATACCATCCGCGAGCTTTGATTTGGAAGAAGGGATGGGGTGACTTCCTAAAATCATTGATGGAATTTGATCAATTTCATCTTATTTTATGAGATCCTTCGTGACCGGATTATACAGAGCTGCAACGTAGTAGCTAAAAGCGGCGTGGTCTTTAAGAAAAGATTCGAGAACAGAGTGAGGGGGGTCCGGATTTGCGTAAGGTATATTATATCCCTTACTGAAGCCGGAGCAGCATCCCCTGAGAACGTGATAGGAGTTGGAGGGGAAACGCAAATCGAGCTAGCCTATTCGATGGGTAAGCTCAAGTCTGAAAATTTTGGTAGGCCCGTCCGCCGGTGGTATTTCTTCCTTCGCCATTTTAGGGAGCATAAGAAATCTAGTCTGCGTCTGTTGTATACCCTAATTGTACGTATGTAGTGAATGTAGTGGATAGTGACAGTAAAACGGCACACCATTTTGAGGTTTTTAAACTCGCCGGTGCAAAGTACCTAAGCAATTTAGACCCAAACTGGAATACCATCATATGACCTGATCGCTGAAACCTGTCGTCAATAGTAGAAAGTATATACATATATACATATTTAGAAACAGTCTCAACGCTCAATTGATCAAAGCATCGCCGAATGTAATTAGAAAATTGAACGTGCAGTATGAGGGAGTAATATAATAATATTTGCAGTCGCAGCACCTACGGCAAACACACAGCTACTATTAAAGTCCAGGCAAATATCGACCTAAAATACCAAGTCGGCGTGCTAGCGCGAGTAGCCTATACTATATCATAAATAATAGATACGAGCTTCTGGAAGTTGACTTGTTCTTATTAGTTCGAAGTTTCCAAAATCGTCCGGCCAAAATATATATAGGACAAACTGCCATCGGAATGGAGAATGCGGCATCAGGAGCTGTCGACTTAGAGTGCTTTATTTGGAGTAGTAAAGTGGGATAAAATAAAAATATAGACGGGAGAAAGCCACATAGTTTTAGGCTAGCTATAGAAAAAACTATCGGTGTTTATTGCAAGAGTGCCGGGGACCCTGGACTCTGTCAAAAAGATCTTTTCCTAAAGAGTAAAAAAAAATCTACCAAGAAGTAAAAAAATGTAATCTACAGCAGTTGCGATTCCCACGTCGTCACCGACCGTAGTACTAAGCAACCAGTATCAGGCTTGAGTAAGGCAGAGCGGACGGGATACCCTATGTGTCCGGATCCTATGGCCGTAGATGAAAGATGATAGTTGGGATTTGCTATTGAAGTTGTCGGTCCAAGATCACATTTAGCGGGGTGGGCTAAGCACTGCATAAATGCATATTGAATAGCTAGAATAACAGTATTTTTCTGAACATATCAGTTACCCAGTAGTGAATTAGCCTTAGTTACTCATCTGCATTGTCTTCTACTTGTACCTTTTTTTTTTAAAAAAAAAAAAAATATTGGAGGTTATGGCTATCATTTTAGCATCAGCGAATTCATAACTTCCTAATTCGGAATTAGAAAATCTGTGTTGGTGTTGGAGCTTGGATTTTTGGCTGTGAGTGGCGGTGCACAGTGCAGTGGCGATATCTTGGCGTTTGTCAGGGCAAATACCCTCGCTTACCGGATTTGGTGGGGCAGGAAACATCTGAAGAAAATTATGTGTTTCGCAGCCCCGAATCCACATCTCGATATCATCAACTAATAAACTTATCGGCTTTATTACTGCCAATTACGACAATCGCCTTCACGACCTTAAATAGCCTTACTTCATCTATAAGAAGCAATGGGGGTTTCCAAGGTGATTAGATTCAACAACTCTGCGAATTTTGACGGCTTCGAAACCGGCCCTTGGAGGATGTGAATGCTGATGGGATGAGGACTATAGGCCAACAAAGCAATCTACTTCGAAAAGCTCAAGGGCCTCCTTGAGGACTACAAGTCCATCTTCATTGTCACCGTCGACAATGTATGTATTATCTGATATCAAAAATATCGAAAATCAGAACCAGGATGTTAATCGAATGAATAGGTCTCCTCCCAGCAGATGCACGAGATCCGTGTCGCCCTCCGTGGCGAGGGTGTCGTCCTTATGGGCAAGAACACCATGGTTCGCCGTGTGATCCGTACCCTCGTTGGCGACAACCCGGAGTACGAACGTCTCTTGCCATACGTCAAGGGCAACGTTGGTTTCGTCTTCACCAACGCCGACTTGAAGGAGACCCGTGACAAGATTCTTTCCAACCGTGTCGCTGCTCCAGCTCGTGCTGGTGCCGTCGCTCCTGTCGATGTCTGGGTCCCAGCTGGAAACACTGGTATGGAACCCGGCAAGACCTCTTTCTTCCAGGCTCTCGGTATCCCAACCAAGATTGCTCGTGGTACCATTGAAATTACCAGCGATCTCAAGCTCGTCGAGTCCGGCACCAAGGTCGGAGCTTCCGAAGCCTCGTTGCTCAACTTGCTCAACATCTCTCCCTTCACCTACGGTATGGGTGTTGCGCAAATCTACGACCAGGGTCAAGTTTTCGCCCCAAGCGTTCTTGACGTTGATGAGAAGGACTTGATCGACAGATTCTTGACTGCCATCAAGACCATCTCTTGCATCTCCCTCGCCGCCAACTACCCAACTCTCGTCTCTGTCATGCACTCTCTCGTCAACAGCTACAAGAACGTCATTGCTGTTGCTCTTGAGACTGAGTACGAGTGGGATGAGATCAAGGAGCTCAAGGACAGAATCGCCAACCCTGACGCCTATGCCTCGGCCGCCCCAGTTGTTGAGGAGACCAAGACCACTGATGCTGCTCCAAAGGAGGCTGAGAAGGATGAGGATGAGGAGGCCTCTGACGACGATATGGGCTTCGGTCTCTTCGACTAAACGGACTTGCTGCTTATTTCTCGATAATTGCTTCGTGAAACCTCTTATTGTTCTATCTTTTTATTTTCAATGTCTATATACATTTTTAACGATTCGGCGTGGACCCGTTTTCCCATTGTATTTATAAAAAAGTGGGATTATGAGCGACCGTATGATAATGAGATGAATAAGAACAATTCATGAACAATACTTAAAGGCTTATATGCACTCCAAACTTCATATTAGAACTAGTGGTAATATAACCGTGACTTTGTTAGTAATCAGTTGGTGCACCACCGTCCCTTTGCTGACTTAGCTCTGCCACCTGGTAAACGGCATCCGCACAAACACCAACGCCCAGATGCACTAGTTAACTGCGGGTCGTATACAGAAATTAGGCTATAGTATCTAACAGATTATTGTTTACCTTGAGCCTCATGTATTCCCGAGGGGCTCTAATCGCATCTAGAATCAGATGCCTTTTACTTTTCAATGCTTCGAAGAACTTCAGGAACACAACCCTAACCGACATCCGTTAACCGCAATATCAATCGGGATACACCCAAAAGTATTTAGAATGCGCATGTGGAACTTGACTGACTCGCTTTATCCTGATGGAATGAATGTACAAAGATGTCTCCACGCAGCTACCATGATCCTCTGCTGCATAGTCAGCCTTTTGTCATACCCCCAAGTTTTCTCATCCTCGTCATGATATTTGACTTTCTATGTGTCAATTAATAACGCTTGGTAACTCTGCTGACCGGCGGCTGACAAACTGACCAGGGTGCTCACCTAACCGGACCAGGGTAGCTGCAGTTTACACAACTTCAAACGACGATAGAGGTTCAACATTCCATTCGTTCGAAATAGCGTATTCGCGTCGGGAATACCGTATTCGGGAATGTTTGCATGCAGGGAGTCAAATTAAAGATCCATTGCATCCATTGCATCCATTGGATATTGTCAGTCCAACCCGATAGAAATTTACCGGCCGGTAAACGGATGTATATGACCATGGACATGGACATGGACATGTCACGTTCGAGAGTCCGAGCTGCGACCGTATACGGCCGGAAGAAAGAGGTGTCCCCGCTAGAATATTTCCAATGCTTTGTGAGCCTTTTCATAATATCAGATGCCCGAGATTCGATTCGATTAGACAGTAGTATCACCGGAATATCTCCTCAAACGGCCCATTCCACCCGACCTCTTACTCAACACCGGTGGGAACCGATTACTACTGATTACTATACCACAGCAAATGGTTTAGTCACCTTCTCCTGAGTTCTTACCATTCTTAGGCCAGCCAAAGTTAGTCCGTCTTCAACCCATTCTTTTCGGTGGCGGTTAGTTAATCAGGAACCCTGCAGTCGTACTGCAGAGTACATGTCATGGCGGGGCCGGGGTGGAGCTAGTTCGTTCGTAACACCAGGCCGACCCCACCACTTCGAGTTACTGTTAACTGATAGCGGGGGTATGATGACGGACTACACTCCGAAAACCCTCCCAACGGAAATAAAAAAATAAAATAAAATAAATAAAAAAAGAATACAAGCCTGATTGACTTTGACTAGCCGAGCCGGAAGCTTGTGCGGGGCTGTTCTTGGGATTAGTTCTCAATCTATGCATTTGGCCATGGGTTAAAAAGGGAAAAGTCAATTGGGAAGGAAGGAAGCTTTAGTTAGCTCTAGACGTGGACTATAAAGGACGTATGTTCCCCCGCCTGGAGGTTTGAATTCTACTTCTTCTCCTCCGAAACATTGCTCTATCACTTCCATATCCACCCTTAAAGCTATTCCTCGATACTCCGGTTAACGGATCAGTTCCTGTTGTTATTACCTCCGAAGAGATACCTGTATTGCATAATATCAGACACAATGGCTCCAAAGATTGCTATCGTCATCTACTCCATGTACGGGCATATTGGTATGTGGGATCATCTATTCCTTCGATATAATTTAGAGTGAAAAAACAGTATACTGATTAGATGCATTCGTTTAGCCCAACTTGCCGAGGAGGTTAAGAAGGGTGTCGAGGAAGCCGGTGGCTCCACCGAAATCCTTCAATTGGAAGAAACTCTCCCACAGGAAGTCCTCACAAAGGTACAGTCGATGCTTTATGATCATAAATCAGATCTTTCTCAATTGTCCTCTCTAACAGTATGGATTCAACATAGATGTATGCTCCACCCAAGCCATCTTACCGTGTCGTCTCCGACCCCAAGGATCTCCTCGAATATGATGCTTTCATTTTCGGTATCCCCACTCGTTATGGTAACTTCCCCGCCCAATGGAAGTCCTTCATCGACAAGACTGGCGGTATCTGGCAGACTGGAGGCTACTACGGCAAATACGTCGGTCTCTTCATTTCTACCGGAACCCTTGGTGGTGGGCAAGAATCCACTGCCATTGCTGCCATGAGCACCCTCGCCCACCACGGCATGATCTATGTTCCATTGGGATACGCCAAGGCCTTCCCTCAGATGACTGATTTGTCTGAGATTCACGGTGGTTCCCCATGGGGAAGCGGTACCTTCGCTGTAAGTCTTACCTCCAATATATGAATTTTATTTCCGTTAGTATTCTTTCTAGAAGCATTGGCTAAACTGGTCGTTCTTTGCATATAGGGTGCCGACGGATCCCGTCAACCATCCGAAAAAGAGAAGGAACTCGCCAGAATCCAGGGCAAGGGCTTCTTCGAAACCGTCAGCAAGGTCAACTTCTGACTAGCTAGCGATACCGAGAGGATTGAGGCTACCGGCGACTCCGCTAATAACGGAGCGGGTCCTTCTGCGAAAAATGGTACTCATAAGGAGGAACAACCACCAGTAGCAGAAGAACCTGAGGAGAGAAGATCCTCAGAAAAGTTTTGTGGGTTAAAGTGTAACTTGCAGTAAAAAAAGCCTGCTCTGGATACACAACGCTCTTTGCCGGTTTCTCTTGCCTTACAGTATTTTATGAAATGTGATGCTTCTCAGCGGTCTTTTTGTACATTATCGATAATAATAATAAATCACACCACGCATTTACAGAATGGTGAATTGTAGTTGATCGAGGTTAATAGTACCGCGAACAAAAAATTGTATTAAAAATTAACCTGCATATGTATAGCTATGGTACCTTGAAAAGAAAGAAACTTGGGTTAGAAAAAGCGTGTCTCACTCGAACCAGCTAGCCATCCCAGACTCCCACAATTGAGAAGTATACATCTTAGACATTAAGCTTCTCTGTAACTTCAGTTTCTCCACTGACGTCTTTCTTGCTCAACTTCCCATTCATACCCAACTTCTTTTCAGTGACCCAAACCCTCAAGCAGACCAGTCCCTTCACAATACAAAATAGTATTGTTGTTCCAGCCAGAATTCCGATGCAATATGCGGCTGTGATGCCGGAGCCTTTGCTATTGGGGTCGAGGAAGGAGTAGGTATAGAATCCTTGGGTGGATTTTGTGATATACGCGACACCAAGGTATCCACCGAGGATAACAATGAGCCAGGGAATGTGAACCCATGGCATTGGCTCTGTGCGTGGGATGATGACTTCAAGAAACGCCACGCCAGCGTTAAGAGCATGAACCGAAATCTAATTTCGAGAATACCATTTTCGTTAGCACCCATTTGCTTAAAAAGCCATAGCGCATACCACATTCCTCCGCATGCGAAACCAAAAAAATTTCAAGAAAAAAAAAGTCAAATTCTTTTAGCAAAGAAAATAAACTCACATTACTCCATGCATCATACTGCCCTCCAAATCCATCAAACAACACCGCCCAATAAACCGCTGTTACCGTCCACGGCAAAACAGTGATCGTCGTGTAAAATACTCCGTGCAAAAGCTGCAACCATTTTGGCCAGCTCTCCAACCACGCTTTTCCGTACTTCCAATAGCTAAACGTGTGCGCGAGACTTATGAGCAGGTAAAAAGTGATCCCCCAGTATGTGAGCCATGTGAAATAGCTGAAACGGGTGCCTGCGAGGTCGGGACGAAGAGCGTTGGCGATGATAATTACTAGGACGGAGTAGAGACAGAGGAGAGCGCGGTAGGCGAGGAAGATTGGGGATGGAAGGATCCAGGAGCTGAAGTAGCGAGATTGGCGGTGGGTTGGGGAGATATGGTTTAATTCGTAGAATCTAGACATTTTTTGTACTCTGAACTTAATAATGCGTATATATAGTCGGGGTATATAATTATGTCGGTGTAATCTATGGCCGATAAGGCCTGTTGGATGTCGCGAACTGTGGTAAGGAACGTCGAAAGTGGCGAAGACAAAAGATAGAGGAAGTACACTGAAAGATACAAAACTGACAGCTCTCTAGGAGGCACAGACGGGGTATTAATATCAATTCCCAAGCGCCTCCAGCCCTAACGTTAGTTTAAAACCAACCCAGGTTTCTGGTCAATCAGTCAGCCCTTCTTCCTTTCTGGTTCGATGGTTCTCCTCAATTTGTTTTTTTTCGGCTTCAGCCCAGACAAAAACTCACAAGCCCCAGCTGACACATCTGCGAAGCTAACAGGGCGTTTTCCGTGCCGTATTTCTTTCGAGCCGACCTTTCTCTCTGGCATTGGCAGCATGCTTTTTTGCGGGGAGATTGCGCCGCCCCCCAGAAGGGAAATGTTTGCAGGGGTCACGGATTCGATGCACACGAGACCCTGAATTTCACTTTTTTGGTGTCGAGCAGTGAGACTTTTCGATGGTGTGGTGCGTCTGTTTGAGAATTTGAACAGCTTTTCTTCTTCCCCCTTCGTCCTGTGCTCCTTTGGGGAATAAAGGTTTTTAATATTGTGCGATAATGGTAACTTGTCTCCGGCCAGATTTGATACTTAAATCTTTGGAACTTGCAGGAATTCCGTCGCCGTGACCGAAGAATCTGACAATCATCAATGTTCGTCTCGGACTGGGGATCTTAGCTTAAGATCTGCGCCGAAAATAAATCCCGTCCCAAGTTCCATGGGAAAAGCCGCGGGTGAAAAACCGAACTATAAACAAAGATGGAAGGTACTTGTATGCCAGCAATGCACCAAATCTTAAAGAAAATCTCGTTTTGAGAAACTCTAGACCCCTCGAGGATGCTAACATCAAGATCCTTGAAGTATCCCGCGATTAGTAGATTAAAAAAATATATTCGACATTCAGGCAACAATTGATAAGGGGAAGACAGAAAGAAAGAAAAAAAAGCTTAAAATCGTGTTCCCGTATCGAATTTCGGGTTCCCAGCCATGCTTTGGGAAAGTGGTCGTGTTCATGGTGTTTTGCTGGAAACATCTTGGCGTGTGGTATTTTTCTTAGGAACAACGCGGTTTTTGAAGAGGGTAGGTGGGTGTCGTTGTTGTTTCAGCAGGCGAATGAGCGTGGTGCATAGTATACTGTTGGAGCATAAATTCATGCTACGAGATTAAAGATAGGTTATATGGGTATTTTTGTATCCCGACTTTTGTAGTTGGTTTGGGAATCCCAGCCCGACAACGTCAAGGAATGGATATCTATCTACTTAGATTAGCTAAGGAAAGAAACTCTACGCATGCTCTGCCCTAAGGAGCTGGTACAATTGTCATTCTTTGTAATAATCCAGTTAAAAAAACAATAACCCCTAAATAAATGGTGTTATTTATTCGATGTCCAGCATAAACCCGTTCTTTGGTCCAGATTCATTCGCGGAGAGTAGGTTTTTCCAGCTTGTTTGTATAATACATGAACATCCCAAACATAGCCCTCTTGCCTTTACTTATGTTTATCCAATCACTACCGGATGGGATCCCCGCCCTAGGGTCATTTGCCTCCTCGCAAAATTTGTTATATTCATTGAGGTTCTCGAAACTCTGCCTGTAAAACTTCTCGACCTTTTGCGCAAGCACATTATGATCAGGCTTGTCCATCGCGCGAACGAGGCCGGCGATCAATATTCTGAAATACACGTCATCTTTCAGCATGTCTTGGTGACCGACTATACTGATCGACTTGGGGTTCGCAAGGTGTGTGTAGGCTTGAGTGTCGAGATCCCGAATCAGATATCTAACACCAACAAACCGTTGTTGCTAGGAATATGCCGTTCGTTGTTAGCTTTTAAATCCTGTGCCGAAGCTAGCTGCTGGAGTTTTGCGTAACTTACGTCCATCACTCTCCATAGGCGGTAATCCTTTACTGTAGCCGCCCATGCTGACGGGCTGTTGCAGATTATATATATCAGCGCCGCAAAAACCCTTAGGCATCAAGGGACATCTCTAGATATTATACTTACTTTGAACAAAGGATTGTGTCGCCGCCCCTAGCGCTCCAGGCTAAGCGAGAATCTTGGTCTAGGGTAACATTGCTACCATTACTACCGTCCGACTCAGTTTTACCGTAATTGCCACCTCCTCCACCGTAAGAAGATTGAATACTAAGCCCGGCGGCGAATTTCATTTTATTCTTGGTCTGGGCGAGGTTTGCAACCTCCTCGGTTGATAGATCTTGACTGCTGTGTAGATATCCACCGAGTGTGAAGCTTGTAGCAAACACGGTGCCTGTACAGCCAATTAATAATATAGTCAGCTGTGCAAAGCGAATGAATCAAGAATTGTGATTTTCTCGAGCTCGAAAGTTACAAAACCCAACAACATACCATATTTTCGGTCGAAATTTTCCACATCATCTTCGTTGGTAACAAGATATGCGTCCCTTTTGCATTCGTCGGTCAACTCCAGGGCATCGGAATCAAGTTCTACACGGACTCGAGGGAACTGGTAGTAAATATATTAGTTTAATAGGTTGACTGATTGTCTCCAACGCCATTTCGTGTAAGAACCCTGGACAAAACCTACACTATATACAGCAGCCAGCGATTTGACGTTTGTTTCCTTGCGGTCTTGATTCATAGTACCCTGCTCTTTTGCTAATGAGCTGCTGATAGATACCGGTATTCCAAAAGTACTATTTCCACAGCGCGTTAAGTAAGGTCCACGAAATCTGATTGCTAAAGGTTGAGGGATATTTTCAAAACTCACACATTCCCTTCTATGGCTTGACTGCTGAACCCTTCTTTGAGCATTGTCTTTTGGAAATTGTGAGAAATCTCCGTCACCGTGATATCCGCATCATCGTACACGTAAAATGGTGGAATGGACGGCAAAGGGTTTTCTGTAGCAGTCCCTTTATGTTCTTCATTGGATGCGGGTACCGGATCTTTAGTTGTCTCATTTGTCGCAAGCTTCGAATTCCGGGGCGGGACAGAAGCCTGGACAGGTTGAAGTTGAGAATATTTATGAATTATGAGGGCCGGTTTGTCAACCGGTTTGTCAGCCGGTTTGTCAGCCGGTTGAGTTACTGGGCTTGACAGTTTGTGATCATAAGATTCGTTCGACCTAAGCTTAAAAGCTATACCCAGAAATTTATCATTAACAAGCTTACGCTATTTTAACGAAACGATCTTAAAATCTTACCTCTTTTTGGGGCTTTGACAATAGTCCAATCCTCAGGGCTATAGAAATAACCATGCAATGCACGATTGTTAGATAAAACCCTGTCCCATTGTTGCTCTGTGAGGTCAGCTGGTTCCGTATAATCCTTCGACGATGCATTGGTAGCCCAGTTGCTAGTCAAGCTAGACAGCTGACGATACTTTTCGTTAATACTTGGTAGTACTCCGGGGGTAAGACTTGACGCTGCTATTTTGTCCACGAAGGATTTGAAGGCAGTTTGGTCTGCTCCTGAGATAAGTGGACTTTCTTTGAGCTTCCCATCTGTAACTTTCACCTGGAGTATCTCGGTGCCGATCTCTGATTTATTTTCTGGGCTCTCCGTTTCTCCGTTTCTAGGATCCCCACTGTCGGCGCCACCCTCGATAGAGACATGCTCCAGTCTTGATTCTCCTTCTGTCGGCCTGAGATTCACCACCGAAACTTCACTTTCTTCTGGATTCTTAAAAAGCTTGAGAATTTTTTGCCCCTGTTCAAAAATCAGTTTTTAGAGCGCATTTATGAGATTTCATGATAATCAAATCGATGAGTCGAGATCTCGAGATATCATACCTCCGGAAGGAGGGACATGTAATAACCCAAAGTAGTCGAATTATCTAGACAAGTTCTTCCATTCGTGGTAAAGAACAGTTTTTCCGAGCTGAAGTAATGAACCCAAATATATTAGCATCTACCAGTTGAATAGACAAAATTAAAACCAACAAGTATATAGAACTTACATTCGACATTTGGAACGGATTGATTCGAGTTTGATTTTGAAAGGATCGCCAGATCCGAACTCGGTATTGGGGAATGATGGGTAAATAGTATCGTCGGTGCTTTCGACCGCGATGAGGAACTGGACTTTGGCCATCGGTGCTATATACGGTGATGCTGCAGCTCTATTTGTTTCTTCGAGGGCGAGAATAGACGAGTTTATAGATGTAGGGAAAACTAGAGAGTTTTCTAGCTCCGAAGAAGCTGTCAACGTGTGCCTGTTGTCCATTTGAATGAATATTAATGGTGAGCTACGGCCCTATATACATATGTGGGAAGCAAAGCCATTATATTTATAACTGAGATTTACTATCATCATTAAAACTTCAGGCAAAAAGAGTGTTATTTTTCAACAGTGAAAATCTATGAATAAGTTTGAGGAGCGCTGTTACATAGAACTAGTACTAGGACCCCAGACTATAACTAGGACCTTCGCTCAATGATCAAATGTGGTAAGCTGGCGGGGAGATGGCACCAAGCCTCAAAGCACCAAAAAAGTCCGACCCCTTGCTGTACCCCGCTCTTACACAGCTGGCTAGGTAACTTTTCAGTCGATCAGTGACCCTCGACCAAATTCTTTTACAGCTTCAGGTAGCACTACCCAAGTTTAGAGCCCACAGCTGTGATATCTCTCAGGTTCGCCAATCGAATTAGGTTAAAGCGAACCAAGAAACATTAAATGGCATCCCGTCCTCAAAACAGGAATCCGGAAAATGAGGGATATAAATCTGACATGCAGAAGGAGCGATCTTTCGAATTGGGCTAGTGCATGTCGGTATTTTGATTTCTACTACATGTGTACGGAATATAAACTAAATCCATCTGTTCGGGCATGTTCTTAATTCAGGGTTTTGTTTTTGATTCGTCAGGATAGGCGAGTTGAGCGGGACGTCTCGCCGGATGTTGATGTCTGGAATGTGATACAACATACATATGCATGGTGAAACTCAGCCTCGATCAGTCAACGGACCGACCCGAAAACCTTGACTAGCTATTCGGATCTTCCAAGAACTGAAACTTGTTTTTTATTTATCTAGACTTCAATACAACCGCATCTAATAGCTAGCCTCAACTTGAAAGTCTTGAACTTAAGCGCTATTGCTAGTGTGGAGTATATACGTGTAAGTATCGATATATCTCAATTAAGATTTTAACAATAATATAGATATTCTGGAGAAGTATTAGTAGCGGTACGTAATTTATCCTATTACATCTATAATGGATGAAAAGTGATATATTTTCAAGTTAGAGTACCTGTAACATGACGTCGCATCGTCAGAAGAGCAGGGTACATGCATATGCGCATAAACGAGACGAGATCTAGAGAATCAAGATTGCATGCATTACTGCACGGGACTGATCGCTTTCGGATGATCCTGCCCAGTATAAGCGCCCATACTAATACAATTGCGATATCAGAATATGCATTCATACATGTTGAGTTTTGACTAAAAAGAAAGAAAAATATATCCCGTCAAGCATGAATTAAGCGGGGCTTGTTGAAGCGGAGATCCAGGGCACTCTAACTGGGCTCCAGGCCTGCAAATCCTATGGCCTAGAACCTTAAAGTGGGGAGCAAAAGACGACGAGAATACTTAGATCGACGAAGTCAGCTAGTCTGCAAGGGGTCTTCCTTGACTTTTTATGTTTGCAGCGCTGTCACTCAGGTTAATGTCGATCGATCGACGGCATTGTGCACTAATCATGCATCCTGGTGCCTTTATACTACGGCGATGTGCGATTGATACATCTTCAGCTGAACAGAAATACCGGTTTTTGAAGGTTGAATATACCTTAAACCTATTACATTAGGACACAAATACATCTAGCTGAAGCCGCTGGTGGAAGGTACTGGCAGTTTAAGGAAGCGTATGAGGACTTCGTAGCAAATTTTCCAAAACAGTTAGGTATTTGTCGATATCTTAGGCACATGTTCGTAGCTGGATTCGGGACGATTCGAATTGAGGGGTAATATTGATGTGATTCAGAACTTCATTCGTGCGCGCGCGTGATGATTCGAAGGTTTACACACCAGTTATTACTAATAGCGATAAATCGTAATATGAGTCTGCGGGGAATGTCAAAGCCTAGAGCAAAACTTGTCCAGGGCTTAGAACATAATCTTGTATATTACTTTTTGTACATTGATTAAGTTAACTCTGTTCTTTATGTTGACGCAGCCTACACTGGAATACGTACGTAAGAGTCGGGTTTAACTATAAAAGGTGCTTTTTCCAGCTGTTTGACTTAATTCTATACTATCCTTATACCAATATCATCCTTTATAATTTGGGATCCAGCGCAGAAGTACCTTTTAACCCACATATCATTCTCTTAATCAACCTCTACGAGGTAGATCTACGCTATGGATCTTAGCGTGGGCACGGTCACATTTCACCCGAATAACAAACCTCCATCTCGGACCGCAAATCTAGATTTAATCCCAACTCTGACCACAAATCTAGATTTGGCCCCAACTCGGACCGCAAATCTAGATTTGGTCCCAACTCTGACCGCAAATCTAGATCTGGCCCCAACTCTGACCGCGACTCTGGCCCCAACTCTGACCCCAAAATGGGATCCCAAGACTGATGCGGACAAGAAATTGTCGGATACCATTTCAAAGCTATCAGGAAGCACCGCAGATTGTTTCATTACTTATGAAGAACCGTCTGGAGAAGTGAAGACCAAGTTTGTCCTAAACTCCCCGGGAATCAATGGTACTTTCAATCGTCCAACATTCTAATGTTTGAGGTTTCTTGATTTTTGGGTTCATCGGACGACCCATTCTGAAGCAGAGATGTGTCTGTTCCAACTAATATGATTAAACTAACTATTTCGCGAAATAGATCTCCAGGCGTACGTTCTTATGGGGATGCAATTCCCAAGCGACAATGATACATTTGAGACGAAGATGCCCGAATCTTACTTTGATATAGTCTCAGAAATCGATGGTACAATTTGGAGGGTATGTTATCACTTTCGATATAAATTTTCAATAATACCTCCTACCTTGGGGCTTCACTCTATGATACATATTACATCGGGGTTTTACTGATTTCGCTACATGTCTAGCGAACACGAGATTTGTTCGTCAAAATTTCAAAATCTTGTCAAACTTTCCATGATGAGCGGTTACCCAAGATCCGTATGTATTTCTGTTTAGTCGTCTAGCTTGACTAAAGATAATACTTCCTTATAACATGGATGAGTAACTGTGGCTATCTATTGAAGTAAATGCGGCTTCTACCACTAGGGAATATGCGAAGTCTGCCATCCGTGATCTTTCTCAAGCTAAAGTCATCAACCTTCGAGAGAATCTCCTCATAATATTGGATGAAAAGTACAGGACGACACCGCCAGATCTGGATTACAAAGACGCCGAAGCCACAATCAATCAAACTCTGAAGAAGCTTGGGCGGAGTGCTGAATCTTCGAAAGCCGATATCGCAGACATCAAAACTGGTCTCGATGCGGTAGGTTATATTGACTCTCTCGATTTAGAAAAGGAGAAAACAAAGCTAAATAATATATTTTGGTTATATATATAGTTCAAAACGAATACTGGCCGCTTGAAAGAAGGGGTCTTAGATCTTGCTGCATCATATGATAAAAAGCATACACTATCCGATGGCTCGCAAGTGAATATCAGCGAGATGGCTGACTCTAAACACGCCGATGCGGTCAAGGATCTGATCAAAGCTCAGGAGGCTGAGAACGAGCAGTCGAAAGATATGGTCAGTATACAAACTTTGGGATAATTTATAGCTTTACATCTCAGATAATGCGTCCCCCATACTTGAAATATTTAGGGCTAGATCTTACTAACCTAAATACTCTTGAAGGTTTTTTGGAAGTTCATATCATACGCGTTTGCCAAATCTGATTCCGAAGCGAAGAAGATAATCAGTGGCGGTGCATATCTTATCAGCGATTATGAACTCAACCACTCCGTAAAAGAAGCCCGAGCGCAAGTCAGCGGCCTTGATGCAAAAGAGAAGGCAGTGGCCGAGCTAGTATTTTATGTGGAGGCACTTGAGACCCAATTCAAGACCATCGAGAAGTCCATGGACAAAGCCATTAGCGCTATGGCACATCTTTACAATCTTTTTGATCGCCAATCGGGCTATTTTAACGGTTTAGTTGATAATTTCAGTTACATCCAGAGCAATTTGGACGAACCAAGCTACAAGGCTCGCGCCGGTGGGATTATTGACGGCGTAGATCAAACTATTTCCGGTCTTGGCGAGGTAAATATTTTTATATATTCCTAGGTATGGCTGCTATCTGATAACGGTACTAAATCATGGTATATCCATAGCTCAAACGGTCTGCGGAAGAATTTTATAAAACTCACACGGAGGAGGCGGCTGAGTATGAGAAGTTTAAGATTTGGGAATGATAAGTGTCTGATTTGAGGAAAGGCAATGGTATTGAGTCTCTTGGATTTTAGCTGGTTAAAATTCTAAATTGAACTAGGATAAGTCAATTGCAAATTGTCTAAGGTCATGTAGTATACGTGCAATTCGAACACACAAAAAACAAGGCTTTTGTTATTTCCGGCCCCCGTGTTGGTTATCTTCGGCCCCCGCAATTGGAGCTAATCTATAAATAAATTTTTTTTTTCAAACTTGAATACTATTTGTTATTTTATTTATAAATACAATTAGTTGATAAACTGATAAATACGCAAGTAAACGACCAGGCCAATAGCAGGCAGGCAGGCAGGCAAATAGACAGGTAGATAATTAGGTTAATAAACAAGTAAACAACCCGGTAGGTAGATAGTTAGACAGGTAAGCCAATAAACAGGCAGGTTAATAGTGTTTGTAAATAATAAGTTTGTAACTTGAAATAATGTGGTACAAATTATAGATTAACGCGACGGTTGACAAATGCCCAGGTATCAATTAAATTTTTGTTATCAAAACGTGAGAGCTTTGTGTTTATTTGACAAGGAGGCTGAATATAATGAAAGCGGGGGCCGGAAATAACAAAAGCTAAAAATAAATGAATACAATTAAAGTAAACTCCTAATGCTCAAGACATGTTCTCTCCAGCGAGCACTACTAGGCCTTGTATTCTAATAGTCGAATTTCTCTCCAACAATCTCCTCGCTCAAAGTCCACAGCCTCTTTCCAAAATCCTCGTCAACAGCCCAAGCCTTCGGGGTAGAGAATTGACAATCCACCAAATAATACCCAACACTCTTCTCCCAATCATTCAACTTGGGGTCTAAAGCCGCCACCAAGGTTGTGCTAGTTCCCTGATCTGTACTCTTGAAGAACATGACATCAGTCATCTTCGTGCTCCAATATTCAATCTGTTCGGTAGTCATATGACGACCCAAGTTGGAGTTAATGGCACCGGGGTGAAGAGCCAATGACAAGATTCCATATTTTTCGTAAAGACGCCTGGTGAGTTCGACGCTGAAAAGGGCGTTGGCAGTTTTAGATTGTCCGTATGCCCCCATTGCGGTGTATTTTGTGAAGGAAACATCGTTTTCTTGGAAGAAGAGGAGCATATCCGCATCTCCCTTTTCTTCTTCTGGAACCTCACGGCCCTCCCAGTTGTGGTCGCTGAAGCGGATGGGGTTGAGAACGTGGGCGTATGAAGAGACGTTGATGATTCTAGTTGCACCCTTTGGAGAGTTCTTCGCAGCAGCAATGAGTTTAGGGAGGATCAAACAGGTGAAGACATAGTGTCCGACATGGTTTGTCGCGAATTGCATTTCAATGCCGTCGACCGAAAGGGTGCGGGTGGGAATTGTCATGACACCAGCGTTATTGATAAGGATATCAAGGTTCTCAGATGTAGCATTGAATTCAGCCGCAGCCTTACGAACAGACTCGATAGAAGAGAGATCCATGATCAATGGTCTGATATTGGCCTCTGGGAAAGCGGCTTTTGCTTGAGCAATGGATTCGTTGACTTTTGTGACCGAACGGCCGGTAACAGTGATCAGATTTGGAGATTGAGCTGCAAGAGCCTCGAGACCGGCGGAACCAATACCATTGGGACTGACACCAGTGATGAGAATGTTACGGCCTGTAACTTGGGATTTATAGGCGGCTGCAACTTCGGCGCCGGAGGTAGCTTGGTTGTAGGTGGCGTTGGAAGTCATTTTTGTTCTTTGGTAGTATATAATTTATTTTACTTAATTATTCGATATTGGAAGCCGAGAAGATGTATAAAGTATAAAAGATACGATAAGAAGTTTTGAAGAAGTTAATCGAATTAGTTGAAGAGAGCTATTGGGAAGTTCTGGTTGTTTTTCGAACTGTTGGTTGTAGATATTTAGATATTGATGCTGATGATGATAAGTGAGATTAGACTTGATCGACGACAGGCAATGGCTCTTTTATATTCATTTCAAAGCCCATTCTAGACTTCTATGATATATTATCTTAAATGCATTGAATAAGGCATCTAAAAATCGAATATCCGTGATAACACCATTTTGCAGTGGTGGATAAGTCCCTTTCCGTTGTCGCCGGAGTTTGTGGTATTGGTGTGGAGTTAGCGCCCGGCAACAACATTTGGGTTGCTTACCAAAATACTGTCCCTCAATCTTTCTTCGGTAACGGTGTGCATTGCTGACGAGACGCTAAGGACTGCATATGAACCCACATTCAAGACGAAACTAACTGCTTTTTGCAGTCTTAATATCACAAAATATCGCTGTTCGGAAGCATTTTCTTCAGGAACATCATGCACTTGATTAATTGAACGTTTGAACGCAGACCTGAAGGTTGCGTTGTGGCTGTTTCCTACCTAATCTACGGCATCGAAAAGCTCCACTCTGGAGTCCACTCCGATTGGCTCGAGACGTTGATATCATGAAAACTTTCCAAAACCAGCAGTGTTTGTCGTCGAGTCTAGCCTAAAGAGTGCCAAAGGTCATCAATCCGCGTCTGCATGGGCGCTATGCAGCTGGCTGATGTGATGTCATTTGCTTCGGGCATAGCTCAGGATGGAAATAATGTGGTCTTTGCTAACGTAAGATTAACTCCAGTTACCTCCGGCGGAGTCAGCTTGGCAAAGTTCAAACAGCCGAAGTCCACACTTGCAATTTTACTAAGTAATCGATACCACCCGGAATTTTGGACGATCGAACTTACATTTTTTTTTTCGATATAAATGTTCGATGATATTCTCGAGTTGATGGTCACACCACGCGGGGCTGCCGTTGAAGTCTATTTCTTGATACAACATCCATATCCACCTATCCCAAGTCATTGCGATATCGGCTCTTGATTCTTTTTTTTTACATTTTTTTTTTACATTCTTCTCTTTTTATTTCATTCTTATCGATTATAATACCACTTTCGCATTTGCAAATATACGGATTTGGGGATTGCGAAATGGAAGACATGCCACCTTGGCGCAACTTTTACATCAAATCTCGTCTAGACTTCTGAATAACATACTGTTTCGTCTACTTGTTCACGTATACATCCCATGCATGGGTCAGACGGATAATTATATAACCCGCTCTAAGTTTCCATATTATTTTATATATCTTTACATGATTTTTTCCCTCGATCCGATAGCATCGCGTCTACGGGACAGAACATCCCGTCTGCAATGTATCATGCATGCGCATGATATGATGCGAATCGCAGTGTGCCATGTGGACCTTCCCAAAAGGTAATCCAACAGCACAACGCAGAATCCGTCAGGCCATCCTAACATCCTTTAGCTCTTCTTCAACTTGAAGTCATAAACGGACACGTAGAAACTAAATAATCCTGCTTCGAAAACACCATATTTCATGACGGAATACATTTAAAATGATGAAACCGTAATATTTCTGTTTCAAACATGAGAAAATTAACGAAAAAGACCCGGGAAGGAAAAGTCTCTTAGGGAAATGTACCTCACGTGCAATCATGCATAACCCGCAAAAGACACCCAACATGAGGAATAACCCACACATTCCGCCCGAATTGTCCGACTGATTCCAATTTAGCCTAACCAACAACCCCTGTTCACAAATGACCAAATTCCACGATACCGGAACAAGTATGGCTCGTGTCTTAGACAGGACCCAGGCTTAATATATACAATGCCAACTAATCTGTGGGTGTCTGAGCCTCGGGAATCACGTCAACGTCGAACAACTGATCGCATCGAAATCTCGTATCCTCTTTTGGGGATTTTCTGACAACCCTTTTTCCCGCTTCATATTACACTCACCTCCACAAACAAGCAGTTTTGGCCACCTACCCCACCCCCTGGCTCCGATATGGTAATTAATCCTAGAACCCACTCCCCGCGTGGAATGATATCCTGAGGGATAAACACTCGGTGTTTCTTTATGCTGTCTTCCGCACGAGAGCAGTTTCCTCGTCTATATAAGAGTCCCCGTCGGGTTCGACTTTAGTTCCCGACGTCGGCATACCGATTATAAGCTTTCTGTCTTCACCATCTTGTCTTAAAGGACTTCAAACATTATTCATACATCCATTCATACATCTTGGTATATACCAAACAAGTAACTGAGTTACTTCCGTTTACATAACAAAACCTTCAAACAAAACATTTTAAGCCTATTATAGTTAGTCCCTTACTTCCCCACCTCCACCGAAACGTGGTCTTTGAACTAACACTCTGTTCAATTTTCTAGAAAATACAACTTCATTCCAAATGCCTTCCTCAGTAACCTCAAGTACTTCCTCGGACGACTATAAAATGCCGAGTCGTCACTGTACCTCTCTCCGGGACCATAACCAGGTCAAATTCCTGAACCGTTCCGCAAACACAAATACCTACCGTCTCCAACAACTACAAATCCCCCTTATCGAGCTCACAGATAAGATCTCTGAGTATCATAATGAGCAAGACGGTTCCCCCACAGACCGACAGGAGAGAGCGGAAATGATCCTAAAACGCAACAGACTCGCGGAACAAGTTGCCAGGATTATCGATGAGATCAACGGAGAGCAGCATAGAGACTGGGAAGACGTTCTCGAAGCTGCATGGATGGATGGTGATGATTTTAACTCCGAGACGAGTTCTAGTGTTGGAGAAGATGACGTGAGCATGAGGGCATAAATACTTGGTCTGGAAATCTGAGTTGAAGTATGCCTTTATTGTCGCTACTTTCTCGTTCTTTCCTTCTTTATTCTTTCTTTCCTTCTTTCCTTTTTTGGTGGTGGGGGAGACAAGAATGATATCATGATTCCGATCTCTTCTCTTCGTATGTATATATATAGCTTTTCCCATCTCTACTTTGCGATTCCCTGTTGCTTTTTTTTTTTTTTTTGCGCTATAGCGATGTTTAGCCTTTTTTTTGGGAGGGGTCTTCGGTTCCAAGGCGTTTTTTGAAGAAAAAAGGGCGTTTTAAAACATCATTAGTCTATAGCTTTACTCCTCCTGGCGCTTTCAGGTGCGGTTTCATGTATTCTATTTTTTTTCTACTCTTTTTCTTTTCGTTTATGTTGATAGGGGCGATATATGATCGATGCCCAAAAGGACATTTCCTTTTTCTTTTCTCTTGTCTGTTTCTGCAGAGATATTATCGATATCATCAATTTTTACAGTTATCCGTTTTTGTTAAGAAAACAGACAATTTGTATAACGTCTATAGCAGAAATTGAATATAAAACCCAAAATATCTTTATCACATGATACTTTTCGCGGTTGAAATTCCTCGCTTATACCTTTTTGCGGGGGGGTTTGTATGCGGAACTGAGCGTAGACCTTCTTCTCGTAGATATCGTATAAAGACCATCCTTATCCTAAGAAACCCCTCTCGTTTCTAGGAATCTAGGACACTCAGGACGGCTTATGTGAAGTCGGATCCTCTTTTTTTTTTTTTGGCGAAACCATGGTCCTTCCTAGCCATTATTTCGTTATCCGATCGCATTCCCTTGACTTTCGCCATTTGCGGGGTCGACCAATCGCGAACTAGTTTACGTTGCATTATCAAAGAAAAGAAAGGCTGGGGGATTCCCCAGTGTTCGAATCGAGTATCGCCACTTAACATACATATACGAATACCAACCGAACACGAGACAAAAGCCAAAAAAAAGGATTATCTCAGCTTAGGCAAAATTATAATCATGCAGTCCTAAAATCCTGTTCCTATTTGCAGATTACATAATATACATTCTGCATGAATATCTCGGCCCGAAAAAACTTGGATTTGGTGATTTATTAATTATTGGTCCACATCGAACCCGAGTTTTCCCGGTTAATAGGTCTTTTGACAGTACAACCTTTGATAGCGGGAAATCCCGATCGATGGCCGGACCGGTGTATGCGTCCCGTTCATTACATATATTTCATGGAACACTATTATATTATAATACAGTATGCACTTTTTGCCATTATGGTATCTATGGTATGGTGATCGATTATCGATAACTGCGCATGGCTATATCATAAATATGCAAATTGCATAAATGCGCATTGCCCTTTAGCTGGAATTAATGGGACGGTTCGGAGTTACACCTTGGCTCCCCGAGGAGCAAGGTTTGGTGTAACTGACAGCTAAATTAACGCCCAGTTTGACTTCTATCTTCCAACGTTGCGGTGCTGACGTGTTGAGTCGAAAGGCAGCGCTGTAGTCCCAGACAGAATTAAAGGCTGGGATTTGAAATATAGTTGGTCGAACGGTATTAAGAGCCTGGCCTAGATTAAAAGCCTACCCGTCACAATATACTTCTATACTTCCTTCTCGGAGGTTTTAAAGTGAAAGCTGTTTTTAATGGTGTTAGGAACTACATGTGGTCTCGAGGCTAGTCGTGTTGAAGAGATGTGTATAGTCAACTTAACTTGTGCTCGGCGACTTCCAACATAACAGAATTACCAGGTCACATGATACTTTTGGCTGTTAAAATTCTCGGAGGTTTAAGCGGAAGTGAATGGAGGAACTGGAGGTGGGGAGGTGGTCTTTGCTTCCGGAAGTTCCTTTTGGTTGTGGAACTGGTTGGTTGGTTTGGATGGGGTAGTAAACTAGACTATGGGGGTAGTAGAGAATATCACGACACAATGTGCAGACAAGCAGACGCTGACAAACGAGCTACGCGAGGACAAACATCCTGTAGCTATATAGTTTGAAAAAAAAAGAAAAAAGAAATTCGTCAGGAACTGTTGATAAGCCTGGCATTCACGAGCGTATACATTATAATTAAATGCTCGTTCCGTTTAGTTATTCAGCGGGTCGCTTGAGCAATTGAGGTATCACAGTCGCAATTTTAAATTTTGGGTTGTAGGCGCATGGCACTTTTCACATTTGAAATCGACGTTCGTTCCCTAGTTGCTAACGAAGGCAGGAAGTCTAAGTACAAGACAAAATTTCAAGCTGAGATCTTAAGGTTAGAACCTGTTAAAAATGAGGTTGGAATTGAAAGCCTGATAGGTTTTGTGAATGTGACAAAGTATTGGTCGATCCTGAAATTCGAGATCACATGACACTTTTGGCTTTCAAAAGGCTGTCCTACCCCGACGGACCGTAAGGCCAACCGTTTGCCAAACCGTTTCCTGACCGTTGTCCTGACCGTTTCTCTAACCGTTTCCTGACCGTTTTCCTAACCGTTTCCTGACCGTTTTCCTAACCGTTTTCCTAACCGTTTCCTAACCATTTCCTGACCGTTTCCTAACCGTTTCCTGACTGTTTGTTAACCGTCTTATGCCCTATCCTGTAGTTTTGAAGGCCAAAAAAGTCATGTGATCATCAGCGAAGATGCCTCGACTTACCTATTTAGGAAGCTTTCGATTCCATACCACCACCAATACTAAGTGCACACCTATTACGAAAGGATATGATATATAGTAACATCATGATTGATTTATTATATATATCTAAATACCTTGAAATAGTCCTAGATCTAGCTACTAGAGTAGTTGTGTGTCTATATTCTATCTGTGTGTGGATACGTATAAAATTAACAGCCAATGATCCGCCGACGAGACTGCAAGTTCTACCAGTATTCCTTTTTATCCAGAACCTAAGATCCTTTGATCGCTTTATAGGCTGAGTTCAGGTGGATTTTTCTGTTCCAGGAAACCCCCAGTTTCTCCTCGTTGTTCCTCAGCGCTTTGATACAAGATACAAGACTGTTGCTCCTGTCGTAGTTGTGAGGTGACTAGTTCTAAGACGTCGCCGAGCGCACTCAGTAACGACGTACATTGATATTTTATATGAGAGATTTCTCATATGAGAAATCTTTGCTCATATATTCTGCTCCTATACCATGACAACTTAGCGCCACTGCAGTTAGTACTAGCCTTGGGGGTATAGTAGCGCCCCTTAGGATAAGAAAAAGTCACATGACGATTTTGAGCTACAGAACTAGTTAGCTAGGAACCATACCACTAGAACCACTAACTAACGCCGCTGTATACGCAAGTCACATGACACTTTTCGACCTCGGAATTGGCCTGTCTACCCTAACCTCTGTCTCCCTAATCTTAATCCCTAACCTCTACCCTAACCTCTACCCTAACCTTAACCCTAACCTTCAATCCTAAGCTTAACTCCTAGCTTTTGACTGCTGTTTCTGCTGTCACGTTTTGGAGTCGAAAGTTGTCACGTGACTCTACTAGGTGGCTAAGTTTCACACGTCTTAGCTTAGTTAACTTGGATACCTTCTAGTCTCGTTTCAAGGCAGTGCTGAGCATACCAAAACGGGATTCGACATGGGATATGTAGATGCTTACTAAGTTAATAGTTGAGAAGTCTTCGTACGACCAGGCAGTTTAGTTAAAGACTCAAACGGTATAAATACAAATAAACAATAAACAAGTGAAAGTACTTTATGTATAAATATGCATGCTAGGAATAAAACTAGTAGTAGACTAAACCAGCAGCCGGCTTCTGATCACCGTCCCAATGTTGGTCGCAAATTCCTGAGGTTCCTATCTCCTCTATTGCAGTAGTAAACTCCTCCCAGCTTCCTTTGTCGGTCCAAGTCGGTTGCCCCCCTTCTGGCTCTTTTGAGTATTTATACCCGACCTTCGACTCGGTTTGGCACTTCGTACCTAGTCTATACCTATAACGGCTGGGCCCGATCTTGCCATCTTTAGAGCGGACATCTCCAGCGCTCTTGGTGATCTCTATGCAAAGATAACACAGCTTCCTAATATTTTTGTTCGTCAAAAAGTCCATCCGGCAATAGTCAAGATCGAGGTCGTTATGTACAATAGAGAGAATATGTATTATATCCACCCTCAAGACTCGTTGATTGAAAGCCGAAGTGCAAATTAGCTTCTTTAATGAAGCCTTATTAGCTTTTAGAAACTCCAGGACTGGCACGAGTATTCCAATTTCAATGATCTCCAACTTTCTTAACCTTGGTAGGATCAAATCAGTGGGAATGAAAAGATCAGGTTGGACTTCCCACACATAATTGTAGGCGTACCGAGCCCGTACTCGGGTAATGGTCAACTCTTCGATGCTTTGTAGAAGGGTTAAGAATATTGGCGACGGCTGAGAGTACTTTCTAAATCCTCCATCGTAGCATCCCCACAAAGAAATAGGGAATTCAAGGTTGGTGAGATCTGCGAAGCTGTTTTTGTACAAGTCGGCGTATTGATCAAAGTTAGACCTAGTCACAAGCTCTCGGGCGTATTCAGCTAGATTGGTCTCTTCACATCGAAGGATGTTGGTCGCATTTATTCTGACTTCGGTGATTTGACATTGAGCCTTTGCAGCAGAGTCGAGGAGGCCTATATAGGCGTCGTCGAAGCGGATTCGCTCGTTTTTGATTGGTTTTATGAGGTCGAAGCAGTTCTGCCATGACGGATTTTCTGACAATGGAGCTTCTAACTCCGGATACTTCTCAAAGAAATCGTTTATATTAGGATTGTATCTTCTCCAGAACGTCTGAATTACTGAAGCCGTTTTGGCGTTATTCGAACGGATTTCCAAAGTTCTAATGTTGGGAAGAGTTTTGAGTGTTTCTGTTAGAGTTTGGAAAAATTCTTGGAGGTCTGGGTGGTCAATTTCAGTGGCCGAAGAGTTTGATTCATTCAATGAGGTCGCGGATAGAAGACCGGAGATTGTAGTATTTGTCGGCTCAATCGTTTTTTTGACACCTTTGCCGTCGAAACCAAAAATTGGCGCATCATCCCAGTTGCGGATAGGGAAGGGTAACCATTTAGGACGACGCCCCCCCGCAAACCACTTCCCAGAAACCGCTAACGAACGAATTAACCTCGAATATTTCAGAAGATTTCTATCGAAACCCGAAAACTGGTCGATAAATTTTACATAAGGAGACGATAAGTCGAATACTATATGACTAATCTGATTTCGATGCTCTCGGCTACTGGAACGTAGGGCTCTGAGTAGTTCTATTTCCTTTTTGACGAAAAAAATAGTTCGCTGACGTGGATTGAGACGGGACACTGGAAGAGCTGAGAGAACATCCTTGCAGACCAATTTGAGGTTTTGGAAAGCAGTGTTTGGGAGGTGGGTGCATATTTCGTGGATTATGTCGTAGGGGAGGGTTTGGAAGGTGCTTTTGGCTGGCTGTGACATGGGGGGTAGGCTGCGGTAACGATACCAGGGGGTTACGCCCGTAATTGATAACCAGATAACTTATGGATCCGAAATGCTAATAACACTTTCTGATAGAATTGATGAACACGAGAATAAGTCAAAATATCTGATTAGAGATATATATGTCGGGATGGTATTGATATATACATGTCGCTGTCTCGAAAAATACGCTTGGTAGTGTACAATAAGTGAAATTTGGAGGTTTCTCAGCCGATCCTGCGCCTCAAAGCATCTGCATATGCATACCAAACTTGGCACTAAGGTGCCAAAGTGCAACCACATCACAGAGCAAAACTGCAACGCCTCAATCGATCAAGCAGAGTGATCATGTGACTTGTTGTGGATCAAGACCGGCTGTTACGGGATGGGTTTTGAAGGGTTTTTGGGATCGCTTTTAAAGCAAATATTAAGGCGCTTTATCCGGCGGACAAGGCATCTTAACCTTCAAAAACTGACTTGAGGCGAATTCTTGATCAATTGAAACGTTTCTTCTATAATATTAAACCCAACACACTTTCGCGACGAAGCTAGTTGAGATTACAGTAGGTAGGTCGATAAGTTATCTTGTTAGTCGCGAGCCAGCCGACATAGCAGTTAAATAAGTAGCTATTCGTTGAGCTAATTTCTGGGGAAAATACATGTGCATGCATATATACCTAAGCATATAATAGTGGAAATTTGAAATCGACGACATTGTGTAAATTAATTTGCAATTGGTATATACCGAGCGAATCTTTCAATTGGGCATTGAACGGGACCCCTGTACAATCCGACAGATCGCTTCTTTGCCGAATATTAAACGAATGCCAATAAACTCCAAGATTTTACTTGCTCATGAAACGAGACATTCCTTCCTCCGGCCTTTACTTAAGCTATCTTAGACATCCTTTGTTAAAAAATAACTATCATAAATTCAAAAAATTGTCTTAATGTACTTTATATAACGCAGCGGCGAGACCACTTTAGAGCTCCTAGATTAAATTTCATACAGCTAGCGCTAGCTCAAGCTCCTGACCAAACATATCATATATTCAGCTGATACGCACCAATACCATTGCATCTAGCCTTAACCTAGAGGACCTGTAGTGCAATGGCGTACTCAGAGTTGGCCTCCATCGAACTCGGTTTTTTAAGAACGAGCTTCAAGAGCCCTCCACTTACATCAAACCCGAATCGGGGGATTCGGGTGTGCAAAATCAATATCACAAGCGCCGGGTCTTTAGATGTTTCTCATTGCGCACTCTCGGCCCCGGAAAGCCTAGAATCACATCCAGATGTGACTACTCAAATATTTGTTATCGAAGGCAGCGAGCGCGAGGACCTAAAACTTGCTTTGGGGCCCTGGACTCAACTTGATAAGGAACTTTGGCATCCTTTTCTCACCGCCCATTGTAGCAAAGGCGAAGATATGATTCAAGCGCTCGAGCGAGAGAATGAAAATGTGTTTTCTCTGGACTGGAAGAGATTGGTGGCTCAGTCGAAAGATCAACATGAGATCGAATATAGGATATTATCTGGGAAACCTTACGATCTGAATACTTACCGCGATCCGATGGATCTCAGTCTTAACCACAAGAGGTATGGACATTGGCCTGACAGCCCTTATCGAGAATACGTTTTTATTTCGCCGTCTGAGGATGATAAATTTCTATATCATGCTGCGAAAGAGCGTATATCACTGTGCTTTGGGAACCTTGGAGGGCTACCTACAGGTATAATGGCCTTCGAAAAGGTTTGTACACTTCAAAGCTCTAATTCTGGGACTAGGTATCCTGCTTTTTGACCCGATACGCTATCACAATATTTCCACTGGAACATACCAATTCCGTAGCGGCAACTACGATTGGTCCGAGGAACTGGTGCCTTGTTTTCTTGATCCAACTACTATTCAAGGACAACTCCTAAAACAGTCCAAGAGACCTTCTTATGCAAACCGAAATATGATATTTGATCATACCGAGACCTCCAATAACGACCATGACCTACGCCTTAAGAAATTTTTAGATATCTTAGAAACCCTGGGTAAGGAATCTATTGACAAAAATCCACAATATCTAGTCGAAAGGGCCCTTATACAACTAGCCTGTAAAGACCTAAGGCAAATTCTGGAGAAAGTTAGTTATATGCTTGACACGATCGAGCTATCCCTTCATGATGATACCGTCCTACAAGATTCCTTATCCATGTGGAGATATCAACTGGGCGCCTGTCGCAATATGCTATTCCACGAAAATATATCTTTACGTCGCTTACAAGGTAATATCAAATCGAAAGTCGGAAATAGATCAAACCAAACATCTTCTTCGAGCAGAACCAACCCCGGTAACCTTGGGTACCAAAAGGATATGATTAAACTCTTGGAAGAACTCCGAGAACTCACCATTGCCGTCGAATACACGCACAAGCGTGTTGAGAGTGACTTTCAAGCGCTCATGTCGAGTATGAGCATAGTTGAAAGCAGACGCGCCATCTCCGAGACTGAAGTAGTTTCGAAACTAACACAACTGGCATTCTTTTTTATCCCGCTAAGTCTTGTGGCGGCGATATTCGGTATGAACATAAATGTAAGTCACCATATCTCGCTTCAAGCATAAATTTAGAAATAATAATTTGCTAATACCGAATTTCGTCAACGAGTAGGAATTCGAAAACAAACTGACATGGTGGCACTGGCTGGCCGTATCCGTCTCCTCCAGCTCTTTGACTTACATCCTACTCTACTGGTCCAAAATGACAAACCGCTTCCAACAACTTTCCAACCTAATGAGCACTTTAAGCCTCAACCGCATCAGAAAGAGCACGATTCGGTGGATGCTCGTGGCCGAATCTATAGTCAAGAAATGGCCGGTTATATTCAAATTACTAGTCCTACTCGTCTCTTTAGCCGCCGCGGCTATCGCGACGTTTGTAGTGGCGAGTCGAGACACTTTCTCAATCGTAGTGAGGGTTTTGATCTGTACAGTTGCTTTTTGGACACCTGTATTGGCTTTCGGCTACTGGTGGGTATCTGTCAGCTTTTTTAAGCTTCCGTTATTCTCCAGGCTTATGATGCGAGTTTCACTATGATTTTTGCGACAATCAGCTTTACCCTTAATACGGAAATCGTCATATAACAGCTAGAATAGTGAGTTTCCATGGCATTTCAGGAGTAAATTCTCTAAGTAGGAGATAGGCCTCTTGTTTCCCTAGATCGCTTGCACTCGTATTGCGGAACAGAATGCTTATGTGACAAAATTGGTGTATAATGCATATGATATGCAGGGGCAGCTCTGGCTCCGAGACTATGATATGCACACGATTGCCTCTTAATTTAAGTGCTTGATCCATCAACTCTTGGCTTAGACGATCTATAGTGTTGGATTTTGGAACAGTTTGTGTTGGTGGCACAGACGCATAAGACTCCGCATTGATGTTAAAGCTATAAAGAGTTCCTAGCTTTTTCGATCTCCATTTCATAAATCGTTTTGGGATTGCGATAACTCACCTTTGATAATCCGTCCCGGAGTATCGTGCGTGAGCTCGAAGGCGCTTTTTCCATAGTGGCACAACTATTCAAATCTTACTAGCTTCGAACATTTCGACACAAAAATAAAAAAAAAAACATCATGTCGAACCTCAGCAACTCCTACTATTCAGTCTACAGAATCGAAAACAAAATGACAATGGTAGACCCCGAAATGCCCTCCCCTCGCTACCATAATACCATTTTCATCGAAACCTGGGAAGACGGTTATAAATCCGGTAGAACGTGTCATGTCGTTGGGGATCTAGTAACCGGAATGACCTACAATACCAGAGTCGATCAAGATCCCGAACTCGATGAAATGTTCTTCGCGAAGCATTTTTTGGGATTTTTGAAAGCTAAGGATTATCCTGATAGGTTAAATGAGATTTTGGAGGTGTTGCCTCCGCCGCCGAAGCAGAAGTCTTTTAATCCGAAGAGTATGAGGACTGAGCAACATAAGAGTCCTGGGGTTTTTTATGAAGTCGGGGAGGAGAGGCCGCCGATGGTTAAGTGTACGGAGTGGACGATTAATCAAGCTATACCGGCATTAATTGAAGCTGGTATTTTGATGAAGGGTGGTTAAGCTGCACTAAAATTCAATATAGGTGATGGCCGAGTTTCGCATCAGGAATGAGTTTCGCGTCTTATCACTTTTTATGTTCTGTTATATTAATTGTTACGAATCTCTTTGTATTGTTTCTCTAATCGAATATCATCCTAACTTCCTTCGGTGAGATTCTTGGAAACATCACTATGATCGTAACCTCTTTCTCTCTCTAATCTTCATTCAGTAATATGATACCGCTCTGGACATTAGCCTTGAAGACAGGGCCCTAGCGTTATGGTAGTGGGAGACAGGTAAGATTGCAACGAAACACAGGTAGTATGATGTGAAGTACCAGTTCAAGTTCCAGAACGCTGACTAAGTCAAATTTTAGCCACCCTTTGGAAGATTCTCTTCTACCTCTTCCTCATTTTGAAGCTCAGGGTCAACTGAGCTGGAAACTCTAGCAGCCATAAGCCTACCATGTAATAACTCGGCGGGCAATGGGTTTGGAGATCTCTCAAAGGATCGTAAGCCGCGAAACCCAACGCATCCAGGGAATGTGATATCGTTTGGCGCCAATTCCAGATAAAGACCGCTAGCGCTCAAGATTTCGTAAGGCATACCAAACACTGTTTAATAGTTAGCAAAACTGAAGCGGGTACGATTGGGTGGGAATCAGCTTGGTATAGATTATTACTTCGGTAAGATCCAATATCGAGAACTTGAGTGCGTCGGACAAGACGAGCATTGCTGTCCTTATCAAGAACATAGAGGTCGCCGATCATGGAACCAGGGGCTGGGTTCTGCCACTCCAACGTTCCACCCCACAATTTCCCTTCGAGGTATCTACCGGCCTCTCCTTGTCCGTTTGCTGACTGGGAGAAAGAGTTGTGATTGACCCGCTCAGGCGTAACCTGGCCTCGTTGGTAGCCGATGAAGGTGACAAAGCAGTGAGCAAACTCGTGGACGATGGCCGTGGCGAGAAGGCATCGAAGGCGGCTCTCTTCGTGTCCAGTGGTGAGTAACAGCGACCTGACGTACTTTTCAAAAGTCAGTATTTACTAATATTTGGGCTGAGGTTAGGAAACTATATATCGCGCGTACGTACGTGTTTGTTCAAATGGATTCCAAAAGTGGGCCTTTCGTTCGTTCTAAGAACGGATCTTTGAAGCCTGCCATCGAGGATGATCATGTACTTGTGGAGTGATTGCTGGTAATCATTCTTCAAGTCAAGAATAAACTCATCGACTTGAGCATCCATGATGTTTAATGCCTTGTCTCTTTGTACCTTGTCGGCGAGATGGTAGAGAGCTCTGCGAAACTTTCGAGAACGCGTAATTGCTAAAGCGGTTCTCCAAGCTGTAACGACAGGCTCGTAGTCCAATGAGGTTGGTGAAATTTCTTCAATCGCGACATCTCCGGGATTGTTTTGGGGGTGGTAATACGGCCCGAGTTCAACCCGGCCGATCAAAACCATCTTGATTCGATTTAACTTACGGTTCGGCTTCTCGACTATGTATTAGAGGGCTTAGTCCGTGAACATGGAAGAATTTTGACGCGTGGACGGGAGCAATGATGGAAAGGAGGTTAGTGGAGATTGGTAGGAACCCCGAAACATACCTATTTGCTTAAATACTTGACAGTTGCCTTGATGTATCGGTTGAAGGCGTTGGGGTATCGGAGCATGGTATATGGACGGCAGCCGAGAGGAAAGGGCGACTTCCAACCTCTAATTGCTGATATATGACACTACTAAGGCCCGACTTACTCTCGTATTAATCAGTCTCGTAACCAGACTTGAATATCGACTGGACCTATGTTTTCTCGTCGCCAGACTCTTTACACGGTTGAGCAGTCTGGCGACGAGACAAGGAGCACACTTACATAAATATTTCTGTATCGGGGTAAGGTCCCCCCGAGGCCCTCTGTCTTCAGATTATATTATATTATACATAGATTTCTTGTCCTAGAAGGTATATTCCAGATGCTATGCTATCTTAAATCAAGATCATTTCAGGCCCACGAAGGCGGCTTACCATTTCTCGTCATAATTGAATCGATCTTAGCCTGGTACGGTTGTTGAAGCGTAAGTTACGCCGTAGTTTGAACTCCAAAAAGAGATGTATTAAGAGAAGACTCTTGTTTCGAATGCACATGGGAGCCTGTCGGCTTAAGTATATTGCTAACATCTGACATCGCAAATCATAATGATACATGCAGAAAAAGAAGACCGTTGAGAATCATGCAAAGGAAAACGAACACCTGGGAAGAAAGAACCGCTAACTGTAGATAAAAAGAGGCCGACTAAACGCGCAGAATGAACGGGCAGGGGCAAAAGAATCAAAAGGCTACATAAAAAAAACAAGAAAAGAAGGAGTCCAGTATCGACAGTGGTTAAATATGTATTCATCTGGGTTAACAGAAAGTCGTATCGTCGCTCCTTGATTATCCTGAAAGAAAAAGAAAAAGGATCCTCAGTTAGTTGCACCGGTTTGAAGCTTAAACTTTGACATAGACCGCAGTTTAGGTCAATCAATCATGATCTTCTTCTGTTAATCCCGGGCATTCTTTGTCCAACTCCTCATCAGTAGCGTATCGGGCCTTGCACCAAAAGCAATACCTCCATTGACTCCTAAGATATCTCACGATCTCATCCAGTCGATCTTTAGCCTCTCTCTTCTCGAATTCTTCCAACTCTTGATCTTCTAGTTCTTGCTCTGTCACAATATCTTCAGACTCAGCTCCCATCGCAATTTCATCGTCCGCATTGAATTCCCCGGTCGTGTTATACTTGGGCAAAGACAAGTTAGGGATATATGAGCTCTTCGAAGAGGTGAGGCTATCTTGTTCTTTCTTCTTCAGACAAGCTTTGAGGTCCGAAACTGCACGACGGTAAAGAAGACCCCGGTATATCAAGTTGATTTGCTTTATTTGTGTGAATGTCGGTTTTTCGTTAAAGAAGTCACGTTTTGATGCTCCTTCTGCTTGTCCATCGGTTTCCTGCTCGCCCTCCGCTGCAGCATCCTCGGTTGTCCCTTCTTTCGACTTCTTTAGTGGGCCATTGTAGCTTTCCGGTGGATCTTGTGCCACTAGTTTCTCACAAATGGATTGAGCAGCGAAGATTTGAGCCTCGTATCTTCGCTGCTGGGCCTCCAGTGTAAGTCTATTCCTGTAGCCTTCCGGTGATAATTCCTGGCGTTTTGTGACATTCCCTTCTCCACCGACGGGGTTTATATCTCCAAACTTCCGTTTCAAGTCCGATTCATGGCCAATACCCGTTCTAGATTCCCTCACAATCGGCTTGATCGGTTCTAACCTCCTACTATCCTTCACATCCGCTGTTCCAGTCGGCGTAGGAGCAGCTTTACCCAATGCCGAACCAGTCGAATAACCCATCGCTTTCATCATTTTTAACCCCTTTGAATTAGTGTTGTTGAGTATTGATGTTGCCAGTCCCAGGTCACGTCTTAGCTTTTCCTGTTCTGCTAATTCTGCTTTGGAGAGTGGATTTCCTCGGATTGAAGCCTCGACTTTTCGACGTTTTAGTCTCTGTAAGGGAGTTTCGGTGGTCGTTGGATCGGCGACAGTCATGGACATGTAATCGTCGTCATCGTCATCGTCATTATTGTTATCGTTATTGACCGTATTGCTTCCGGCTGAAGGTCTAGGGACCATAGTCGGAGGGCGTGAAAGCGACTTTGGTTCAACAGGAGGTAGACCTTTCGTGGATGGTTTATTTCGTGAAGCAAGCTTTGAGAATGCATCTTCCTCATCGTCTGGATCAGTGAAAGCTCGTGCAGAAGGTTTAACTCGTGAGTTTGGGGCGGTTGATGGCATCGTCATTGTTCCCTGCAACGGCAGCGAGAAGGATTGGTTGGTTCTTTTCTTATCGGGTTAAAGGACGGGTAAGTCGTTACCGAACAGCAAGTAGAAGTTGTTTCTTTTGGATGGGAATCAAAGGCGAATCGGTGGATGTTTTGTGGTGTCGCACTCATTTTCGTGTGGTGAAGCTAGACTGCCAAGGCTTTTATGTCATCCAACCCAACGGCGCGGGTCCGGTCGTATATTATGCATGTGCCCCGAGACGAGGCAGAACGGTGATTCAGTTGCATACCCCGCGTTTTAGATTATATTCGGGATGCAAAACTATAGCTGTGATATCAATTGATATGCATAGAACTTCAATGCAATGGAGAGTTAAAGGAACTAGCTATTCCTTGTATAAAACTTTATTCTTGTATAAGATCTCAGATCAGGTGTTCGGCGATTCGGCGATATCCCGATACAAAGATGGGGAGCCCCGGAGGGGACGATTGATTTCACCAGTAGATACTCGACCGGCTTCTTACAAAGCTTGTGATAGATTGATATTATGATATCAATTGATTGAACCCTAG
Source organism: Orbilia oligospora ATCC 24927 (assembly GCF_000225545.1). Lineage (NCBI taxonomy): Eukaryota > Fungi > Ascomycota > Orbiliomycetes > Orbiliales > Orbiliaceae > Orbilia > Orbilia oligospora. Next base: position 753,582 of record NW_011645745.1, read on the forward strand.
AGTCGTTCAACGGTTGAGAGATATATAGACTATATATTTCAATTCAGGTCTGTATATTCCTAGAGACTTGGCCCCGCTTTATCGGTAATATATTAATAGTTGAAACTTACAAATGACGGGAAAAAAGTAGAATTCAGATACATAACCTGATCTTAGAATATATATTATCTTTGATTTACATAAATAATACGAGTATCGATATATCCTCGCGGTATATACCTATGGGCTTGTGCGCATAAATCTAGATATCGATATCTGCGAAACCCGTCAGACAGTTCGCTGTCGAGATCAAGTACTGTCAAGTTTGTTTTCGTACTAGTATTTCGTATCTATGATGTCGTTCCTAGAACGTCGTGGCTAAAACGGGGTCTAGGGCTGAGAGTACATCTATTACTCATAGCGGTATCGAGCATTGATACTAGTATACTTCGAAATTTGAGGGTGTCCTGACTTAATTGATCAATTATCTACTACTTTATGTACCGATCACTCAACCTTGTGAACGTTTTAATCCTACCTGTCGTCTCTGAAGCCGTTTCTTTTGGTTTTGTTCATGGCACCTGAGGATGGTTGCCGAGAACATTTAGAAAAAGTACTAGCTAAAACCGGTATATGCAAGATGTATTGCACCAAGGCAAAAGCCCCAGACTAGTGTTCCATCGGCATGTTCCTATTGACAGCTCATCCGATTCATTCGCTGCAGGCGGAATTAAATGCGGTAATACGATCTGGCGGGGATCCCCCTGCACTTTACAACCAACATATGCATTGTTCGTCTGCGATATTTTTTTAACATTTCCTAAATAGCGATTCTATAGAATTCTATATTTCCTTTCAAGGACCAGTCGCCCTGAAGATAATTCACAAGCTGAAATAGCCAGCTTTGGCAACTATAAAACGGCCTGCATCAAGATCCCTGCTATGTCGCATTCCAATGTAGATGAAAGACTTTAAATTCCCGGATTCCCCTCAGGAAGATGGAGGGATTTCTTTTCTCTTTCCTTTCTGTAAGTCCTCGTAAAAGGCAAACTCACTATAGCGCCGAGGCGACCCAAAATCCAAATTCCCGCGGTCCAGATCAGCCTCAGTATATTAAAGATTTTGAGACTCGGATATCGTCACCGATATCTGGGTCTCACCCCGATATCGATTCCCCGCAGGTTCTTGGCGGTACACAAACATTACCGCGGAACTAAGACAAAGTTTATTCTTTGATTCATCTTATTTTTCGGCCAGCGATTACTTAATATTCGCCGAGTCCGAAGAAGACCAATCCCCAAACTTCTTCTGTAGTTCTTCCGAGGATCTCGAACACCGGACCCAAGATCATTCGGAGACTTCAGAGTCTGAGCGACTAGTTAATTCTAGTAGCTTCAATCCTCATAAACATGATATCCCAATTCTAAACTGTCCTGAGCTGAGTCTCACTGAAATATTCGCGCAAGTTGCAGCTACGTCTTCCGCCGGGTCTAGTTGTAAGTCTAACTATTTGTTTATCTCACCACATACTTATCAAGATAGAGCTAATTAATCTTCCAAATCTAGGTGAGCAGACAGATTCCTCAGGACTTCCCTTTTACCATCCCGACCTTACGACACCATGTATCGGCATCCATGATCAACAAGTCATAGTTGAGACAAGCCACCCCCAACCTATTGATTTTAGTTTCCCTTTGGATGAGTTTGAATGGCTTAATTGGACAGGTAAGACAATATTTCCTTAAGCTTGGTGGCTCTATAGATGTAAAATGATGATGGAATACCTTGCTAATCTAAATATCACTCTAGATATATGCTTTGAGCAGATGCATGACAATATAATCAGTCCACCTGAGCCTCTCAGCTTTCATTTGGAACCTCACAAGAATGAAAACCTCCCAAGCAGCATATTTGACATGCCTGAGTTATCTCCGAGTACTTCAAGCTCAGAAATGGAGAACTCACCCAGATTGTCAGTGGGGACGGAAGAGATGGCTAACTCCTCCCCAGCGGCCAGTCTCTCACCCGTCAAGGATGGCGGCCAGCAAACGCCGAACGGTCTCGGTGGAGATCTCAAGAGGGGTGACATACTCCAAGGCGGAATTGGGTTCAGAAAGGTATCCGCAGTTCAACCTCCACACACCAAGAAAAAGCCGAAGAGAGCAACGAACATCAGGCGGCATCACAAGCCTAAACACCAGTGCCCTGGCTGCCCGAAAAAGTTCACTGTCAAGCGCGATTTTGAGTCCCACTTCCGTCGCTGTTTAGGCAGACCTTTTTATACTTGTTTGTGTGGAGCCGGGATCACCACGCGTCATAATATGAAGGCCCACTCGTTGTCTACGGAACACCTTGAACGGTTACGGGTACTCGAGGAGATACCCTCAAATTCCAACCCTGGTCATCAGAAAACTGATGGAGGGTCAGAAAAGGAATAACTGAAAATCCTAGGCTCAGGAGAGCTAGGTGCGCCGGCCTGAGAAATACAAAAAGAATTGATCGGCGCTAAAAAAAATTAGGGCAATTAACACACCTAATACCGCTTGGAATTGCCAAGGCGGTTACCAATTAACCTCTGAAAATATCTAAGGAACATAAAGTTCCGGATGCCTGTAGAGCATAGGCTGCTCTAGAAAGCCCAGTGGCATGCGAAAGCAACGACTTTGCTGCCAATGTCGACATGAGGTCGACAAAATACATTGATACCTAAGACGCCCGGTCAAGGTCGCGAAGTTCAGTCTAAACAGACTGGAAAACCGAAACAGAGGTTAGGAACAGGCCCGCTAAGGAGCGAGTCACGATATAAAACGAGGTCGCCATACCATATAAACCGACACCCACACCGCTATATTTCAACATCCCAAAAAGGAAGCTCATAAGACGGTGGAACATTTGTCAGCTCAGGTCCGAGGCAAGCGTTGCCATCTCTTGGAGTGCTCTGATCCCACCTATTCTACTCCACCTATAATCTCCGCAATCCGCTTTTGGCTTTGGTATTTCTTCTAAATTACTCCTAGGTTGTCTGCTGTAGAACTCAATTTTGGGGGTCTCTCACATACAGGTAGGCACTTTATCATTCTATCCATGTATTGGTATTACTTACACCGCATCATTTTCTCTCAATCGCGGAGTATACCGGCGGGTCTTCATTGCTTTTGATATGATTAGGATGCTGGTCACGGCAAGCCCTATATTCTTTGATGAGTTTGATGAGTTGTTCATTTGTGTGTAAGAGGCATATGGTAGGGGACCTAGTGGTAGTTTTGGTTTTGTTTTTGGGAAATACCCAAGTTTTTAAGACGTTTATGGGATTGGAGGAGATAGTGGGCACCATGGCCACATTGGAGAAGTTGAGATTACGCTAGATTTCCAAGTTGCTTTTCGAAAGGCACAGTTGGATGGCTGCATATTTTTGGGTACGAGCAGTTTTCGGCTCACTAGAACTCTCCCTCATTCTTGTCACCACTTCACCCCTCTTTCCCCACCCTTCCTATATAGATTTATAGAATTCTTTCTTTCTTAACCTTTTTAGTCGACTTGTAGAAGGAAATGCCTCAGGACAAGTTAACCAATGTATGCTTAAAATTGCATAGCCGCTTGTCCATGGACCTAATTAACACCCCACAGTATCCCTGCTTTCTCTATGCTGAGCTGTCAGCCTAATATAAAACTGACACCGTCAAGTTGAATAGCCAATTGACTGCATAGAAGTTATTTTCTCGAATCTTCCTCCACCCTTCATGAATTCAGCATAGATTTTGCTCCGATGCCTAAACATGTTGCATGTTGTACAATTGTATGCGTATGTATATATCAATAGCTGTTTTTCCGATCTTCGTACTTCCAACATTTAGGCAGCTACATCCTCATAGAAGCCAATACAGTCTGTAAAACTGCCAAAGAATAGCTTGGCCTTTGTAGATAGGATTAAACTGCGATTTTTGGAGAATCTTTCTAATCTCTGCTTCAAGTCCACATATCTTGTCGACTCTGTGGAGTTGTTGATGTTGTAATTTTATTGTCGTAAACCTGTATTAGGGTTGGTGCCAATCTTGGAGATTGCTTAGTCTAGATTAGGTAAGTTGCACGATACAATCAAAACAACAACACTTCCCTCAGAATTTCCTAATGAGGTAGTTTATTGAAAGCCTGAAGTTTAATCCTTGTAACCCACAATGCAATGCTTATACGCGCGTAGTATATATGCTATGACTGCCCCAACAAAGAATGTAATTCCTCTCTCTCCTTTTATTAACAGTCCCAATTGTGGTGACTTGTCCCTATACCGGCATTTGGTTTACCTAGTTTACTTTAGTTTGTCCCGGCGCTATAGTACCGAGCTAGAGCGAGGATTCGCTCATACAATTGAGCCTCAGATCCGGCAGTCTGGTGACGGATTGCCTGTCTAGGTCTCAACCTTTGTGGCCGCCAGGCCTCTACTTCTTTTCTTACCAAGATTTTCACCCACCAAAACAGTGATCTCTCCAATTGTTGTGTCAATCCGCTGCTTTTGGACCTTTCAAGCCACTTTTATCAGAGAGAAAATAAAAACCCGTCACCTCGTGGTAGTTCTTCCGAGGATCCAGAATACAGGGCCATTCAGGATCACACGGAGAATGACGACATTGGAGGACTAGTTAACTCTAGTTCATCTCTCCAAAACCATGAGCTGTTCCCAAACTTTGTAACTGAGGCTTCCGCCGGGCCCAGTTGTATGTTGGATTTTTACCTCTCTCTTGATTAATGTTAAACGTTGACTAACTCTGCATATAGTCCCCGCACAATTTTGTTTTACCGATGAATTATCTACACCATGTAGCAGTCTCTTTAGTTCTGAGGTTATCTCTGGACATGAGGGGGCTTCTACAGAAATCTTAAGAAGGTCTAACTCGAATTATGACCACGTCGGTATATAACCCCGCATCTACCCCGCATTTATGAAGAGCAAAGAGCTTGAAACTTCGTCTAACCACCAAGGTTGCACAAAGATGAGTACTGGTACGCATTTGAGCGTTCATCGCCGATTCCTAACCTCCAGGATCCACCGGGTCCTGCGCTATCCGACAGTGAAAGTTCCTCAAGCTCTAGTGATGGCTCTACTCCAAAATCAGATTCTGGTTTAAACACCGAATCCACAACTCCTGCAAGCTCCCCAGTGGCATCAAGAACCGACCTCTCTCCTAGACATGAGACACTTGATACCCCTGCAAACTCTCCCGTGGAATCAGGAGCCGATCTCCCTCCTAGAGATGAGACGCTCGCTACCCCAGATGATAGCCCTTATATCCCCTCGAACTTAACTCAATATGCCTTGGAACAATACAAGGCTGCCAAAAACCCGACTACCAATACCCCGGAATATAAATTCAGAGAGACCGCCCGACGAAATCCACCGCCCGAAGGTAAGCCAAAAGAAAGATTGAGTTGCATAGAAAGGCCGAGAGATCCGCCACACGAATGTCCCAAATGTGAAATACCATACCACCATGCCCGGGATTTCATGGCACACTTCTATTCCTGTGTAGGGTTTCCACTCTTTCTGTGTAAGATTTGTCAAAAAAGGCTTATGCGGGATGACTTTTACAAGAACCACTATGCTAAAAGCCATAGACACAAAAAAATGGCCGAGCAGGCAAAAGCATCAGGGGGCGCCGGTGTGAAAAAGAGACAGGGAAAGAAGAAGACAAAGGCCGCGGGCAAAAGACGAATAGCCGCCAGAAGGCCGTGACTTCCCCAAATCCTAAGATCTCGAGTTCTACGAGAAATAGGGAAGCACAAAAACTGTGGGCAATCAACACTCCATGAAAGCCTATCAATCATACATCAAAACCTCTGAACAATGAATCTCTGACCCCATAGCATGGAATCTATTTGCTTCGCCATTGGCTGTTGGGACTCACGAATATTCTTTCTATTTCCTTTTTTTTATTTCTTAGCACTATCACGACTTCTTGTTTTTCTTGACTTCAATACAATTCCCCTCTCCCCTCCCCACCCACCCCCGCATCCACGATTGAATTTTTTTGGCACTACACCCTAGCAATCAGTATCTCCCCATATATGCCTCATCCCTTGATCCCACGATTTTTGGCTGATCCAAGAAAAAAGCTCTCAGTGAGGAGCAATTGGTTTGCTAAAGGCCCTGAGCAACTATTTTCACTCTCTTAGAGTGCCATCATCCTAACCCTCCTTTCCACAGAAACCCTAGAACTACCCTTCTAAACCTATCACGAATTCAAACAGGACGCTTCCACGGTCTCCCTATCGCCTACCCTAGAACAAAAAGCTTCTCATATGCCGCTAAGCGGGTCATCATAGTTATCAGGGATATAGATATCGATACTCTGGGCTTTTGAGAAATTCCATAGAACGATTTGGTACTACCGGCGGGTATGTCATCGTCTCTGCGGAAGTTCGAAATTGGTCTTTGTAGCGATATCTGTAATCCTGATGAAGATGACGATCGGCTTGGTGGTATGTAAGAGGCCTGGGGTATGGTGCTACGGGTTGATTGGTTTTTGGTAGTTCCTTTTTGGTATGTTGTTGGGAAAATATTTTGGGTATGTTGAAGGGTAGGAGAGGATGTGGTGGGTATGATGGCTGCATTGGTGAAGTTTGGATTTGCGTTGATATCTTGCATAATTTCTGTTGTTTTGAAATCATATTACCATCGTTCACACTGTCTAGAAGTTTTCTGTTAATCCCCGCTACCTTCGTATAGACCCCGCATGTCATATAGCAGGTCAACCGCCATTTTCCCTTGTTAATGATCCTGGTGCATGTATATGTAATTGGCCAGTTTTTTCTGCCTTAAATCCGGATATCGTGACGCCAATGGGGATCCGATTACGCATCGCAATTGAAGGGTAAATAATACCGGTTTGAGTCTGGATCTGGTAAGAATACCACAGGTGAAGAGGGTACAAGCTGGCCTGTGCAAGATCGTTTACTCTTCAAATCCGATGGCTCATAGTACTCCCGGCTCATAGTGCCGCTGGGGATAAAAACGATTCCTTCATAGTATCTAGTACTATATGTACATATAGATATAGTAAATACTGGAATATTGATTAGATGTGACTATACCTTCAATCTAGTATCTATGGCTCGCTAAGAAACAAAGTAATCCCTCTCTTTATGACGTCCGGGGATGAGACCAGGCCTTGACCCCAACGCTTTTATATGGATTATATGTGCGTCTAATCGACTAGGAGAGCAGGATAATTTTTAAAGAAACGATCGACCTAAGCTTTCCTCTTCCTGAGTTGTGTAAAAACAATGGAGATGTTACCGCAAAAATCTATAAGCTATGATTACAACGCCATGCCGCATGCCCACCATCTACGAGAAACCATTGATTTTTTCCGGCCCTAGGATGCGAAAATATCTAGATACTGGAAAGACCAGAGGCCTAGGTTGTGGAAGGTGCAACTACGTAGTGCATAAAGCTGTATCATATATAAACATCGGTCTTAGTACCAGTACTAGTGTCGCGAGTGCTGATATATATAGTCGAGGAGCTCCATGGAGAACATATTCCAGATATGCAATTAATTAAAAGCTAGGTAGATATTACATAGGTACATTTACATTGCCAAATGGTAAGTTTATATGCATCAAGGTAGTTTCCCGCAGATGATAAAAATATTAAATCTAAGCCCACGCTTAGATAGACACATAGCGCCCCATGTCGGCGCTTGGTTATCACTATAACTAAAAATTGGATAGGTCAACTTTCGGCAAGGCCGTAAATTTCGAGATCTAAGGGGGACTGTTCGTAATGCTCTCTGTGTGATATGTTAGTTAAAAGAGGGTGGCCTCGAAAAAAAAAATGTATGATGGTTTCCTGGGAATTAAGTATTTAATAGGCGACACGATAGCTAGAAATTGTCTTTGTGCCGATTGGTTGCGAGGCATGTTATTCATAGGAGAGCACTTTAATTATCTAAGTCGAGAGCTTCTATACCAGAAAAGTGTTTGTGCATATCGTATTGATACACATCTTGCTGCAATCTGTGCTTTGTTATCTACGGCGTTATATTAGAAGATCGCTTTTACGTCAGTACCATTTGTAGTGCGAAAGATGAAAGAGTACTGGTACTACAATTGATGGTATGTTGAATACATATTATTTTGGCAAGATATTTAAACTTGAGAGGAATATTAATAGAACTGCTGTAATCTAGAAACAAGACGGTGTTGGCCTCTCACGCAATGGAAACTTAGACAAGGTTCGTTGCAATCTTGGGTGCTTTAGAAACCGAGTATTAAGTGCACGGTCATTTACTCGCTTTGTAGATCATTTCTTCAAGAAAGGCTTCATGGTCTAGTGGTATGATTCTCGCTTTGGGTTGCATTTCATGCAATTATGCGAGAGGCCCCGCGTTCGAATCGCGGTGGAGCCCTTTCCTTTTTTTTCGCTTTTCGTTTTTTCATTTTTGTTGGCATACTTCCGCCTTGGCCAGCTTAACGAGCTGACCAAATTGTGTTGGCTACCAACACAGTGCAACACGCAACACGAAGCTTTTTGCTGACAGCAGCCGGAATGCTGCATGGCGGCCGCAGATTCGACCTCGAATTATGTCACGTGAACCAACCCCAAACAGATTTTCTTTTAGGACAAGCACAGCCAGGTATTGATAAGGTTCCAATTGATGAAATAAATTATGGTAGCACCTCATGGCCTCAACCATCACAAAAACAGATAGGGGAAGAAATCATCGTTAGTAGTCGAAATCGATACCCGCATTTTGCAGCGAGTTCCAACTCCAGAGGGCATTTTGTACCTGATTTTCTCGGCGCGACCTTCAATCACATACAGGCTTCATGGTCTAGTGGTATGATTCTCGCTGAAAGTACCCCCACTCCGATATCTTCGAATGTAAATGAACTTCAAACTAATACCTGCCACAGTTGGGTCGCATTAACCTGCAATCTTGCGAGAGGCCCCGCGTTCGAATCGCGGTGGAGCCCTATCTTTTTACTTTTCCTTCACGCTTCTTCAGGTTTGGGATGATTTTTTTTTGAGATCATAGGGTTCGATAGATTATCCGTGACAGGCAACGTCAATACCATCGTTTTGTGGCTGGATGAATGTATGGATGACATGTTACGTAGTTCAGACTTAATTTCCCAGCTGCTATGCTATAGTCACAGGTTTTTGCACCTTTGTAGATCCCATTGATATTAACCTCTAAGTTTTTATTTTGGACGTTGTGGTAATTACTAGTTTCGTATTACATCTGTAATGGTTTTACATTATATATTATTATAGATGCGTGTGCCCGAGACCAAGTTTGTTTGCCCTGTTTACCGAAGCAGCTTTAGACCTACGCCAGGCAGTATATGAATGGCAACCCCAATCCATGTTATAGCAAAAATACTGCACCCTGAACCATTGTAAAAGCTTCAATCTCCAAAAAGAAAATAGGACTGTACTATCTCAAGATCAAAAGTAACCTCAAGAACTAGCAAAAAGAGAAGCGGACAGGGCTCCACCGCGATTCGAACGCGGGGCCTCTCGCATAATTGCATGAAATGCAACCCAAAGCGAGAATCATACCACTAGACCATGAAGCCTGTGCGGATGGACTTCGGAGCTAGACGGTGGGGTTTTCACACCGACGACAACGTGTTCTTTTGGTTAGGTAAGGTCAAAAGTCGAGTCGGGTCGAGTCAAGGGTCTGGAGACGTTACATGCGGAACTGGGGTGTGAACTTTGGAATTGGGGTGAGCTCTTGGCTATCGATAAAGAAAGTAGCCGCGGGACTGTGAACTGTTATCACAAGGGAAGACACGCGGACCGGTCTGATAAATTTCTTTTATTCAAATACATACTCTCGCCTGATTCTCTTTTTTTTAAAATACTGGTAGATATTAAGGAACGATACCGTTGGTCTGGATATTTAGCTTTTCGAGCTCAACATAGTTTCTGTCGGCCGCTGACCGAAGCTTCGAAGTGTCGCATGTCAGACCCTTAGGATCCTGCCCTTGAAGTGATCGTCCTTGTGCCCTGCTTATAAGTAGGGTCTATAACATCAGGGTTGAAATCGACAATTAGTTTTCCATGCATACACAGCACTCCTCGGAGTGCTGTAATGCTCGCCCGATACTCTTACTGGCCGGTATTGGCTAACCTCAGGCCATACTCTTTCTCCACAAGGTCGTTGAGAGTCCCCCAAAATACAACATTTTCAACACATACTTGCAATGTACTTCGAAGGAGCGGTCTTCCAAGACTGAAGGTTTATAACTTCTCTTCTTCTGCAACGTCAAGTAGGGATTCTGCTGTAGCAGTAGAAGCGACTGAAACTACTTCTACTGCTTCACATAATACTTCAGAATCTCCGACCTCAAATCCTCAAACTATCCCAACTTTTCAAACCGGATTCTCCTTATACGCAAAACGTGCCCCTCGCCCATTCCCAAAACCATGGATAAACCCCCCGACCTCATCCTTTTCCGAACCGCTAAGTGTTCATAGTACCTCCCTCTCCCGGCGACCTCTTCATCCTCACCAACATCAACTGTATACCCCCGCATCATCAACTCCCAATGAAAACGCTGCAGCCGAGGCATCAGCTCGTACCACCCGTTTCCTTCGAGGTTACACAAACGGAGACGATGCATTACTAATTCACGATAAATACCTCGCCGTCGCAGACGGTGTTGGAAGTTGGAACATGAAAGAAAAGGGATATCCGGCCTTATGGTCTCGATTACTAGTACACTACTTCTCAATCGGTTGCGAACGATTCTTCAACCGCGGTAGACGCGGTAGAAAGAATTCTTCATCACCAGACCAACCACAACCACCCATTACTGCTTCATCACCACCAAACCATGACGATCCAGTGGATGTTCGTGTAATCCTCAACGACGCTTTCGAGGCAGTCGTAAAGGCTACGGGATACATAACCCCACCGAAGACTCCACCGCAGCCGGAGGAGTCCCCGTTCGGATTGGTTACCGGTCCTACGTCTAAAACCCAAAGGTTTCATGGGACTACGACTTTTACGGGGTGTTTGTTGCATGGTGGGAAGTTGCACGTGGTTAGTATTGGGGATAGTCATTGTTTGGTGTTGAGGCCTTCGTCAACTTCTACCACTGCCGACACTTCTACTGCTACATCTGATACACCATCTGAAGGTAGTAGTGGAAGTGAAAGCGAAACAACCAGCGATCCCGGATTTCTATTAAGAACCACAGAGCAATGGCATTACTTCGACTGTCCCCGTCAACTAGGAACAGATAGTCCAGACACCCCACTCGGCAACGCCACAGTCTCCACAATCGACGTCGAAAACGGCGATATCATAATCCTGGCCACCGACGGAATGCTAGATAACCTCTGGGAGGAAGAAGTAATATCCATAATCTTACATACTTTGACAAAAACCTCTTCACCAGGCGGAGAAAAGGAACCATGGGGTATGGAATTGGGTCAGATCATGAAGAAGAAGGGGAAGAAAAGAGTGGAAGAAGGTGTAAACGTGGCTTTTAGAGAGTATTTGGCCAAAAATGAGGATTTGTTACCGGGTGCTGAGGACCCTATTGAAGGTGGAGAATTAATGACGGGGATTGCGGCAGAATTGGTCAAGGCGGCGAAGGTTGTGGCGACGGATCCTTATGCTGAGAGTCCTTGGATGGAAAGAGCGATTGAGGAAGGCAAGATAGCGGAAGGGGGAAAGTTGGATGATATCAGTGTGGTGGTCGGGAGAGTTGTAGGGGTGTAGAAATGACATAGATTTGATAGGGCCTATGCAGTTTTCTTTAGCTCTAATATTTGTTTTGCAATTTTGGTTTTTGTGTAACCGGAAGGATAGAATTCTAGAAATTTTGGCATCACAATATGAAAGATATCGTGTTACATATAGCAATTATATTATGTCCAATATGCACAGAGAAGTGAAGGGTGTGTATGAGCTTAAAGGACAAGTAAAGAATACAAAAGGTTCGAGGAAAGGGGACAGAGAACGCCGAACGACATGCCAAAAGTGATATCAGACTCATAGGGAGGAAACAAATAGACAAGAATCGCCAAAAGAGTCATTTAATCTAGAATAGAAAAAAAGTTTTTTGCATTCCTCAAATGCTAGCACTGCACTGCACTACCATATACAACTTCCACCCAACCCCTTGTAGCGCTTTCTGCTCAAGAAGAAAATCGTACAGGAATCTTGATTTATTTTCTACCCTTCTTCTTCCTGACGCTACCGCTGGGTGTGCTGGTAGGTGTGGCAATTGGTGTGCTCTTATTGCTGCTCTTCGATTCCTTTGGTGTGGTAGGCGAGGTGACTTCGGCTTCAACAAGAACACCGTCCTCATCGCTAACATTACCAGCCTTCTTCTCGACCAAACCAGTGAAAACAGCAGCAGGATTAACCGATGTGCCTTGTCCGATCTCCTCGACTCCTTCACTCGCCAAAAACTCGCTGCGAACCTTTTCGTTCCTCTTACCCCACCACTCAGACCACTCCTGCGACTTAACATTTTGTTCCTCAAGTTTGGTACGTAGCCGCTCGTTAGTAAGCATCTCAGCTGCAGACTGGAAGATGAACTGCGCCCACTGCTGGTTCTGGTTGGATAGAGCCATAGCATCTTCGGCGACTTCCTTAATTTCAGCGTCGATGTCTTGCTCGGCTTTTAGGAATTGAGCCCAGGTGTCATCACCAACTGAACCCTTTTGAAGGAGAGCCTGGAGGGGACCCTTGGATTGACGGATGACAATGGCCTTTTGGATGACATCTGTAGCGCGACGAAGAAGAGCTGCACGGAGAACTGAGTCTGGGACCTTAGGGGGGTTTGGAGTATCCGGAAGGTGGAGTAGGGTGAGGTAGATATCGCGAGCGATGGATTGTGGGAACCAGGGTTCCATGGAAGCTGCGGCTTCTATAAAATTCGATAATGGCGGTTAGCAGGATATTCTTATCAACAGGTATTATAGGTGCAGATAAGAGAAAAAACATACGAGCCTTCCTCTTCCTATAGAGTGAAGAGAACGTCGCCATCGAACCAACGATGATGACAATGTAAAGAATTGGAGGAATCAAAGTCGTCAGGTTAATCATCTTGACAGACTTGGCTTATCGACTCTGCGATAAAGAAAAGACCGCTAGTGGGCAGAAAACTAGAAGAAGTTTCTATAATACGTAGTCCGTAGTGACAATATGGTATGATCTCTAGGCTGGTCGGAATAGCACTGAAGTCAGCAAGACTATGCTGGTAGGTGCGGACGGAGGGAGGGATGGCGATGAAGAGATGGTGATGAAGAAAGGACGAAATGGCCTGTTCTGCCCGCAGCCTTTGTTTCTTTGTCGGTGTTTTCCAGAATGGAATTGTGTCCTTTCGCCAAAGCTGCCCGATCACGTGACACGGCTGACTCAGCAGCAGGATTTCTTTAAATTCAATATCCAACTTTTCCTTGGCTATCACAATACTTAATACTGCGGGAAGGAATTACCACGAAGATGACATCGCGGCGACATCCAGTCCAGGCAATTGCCTTCGCCCCATCCGACTCTCCAAAGTTATTCATTGCTATTGCTGAAACCGTTTATGCAATATCAGCAACCACTCACGAGACCGTCGCAACATGGAAAGCGCCACCTGCTCCCATTCAAGGGAAACCTCAATCCCAAGCTCCAGATGTCGCTGATAAACCCGAAGAAAGTGGAGATGCTGCAGAAGCATTACCGACCAACGAAGAAGAAGAAATCGCTGCAACAACTACAAAAACAGAGGGAAATGTAGAATCAACCGACGTCGTGATGACGGATTCCCCACCATCTGTCAGTTCAGCTGCTGGAAAGCGGAAAAGAAGCCCTTCCGCTGCATCAAATGCGCCTGTAGAGACTTCAGAATCGGTGGAGACAAGCGCTGAAGCCAAAAAGTCAGATAAAAAGACAAGAAATCAGAAGAAGAGTGAAAAGAGAAAGGCCAAGAATGCTGCAAAACCTCCTACACCGCCTCAACCGAACTATATCGGTCAAGTGGTCCCAATTATCAATAGGAATCTACTCGCAATAACAACATTGGAGGATAAAACATTGCGGTTGCACAATCTAGATACTTTGGAGGTTGTAAAGGAATGGGTGCTTCATAAACGACCTTCAGCGATAACTTTAACACCGAACACAGTACTGGTAGGCGACAAGTTCGGCGATGTATTCTCATACAAAATTCCATTTCCATCAGAACTAGAAGAAAGCAGCGAAGGAAAACTCTTATTAGGCCACGTATCATTGCTTACGACACTCACAACGGCAATCTCACCACCATCACATCAGCAAAATGGCAGCTCAGGTGACATCAAGAAATACATAATCACAGCCGACAGGGACGAGCATATTCGGATCACAAATTATCCACTAACACATGTCATTCATGGATTCTGCCTAGGCCATACAGCGTTTGTAAACTGTCTACTGGTTACGAAAAACAATCTACTAGTTTCTGGTGGTGGGGACGATTGGCTTGGTCTATGGGATTGGAAAGCAGGGAAATTACTTCAAAGAGCGGACATGAAGACCCATGTTGATGCAATTCTGGATCACGAAGAGGCCAAAGCTCTAACAGAAAAGCTAAGAGGATACAACAAGAAGAGAAAGAGAAAAGAGGAAGGCGAGCCTGAGGTGGATATCACGATTGCGGTTACCCAAATATCGGAGGTAGATGGCAGGGAGGTCATTGTAGTTTTAGAAGGGTATGTATTGGGATTTTTAAGCCCTGAGATTACCAATACTAACGAGGATCCTATAGAATACCCGCGATATTACGGTATAAGCATACCACAGATAACCAACTAGAATACGCAGGATACATAAAAGCTGCAGGGTCAGTAACCTCACTCACAGTACAAGGGTCTAGAGTATACTTCGGCGCCGACTCGGAGGAAGGCACTCTAGTTTCGTATGCGGACCTCACAGAAGGGGAGACAATAGCAAGTGATTTCTTTGGAGGTAAACCATTTGAGGGGCAACTTGTTGAAGAAACAGCAGTAGATTCAGTCAACGAGCGGTTGTACACGGTTGAGGCATTTAGGAAAGGATTTGGAGGGTTCATGGAAGATGATTAGCTCGTTAGCCTTCGTTAAAAGTCTATGATTTTGTGGGTGTACGATACTGAAGAATATGGAGTTTGATGGTGAAAACTCCGCAGTGAGATAATTTTAAACTCTTCGCAATCCAAACTCACTGTGGTCAGAGCGTAGGGGTGTTCTGTTTTCTGTATGGGTTTTCAAGTCGGGCCTCTGCAGGCCCACGTAAGCTTGATTACGTTGCCAGTACGAGGCTGTTTGCGAAATACATGAGGCTATGACAAAGATGGAAGGAAGTTGTTTGCCCTATGGAAGGATATATCTTATGCTCTTGTACAAATAATGGAGGGTAATACGCCGCTGGAATATGCAAATCAATGATGACAAGTCTGAATAATACAGTGAAAAAGAGAATGCCATGATGAGTGATACGAAAATACCAAAACAAAGAGCTTGTCGCTTAAAATACCCGTAAAGTTGGTCACAGCTGTAGCTCTAGCATAGAAGGTGTCTAGGGCTCTAGTTTCATGGTCCCACAATTGCTACAAGTCCACCACTCTTGCCTGACAAACCAACCGCAGGAGTGGCACTTCCAAGTTGGGAGACCATGGATAGTGATATCCCTTCTAAGCGTTCCAGAACCGCCACCACTAGATCCTGAAGGCGTTGGAGTTGACTGTGGCATAGATCTATCCACACCCTTCCCCTTTCCAGCGTTGAAGGTTTGAGTTCTTTCTGCCTTACGCCTCTCGAAGTCCCTGAGCGCGATTATCTGTGCCCTCGTTTCACTGTCATCGTGCAATTTCGTGTTACGTTCAACTCTGCACAGTGAGCATTGTAAGTGGCTCTCTTCGTTGCGGAAGGTGCAGGCCGGGCAGCTCCAGCCTGGTGAGACGATAGGAACAGTTGATACAGAATGGCCTGGGAGAACTGGCGCTGATTGTGTTCTTTGGATATTTCTTGGTGTGATAGAACCCGTGAGATCTATGACCTCACGGGGCCCATGTGATGATGACGAAGGTTGCGACTGATTTTGCTGTTCTCGCTCCCTTGCCTTGATTTTCTCCTCCTCTCGGTCGGCTTCTTCCAGAAGCTCGATTGCTGCAAGCATGATAGCCCGCTCGTTCGCATTTTCCATATGTGCGACACTTTCGAATCCATGCATTTGTGCGATCTCTCGCTCGATGGCTTCAGCCGTTGAATGTCGGACGCCGGAGCATAGTCCTTCTTGTGGGCGTGAAGGTGGTTGTATTTCTCTAACTGGTCCCGAGACACGTCGTTTATCCTTTTCTCTCTCCTTTTCCCATTGCCTCTTAAGTGCGGCTTCTGCGGCCGTTCCTTGGGGTGTAGCGTAGGGCGATGGGGCATTATTGATTGGAGGGGCAGACCCAGCTCCACTCCTGTTCTTCCCAGCTCCGTCCTTTGGCTTCAAGGTTGATGAACCTCCGGGACGATCCTCAATCAACCATTTAATAGGCCCCAAAGAACCTGATCCGAGTATCCTCCCTCTTCCTTGAACAGTTTTTCTCCTCTTCTCAGCTGCTTCTCTCGCTTTCTTCTTGGCTTCATGGTTACTGAGCCCCTTGGGAACGTCACCTAACGCCTCTCCCTTGCCCATAAACCCTTCTCCAGTATACCCCGTATACTTCAAGGTCTCAAGCTCCCCTTGCAAGGACCGAAACATCTTCCAAAACTTATCATCATGAGGCCCATGAACACAATGTGTAAGCTCATGCAACATAGTCTGCACTATACTTTCATATGGTAAGAAAATCCGAGGATCACGTGGTTGTCGTAATCTTAACTGAATGATAGGGAGATTCGATGTTCCGGGAAATGAAGTGTTCAGACCGAGAAGATTCGTTTCCATTTCTGGGTAGAACTCTGCGAGTTTTGCGATTCGGAAGGAGTGGCGACGCATAATGGGTTTGACGAGCGACGCGACCCTTTGGAGGGTTTGGATAGCGAAGGAAGCATTTGGGTAGTTCGTCAGGTGGAAGAAGGTCCCGATTAGAGCATCCGGGTCGTTCAGAATGTGAGTGGTGACCATTTTGACGGCTGAGGGGTAGTATGAAGCTGCGATGGTGTCTTGACGATGAAGAGGGCTGATTGTTGACAGGTGATCCGTTCAAAGATAGGTTGGTAGACGGCCGAGTCGATGTTGATATTGATATGTGCTGATACCGTTTGAGGGGTATGTAGGTATGTACCTATCTTGCAGTCGACAGAGATCGTAGATGCTGTACACTAGCTAGGGTCTAAAGAACTCGGCCTGCGATAAACGGGATTAAGGGACTCCCGTCGTGACATGATCAAGATGAGGAAGAGGATTTATAAGATTATTCGGAGTGGCCTGGAAAGTACTAGTTTCGATCTATCGGGGGCGCGGTGGGCAGGCAAGCGACGACGACGACGAGGCTGTCTTACGCGTACAAGGCTGGCGGTTTGTGCTGGCGGCAGGTTGCTTGTCGAAGAGACGTTCGCAGGGGCAATTCCAGCTTGCGAATGCTGGTCTGGGCGGTTTGCGCAATTGCGCCAACGCGGAAAATGCAACAAACTGACAGCGGAGACATGCATGATTGAATTCTGTGCCTCTTAATTTGGTGATAACATATGCTGCTAAATTTGTAAACTTATTCTTTACGAAGAAAGGAGTCATGGGACAAGTATACTAGAGATAAAGCTTTCGATGTACCATTTGTTGGCTTCGAATAATCTTCTCACGAATTTAGATCGTTAGGATGTGTCTGATTTAAATCGATTTTACTAGGCGGCCTAGCGGATCTGATTTTCCCGGTAGAATCTAAATTTTAATGTAGAAAATAACTTGTTAAAATTAATACGTTATTTATAAAACTTACTATTGATCGAGACATAGGCTATGTTATAAACTACTAGACCCTAAATCTAATGCACGTAGAGACCGTGGTCATATAACTTCTGAGCCAGTCTAGATAAATATAAAGGTCAAGCCTAGAACTAGAGTGGAAGATCCCGCTTAGTTGGGCCCGAGTTTTGTGTCACTGGAAACTTCAGCTAAATGGCATTCATTGTCATGTTAATTGCAGGTAGGCTATAGGTAGCGTTAGAACATAATTGTTGATATTGTATAATTGTACAAGGTCTTAATTACAAGCCAGTCTCGTGATTACCACATGTAAGCGACAGGGCTAGGGAGCGAATTAGACGTTTTAGAGCCAATGAACAGTTTTTCGTAGGATAATGATAAGTTTGAGATATATTTCGAGCTTGCGAGTCCGCAGACCTCTCGACGGCATTGGACACCGAAAACATTAAGCCTCATATGCAAGGTTTGTGGACATCTATATTGGCCAACGCGAAGTTGTCCTCGCGTTCGAACGTTCGAGGCTGAACGATCAAAGATTCGATCGGTGGTGTCGATTATTTATTCCATCGATATCACGATACCAGCTGTTACACATCCCACCCCCGAGTCCACAGCGTCTAGGTATCTACCTATATTACTTATCTTGTTCTGAATGTTACTATAAAAATATTGGTCTTGTCAACGAATTCTTTAAAGATCGATCGCGCACGGTCGGCTTTTTGAGAACCCTTCGTTTATATCGATATCGATACTGCAGAGCTAAAATATGGAGGCAATAGGCCTTGCGGCGTCGATAGTCGGTTTAATCGCCGCTAGCGCTAAGTTCATCCCATGGCTCGTAGACATCTCAAACAAAATCGCAGATGTCCCGGACTCTGTCAGAACTATGATGCTTGAACTTAATGAGACGAGCATCGTTCTCAAGGGTGTCCAAGCCTATATCAACGAGGAAGAACAGGTGGCGGCTTATCGAAAGTCCTTAATCTCAATTGAAAATATCTCAATTACATTAACTGGATTTGTGGTTACATATTCAGACCTTGAGAAGCACCTCGATTTTGTAAAGACTGGTGATGAAATTTCTTCTTTCGACAGGAGTAAATGGGTATTGAGAGAGAAGGACATTCTAGACGTTGTCAGAAGGCTGCAAAATCATAAAGCCTCTCTTTCGCTAATGCTTAATATCATTAATGCGTGAGTCCCCTCTTCCAGGGTCAATTAATCAGTCTGACTTTCGGTGGATCCCGTGTGGATTATATACCTATGTAGTTCTTCTCAAAGGAAAGCAGCACAATTAACGGAAAATCTTTGCCGATCGGTTAAAGGAGCCTTACAACAAAATCAAGGCCTGCTAGCTCAACTCGAGCATCGCAAGTACATCCACGAGGCCAGCATTTTTGGGGGGCTAGCTCTTCCTGCCCCAGATATCGCTACAATCCGTGGTTCAGATAACAAGGATGGGGACTCGACCAGTTCGACCACAAAGTCTACTACGCGCAGCCTTTCTGCGAAGTTTTCATTACCGTCCCTACCGTTGAGCATAAGAGCTACTAGACAACCTCAAAGTTCTTCATTAGCTTTCGAGAAGGATTTAACTACATCTTGGGTGTATAGGAGATCTGGATTTAATCTATCAAAATCTTCAATTTGGAGTAGAGAAGGTTCTGAACGCGGCGTTGCGTTATCCACCCTATCTCAACTAACATGGACTAGGGTATCCAATATCTCGGTATTTAGCCTACCGATATTCCAAACTGACATCTATAACGGATATCATTATGACTATCCCAATCACGGATATGTGTTATCCGAACAGCCTAGGGTAACTGCTACCGAATCCGGTAGCGTTACGATTGCAATGCAATGGTGGCGTAGGAAGATAGAACTCACTCGGCGGCAGAAGCCTATTGTCCATCAAATACCTAATCTTCCAAATGGCAGACTTATAGGGCGCGATGATATTTTGGCCAGGCTTGAAACATACCTCAGCCTTAAAACGGTTGTTCAACGCGGTTCTTTAACAGTTTTCAAGGAAACCGAGTATGAGGTTTTTCCAATCATAAATTCCGAAGGGGAGATTGATTGCAAGGAAAACACTCGTGTATTCGTCCTTTGGGGTGGAATTGGTACCGGAAAGACGAGATTAGCACTTGAATATGCCCACAAAGTAGGCGGCGGTTTACCGACACTTCAATCAGCTTCAGAGAATAGAATATCTAGCCCTTCATCCAGTATACACGCCAATAAAATAGATCCACCATATAGCTACATTGTTTGGATCGACGCAAAAACGAAGGAGAGTGCAAAAAGTGCCTTTTTAGATTTTGCTAAAAGTCTGAACCTCGAACTTGATTTTCAAACCTCAGGGGCCCAGTTAATTGTCGATTATCTTAGTTCGTGTGGTATGTCGAATTCAACTTAAATAAGACTGCTCCGATACTAGGAATAGTTTGCTCACATTATGGAGATAGGTTTACCGTGGCTTCTGATATTCGACGATGTCGTTGATGTTGAAGCCATAGAAGGCTGCTGGCCCCGCAGTTCGAAGGGCTCTATTATTATCACGACCAGAGATCCTGAACTTTGTTTGCACCTCTCCTGGAAAGCTTCTTCTGATGGGGCTATGCAAGGACAAATAAATATGAAAAGACTGCCCTGTTTCCCAGAATCATGGTTTTATTAGGAGGTATCTGATTTGGTCGGAGATTCTGCAATTCAGTTATTTAAGAGTCTCAGCTTTAGTAGTTTTGATCTCACCACCAGAACACAAGAGGCGAGATTGATTGCGGCGATAGGAAGCTCTCCTTCTTTAATATATGCTGCTGCAGAAGCTGTTAATTTGGGTCTCATTAGTATCGTGGATATCTGTGGGCAGGGCTACGTGGATTTTGAAATCTTGGCAGCTGCAGAGAATCACTTCCAAACGACAAAACGTGAGAGTACAGATTCCATCACCCCAAAATTGCGATATAGGGAGATAATATCTCAATGGGATGATGAGATCAGCCGTATGACCGCCCAACTTACCGATACCTCTATACTCCATTTAGCTGTGTGCTTCACCTCAAATCCTTTAGAAGATGAAATCAGCTATCAGATAGCGGCACGCTTACAACCAAAAGAAGTAGATGAACTGGTTACAGAAACTAGTATTTTCGGCGGAACCCAGTTAAAGGAAACGTCAAATCGTGCAACTGAAATGGCCAGTTTTGCTGGGATAAATTGACCTATTCCTTACGGGGAGCGCGTCGGTTATTAGGAGGCTTCCCAAGATCTTATTCTAATTTTTATCAGTTTGGTGGTACCTTCCGGCGATACTTGGCTGAAAAGATCACCTGCATTGAAGAAAAAGGCTCCCCCAATCTGTCATCTACATTTATGTCAGACATCGTATCTCTGCGCCAATTCAGAAAGACTAATGGCCCGGGCCCTACATCTTCAACGAGCCTTGTCAAGAAGCAAGTATCGAGATCTATGTATTTTCCGGAAGCGTACCGCTTACTCGTCAATTATTTTAATGTTCCATACCGGCTGGTATTTATTTGGACCTCCCTTACAAGGTTACGGCAGGACATTGGGTAAGTGCATAAATTGCTGGTCAGCCTATTTTTTTGGCACAAGTTAGTATTAGTATTGTATCACTGTGGGGTTCATGAGCTTAACTGAAGGTTTATTATATTGATAAAATTCTTTATTTTAGGGCCATTATTGTTCGTGGAGGAAGTAATGAGTCTGCATTAGACCAGGTTGCAGGATACTTGAATTGGCCTACAGGTATTAGACCAGTACTGCGTCGAATTAGAGAGGGATCCTACATATTCGGAGAAGGCGCCAGCGTTGCGTTTGAATTGGCGGCTTTTCGTACAATTTATGGAGCTAACGCCTCAAGAAACTGTGACTGGGATGCAGCGATAGTGCACTATAGCCAAACAGGTGAACTTTTGGCAACCTGTTGGTATGAACTGAGCAGTAGCGGAATTTTAGGTGACGCCGATAGTCTCAAATCCTTATTCGCAGGCCATTCTGTAGCCAACGGTAAAAGGGTGGTTATGTGGCCAATGAAGAGGTTGATTGTTTTCAGTACAAAAATTGCACGATGCCTTCACGGCCTAGGACAACAGAAAGCCGCAGTGTATGGGCTTGAGAGGGAGAGTGCTTCGGCAGGCACATGGTTTGATGAGTGGAAACTAGTGTTTATGCCGAGTGTTCCTCAAGAACAGTTGGACGTTACGAGCTGGGACTGTTATAACTCATATCGATGGTGAGTTTAACGTCTCGAGGAATAGTTGTCGAATCCGGGCTTACAATTATTCCCCTCTAAAATTCAGCGGCTATGCCCATATTACCCTAGGGATGATTGAAATTGGGCAAAAGGAGCTTGAGGCTGCTGAAAAGTCTATTGGATCAGCAGTATTATTTTTCGCGCAGTGTCGCGAAATCGACTATATGCTGCACTATGCTACTACCGCCAACGCTCTGCTCGGATGGGTACGGGGAGACCTCCGTAAACACGATGATGCAATGTAAGTAGTTAAACCTCTTATCAGTATACTGAGGTGATGCCAGCGCAAACTAAAAGACTACGACTGTATCTTCGCTCGTTATAGTCACAACCTAGAGACAGCTCATACGAACTATTCTTCTTCTCCTTGGGATTCTACATCATTCTACCGCGATGGCTACAGTGAAGTTAAGAAAAGGCTTTGTCGCCTTGAGTATATGCTCTCTCTATCTTATGATCACCTAGAAAATAAGCAGAAAAGGGTTTATTGGCGAGAGCGTGCGGAATTTTCGAGACAGAGTCTAGCTCCTCAAGGATCTGAATCGATGACTGAAAAAGAAAGTTATGAGAGTTTAACTGATTTTGGAGTTTCAGACTTGTTTTCTATTGAGGAGGTTATGATGGATTGGATGATAATTTAGTGTTAGTTTAATATATGTATCCGCGCTTGGAGTGGAGGCTTCTAAATTTAACGTGTGCGATGCACTTGTAATGTAGGAATGTTTTGACCACAGCTTTAACATAAGGTATGGCGGGCCAAAACGAAAAAAAATAGTCTATATACTCAAGTCGATTGTAGGTATATACTCAAATCGATTGTATACACTCAAATCGGCACCAGCCACAGCTATATACACTCAAGTTTATACTAGCCACGCAGTCTTCGACCTTAATGTATCTACAATACCCATACTAAAGCTAACTTAGAAAATTTTTAAAACATCTATCTTCCGACTCGCCTAGCTGCCTGCCTACCTAGGTACCTACCTACCTGCCTACCTGCCTACCTACCTGCCTGCCTGCCTGCCTGTCTACTAGCCTATCTACTAACCTGTCTACTGGCCTGTTTACTGGCCTGCCTAGTAGCTTAGCTAGCTATTCCAGCAGCTATTCCAGGAGCTGTTCCGGTAGCTGTTCCGGTAGCTGTTCCGGTAGCTATTCCAGTAGCTGTCCCAGTAGCTGTCCCAGTACCTGCCAGTTACTTAGTGAACTGCCTGCTAGTGAACTGCCTGCTAGTGAACTTCCTGCAAGTGAACCCCGCCTGCCCAGCATGCGTGGTAAAAATATATAAGTCTTGAAATTCTCTAAGTTGGATTTACTATGGGTGTTAAGGCCGAGTATTGTGTGGCTGGTGTAAATTTGAGTGTATATAGCTGTGGCTGGTGCCGATTTGAGTGTATACAATCGATTTGAGTATCTAACCTATTTTTTTCGTTTTGGCACGCTATATAAGGAATCTTCCTATGTGTCTTTTCTTAATAACTCTATATATACACCAGCCCTTAATCATGAATTCAGGATAATCGGCACATTGCAATCGGCTGATTATACCGAACTTCGGCACGAAAAGCTTACAGACTACAGACATAGCTACTACTTGTTTGAAGCTGCCGCATATGCGAATAGTGCAACGTCACTTGTTATTAGTATTAATTATCCAATCAGAGGTCGAGAAAGTATCGGGTCTTACCATCGTAGAATTTGCCGGATGTATTGCTGAGGGGATCGGCAGGTTCCGCCAGCCGACCCGCCAGCCGACCCGTCAAACAAACAGGAAGACAGCATCCTTGTCGACACATATCTGGTCTCTGAACCTCGGATTAAAATTTTAATAACTGGAATCTAAGGTATTTAAAGATCAGCGAAATATGGGGTTCAAAACGGCCCCCAAGACGATTTAAACGTCAAACGGCTAGCCTGGCGGAAATTGTGCCAAAATTTTATTAGTATTGACGACGTTGTAATTGGCTTCGTCCAACTCAGTCCGAATGTTTGGGTAGATACATACGTCATTTCCATGACGACATTGCAACATACAGAAATGTCTAGACGTCAATTGAGATGATATAGAACGTATATAATTCGTCAATTGGACGTAACTATGAGCTATTACAAACTCCTTTGTCATTATTGGTCGCAGCCGTGTATACGTACAGATGCATATACTCTGTCGAAACTCAGTCGGTGATAGATTTCTTTCTTGAGCTCCTTCCAAATATTGCGCTTGAGTGACGTGCTAATTCAAAGCAAATAGGTACGAACAACTTGTTATCACAGGAAAATGATATATATAATACATTAATCCGGGGTACGGGACATGTCAGATGGCTGAGTTATACGTACCATATTTTACACAACTTACTTAATCAACCTTTATTTAAATAGGTTCCCGGTATTATATTTGAAAATGCAGACTTCCGTACTCCTTAGAACAGCCCCGAGATATAGTGGCAGATTAATTCAACGGCCATTCGTTCTAAACCAAGCAAAATTCAACGGAACGGCTTTTGCAAATCGGCCCATGATGTCAGCCTTAACAGACGCCATTAAACGCGACCATTCAGAATTGAATGAGTACTATGAAAAGATCGTTGGAACGGATGACTTAGACACCCAGACCCGGTAAGCCTTCAATACTTTTTTCTATTATCAGTCCGGAAGCTAATTTGGTCCCAATCCTACAGATATCAAAACTTGTTTACCTGGGAGTTAGCTAGGCATAGCATCGGAGAAGAACTGGTTGTCTATCCAGCATTTGAAAAGCACTTGGGAGCCAAGGGCAAGGAAATGGCTGATAAAGATCGAGAAGACCATCAAAAGGTGAGATAAAGCTGA
Source organism: Orbilia oligospora ATCC 24927 (assembly GCF_000225545.1). NCBI lineage: Eukaryota > Fungi > Ascomycota > Orbiliomycetes > Orbiliales > Orbiliaceae > Orbilia > Orbilia oligospora. Next base: position 778,563 of record NW_011645745.1, read on the forward strand.
TTCAGAGGGTTTTCCAAATAAATATACAAATGATATATCTAATACACCTCGTCTATAGGTCAAAAACATGCTCTACAAGTTCCAATCGATGAAGGCTCAAGATCCCGAGTTCTTGAAAACTCTTCAGGATTTGTTCAAGGATCTTAATGAACATATCAAAGACGAAGAAAATAACGACCTTCCAGCCCTAGAGCGACAGTTAGACTCCGATTCGTCAGACGGCTATGCTAGGAGCTTCGAAAGGACCAAGCTTTTTGTTCCAACGAGGTCACATCCCAGTGCTCCGGATAAACCTCCATTTGAGACTGTGGCTGGGCTCATGGCTGCACCGCTCGATAAGCTTATGGATGTCTTCCGTAAGTTTCCATAATTGGGACTAGATACGTATATGCTGGCATAATGGGACAGATGGATGAAAGACGTTTCCTTACTAAATTTGTTTTTTTTTGGCATAATCCCTGTTTTACCTTACTATAGGGTTTTTGAGAGCCAAAACTAGTTTCCTTCGTTTTATCGAATAAAACTGGAGTGGTTTATGTGTAAAATATTCTGCGGTGTTGATGAAAGCATTCTCATGGGATTAATCCGGATTACGGAATAAGCCAGCACTGAGCTCATAGAGAGGCAGCTATAACCAAAATTTCGAGCTTCAGTAAACCATCGACGCTGGATCCCATCGTTCCGAGATTGTATTAGCCGCTCGAAAAAATAAGTTTGTGAAGTCTTTTGCAATACGTCACATCGGGGATAAATGTTATGAATTATAAAACCAACCACTTGACTTATGGAGTCTCGGAAACATCCGTCAGTAGCACTTATACGTCTATTACACCCACCTTTTAGAGAGTTTTATAACAAGCCGTAAAGCATATTCCCCTCATTTCCAGTTCCTTCTAGCTATCCGTGATCCGGATATCCACTCATTCCCCTGGCTTGTGAACCCACAATTACGCATTTGTAGACGTAATAAAACGCAATAGTCCCCTCAAAAGCATATACTCTCAGAAAAAAACGATCCCGCGGCCGGCCTGTGCGCTTCAAAGTAGAAACTTATAAGAGAACACACATTGCGCAGCTTCTTTCCTACCTCTAGAAATTAGCGAAACTGTCTATCTAACGGGACGACCACCATATTACTTTGTAAAACAGAGAATACGCAAAAATGTCGAACACTGGAACGGGAAGCCCTCTCAAACATCCTTTGAAAGCGGCCTCAGAAATAGCCGGAAGCCTTGGAGTAGATCCTAGAGCTGCGCAAAGAGCTAGCCTATTCCAAGGTGCTAACGACGGACCGGCGATTACTGCTGCCAAAATCTCCGGTGTTATCGCGGCGCACCAGCGAAAGGATGATGGACCATACTTTACGAACAACGAAGGCGCCCCTTGGCCTGACCCAGCACGTATGTATCTTCATTTTATACAATGGGTACTATTAAGCTGGCACTGACGGCCTCTTTTAAATTGTAGACTCTCTAAACGTCGGTGGCATTCCCGTCATAAGCGATACGTTTCTTATGCAAAAGCAACAAACTTTCAACCGGAGTAAAACATTGGAGCGTAAGTAGCGGAATTCGTTCGAAAATTATTTATCGCATAGCGCTTATTCCTTGCGATAGGAATGGTCCATCCTTGCGGTAGCGGTGCGTTCGGATACTTCGAGTGCACAAAACCAGTTTCAAATTTAACTAAGGTACATCGCATTGGAATTATGAGAATGTCGAAAATTGAAACTGAAAGCTAACTGATGTCAAAGGCTGACTTCCTTCAAAAAACTGGCCAAAAAACTCCTGTGTTCGTCCGGTTTTCGACTGTCACATTTGGAAAAGAGTTTCCGGATGAGGGTCGTAATCCTCGTGGGTTTGCCATCAAATTTTACACCGGCGAAGGAAATTATGATATTGTTGGGCTCAATTGGGTATTTTATATGCATATGGAGCCAAAGCTGGAAGTTTAGTGAGCAGATCTAACTAATTAATTTGTTTAGCCGATTTTCTTTTGCCGAGATCCCATCCAAGGACCGGACGTTATTCGTTCCCAACAACGAAACCCAGCCAATTTCCTCTTGGATTTCAATAGCCTTTTCGATTTTCTGGCCAATGTTCCAGAAAGGTCTGCCTAATTGGGTCAATTCAACTCTTTGCCCCTGAGGGATAGAGGACTGATCCCGCTCTTATAGTAATCATGCCGGGATGATGTTTTTCAGTGATCATGGTACCCCGGTTGGATGGCGCTTCAATCACGGCTACGGTTGTCACACTTTCAAATGGTTTGTATCTTCAACGTCTTTTTTTCTACATTGCATATCTAACTATTTTCAGGGTTAATGCGGAGGGAAAGTTCGTTTACATCAAGTATCATTTCCAGGCGGATCACGGACAGAAACAATTCACGTGGCCTGAAGCCGTCAAGATGTCAGGTATGTGTTGAACATCCCGACTAGTTATCTCAAGTATTCCGCGACGTCTATGCTAAAGGTATTTTCAGGGGAGGATCCTGATTTTTCAAAGCGCGATCTGTGGGAGGCGATTGAAAGTGGTACTCCTGTGACCTGGACTGCTTGCTACCAGGTAATGACGCCAGAAGAAGCTGATCCGGCGCTTCTTGGATTTGATCCATTCGATGTTACCAAAGTTTGGCCTCGAAAGCAATTTCCAGTAAGAACGGCTTGATCCTTAGCTGCAGAACTAGAAGCAAAATTTTAATCATGAATACAGCTCCATGAATTTGGAAAGCTTGTTCTAAACAAGAATCCTGAAAATTACCATCGAGATGTTGAACAAGCGGCATTCTCGCCGGGTAGTTTCGTCCCAGGTATTGAAGCGAGCCCTGATATGCTGTTGCAATTCAGGACTTTCTTCTATCGTGATGCGCAATATCACAGACTTGGGGTCAATCTTCACCAAGTTCCCGGTATGTATCCATCGCCTCCAAGATCCGGTTACGTATTGTAAGCTAACGATGTATTAGTCAACTGCCCCTTTATGGCCTCCTCATACTCCTCGATCAATTTTGACGGGCCATTGAGATCTGATGCCAATACTGGTGGAAATCCGCATTACGTTCCCAATAGCTTTGTCAACAAGTTCTCTCCGGACAAAGCTGAGTGTCCAGTCGCAGTTGCTGACAACATCCTTTCTCGTCAATCCCATCACTTCCATGAAGGTAGCCCAAGTGAGTATGACCAAGCCAGAGAGCTATATCTTCGTGTCATGAGTAGCGAACAGAGAGCTAGGCTACATTCGAATACTGCCGTTTGCCTCAAGTGGTCTCGACCTGAGGTGCAGAAGGCGTATTTGGCTCAATGTTGGGCGATCAGTCCTGACTATGCCAAAGGCATTTATAATGAATTGCCAGAGAAGAAGATTCAATTGGAAGATGTCGAAGCTTTAGGGGCGGAAGCGGCGAAGCAAGGAAAGTGTAAGGCGTTTACTCCAACCTCCAAAAATCATAGATTGGTCGGAAAGGCTGTTCCAGTTCTTGTCTCTTCGAAGTAAACAAACTCTTAGGTATTATGCTGTGCATACATGTTGCATTGGTTGCTGTTTTACTGTCATGGTTATTAGTTGTTTTGGGTAGCCATGGTCTTGTTCCCAGCAGCCAATTAATGTATCACTTATTGCATTATAATAAGGGAATTCCAGACGTTTAAACTCGTCCCAAACTAGAATACTAGAATTGCGACGTTAAGCCATGAAATACAAGGCTATCATGAGTTGAACATGTTAACATAGGGTTAAGCCATATTAGTACATTTGACTTGTAACGACTTCTCCTAGTGTAAAGACGTCAGCTTCAAACGTTTCGACTCTCCCGCGCGTATCATAATTATTCTCGTGACAAAACCCAGACGTTATTCCAGTATACATACACCTAGTACCCCTGTCAAATATATAACCACCGATAATCGAGAGACAGTTTTGATACCAATATACTAGTGCCCTTCATTCGTGATTGCGTCTTCTGGAGCTTTTGCATTTCCAAAGCTGAGGTAATCAATTGAAGAGATTATATATCAACCAACGATGTAACGTTGTTGGTAAAACCAGGTTCCAGGAACATTAGAATAATTTACCACACTTTATCCGAATGCGATACACATGGGACATTTCGATTAGATCGAAAAGGTCAATGAGATTCTCGCTCGGTTAACATCGATCGCGATCGAGAATTTCGAGGGTAGGGCCATCCCGTGTTGCATTTGGTTTAGATCCTCGATCACTGAGACTCCACTTCGTAGCTCTGATATCACAGCTCTCCATTTACCGTGATCCGAGTTGCAAACAACGTTATCAATGGTCAATACTGATTGAATCGTGATATCATGGAATTCCAATCCAACACCCAACCATGACGCAACGCAGGATCAATTCAAACATTAAATGGTCATTACGGTGTCGACATGTCAAGCTCTCATAGGACGGTATGAGACTCTGAGGTAAGTTCTCGTGACCGATAAAGATTATAAAAGGGAGTGAATTCTACGGTTTTCTAAATTACAATATTCAATCATCACATACATCTCATACATCCACAAGCTACACATCAAAGATAAATCTTCTACTCAAATTTAATTAAAAACACTACCAAAATCTTAAATTCAAGATGTCTTCTGGATCCAAGTATAAGCCAACTGAAAACAACGGCTTGAAGGAAGACGGTACGCTTTTCTCTCATAAAAAAATCCCAAGCTTTAATAAAAGTATTGATATTAACATTGTTCCTAATTTTTAAAGGTACCGAAGATAAACGCGTCAATTCCGAACACGGCTTTGGTGGTCAAGATCGCGATCATGTTAGCGAAATGGGACGCAAAGGCGGTCAGACTCAACCAGATGAGATTTATAAACCTTCAGAGCATGGCGGTCTGAAGAGCGATGGGACCGAAGACAAGCGTACTCGCTCTGATCACGGATTTGGATCTCGTCCCACCGAAGAAGTCCAAGAAATCGGTCGTAAGGGTGGATTGGCACGTGGCAGTCAGCAGGGTGAGGATTATGAATAGGAGTTTATATAGAGGCTGATATCACCATACCGGGTGGAAAATTCCTCGGAGGAGTCACATATACTTTGGAATTATTGATTTTCTATCCATGTACCTAGCGCAGATGTCGACTCAGAGCTGGTGTTTAAGTTTTAGATAGGCAATTTATCAAAGGCTTGAATACAGAAAATACATGGGAGTCTTCAAGTATCTAAAACCTTAATCAAATTTGCCCGGTCTCGAAATACAAGGAAGGATGTCTTCGCGTATAGTGTTTACGAGTGGTTTTGAGATACGCGTTAATAGGCTAAATGCGATAGAAGATCAGCAGTCATAAAGCTGGAAAAGCACTAGTATGGAAATAGAGAAAATATGTAGGCACCTACGCTATATGGACTAGTTGATTTTTATACTTTGCCTAGTATGCTTAATCTTTATCCTTGAAATGCAGTTTTGTTCAAATTTCAAGGGTGCGCGTCGGCGGTTAACGGCTACTATAAATCGACGGGGGAATTTCTGACTCTCAATCAGAATGGTAAATTAATTTCATGTAGATAAAAGGCGGCGATCTGGCGAACTTCTTGTACAGAGATATCTTTTCGCCACGACCCACAGGAGCAGTCTCGTAACCAGACTGCCACAGGAGCTAAGAACGAAGCAAAAAAGGAATCCAACGAGAATAAGATAAAGATGCATCAGTCTATTCCACCCGAAATCCAAGACCTCATTCTGGAAGCCGCAGGTGGATCCCAATATCCCGTTCTTCGGCTTGTCTGCAAGCGTTGGAACATTAGCATAACAAGGATATTCCAAAAGAAATACAGAGCACTCCCCAACACCGATGACGCGGAAATCAAAAAATACTTCGGTAAATCGCACAAAGCGCCCGGCCCAGAGCTGACACCATTCTTGCTCCACGAAGCGATATGCGATTTCACTGGTTATGTCCGTACTAGCCAAGACTGGAGCGGTATAACTGAGAATATTTACCCAATCGATATAAACTTCGGCCCAGAAGACGACCCAGATGTCGTCGCAGAAACCCTCAGACTTTACGAATGTGGCAATGACCCTGTCATTATAGCAGACGCTAACAGGACCGACGCACTTCGCTACCCCGTCTACATTGGATGGGCCCTATCCGATCCGGAATCTGTCGCCCTGGCGGCCCTAGGTGGAGGTAGTGGACATTCTTTTCTCGCGACTAAAAATGCTACCCGAACCCCAGGTCCCGATTACGATACCACGAATCTTCTCAACCCCCGAAAAATCATGAAGATTCGCGATTTTGTAAGCTTGTACGTACAGTATACGAGGCACAGTCGGGGTTATCCTCCACTGGCAGCGAAAGGCGGAAAATTCGTTGTACATACTGGGATGTGGGCCCCATTCTACGCGGACGCTACTCCCGAAACGATGGAATCGGTCAAATACATCAAGATCAATATAGTTCATATGGGGAAGCCTTGATCAATTCTATTGAGGCCAGCTTTGTTTTTGTTTACCTCTACAGTACAGCTGTGTATATATCGCCTGCAATTGCTTCACATGCACTGCGGGCTTGACATTAATATTTGGAAATGATTTTAGATACACACGAATGATAAAATAGAATTTGATTCGGAATGGTGCCTCAAATTGACCATAACAGTCTGACCTCGGGATCTTTGCATGTCCTGTCTTCGAAGCCGAAACTGCCGACAATATGCGAAAAGTCGCCAACTCTGCTTGTGTTGGATTAACTGTGTTGTAGCGTTGTATTTTCCTAGTGCTTCTATTTCTGGCCTTCGAGGGGTGGGCTTTGCTGGTGGGTCTTCAAGGTGCGGCCTGATTGGAGAATGCGGTTGACAAAGCTGGAGGCGAAGACCAAAACCGCAGCGGCGAACCATGTCTAGACTTCTGTGATATGCACCCCAAATCTGCATAGTCTCGGAACCGAATCCTGCACAGCCATTATGCGGGAGCAAAGAAACAATTTTCCTATAAAGATGAGCTGGCGCTCTCAAGATCAGCTTTGAATCAAACACCTGCTAGAATATACGAAGACTTCAGGAAGTCGACTCCTGAATCTTTCCGGCCGGTTTTCAGCACGTCCACGTTCATAGATCTCACGGGTTAGGGTATTTTGTTGGTGTCATCAGCATGAGAGACACCCGAGATGTCCAAATCGAAATCGAAGGCTATGCAATTGACCACGGGAGCGCTGAATCACTCACTATCAACTTCACCCCGGCTCTTCGGACGGGATCCGATCTGAGCCTGCCAGAAACCCAGACACCCGAGGTCTTGTATGAAGACTATTACGATTACATATGCAGAGTTGTGCATCAACATCCAGATATTGATGCATTAAAGTGCTATCTAGAGCGTCACGATGATGCTGGAGATGAAAAACCAACGGCGGTGTATTTCGTCGACTTCGTATCTTCGAATGGAAGTCTTTGGCAGCCGATAATTCATGGTGTTTGCGCCAATGCGGAGGACGTCCGGACAATGCTGGATGAGCAGGACGACGTAGTCGAACTACGCCTAATTATTGTTTCCCACGACAAAGCAATTGATAGGAATATTCTCAAGACTCTTGGATATGAGCTTGATATTGACCCTAGATTGTTCATCGAACATATGGGAACATTGTTCCCGAAAACATCAACATATTTTGCAACGCCGTATCTTCCGTCGGAGGCAGCAAAGTCACCTATTGAGATTCATTTCGGAGGCGGGAAAAGCACTGCTGCACTCCTTGAGCCTGGGAAGGCTAAGGTCAGCATAAATACAGGTTAGGACCCCTATACATATAAGACAGGGGGGTACCACACCAATGACTCGTCAACTTACCGGTACTAGTGCTCGTGCTTATGGATTCACCGGCCGAAAATCTTGAGGCTGCGCTGCGAGATTTTGAACGGCCTACTATCAGAAAACCCCAGATGTCGTCTGTATCACTTGCGGTTCCGTCCCGAATGAATCTCACCTATAGATATCTGCGAAGATTATCTGAGTTCCGGGTTGAGGAAATCAATCTATCGTGTCAACATCCAATATACTTGGTCCTTCCACTTCTTCACCTCTGTGCACTAGAAACTTCTATGCTGTTGACGTGGGCAGAAGAGAAATTGTATGAGCGGCGCCTACCACATAATCTCGCGGAGCGAGACCCTTACAACGCATATATCACGAGCGAAGGGTTTCAGCAGGAGATATTTACTACAACAACTTCTCTCAAAACACACATGAGAAGCCCTTGGCTAAATACGAAATGTGAAACCGTTGTTCACGTTGAGGAAAATTTGGACAGCGCATTTCAAGACTTAGATTTCTTGAGAGATAAGGCTGCGTTGGTCCAGCAAGCGGTAACGGATGCACTGAATAGGGAAGCCGCCACCGAATCCATAAATGAGGCTAAGCAGTCAATCGCTCAGAGTGAAAGTGTGAACAAATTAACGAGACTCGCTTTTGTTTTCGTGCCTTTGACATTCGCAACGTCGTTGTTTGGCATGAACATTAGGGAATGGCAGGCCGATGACAAGATACCTCAATTGCGGTCTTTCATCATCGTGTCAGTGGTAATAGTGCTTGCAACCATGGTTATCGCTGCGATATCTAGTTTGATGTCAAAATCTGTTAAGAAGAGATGGGAGAGCTCTAAAACTTTAAGGTCGGCGTATAATTGCTCATTGCTCCTTGGATTATTCTATTCCATCTTTGCATTTTCGCATGACAAAATTACCAATCGGAGGATGTCAGTATCTTTATTTGACATGGGAGAACACCGACACGATTTGGGTGACTTCGAATGGCTTGTAGAGAGTGAATATTGGCTTGGGAAGTGGTGGTACAGGTTAGCTGGGGCGGTCTATCGGAGAGCTATTCTAAAGAACGAGGAAAGGGAGTGTAAACTAGCAGAAAAGATGGTGTAGATTTCTCTCCTGAGTTAGTTTCCTTGCGCACCCCCAAGTTTTTACGGACTTAATAAGCCTCCAGTTCTCCATCGTGGCTCGGGATCGGGTACGTCTGCAAGAGCATTCCCAACTAAATCTACTACCCAGCCCAGAGGATCGATCCAGCACCGATACCACGCTATTAAGCTTTCTAGAACATCGGGTATTCCCCAAGAGGCACGTCCTCTACCACCCCAGCCTTGAACAATCCGATTAAACTCCTCTGTATCTAAGAAGTCTTCTGCATACCTTAGCAACTCTTGTGCATACCGCATCTCTACCACAAGCTGGGATATCACGCGTCGCCAAGAGAGAGCAACTTCCTTTCTCGCTTCCGAATCGACTTTGATTGTTTTTCGTCCGTAGTTTACCTGTCCTGAATTTATCATATATGCCAGAGCGGCCAGGTTCTTGTCTTGGGGTGTAGTAACGTCAAGCCCGAGTTCAGCTATCCTGTCAATATTCCCTCCTCCTGATTCGATTCCGATCAACCCATCGATGTTTTGACCAACATTCGACATCCTGTTCCGAGCTTTTGTAACAGTAGAGACCAGCTCACTCAACGTAGCCGAAATATCCTTTACTTCTTCAAGGTCCTGACATTCCCAGTTTGCTAGTTCGACAGCAACCTCGAACGAAAGACCTTGTTCGGGACAGAGGGCGGCATAGTTATCTCTCAAGATCACGAGTCGTTCGTCGAAAGAATCCAGGACGTGCATCAGCGTATCGATGATATAAGTCAAAGATCTACCATAGTCCCGAGGGAGGGAGACACGATCAAATTCACCTCCGATTGGACAATCAGTTCGACGTGTTCGTTTTAGGATATCAACCATTTCGCCTGTTCGTCTTATTATTTGATATTCCTCGCGAAACCACGTGTTGTACCGTTCGATTGTGTTCGAGCGATATGTTATTGTATATGCGTTAGCCGACGGGATTATATTCAAAGTAGCGCCTAGAATCAATATTGAAAGGCAAGAAATGATATGACGTCGAGTGACTTTAAGGGGTAGGCCAGCCCGTTTCTTACTTGCAGATACCATAGTTATACATAGACGACACTTCTAGTCCACGGGATAATCTATAGCTAGATGTAGTCTAGTTGTTGCTAGATGCAAAGAAAAGCCTCGAGGGTTGACGAAAGCCCAAATGCGCGGATTAGTGCCATCCCTACCATATTTTATCTCTGCCCATATTCCTACGGCTTGAGAAACTAGCTCATATTAGTAATCGCCATATATGTGCATATGCTGAGAACAGTTTGAGCATTTTTAGTGGTAAGTATGCACTACGGCTCTGTCCTCACCCTGCGCCTGGTCTCGAGGCTAGCACTACGGACCCAATTAGTAGGTAGGCCAGGCTATGTCTCATCGAACTAATTTCACAGTTTAGTTTCGAGATTGGGCATGAAGAGTTCTTGTGCAGTACGCTCACTGGCTTTCGCACTCCTCTTTTTATCAATATAATAGTTACTCACAAACTCTAATCTAGTACATTTAATGCGTGTCTATTCAATCGCCACCACCATGTACCGCATATATCAGGGAACTTAAAAATAAGTCGCCCTAGGAAATTTCTTTTAAACAGTATTCATATCAACAAGCTACCTCAGCTGCACGATAACTACTTGAGGGATATCGTGATACATGGGTAGGCGGTCGCAGGGGTATAATCTAATGATAAGCTTCGATCGACATATTTAAAAATCCTCAAGTCATTTAAAATCGAGGACTTAATCTCAGAGGAAGTTTCTAGACTGAGAGTATTCGAAACAGTCACCCCCTCTTCCCCCCGCTCTACCCCTTAACATCATATCACGGGAACACTAGCTACCTAGTCTATTACCCCGCCGTCATGGATTCATTCAGTCCAGATCTACATCGGACAAAGAACATCTTAAATCTGCCTCCAGAGATTCTTCGAATGGTTTTCGCTTATGTTCGTACGCAATCACCCCACCCCGCTATATTGCCCGGCTTCCAAATAAAGCTAATTTATATCCAGCTTGGAGACAACGAGTATAAGCAGTCTATCAGTCTTACATGCTTTGAATTTTATAGTCTAGCATTGCAATCTCGCTACGAAAGTATTTCCATAGAATTTGATGTCCGTGGCTTTAAATGGAAACCCTACGCTTCATCACTTTTGCTAGAATCTGTTAGAGGTCAAGAGCGATATCCTAAGGCTCTCAAATTCATCCCTTCTCAAGCCTTTGAGGAAAAAAGGAAAGATTCGAAATACACGGTCAAGGATTTGAAAAGGAACTTTGCGAGGCGGGGAAACATTTGCTTTGATGCTGTTAGATCTATAACGTAAGGGGTTAGTGTTTGGTTACTTTTTGAGACTGCTGAACTAATTATAAGTCGTCATATGAAAATAGGTTCAGAACCCCCAATTCTGCCTTGACTATACACAAAGGCGCGGCGCGGCAAAAGGAATCTTCGACGATTCCTTCGCTGGACTGGCTTTTGAGGTTCTCAAGCAGTTCCCAAACCTGGTGAATCTTACAATCCCTATTACCCATGCAATTCTCACGCGGAAAGTTCGAATTGGAAAGACTAGGAATGCTAGAAAGAACAGAGAGAAAAACGGCATCTTAGTGACCTCCAAATTAAGATACCTCTGCTGCCTGATATCCTTGCCTCGAAAAGAGTTCTCCACCGTCTGGGAGCTGATCAGATTGAACTCAAATACCTTGAAATGTTTACGGATTTTCTTCCTATTTTGGTCGCCCGAAATCTGTGCCCTTAGCGGTGAGATCAAGGTTCCATATTTATTAACTCTAGACGAATATCTTTCCAAATTGTCAACACTGTTCACTATCCGCGAATATTTTCCTCCCGGCATGCAACCTACTAAGCTCAGTCTGAAAGCTCTCCAGTTTGAATCTTTCCCGTATTGTGGGTCGCTTCAATGCTCGAATATTTTTAGGCCAGAAGTACTTGAGGTGTTAAGTCTAGTATACTGCCATGACGCATATGCAATGCTCTGCGATACATCTGTGAAGTTTGTAAGCTTAAGATGCCTACAAGTTGTGGAGATCAAAAGCGATATATCAATGCTTGAAAGAGCATTGAGCCAACTGCGCCCTTTGGAATCTTTATATATCTCAATCATACAAAAGGATGAAGAGTTCGATTATAGGTGCCTCGAAAAACACAAGGGTAGCATAAAGCGGTTAGCTTTTTTAACCGGGGAAAAAGCCATCTCGCGAGGAGACTCTCATTTGAAGCTTCGATCTTTAAGCCCCCGGACCGTTAAACCTGACTTCAGAGAGTGGCAGAAGCTCGAAGAGCTGACCTTTCACTGTGGTGAGCCCCTAGTACGTCAATCCCGCCACCCACTCCTCATTATTTAACCCAATTGACTTTCTAAATCTGACACGACTCTTGAATAGCCTGCTTTCTACATTCCCCCTTGCCTCAAATTTCTTAGTGTGGTGGGCGCAAGTCCTGGTGTTGAAAACCCCACAAATTCTGACTACGAGCTGGCAAGGGGTTACACTGCCCAACAGATAATGGCAGCTGAGGGCGGCGAACGGAGACTGACGGCTATCATAATCAACGAAGGGCTTTCTCTTCCAAATGATATTGGGTACCATTTCAAGATATTCGAAATATCCACTGAAAAAATGGGGGAAGATTCTGGCAGATATATATCGACCCCGATTGTAAACATTCTAAGTGCGGATGATTTTTTAAGGAAATTTCCAGCAACTTCGATTCTGAGGCCAGGTCGCAAGGCTCGAACTTGGATTGATGCATTCCTTTAGCTTAGTTGAACCCTTGAGGTTACGTCTCGGGTCGCATTAGAAGCTAGTATTACTCGTCAACCTTAACCCCTTGAGATTTATCCGCTGTCAGGTCTTGCTCTATGCGAATCCCATACAAGAAATAGACAGATTTCTTCGGCTTTTCATTGTTCTAATTAGAAATAGAGATTTATATTAAACTGAAAAGCGAAAATTGTGTAACAGATCAAACATGTATATATCGCGCCAGTTACCCAATCGATTGTATCTATAGGACCTAGCTCTCGGACTTTAGCTAGGATATAGCTTAACAGATATACTATAGTACTAGTATTATAATTATTTATGTGTCAGAAATTTGAGAATTCGCTTTATAGACTCACTGGTGCGAATCAGCAATTGCTTCGTTGATTTTATTATATTGTATAGAGCATCTTTGACTTATAAGAACTCAACGAATTGCTTCAAGGTACCAAAACACCGTACTATAGTTAATAACGATTAGACGGCCAGAGAAGCAATCAGCACCCGTCAAGAAGCTAGCTTTATGGGCCTCGCTATCACCTAAATATAAAAGCGGTAACTACATCTGCTATACCTCAGAAAATGATTTTCATAAAGACATATATAGTAACCCTAGAGCCAAAATACCGATCCTATACAGCTGTAGTCGATACCGCAATAGCAGTGTAACTGAAATGACGATTCAAGTGGGAAAGCCAGAAGAGAAGCTACACGCATCGGCGAAAAATTGCAGCTCGACGTAGATCGAGGGCAAGAGGAAATTCCAATGATGAATTTCGTTGATATACCTGATGCATGATGCCCGACCCGAAGCAAGTCCGAATCATTTTGCCATTAGCACCCTCCCCCATACCTAGACCTGGGAAGATATCGGATGGCACCCAAAGTTATCAAGCATCTATTGATTTTATAAATAGGAATCGTGAGCCACCAAGTACTTATCATCAAAAAACTTTCGACCTCGAGGGTATAATCCGTCTCTGATGCTTCGCAAGTCCTCGGGCAAGTCTTGGACCGACTGGTAAACTTCAGCAGACTCGTCTCTTCGTATTCGCCACATTATTAAAGCTTCGGCTTGCTCCTCAAGTTGTGCTTTCATAGCACCATCACCATCATCTACGCATCGAGAATCAATAGTTGCGTAAATAGAATTCAACATTCCCAAAAAGGTGGGAACCTTGACATTCGCCAAAATACCACGAAAACCGAGATGAGCCGGAAGCTTTCTAGTTTGAGCAAAGCCTTGTGTTATGGAAGCATTCGCTCGAAATTTAAAGATATGATCAGGTATTAATATTATCTGCCATGGCTGAAACTGTATATTTGTTTTCGGAGTTTGCAAGTACTCGCATTTCCTAAGGTTTCGCCGGACCAGGACACTAACCTCCCTTGGAAATGTATAATCGTCGACATGGTCAAATTTTTCGATCCGTCGATAGAAAGAATATTTATCGTTCTCGATTATCTTAGCGGCTTCGTTTAAGTATTCCCGAGGAACGAGAATTTCTAAGGGATCGCGAAAGTGAGTGGGGACGAAGTTACAGGCCAGTGCTTCCAATCCCCAGACTACAAATGGTATTTTTGCGGATACAAGGCAATGTAGAATGTAAAACCTACCGATCGCTTGTCGCCGGGTGATCGTAGGGGCTGTAGATTGAAGGTTCCAAGGAGACTTGGTTGTGGTAGTTTCAAATATTTGGGGTGTTCGGGGGACGACCTCATTTGAAACACTAGTACTTAAACCCTGCCTCTTTATAAAGATATCTAAGATAATAGATCTTATTTTCTGAGGAATTCCAGCTAGGAAATATTTTAGTCTTCTCCAGGTCGAGGGTTCATTGGGTTGAGAGCTTGAGGCTAGAATGCGGCGGCCAGTCACGGGCCTCGTCCTTTGTAAGCGACGGTTGTTCCCCGTGATGGGTGTAGATGTCGAAGCTTTAAAATCATTTGATTGTTGCATCCCGAGCTTCCTAGAGAGGTTTTTTTAGGTAATTGGTGAGATATGTTCCTATCCAGTCTAGTTGTCGTGTACAGCCAGCCGTCGAATTAAAAATGTTTAAGTGTTAGAGATTCGAGGTTTAGCAGATGCATAGTCCAGTTTGTCCATGCATAATTAAGTCTTTAGCTCGTTAAACTTGTTTCAGCAAGTACAACGGTAAACCCTGAAACAATCATAAGCCTTTGATGTCTAGAGGCTACATCACACTCCAATATATATACTGATCCCGTCAATAATTGCTCGGAGGCGGATAATTGTATCGGAGTCATAGACTCGTAGAATCTCGTAAAAGCGAATGAACTTTAACCGCCAAACTTTGTCCAGAAAACTCGC
The DNA here is from genome assembly GCF_000225545.1 of Orbilia oligospora ATCC 24927. Taxonomy (NCBI): domain Eukaryota; kingdom Fungi; phylum Ascomycota; class Orbiliomycetes; order Orbiliales; family Orbiliaceae; genus Orbilia; species Orbilia oligospora. The sequence continues at coordinate 793,595 of NW_011645745.1, forward strand.
CCGAGATCCGATATACATGTCAATACCTCCTAGTCAGCCCTCAGCTCCATCAACTTTATCAATCAGATAAAATTTTCAATCTGGCCCTTCAGAGATCCTACAAAGACTTTTCAGGTGTAAATCCTGTATGGTATTGGTATTTTATCATTTTCGTGATATTATTATAAGTAACTGTGGCGATAGATATACTAACATCGTGCATATAATATATCTAGTGAAGTTCCAGAAACTACGCTATAAAACGCGTCAACGCCTCCTTATCTCCTCAAGACTTCCTGTATATTCGGGAGCTAGAACTAGTCCGGACATCATGGATCCTCGAGAAATTAGATTGCGAGAGTTTTTGTTCGCTATTTTTACTACGGTACTTGGGAGCACTATTTTGATGAAAGCGGTTCAGTTCAAGATATGGCCGGAAGATTTCAGCGAGCCAACGAGGGAATTCCTCCTCATCAATGCTATCGTTGCCACCATCCTTGGTTTGGGGAACCTTGTTTTCCCGAGCCTTGGGCCCCGAAAACTCGCCATCATCTTCACACTTTTCACCATGAGCCAGCTTTGGGCTGCACCTTTGGATATCGGAAGGAGCCTTGTTAATCCTTGGGGATAGTCCAGAGTACCACGAAGTACCCTCACAACTGCAAAATTAAAGTCCTAAAGGTGGATATCTAAAGGAAGAAAAAGGGAGGTGAAATAGAAACTCTGCTTAGAACTTTCTAACCAGAGCACAATGAACACTGATACGACCTGATTTACCGACATTTACGACGGGAGATAAATGACTATACGGAGGCCAGAAGATCACTTCATGTCGAGACGATTCTTTTTAGAACATTCTAGCCCTTTCTTGTTAAGACTTACGGATTAATTAAAACTTTGTACTTTAGCTAGTTATCCATAGAAGGTGCTGTTTCAACAGCTGTCTTCTGCCACTTTACGCATTCTGGATCACCTATCACCATTCCTGCTACTGAAGTGGTTCATAATGATCGAATAGTCGCGAGTTGAGACCTAACACAAGAAAGCCTAGTTGCGAGGCTGCTCCAATGAACTAGACCGGACTGGTCTCGTCGGCTAGATCTAGCCAGACCGGTACTGGTTCAGCAGTTTCAACCAATTAAGCAACACAAGTGGCTGGCACGGAAAGAGATTCACAGCGAGGCGCGATATACGTCCTTCCTTGAAACTGGTGGTAGCTGAAGGTGTATGTTTCTTTTTCTTCTTTTGTATATACGCTATCGACCCATCGTAGCATATACTATTAGCAAGAAAGTCATCCTTCGACTCGAACCTTTGTCGTCCTTTTCAGAAGCCAGCTCGGGATGTGTTCCTTAGACTGCAGTAACTATTAAATGGGCGAGCTGAAGGTGCGGTGCGGCCCGCCATATGTAGTACTCGATTCCCGAGCCTGAATAGGGAAGTGGGTACCCCCTGCATATGCTATCGATTCAACATACACGTGAATTGCTTCGCTGAGACTTAAGAGCCGATGCTAAGTTAGTCCCTGCAAGCCAAAACTCTAAATTTTGACAGTGGCCATGGTCTGGGGTTCAATCGGAGATTTAAATGGGGAATAGGTCTAAAATCTCGAGCATAGTTTGTTGATTCACATGTCCTAACTGCGTTTCAGCCGCACTTCATGGCTGGCGTTGACCCACGCGGAGAAATTGACACCTCCGTTTAATAGGTACCAAATGCCTTCCTTTTGCGATTCTGACTATCGAATTTCGTATTTCCAAGAATAGAAGATTTTAAAAATCCATGCTTTGGCAACCAGGCTTAGCCAGCCTTGTTTCTCGAACCAGAAAATACTCTGTATCGGCTATATATGCTAGTATTCAACGTAACTCAGGACAAACCTGGAATCTCAAGCCTATATTAGGTGCTCGAGTACACTAAGCCAATTTGATATCGGTGCTACAGAGAAACTCAGGATCAGTCAATTACGATCTCCATGCTATAAACTTTGTCTAGGATCTAGCATTTGTGCTTTGTGTTAGAGTATCCTGGCGTCTGTCGCATTGTTAGCCCGGCGGCAAATTTAGTCTCCGTTTCTCGAGCTCCCTATAACGGATATACCATCGTTCCATAGAGCGGATACATATAGATAGGAAGGTTACTTCGTCTTTTCTCCTTCTGCAATTGTATCCGCCACCCGATCCAAGACAGTACAATCAACTATTGTGACAGCAATCGTGAAGATCATATGAGAATAAGGAATGAATGCAAAAATACACTATACCTCGTGGAGGCGGAAGTCAAGCAGTATAAATTACTTGCGATGCTCTAGATTGCCCAGAATTTCTTCCAGGTCCACATCTCCTTGGCTACTGTCGATCAATTGAAAAAACAAAATACTTTTCTTCTTCAAGGCTTCAAAAGCTTCGTTTCTTATAGTTTTGCATACTATCTCCTCCAACTTATTCCACTAGATCCGCCCAACTAAGCGACTAAAATGAAGGGAATTGTTATCTTCGCCGCTTTAAGCGCCTTGGTCGCCGCGGTTCCAGCTGTAAGATATTCCCGATTACAGGCCCCTGTGGAAGTTCAAAGCCAGTTTTAAAATTCTATAGCTAACAATAACGCTTTCACAACAGGCGAAAAAATGCAATGGGTCCATATTCCCACCGCTTCTGTGCGAGCCTGGTTGGACATGCCAGTTCCCCCAAAACGCTCCCCCCGGTGCAAGCGGCATCTGTGTCCGCGATAGCAGCCCCCCCGAAATAAAATGCAACGGATCCATCAACCCACCACTCCTATGCCCAGCTGGGTATAATTGCAAGCTTCCTGCGAACCCTATGCCCGGCCAAAGCGGAACCTGTGTCCCTGAGGAACAGCAAAAATGCAACGGTTCAGTCTGGCCACCAATCCTTTGTCCAGACGGTTACCAGTGCCAACTTCCGCCGAACCCAATGCCCGGACAAAGCGGATTTTGCGTCAAGAAAGACCCTATTTGTAACTATTCGGTCTTCCCAGCGATTCAGTGCCCACTTGGCTGGACTTGCAAGACCCCAATCAATGCCCCTCCTGGCGCAAGCGGTATTTGCTCCCGCGGAAATTAAAAATATACTTCCGTCGTTTAAGGAAACATAACTTTCGATCTGGCTTGACTCAATGCAGTCTAGATCCTGACGAGAGTTAGCCGAAATCCCGTTTACCGAATTATATGTATATATCTTTCGACATGTAAATAGATCTGTACTTTGTATATGATGTTTGTATCTACTTATATTTGTATCATAATTTTGCTTAATCTTGACTTAATAATCAGTTCGTCGCAGAGTTAGTATTTGAAGGGGTTCGAATTAGCCCGTATTTCTAGCCTTGATTAATTGAGGGAGTTGATGTTGAATTTGAATCTAGTTCGCGTTCGAACGTTCCGGATCCTCGAGGCCTTCCCTGCAGTTTTCTCCTTAAGTTAAGCTTCTTCTAGCTGAATATTAAAATCGAGTATCGCCAAACTTTCAGGGGGCGGTGGATATTCCAGCTAGGCTACCCTGGCTAAAAAGCGCAAGTCGTACGTCGTAACTACTACATGGCTGTATAGCCCCATACATGCAAGGAGTAGCTCTATAGCTCTAGAGCTATAGGCAGTGATTCGAGACCAGGATCTGACCACGTTACACAACCATATCGGGTGCAACCAATGAAACCTTGGGAATCACGAACAACACAATCGAAATGGCTTAGAAATGCAACAATACTTCGCGTTGTGATCATTCCAAGGCAGAATTTAAAGCCAGCTGAGTCTCTTAATGAATTCAGCAAACCTTACCATCATTAGATGGGCGGCTTTGGGCGGGGTCCTACACGCGGCAAAGCATTTACGAAGTGCGCATTAAATGCCCTACAGATCCAACTACTGGCTTGCCCAAGCTACGGCATTAGTTCAATCTGAGGTGGAGCGAAGCATTCGTTGCATTTTGAGATCCCAACACACTTGGTTACGAGACCGACGAGACCGCCGAATGCCGAGGTGACGGATGGGAAATATTATCAATTTCAGTATGATATACAGCCAACAAATTCATTAGCTGATCCGCCAATCTTTAGGGAAATCATAAGAACAAAGGAGGTATATACTTCGAAAGAGTCTATGCACGCGGAGAGCCCGAGTTAGTAACATTAAGTGGAGAGTGGAGATTTTCTTCTATCTTATTTATCTTGTTCTTAAACTTCACTAAAATCGACCCCGCGAACCTTACCTTTCCTGATCAACATCGCGATAGTTTTTTGTCCGAATTCGATCCCAATAGTAAGAATTTGTATGCATCATAGCTTCCTTTAACATTAATCAGAAGATGAGTAAGCGGTTTTCAGATGCCTCACCTACTGGTCTCAGACCCTCTGCTCCAGCTTTTGAACCTGGGGGTACCGGCGCCATACGGTCTTCAGCACAACCAGTATCGCCAAATGATCAACTACATCCATTCGAGCAGCCATCTGAAGAACAGTCCGAGTCAGAATTCGGCCAGCAGTCTGAGCAGCAGTCTGACCAAGACTCTGAGCAACTGTCCGAACAGCCATATGAACCGCGACCTTACGAAAGGCCGTCATCTGACCCTCCAGATAGGCCAGTATGTGGGTCGCCTATTAGGAGGACGTCATCTGGGCCCCCAGACGTCTATGGACTTTTTTCCGGGCCTCCACCTGGGCTCCCACCGGGTTTCTCACCTGAACTATCTTCTAGTCAGCTATCCGATGACATATCGCCATCAGGGCCCTCTTCCGGGCTCCCACCCAGCTGGCAATCACCTGAACTACCATCTGGGCAGCCATCCGACGATATGTCACCACCTCAACCTCCAATTGAGCCTCGGCAAGCTGATTCGCCGTCATTTGGGACTCAACGTCAGTCACCATCCAACCGGATACCATACTCAGGGCTTCCATCCATTCATAACCCATCATTTGCGCCTGCATCTGCGCCGTCATATGTGCCACACCATACGCCACCATCCAGTCATACACCCGTATCTAGGACTCAATCTCAACCGCCATATACGCGTACGCCGTATTACGGGCCGCCATCAGCCCATAGGCCGCAGTTTAGGCAACTAGCACCCCTAGACACAAGCATACCTAGCACGCACTTTCAGCAATCTCCGGAAGATGATCCTGACCTACCATTTACACCGGTCACCCCGGTTCACCAAACTATCCCTCTCCAGCCAGCCGTTCAACCGATAGCAAATGCACCGCCAGGTCTAACGCCCGGAATTTTGAGCCCACCCCTCGCTTCGCCGTCCGCCTCATCTCACCCCGCCAACACTCAAAACATAGCCAGTGCTCAAACCACCAACTCCACTGTTTCGACCCCTGGCAATGAGAAATCTGCGGGCAGTGTTTCAAACCCAATGGAAGTATCACCACAGCAGTCAGAAGCGGGACGAAGCACAAACAGTCCAACAACATCAACTCAAGCTTCTTTCTTCCCTGATAACGTTGGATATACACCCCACTTCTGGATCTGCCAGCCTTCCCAGGTTGGCAACCTCGTGGATATCATCTGTAATGTCCCCGCAAGAGTTCCAAAACTACCATCGATTTGCTTAGGTGTCAAAGGCTATAAACTCTCTCGATATGGAACGGTCGCCCTGATTACAATCTACCTCTCAGCTAGAGGGATTACTTATGTAGTAGATATCCACACATTGGGAGTAGAAGCATTCATTACACCCGGTTCAACGTTTAGGGACACAACTCTGAAAAAAATCCTTGAAGACCCCCAAATTTGTCTAATCATGTTCGACTGTCGAAACGCCAACGATGCAATCTTCAATAAATTCGATGTCTATTTACGTGGCGTCATCGATCTACAATTAATAGAACTCGCATTAACTCAACAACGTGATAGAAGATACCTGAAAAGCCTAGACACCGCTCTAGATCAGTCGCGTGTACTTTCGCCAGCACAGATGGATCGGTGGAAGCGTTTTAGAGAAATCGGCGAGACTCTTTTGGCACCGTCAGATGGGATATGCGCTTTTCATGATAGACCTGTTCGACCTGATATCTTAGAATATTGTGTTCAAGATGTTGTTTACCTGACGGGGGTATATTGGAATTTGTTTCGTCAGTTACGTTCTTCGAAAAACCATTCGGTGTGGCAGCAAAGAATTGAAAAGGAGACGAACAATAGGTTGGCTCTTGCTAGGGATCCGTGTTATGATGGACTTAGAACGCAAGATTGGATGCGTATGGCGCCAAGTTCTTGGGCTGTTTATAACGATTGATGAGTAAAAAATGTTACATGCACATTTGATTTTGAGCCATGCACCAATTTAGCGGGGTAACAGGTGCTCGGAGAGACTGATCACCTTTCGGGAATTCATGGGGTGTACTTGGATTATCTTCCGGCGTTTTTTTTTTAATTACTTTGGATAATGACGAGGATAGGACTTGAAATCCAATTCTGGTTGTTAGCAGCATACCGCTGTTAACCATCACTTAATCAATTAATGCTCAAAATTTGAATATTAGATTCATCTCACCGCCGTATCCTAATAATACAGATGCAGAGTCGCCTTTTTTTGTCTCTTTCCATGAAATGCATATCGATAATAATAAAGCGTGATGAACGCAGCAAGAGCTAGGGGGGATTTGGCAAGAAGGGGGAGGGAAAGCAATTTTTTTGAGAACAAAGTAAACACCTTTAACCGCAGAGTATTTGTCGGTTTGATAGGCAGGTATTACGAACCGGTAACAGGGGGAGAAAAAGTGTACAGCAGAAGGGGAAAGGACGGAAGACGTAAAAAAAAAAAAAAAAAGTTGTAAAAGATAGACGTAAAGAGCAATTGCTTGCATTAGACCAGAATGTAAAGTTCATGCCTCTGAAGCTTCTCTTCATCGAGGTTGGGATAGAATGGAACCATGCTGTCGGCGGACTGAACATACGCATTATTGTATAGTCGCCCTGTTTCGAAGATAGTTAGCGTTTGTTGCGAAAATTAATAGTGAGTGGCGAAGAGGGGACTTACAGTATGGTGTCCTAACCTTCCTCGCTGGGTGGAATAATCCTGCCCATACATAATTCATAACTAATCCAGGTCCAATCGCCATCCTAATCGCATCTATAGCTTCAATTATACGATCGATAACGTGAGGCGATGTCTCGAACAAGTTCGGATACAAGAGATTCAACAAGTGCATCATTGCATCCTCACACCCGAGTCCCACCACACCTAAAGCCACGTGCTTGACCACGCTAGCTGCAGTCTGTCTGTGCACCTGATCACGATCGATCAATGCATCCTCGAGGAGTGGTGTCACTGCATAAACGTAATCCTTCGCCATCTCTCCAATATACTCGAACAGGAAACTCAAACTCTTCAAAACACCATTCTGTACATTCAGTTCCGGAACTCTGTATTCGTTCATCAGAGCCGGAAGGACGGTAAACGGCGCACAGGTTTCGGCAACAATACCAATGGCGACGGCGGTACAAACGCGAGACTGACGCTCTTGAACCCTCAAGTTGTTGAGTAGCGTGGCGAGAACATCCTGTGGACCGATAGCCTTGGCAATGAAACCGAATGTATTGTTGGCCGCACGGCGAATGCCCTTCTTGTGCGCCTTCAACATATCAAGCAATTCGAAACAAATACGCATCCACTCTCGAGCGGATACGAATTCTGGTCCTCGGTCTGCGATACGTCCGACTAGATCGATAGTGTTCTCCTGGACCTTCTCATGACGATTTCGGAGAATTGGCGTAAGACGTGGTAGGAGATCCTTGATTGGCGGCTGCATCGAATTGATTCCCACGACCGTAACGATAGAACGTAGAGCGCCGAGGATAGATCCCAAAACTTCCGGGTACTCTTCACCGAGGTACTCGTAGAGCACAATACCCAGTTTTCCCATCAATGCGTCTTCGCCGCACTGCTTCATAACCATCGCAATGCGACTAATCAAATCAGCAGACTGCTGTCGAACGGTTGAGGATTTATTGTTCAGTCTCCAGAGGATTGTTGACACGATCTGTGGAAGGTAAGGCTTGCATCTTGTACCAAGAGCATTGACAACGGTTCCAAAACCGTTCAACATAACCACATCCTCGACTGTCTGTTCCTGGAAAGCGTAGAGCACACCATCAATTAACCTTTCCTCCAACCTCTCTGCAATATCCGCCGCCCCCAAAGCCGCAATGACTTTTTCAATTGTCTCTAACGTCATCTTTCGGTACGCTTCGCTTTCGTCTTTCAAGTGGTCTACCACACGTTCAATAATTTCAGAGACTCCAACTTTCTGTGAAACATCAACCGTGGTCTCGACAACTTGTCTATAGTTCCTTTTATCCAGTGCCATCCTTCTAACCCAGAAACACTTGAAAAATTCAGGCAAGACTTCTTCTTTCAAGTAAGCTGCGGTAACACCGTCCGTCGAGGCACACTGTGAAACAACCTTGAGAACAACTTTCTTCATTTCTTCATCTGGTGAGTTGAACTCTCTCAGCAAAATCTCCATTACTTGCACAGTATAGTAATTCGCATATTCTTCGTCCATCAAAGGGATGATGTATCCGACAGCCTTCAAGAAACCAGCAAGACCTTTGCCTCTCTGCTTCCTGGCTCCAGTCCACAAAGGATTCAAGATGGTGTCAAAGCTCTCGATACCATACGGATGAGAAGCCTCCGCCAATGCTGCAATGGCAAGTGATGTAACTGTTCTAACCTTGGCCTGTTCGTCTTCCAGATTTGGTCCAATACAGTCAACCAATCCCTTCAAATGTGGCAAGATAGCACAACCCATAAGGATGGGTATTTGTTGAACGATCTTGACACCCGTGTGGCGAGCCTGCCATGATTTCTTGCTCCTGCACACAGCCCTGAGGAAGGGTAGTAATGCTGGGATCCCAAGCGCCGAGGCAACAACCGCAAATGCTCTAGCAGTAGTGTTCCGCACATATTCATCAACGTGATCGATATCAGGCCTCATAGTCGAAATCATATGGGCTAACCCGGCTGCTTTAGACAGATTACTGATAATTTCCCGTCCCTCAACACGAGCATAGTAGTCCTGGTCGATGAGAAGGGGTTCGATGACGACAAGGATCTTGTGAACATAAGGCCTGACAAGATCGTCGAGTTTGTAGAGGATACGGTCAATCACCTTAACTAGCAAATGGCGTTCTTGATCTTCGAGAGTACGTTCCATGAGAAGCGGGAGGATTTGGTTGAAAAGGGGACCAGCACCGAAGGCTCGCGCATTGTCGGTTAACTGACGTAGAGCAGTCTTTCTCATGGGAGGCGTTCCGTTCTTGACCTTGAGGAGGAGGCGCATGATTTTACGCTCCTTGAGTTCGTCCACTGACATCGCATTCTCGTCGCCACCCTCGACTAGTTTTCCGAAATAGGCCATATCCTCTGGTTTGAAAAACTGGAGGTCACCGACGCCAGGAATATCAGTAGGAAGCTGCTTGCCTAAAAGTTTAGCATTTTCAGGATCTTGCATCATGAAACCACCAACACCCGAAGCAGAAGCGATAGGTGCTGGAGTAGCTAGCAACTTCCGGGCTGGGGTACGAATAGGCATATACCCTGCTGGCGGTTCGAGGATTTTGTAGCCTTCCTTGGGAAGCATAGCATCGAGCTCTTCGTCAGAGAGTGGGGCATTGCGGCCATAGTCGACGCCGAATGGAACGACCGGGGCAGCCGGGGCTGAGGATGGGTGCATCGGAGTCACAAGGCCCTGGTTGCCAACCGGAGTAGCTTGAGCAAGAGAGGGTGCTTGATCCCATCTCGACCGCTTCGGAGCATCTCCAGGAGCAACAGGCGCAGGCGTCTCATCCCATCGTGAACGTTTCTTGGGTTCCTCTGCTTTAGTCTCAGTAGCTGTACTTGCAGAATCCGTCGTCGAGACATCCCACCTTCTCTTCCTCCGTCTGCCTTCGGGGGCGTTTTCCTTATCCGCACTCGCGTCGGCATCCTTGCTGGAAAGCGTAGCTTGATGTTCATCGGCATCGGTTCCTTCGCCATCCCTCTGCTTATCTTCAATAGCTTTCATAACTCGAGCCTTTTCACGTTCAAAATCGTTTTCAGCCATAATTTCGCGGTAGCTGCGTCCTCCATCCTCGCCACCGTCTTGTCGGTTATTCGCGAAAGCATCAGCACGAGTTGGTGTAAGAGGTCCTCGATTAAACCGTCGTTTTTGGTAATCTGTCTCGCGATCCATGATTCTGCTGCCCTCTGTTCTTCCAGCTAACGGGTCTTCGTCATCACGAACAAATTCATTCATCATCTCTTTCGTGGCGGTATACTGCCCGACTAAACGCCCCCCTTGAGCATCCGACATTTCTTCATCCTCATCGACGACTTCCCGGCTGTAACCTTCATATCGATCGCCATTGGAGTCGCCATAGAGATCTTTATCGAAGTTGTCTGTAAGGGAAGCCTTGGTTGAGAAATCTTTACGCTGAGTGGAGGCATCGAGAGCGCGCTTTGAACCTATTTTCGTAGCATTACGCTCCTGCTGGAGACGCTTAACTTGGTCGAAATCACCTGTATGACGGTTATCCAGAGTTAGCAGAGAACAATACGTTGATTCAGGAGGCGGGTGGTCGTCAACTTACTATCCGACATGATTGGGAGGTTGTGTCGACGCGCGACCTGACGGGTACGGCGCCCCTGAAGGAGATTATTAGTACTTCAACGATCTTCCTGATCGCACAAGGATCAAAATGAGAAGGATTGGTGATGTGTACCGACGGCCAAATGGAAGTCGATGGGTCGTGTGATGGTGATTACGATGTGTCGTCGCGATGATGGTGTTTTTATCGTGCTCGCCTACAATTTGCCCTGATACCAATATTGATGACTAAGTTAGTCACGTGATAATTAAAAATAGCACAACACACGACAACAACAATACAACATCTGCTTGCAAACTAATCCGGCTTAATATTCCGAGGCTTCAAGTTTTCGGCTCCAAAACCAGCCTTGCACGGAGATGTCGACGACAAAGCCACAAAGTTTTTCATCGTAAGACAAACGCCAATTCATGTGAGATTCACAATGGGCCAGCTGGAGAGCATGCGTATGAGAGCCTCTCTTTGAAGCCACAGAATTACTAAGCGTTAACCCAAGACTAGTCTATGATCAATGATGATACATGCATGAGCACTAAAATGTTACAGAATCGCTGACCATTATCGTATTCCCCATGCAGATTCGAAGATACATTTTGAAAGCCAGAATTTAAGGTACTAGTCAAGCTTGTTACCCCTCTTCGAAGCTTCTTTCATAAGGCCTTGGTTGTAGCCTCGCGGGATTACTGAAATAACATCGTCAGATTCCGTAGGCATTAGATCAAAGACCGCGACGTCAATCATCAGGTCAAATTCGCAACACAGTAGGGCAATGCAATAGGAATATTCCAGGAATGCAAGTTCGGCATTAGACAGAGACCTTAACTTTCAGAAGAAGTTTCAGTAGCTACTGATATATGCCTAGACCTCTGAAAACCGGGCAATCCCCCCCCTCCAGAAGACGTCTAGACGCCTTTCATCGTTACTCGTGGTCGTATGCATACGCATGACCACAGAAGCGCCCAGCTTGGGGTTCTAACAAACCCCTGCATTTGATCTGCGTGCTACAGCCTTCTGCAAGAAAAATAAACAGAACTGAAAAAAAATGAAAAAAATGAAAAAAGGAAAAAAAGAAAAACCAAGAGAGAGAAAAAGACGATGGGAGTTCCAATCCTATGTTCAAATTATTTGACCTAAACGCACTCCGGGATCTCGAAAGATGAGCTCTAGCCTGCTTTAAAGTGAGGTTTCCTTGGGATCGATAATACTGATGTATCTGCAATATTTGAAACTGGGGTAATGTAATCGCCATTTCGACAAAGGATCAAAAAATTGAGAACTCAGTGGATTCGTTCTTCTTCCAAGGTAGCACTCATTCTATAGGCAGCATATCGATGTGACAAAAACCTAGACGCGCGTACACATTTTCATGACAGCCAAAGCCTTGCGAACATCGTATTTTAGGTTCCTAACGAGGTATACGACCATTTACTCGGGCAATTAGCCAAACTTTCTGCCTTGAAAGGTTCTTGCATCGTGACATCATTCAAGGATTATGGGGTTAAATCGTTCTAGCTTCGAATTTTCCGTCCGGGTCGAAAGCTTAGGTTTTTCCTCGCAATATGATTGATCAAACCGGCCTATGGGCCTAGCCTGACCTGCGCAAACTTGGCCTAAATACTGAACCTTGGACTTAACTTCCATGAAAAAGCCTAAGCCTGCTACCAGCACATACAATATTGGTATCTTATAAGACTAACGACAAAGACTGCATTCTACCAGCCAAATCTAAGCGTGCCTCAAGCTCAAACCTCTTGGGTTCTTGTTCCTGAGTACTGTATACTACCTCGATTCGACCTCGAACGCCCGAACCACACTGCGGGTTATTCTTTAGCTCTTCTTATCGCTCCCCTTTTTTTCGTTTCAGAAAAAGAAGACCACGACATCGATGGCAGAAATTTTGTCCTAGCTACCTCGATGGATGCCTCCTTAGGTCAGGTAATGCCCGACATGTGTTGTTAGGTCAAGCGGACCTGCTCACTAGTTTAAGGCCGCGCCGTTCAAGGTTGGGCATGGCACAGCTGCACAGTTTTGACCTTTACTTATAAGGATGGGGATCTTTCCATCCGGCCTGTGAATGATTTGGGCATAGTTTAGGTTTGAATGGGATTAAGATTTTGTACAATTAAAAGATATACACCTAGCCATGTCAAGGCTGCTCCCTTTTGTAAATATTTAAATATAAATACCGTTCATTGGGCGCCGCCCACCTTCGTTTTTTTCCTTCCTTGAATACACCCTCCCGTATACTACTACTTGCTAAGTACCTACTTAGTAGTAACTACTTACCTTATACTTCCTCCGGACGGGGATTTTGATGGGTTTTCGGAGTCGCTTTTAGATCTTAAGACGCTTTATCCAGCAGTTAATTAAGACCTCTTAATTGCCCAAAAAGCGAACTTAAGACGGAATTTCCGCCCCAGAAAACCCTCAGTTTCCCTTACGGCAAGTACTTTAGGTAGGTACTTACTTGCTTAAGTACTTACTTGCACGTAGTCGACATCTTCACTCTCTTATCGAATATATGCTATTCACAACCTTATTGTTTTACCCCCGCTACACTCCTTTGAACACTACTCAACTCAACTTAACAACTTAATCTTATAATACCTCCCTCTTTTAATATATCTTATACCCTTACTTTAATATGCATAATTATCGACAATCGGATTTTGCTATGGAGGAGAATCGAGAAGCTTTAGTCAGAAATGATAATCCCTGTTTGTCCGACAGTAGCTCTGATATTCTTTATCTTGACCTGAGCCACAACCCTTACGAAATCAACGATAAAGTCCAATCCAAGTTTCCTCCGAGCTCTTATAATTCCCCTAGCGACACAGACGCGCCTTGGAGTCCTTCGGGTCTATTTACCGACCAATCTTTTTCGAATTTCCCACCTATCAATAGTTCTGAACAAGGTAATTATACCCAAATCTTGCCAATCAAGATCCACACCAACATCTCGCGCCATTGTATCATACACGGCTGCTGAATGACGTCTCAGAACCGTTAGCCACAGATCAGAACATCCCAGCTATCGATGTTCCAGTTAATGAATTCGAAAGCGGCCTACTCTCCACTACTGAGCAGCCTCTCCCGTTTGGTTCGACTTCTTATACAGCAGCGACCGAAAATACTTATAGACAGACTCCTCACAACTTAGAACCACCCATAAATTCCGCCCAGGGATTTTTTTTGGGTGGGGCTAGCGCTGGGGATGAGACAACCATAACTTCTGTTAATAAGCCCACTATTGTTACTACGGACTCGATTGGAACCCAACAGTCGACTCCGGGCTCACTGGCCACCGATACTCCAACGCAGCCACTTACTCTTAGATCCAAGGCCTCTAGGACTCCTAAAGCTCCTAAAGCTCCCAGAAAGATTTATAAATGTACGGATCACGAAAATGCTCCAACTGGTCCATGTGTTCAAACAGAGTTCACAAACCGGAAGGTATTTGAGGGACATTTGAAGGAGGTGCACGGGATTGAAAAATACTTAGAGTGCCCAAATTTTGAAAAATGTCAACACAAGTGCTCCAGAGAAGACAATCTATTATCTCATATAAAAAGATGCGACCTTAAAATCAAATCCAGAGCCGCCGAGAAAAGAACTGTGGATGCCTTGACCCCCCACGATATGCTCGATAATCCGGAACAGTCAGCGTCGAAGCGTCGAAGATATGCTCAGAATGTCGAACCCTTGCCAGCTACACCGACACCAGTGGACTTACCACTTGAGCCGATGGCTAAGCCGCCCATACTTTGTACTAGCTCACAAGGGACCATCAATATCACGGAATCGGACATCGACAGTTCACCTTCCCTTGGGATCGAAAACCCTAGTCTATCAGAGCAATCATCCGTTGCCAAAATAGCGAGACTAGAGAAGGAGCTCGATGATGCTAGGCTTGAAATAAGCCTGCTCCAAAAGAACCTGGAGGATGCTCAATTTGATTCAGACACATGGAGGGATAAGGCGAGGGCACAAAACCGTAGCTTCAGTTTTACTAAACAACTGCTGACAGCTCCGCATACACCCGATGATTGAGAGCAACCTCTCGTCGTCGTCGTCGTTCTCTTCCTTGTTCTCCTCGTCCTCGTCGTCGTCGTCCTCCTTCTTCTTCTTCTTCTTCTTCTTCTTCTTCTTCTTCTTCTTCTTCTTCTTCTTCTTCTTCTGCTTCTTCTTCTTCTTCTTCTTCTTCTTCTTCACATTTTCTCTCCTTTTTCCACCATCTCAATATTTGATTAGAGCTCCCGTGACATAGATTCTATCCCTCAACAAACAACATCCAATCTTCACATGTATACGCTTTCTTTTCGTCTTATCACTCCATAAAACATGACCGTTCTTTTTTACTTTGTAACAAATAGATCATCATAACTATCTTGTCCTTCTTTTGTATTTTCTTTTTGTTCTACGAGTTTGATGGCGTATATGCATATCGCGATTGATGTCTTCAACTCTTTTTGCCGTATCAACACCAGCGACGAAGCGACAAAAGTTGGTTTTCTAACCCTTTTCGGAATGTTCTTGCACTTGTTTTCGGCATTACCTATCATTTTGTCTCATTTCGCATAGATCACTGCCTGCACGCGCTTCTTTGCTCTCTACATTCTTTGTATTGATATTTTGGGTTTCTAACCATTCACTACTGTACACATCCTGTATCTCCGCTCCTTTTGTTAAAAAAAAAAGAAAAAAAAACTGAAAAATAAGGGGGGAGGGGGAGGGGGGGTCGTCTCGAACCCAGACCTGGAAAGGGGCGGGATGAGGAAAAGGGGCGGGTGAAAGGTTTAGAGTGGAATAGCATGCGGGGGTACTTGGAGGCGGGGTGTAATAGGAGGATCATATATCGCCTGTTACATCTTCGAGTCTTGTCTTTTCCATACTATACATGCAGATAGAACTACTCATGTACATCCAAAAATATCTGGATATATATAGGTATGATAGTATAGAAATTTTTTTTTACAAAAAAAACTACCCATCACTAAACTCCGTAGACATTGAGATCGTTTCGACATCCTTTTTTTTCTTACGTCGTGTCTTCGAATTCGTCAAGACTTCCAAGTTTGATTGATTACTTCTTATCTACTATCGATAGCACTCCCTTATATAGCTTATTATAGATATCGTTTGTAGTTCCACTTGTTGGTTAGTCATCTAACAGGCTGGCCATTCAAGGGAGAGTCGTGTTAAGTAGTAATATATAGTGACATTCTAGCGTTGTTAGCCCGTGAGTGGATTACTGAGACTACGCGACGTGTACTGTAGGCACGCGCGCGGAATCGTCGATTATTTTAGAGATTCGATGAATTTTCATATATAAGATCTACGAATCTTTCACTTCAATTGTGGCATTTTGCATGTTAACTTGCATGCAGATGCATACGCATAGCATAATATTAATGTTGAACTTATATTGTGGCTATTACCAGCCACGCCATTGAGTACAGTGGCTAGTGAATTCAATAGCTCGTCTATGCTATAAATACCACAGCTCAACACAGTCCCTGTGTTAGTTTAGGCTAAAACTTCCCACCGAAGACCTGGCATGCACAAGGCTTCTCCCCACAATTTAATCGATATAATCCATAAGATCGCCAAATAAGGTCCTGTCTGGTCCCGTCCTCATATATTACAAAGGAAGCGGTAGCATCCTTTTTTCGATATGCGCTTCCTCGGATTTTTGACGGACACCTGGTTTAAGACTTTCTCTTGGCCTTCCACCACCAATCAACTCTACAACGGCGTCTCTTGTTTATCTCAGTCAGCCTGACACGCGCGGCGATAATGATGGTCAGAGTTTGATTCGGGTCTATGATCCAGCCGGAGGATCCATTGGGACATCTAATATTGAAGAAAAACTATAAACGACCCAAACACTGCCCCATGATAAACGGAGCAGAGACTGGGGAGGAAGTCATCGATAAGCTCACGAAAGGACCAACGTTGCAACTGGTTATCGAAGGATTGCATTGAAGAGATTTTCAATGTTTCTAGAAAGTTAGCTGGGTGCGGTGCCGGTTCTGGTCCTGAGCGCTCTGAATTCTGCCTGCAGCTTTAGCGAAGCCTCATTTTCCCTAGGATCATAAGGAACCACTAGTCTAATCGGAATGTGTCGCTGGCTCAGGATTTACACCTTGAACAAATACGACTGTAGGGCTCGCCTGTTTTCTGATTTTGCTGATGCGGATTTGAGGAATATCTACGAAATGCATTAGTAACGTTACGTTAGTCCTGCATCCATAAAATAGCTTGGTTGGTCAAATTGAGGATCCCAAGGCTGTTCAGATCTTGCTTTCCACATTCTTGTAGGTCAAAATGCCGGAGGATTACACTTTGCAAAGCCGGACGCTATTACATATTTTCTGAGAACGTGGAGGCATGCGTACCCGCATAGCTTAGCCTTGACGATCTTCCAGGATACAACCGCTGTCCGCCTGTAGACCTGTTACTTCCTAATTAGGGTCCCCAAACTGTTCTGCGACATAGCCTCAGCTTGTGAACCGCCTAACTAGCCAAGACAGGATATCAAAACTTGGTAGACTTGCGCGAGGCAGACAGGAGGTCTTCTTGTCAATGGGGTCATTTCGCAGGAGAAACTCAGCCTTAGAAGACGCCTGCGCCTGAAGATATCCTGGATTGGGTGCAGGTAAAATTCTACACCCCACTGTAGTTTGGGTTCCTTTCCTCGGTTGGAGCTATTCTACAATCCTAGGTGCTCAAACCCTGCAGGGTCCGTTCCTCCACCAAATCTGCAGAACGACTTCCTTGTCGACCAAAAATCGGGCAACACACAATCACGTGACTCTTCAAAAGATATATATATCTAGGCTTTTCCCCCAGAATTGTGTTGTGGCCAGCTATACTAGCATAGCACTAACCTCGAGATCAGTCTCGTAACTAACCAAACTGTGTCGCTTCAGACACTCGTTGGCCGCAAGTTTGTAGAGGACTATCGTGCTATCCTTATCTCGTCGCCAGACTCCTCAACTGCCCTAGGTCAACTTACGGCCACTTCGATCTGTTCGTGGACCACTCACGACCTTTTAACATTCGCGTTCTGTCTTCGCAGTTGCTCCTGTTCTCGCACTCTTTCTTTTTCGGTTTGCTTGGCATTTTCTCGTTCTTCGAGTATTCTTTCTTCCTCGCTTCTTCTTCCTCCCCTCTTTTCACACAGTCTAAGGCAAGGTCCAGGACAGCAAAAGCACAATAGTGCTACCAATGGTTCTTATAATCTTCGGGCTCAGACCAGGCCCTATCTTAGGAGGACGAGTCCAAGAACCCTAAGATGCACTCCAAGGGTCGGAGTTCCAAGGCTCTCCGACCCCATGCCCATCCAGGCCAGGTCGGTTAGATACACGGAGGATGGACACGGCTCCTCAGGACAAAGTCCGAGTCAATAGTCCACCCTAAACGGGGCCGTAAGCCATCAAGGCATACTCAAACTCCGACCAGAAGACCTGCCTCCCCATTCACTGTGTAACTTAGGTAATCATCCACTTAAGAACATAAAGGAAGGAGTTGTCCCATATCCCCATACCCTCTAAGCCCATTCTCTTATCATACTTTCACTATATGATAGCCATCTAGTATACCGATACGAGCCTGCCTCACAACATACCAATACATACTTATCTACCTTAATCCATCCTGTTGTACTTTAAAGCTTTATCCATATCTACTTATATACATATACTATCTTCATACCCCTCGCAGGCAAACACGTGAAACCCATGTCATGGCCCTCGCTGTAAACATGGATCAAGGCTGCCCGTTACCTTCCATCTACAACAAACACGTTGGAGTGAAACAATCCATTGATTCTGAAATTACCTTGACCCAAACCCCAATGTCGCCGTCATCGATGTTCAGTAGCTTCACTAGCATGGATGATGTCGATGCTTGCTGGGGAGAGATCGAGGTCGAGGTCGGGGCTTTCCCCTCTGACATCAACCATGACGTACCTGGGGCGTTTTTATATGCCTTTGACAACTTAGTCCCTATCCCCGTGAAGTATCCTGAATGTAAGTATATGTAGAGGATCTTACGTCTACCATCAATTAATCAACTACAGCACCAAGCGGCCAAGCAGCACGCATAAATATTCTATAGACATATATGCTAAGTATTAGGCAGGTTCATCAGCAGCCCTTCAGGAGGTCGATCCTAAGCAGCCTACCTCACCGCTTCTCCAACCTGCCCCAAATGACGATAAAGCACTCACCACCGATAACGGTCCCCTTTCTCGAAGACCAGACCTCTCTTCCAGCTCGCCCTCTCTTCAAGATCCACCCTTTATAGTTCAGGATACGGACTCTCCCTCGCTTGAGGTATCAGCTCTAAACTCCCCGGCAATAAGCCCTCCCAGAAAACTACCTTACGAGTCGAAGACCAGGGAATATAATTGCAAAGAATATTCTGAAGTGGATTGCCCCAAGAAATTCACAAACAGGAGGAAACTCGAAGACCACATGCGGGATGACCACAACAAGAGGGCTTATGAATGCCCAAACGAAGGATGCGAACATCAAAGCGCAAGATATGACAATCTAAAACTCCACTTAAGAAAATGCAACCCCATGGGGCCCAGATATTCTCATCCCCCAGAAGGGGGTCTCCAAATTACACAAAAATTAAAGATTGGAAATGGAAAGAGACCTCGGGCCTTCTCAGCTTCGTCTGATGTATCCACTAGCTCTCAATGTTCGAAGCGGAAGCGGAAGCGAATTGCTGGAATTGCCAAAGAAATGTTTTCTGTAGTATCCACAATGGCGTCTACGCCGGTCTCACTCCAGCGCCGGTCTGGGAGTAACTCCCCCTCTTTCTACCCCAGCTCACAAGAAACACTGGCCAACGAGGTTAATGAATCCGTTAGCTTTCCCTCCTATCCCGGCGAGAAGATCAGCCTATTAGGTCAATCAATCAGCGCTGAGCATCAGGTTACAGAAACCACCAGCTTCGAAGCAAGAGGTGGAACCGCTGAAGATATTGCTACATTGCATCAAATAATTAGGGTTCTGAAGGAAAATGAAGATAGACACAAGCAAGAGATTTTGGAACACAAGCAAGAGATTTTGGGACACAAGCAAGAGATTTCGGGGCTGATGGACGAGCTGAAGGATACCAGGTATAAATTGAAAACTTGGAAAAAGAAGGCCTTGAAACAAAACCGGAAATATAGTTGTGTAAAATAGCCATGAGCATGGACACAGTCGCTTTTGGACAGATGAATGCGTCTTTCCGTCTTTTGATTTTCCTATTTTATCACGATTTCTTTCTTTTCTGATGCTGTCATGTAGAAGACAAACTTCTCCTATCTCTCCCTTACCGATTTCCCCCCTTATTTTCCTTTGTCTTCTTTCTTTTCCCTTTCGCTCTTCTAGTTTATTCTTTTGGTGCGGAAAATATGAACAACACACTATAGATCAAGGCACTCATGGCGCGATATCGATACCGACGGCGAAAAGATATTTATATTTCCTTTACTCGCACTTGCTTTTGGCGTTAAGATCCGCTTGTATAAATATAAATTTGTACATAAGTAGGCAGATACCTGTACTATTATTTCAAAAGAGGCACTATTGCCCTTAACTTTACCAGTCGGACTAAGATCCATCTCAACCATTCTGCATAGTATCCGATGTAGCAGTATCGATGCGGAACGGTGTCGATTAAGTGATTTTGATTTTCGAGGTACCTTTGCTACGAATGAATCCCGAATTCTATGGATTTGTATTCCTTAAAAAGTATTACCATGACAAGTTTAAGTTGGGTACTCGCAAGTAGTTACGCAGCGCATGCATCTACAAAAATAACAATAATGCTAACCGTGCCAATCTTCGAAAAAATGAGGTTTTCACGCCAAGTCGGATTCCCCCAATCATTTTCCTTCCGTGTGCTTCTACGGTCGCCCTTGAACGTAGGCACTTCTTGCGTACAACCGGATCCGTCGGGACACCTCGGCTCTCCTCGGAGGCTCGGTGCTATTGGTCGGATCCACCCCAACGACATTGCAATATAAATGTCGCGAACGATAGTATAGTTCAATGGATTATCGCTCAATTTAAAGTTAAAAAGAGCTGGTTTTTGCCTTAGAATCCACAATCTGATGCACTATTAAGATAGTTCTCCAAAGGCCTGTGATAAAACTTCATTCTTTGATTCATATAATATATGAAGAGGGCCTGTGGCTATGGTGTCTCGGGTTTTGGCTTTTAGATCTGAGAGAAAAAGGTTTTTATACGGCCGGAGGGGACCATGAATACTTAAGTTCGTCAGCACCCAGTAACGTTACCCCATTATCGGTATATTGAAGCATACTATAAATATAAATGTAAATATCCATACCATCTACCGGATTATTGCAGCTCTACCAACTTTTATTTCTGTATCAGTTCTGGTTGGAGCATATACCCGTATACAATTCATAGCTGAGCAGCTTAGCGACGAGACAAAGTGTCAACAACCTTTTTTCAAACTTGAAATTGTTTATTTGTCGGGACATAGGAGACCATACTAGCCACTACGCTTGGTCAGTCAGTCTATAGCCGTGAACTGCCACCAAAATCATACAGTGCGAGTGCGCCACATGGCACACGATGCCAAGTCACACACATTGTTGCATCTGAAAAGGAAACGTTCTCTCGACTCCAGACCGCCGGCGTTCACAGTGCAATTCAACCCTTGCGCTAGAATGTGTCAAGGTATGAGTACGGACACCTCATAAGCTTTCATGTTATCTACAACTGTATATAGTTGAGACATTTGTATTTCTATTATCTACCACTTATCGCGCGCGGGTGCATAAAAAAAAGGAAAAGAAAAGAAAAAAAAAGAAAACAGTTCTAAGAACTACATTTATACAGCCAATTGTTTCGTAGATTGATGCTAGAAACTCGAGGAAGTATACAATCGGCCGTACTGTATGTGCCTTTGTAGATAATTTGATTAGAAGTGTCATATGGATAAGATATGCATGATTGAGGGTGGCGACGTATTAGCCACGGGAGATCTGGTCGTGTAGTCCTACCAGGATTTGGATTGGCGCCTTCAGGATCAGGATTCGGTTGGCAGATCCTACACCTTTGTGTTGTTGGAATTGGCGAGCACCAATTGCAACTCGCGATCGATCATAATTTCATATGATTCGCCAGTGCCATACCGACAGAAATGGAATCCGATAGCCCATAATTCGAGCTTAAACGAGGCCAAGGCGATCTTGGCTCATTTCTAGGATTGTGTTGCATGATTAATCTAATGCGGGCCTGTAATCGGCTGATTTGCGTGCAAACGCCGAATTGCCTACAAATATTGTGGATTCCCCATCATGATAGATTGCACCGCCCACCCATTGCAAACCATAATGCTTCGATCGACCGTCTGGATCTTCCACTGGTAAGATTTTAAATACCGCTTCTTATGAGAACACAGAGTTATTTTGTGTTTCCTCGTTCTATAAGTCTCTGCGCAATTAATCTTTCACTGCTAACTCAGGAATTCGAAACGTTTAGATCGATTTTTGGGTTCTTGAAGCAGTCTCGTAATTACTAACCAGCTTATTAGAGCCGTATTCCCACTTCCAAATTTCGTCCGGCAACAGCTAGTCGCCATCAACGAAATACTACTAACTTTGATACTTTCCTAGACATCAAACTAAATTTGCAGCCGCTCAATCATATTTCAAGATACCATTCGGAGTTTCAAAGAGCTTTTTGGACTGTTTGTTAGAGGGCCTTTGGCTTCTTTATAGCCGTCAGAAATTGGATTTTGTACCTTTTGGGGAGAGCCGTAGCGCTACGAACAATTTACGAGTTTTCATACTATTTTTTGGAAATGGTAGGCTTAAGCGCTTCCCTCCGAAAAAAAAACAGCCGCCCCGACGGTTCAGTATCCGAAGCAAACGACGAGATCAGATATGGGTCTATCTCATGTGATAGTCATGATGTGGTTTATAGACTGGGCCCGATCCGCGAGACCTAGGCCTGTGAAGGCCTGGCAGGTGATTTTACCGCTAGTGCCGAAAAGGGACTAGCTTCGTGCTGTTTGGCCTTCGTTAGTCAAACCAATCATAAGCGAACTAGGACCGGGGAAATGTGTTGTCAGGAATACAAACCCAGGCGGAAGCTCAAGCAGGGATATACTTGAGTATTTGCTTAGGTAGGTTACGAGCTAGGACACTAAGTATATGGATAGCACTGCAAATATCTATCAACTGAACCGTCTGTATGCAGAAACTCTGGGTTGTTGGAATTATTGATTTAAAAGCCGTAGCGGCCGCGGGCCCCCTTCCTAGGCTATCTAATTCGCTTTGGATAACCAAGTTAGCCTACGCCTTGCACACCTCGTTACTGATCTTGTATGGAGCCGAAATTCTTCTCTGAGCCTTTAATTCTTTCAGCGGTTTCTTTTTACACTTAAAATTAAATCATCTTTGCGTGTCGAAAGCGCTTGAGCATCAATATTGAGATATTCATATTCTGTATCACGCGATCAAGTCACATCTCCACAATGGAACCGGAATGCCCCCCCTCCTCCAATTTAATTTGTCGCACAGATAATTCTGGTAATCTAGAAAAGTCATCGAGTAACTTGGGGTGCGATGTCATGGATCTCGATTCGCCATTGCTTAGACTGGGAGGTGCCGGCGTTCGAAATCATGGACAAAGCCAGCCTCACAGTCTCAATCTTTCAAATTTAGATCTCTCGGGGGATGGAGTTCTTTCGCCAATTAGTGATTACGACTGGTCTCAAATTCTAGAACAGTTAGGCATCAGTAGCCCTGCTGCGCCACAAGATCTAGATGCCATCAATTCCACATTTCTATCGATACCGCCAGCACACGTACACCGGCACGCACACGAAGATCACGGCGTTTTTCATGACTTCATTGATTATGGTAAGTGCCGATGTTCAGATCTTCAAATCTGAAGGCAGTATACTAAATATTGATTAGATTCACTATCGAATTTTGAGAAGCTCGGCAATGAGCTTGCTGGGCCACCAGACCCGGGTTTTTCGTTTCCCATCCAAAGAAGCGATAAACACCACCTACAGGGTCAAAGCTGCGCGCCGGCCCTCATCACTGGCCCTTCATCATCCTCTCCACGAAGTTTGAGTGCACCCGCCCAGGGAGAATTGAGTACGAACCCAATCGCTATTAATCGAACAGCACGGCCAAAGTCGAAGCCTGCGCCAAAAGTCTGTAAGGATATTTGTGACTCAGGCTGCGATATGGTTTTCAATAGTGAAAAGATGCGCGGCTACCACATATACGAAGTTCACAAAATTAAAGCTTATAAATGTCCCTATGCGGGCTGCAACCATGAGACTTCAAGATATGACAACGCACAAGCCCACCGAGCAAAAAATTGCAAATCCGAGGCCGCGGTCAAGAAAAGACTTTCCGCTTTAAATTTGGCTACTATTAAGAAAACCCCTAAAAAGCGACCACGTTGCAGTATCAAAGATTTAAACCCTGGAGCACCGACCCAACAACCACAGTCTTCAGAAATTCCACCGTCCCCTGATAAGTCCGCAAGTACAAATGCTACCATGAGAGCAGACTCTCGACCCACCTTTAGGAGTAGCGGAGCCAGCTTGTTAGATGTCCAGACTTTCTTAAAGATGAGAAATGGTAGCTCACTGGCCGTGGATGATCCAAAAGCCCCATCCCTGCCGGATAGTTTGGCCACCGATGAGCTAGGTCTGAAGGACGCTTTAGAACGCTTTGAACGCGAGAATGCGAATCTCAAGCGGGAAGTTGCACACCTTAAGCGTCAGAACGACACATACTCCTTCTTTTTCAGAAGAGTTTTTGCACCTTATCGCGAATCCCGCGATTGTGAATGCAATCACTGAAGGTATTTCATAGATGGCGCTTGGCGTGCTTGAGCATTACGGCGTCCCATTTATTTTCCCTTTCTCTCTCCAGTTTTCTTTAGCGATAGGTTTGGTAATGTACAGGTAGCGGGCACGGGGCGCTCAATCATTTGTAGCTATTAGGTAGAATTACTTGTAATTATAGTAACTAACATAGTTCTATCGCATATATAGTTCAACAATAGTCTCTTAGATCTTTTGAAGTTTATTATTTTCGATTTCGTGAAAACCTTTGGTGACTATCGACACTACTGGTTTGCTTACACTCGCACTTATCTCTACGCAAACCCCTTTGCAGGCCTAGGTGTTGATGCATCGATGCCAGAATTGTACTTTCTTGCTTGATGACGTGTCTCTAGAAAAGCTATTAATAGTACCTGCGCATAAAAGTGGAACACAAATCATCAAGTATCTCCGGCGAGATACTTGACATCGAATATCTGTTCACTCATGAATTATACCTGATTTAGTGCGTATTCCCTTCATGTGACTCAGTTAATGTTTGCAATCGACAAGTCAGCAAACTTAAAGGGACTCGACTGACTGCAATAATTCCACGGATCGAGCCTACTCTGGCCACAAATGTGCATGTATGTACATGTATTGCATGGGAGGAGATTTTGGTGTCAAATGACATCGATAATATCTAGCAGCTAGAGGCCTAAATATATTGAATTAAGAGAAGCCTTTATAAGTGTTTAAGGTCAATTAGTTCATCTTTTTTTTTTTTTTGGATGATCCTCCGTTGAGCAGGACCTGGTACTCTCTGTATAGTGTGGTTAATTAAGGACTCCCAGGCCCAGGTTAACCAGTCGTTCAACTCATAATCAAAGCTAAATTTGCAAAAGGAAAACTTGTATTTTTTTTATTTATTTTTATAGAAAAAAAGCGTGAAAAAACAACAAAATTAATGCTAATATAAAGGTCAAGCTACCGGTATATATCAAAGGGCCACAAGCCCTACCGGACCCCACGAACAGGTGCCGTCGAGGCAGAAGGGGCACCATCTCAAATTACAACATGACAACACAGAAAAGGTGCCAACCTCAACACAAGATTTGGTAGGATTGACGTTGAATTTACATGTCGAATGTGTAACATGCAACAGACTAGCATACTTCCCTAAGAAGCTAGCCTGCAACATTCCGAATCCACCTCCTAGCAAATGACTAACCTTATTCAGGCTGAGTCTTGTTGCACCATAAGTGGAGTGATCCCTCGACATCCTTCGGGATCCGCGGGACGCCGGGACGCGTGCTAGAAACCCTGGAGCGAAGATCAGGCTAAGGACAAAAAAAAAAGGGGGAGGATTTCGATTGGCGAAAATCAATCTTAGCTGTTGAAGTGGTTGCCGGTTGTTCAGTGCCGGGGCTAAAATAGGTGACCCCCATCCGGATATCCTCGACTGAAAATACATTCCGATTCGCTCGAATAGAACCCTCAAAAAGATGCCAGGTCGGGGCGTGCCGAGTCTTCAGGTACTCGGTTGCTTCCACGGAACCGTTTGCTCCCTCGTGTATGCGCTCAATTTATAGCAAACTGATGATCGATGCATATACGCGCAAAGTAACTAGGCTATGTTGAGGTAGCCTCAAAGCCTATCACGGGCGGTATCGTGTACATATGTCATCCCATCGTCATGTAGCCTATTGCCTTCAGTGAACACGTGCACTCTCGAACCGAAGAAGAAAAACCACTCCCTGTTTTCAACCACAGTTTTCTTACCAATCCAAGGTTCAGTATTGCAGGACAAACAAGGGCGGCCATATGCGTCCGCGTCCTAACTTTGTCGGCTTTTCTAGGAATGCCAAGGATTATTGCATTGCGATTTCTTGTATTCCTGATCAAGATATGCAAGGTGTTACACGTCATACCTTACCACCGGGATCTAAGTTGTGGTACATGTATACAAGTTTGCTCGTTTCACGAAACGACTAGACCAGTAGTTACTGTGTGCTTAGTACCCACAGAATCAACTCCCAGAGTTTTTATTCGAGGCAAAATACCAATTATTTTAATATATTTGATGAGCGCTAGGTTTGTGCACAAACGGAACTAGGTAGAATTTCTGGCTGTTATAACGCTGCTGATTGAATCGAATCGGCCGCCACGATCTACGGGCGTGCTTTCGGTGTCTTAAGCTAACAGAACATCCAATGCGCATGATTCATAGACTAATCAAATTAATACAAGATTTTTTCGCCCTAAGATTAAATTTAAAGGTCCCAGTCGTTTCCACCACCAATATATATATCAAAACTAGTTTCAAAAACTAGTTGCCCTTATCTCGTCAACTAGATTTAGGGCTAAAACTCTTTTAGTGCAAGCACACTATCTAGATACGAGGCTAACTTAGGGCTATAGTTATACGTAATTGCTTTCCCACCTATGGTGATTGTGCTTGCTTACGGGAATGCTACTTCTGAACGAAATGATGCAGTCGCGTTTACATGCATGTATCGACTCGCGCTAAGTCTCTGGAATGTCATTTTAAGGTTGGTTGGTTCATACAGCCCTTAACCTCCAACTGCCTAAAAACGGCCCCGGAAACATTTAAACACTTCCTAAAGCCCCAAATAGACCCGAATATCTCGAAATGTGTCCGGGCCTAAAAGTCTTGGTTTCCTGGTAGGAACACCCAAGCCAGTAGGATAGATTGGTTGTTGGTGGTCTGTATTACCGCAGACTGTGGGAGCTCGATCCCGCATACCTACTCTGTCTATGGTTCCCTCGCGATTTCTAGGATCGGTTACACTATGTAACCCTTAGCATTCGCTGTTCCTGCGCAGAAGACACGGAAGTTCCCTTCATTTCACTATATGCCATTTGTGGACCACTCGTAATGTATACAACAAGCCACATAGTTATCTATATGAAATACTGACATATGACCATACATGGTATGTATCCAAGTCAATGGGTTAATAGCCGACAGATCTAGGCTAAGGCCATGCATGGGGTGTTGCATATAGACCTAGTTGATTACGAGTAATTTCAATATCATTTAACAGACTTACAAAATTTGCTCTAGCCTTATAACTTTATGAAAGTTATCCATGATTCGTTAGTCGTAAGGCTATTGAGCTTCGTACCTTGAACTGGTGCTAAGAAATGAGGAGAAGCTTTGATACACCCTACTTTCTTGGTTCCGATTTTATTTGCTACGCTGAGTACAGGTCACAGGTACACAGCAAGGCATTAGAACTATCTTTCCGAGAGGTAAAAAGCCTGTCCGGGGGGAACATGGAGTGGAGTCTCAGATCCAATCCAGAAGTTCACAAGGCTATCGATATCTAGGGGGGAAATGAGAGCCAGGTCGGGAGAGAACTTCTATCTATACTATTAAAGGTGTCTACTTCATCAAAGTAGATATCAAGGGAGGGGCCATTCTGCTGATTGACGTTTCCCCCTAGCCATAATATATGCGCGTAGCCCGGCTTTGGAACCGTCATATCTCTACAAAACCTGCCTTTGGAGTTAGCTCGTTTCGGTTAACTAAAAGATCGCAAGACTGCCCTATAGGCAAGTAGATGCGGAAAACAACGCTCTCCTTATACCGACCAGGGATCGATAATATTAGATTGTATCTGTGATCAAACTTGGTTAGAACACGCGCTTCATGGCGCTACTCTGACGAATAGGTTAAGGTTAGGAAATTCCGTTACTAGCGATCTACTGCAGGGCTGCAGCATGGTCACGAGGGAAAGTACCGTTTATAGGAAATTGAAAATCTGGGCGCGGGCCGATGTTAGAATTCTTTCACTTATACTTCCCTGCAAAACTTCTCTCACCCTACATATGAGATTCATCAGGAAAAATCGCTTGTGGGATCATATGCTCTCTGGAACTTTCGATGCTTGGTTTCAGAACGCATTCGCCTATTTACCCAAGATAATTGTTGCTAACATTATTCGCATCTGTATTTAGGTCTATCATGGCCATGTCCTTCTACAGACTGATAGCCTATATTTTGGGCAGCGGCAACTAAACTAAAAATTTAAAATTAAATTTGTGTGCCGAGGACAGATTGTAGCACGAATTTTTAAGCTTGTTTTTGTTGGCAAACAGCTAGTCCCAGACGCCGGCTGGCCACATTATCCGATATCCCATGCGCTATATCTAGCGCGATATATCATTGACCCATCAGAGGTCCATACCATGCCGCGAGCGAGGCTCAGCACGCTCTAAGTCCTACACAAACTACATCAGCACACATCGATAAAGTATATAACTGTCAAATCAACAAGACTATGTGAAATATATTTTCAAAGGCAACATGCACGAATGGGGTAGACAGCACCCGTACCGTTGTATTAGTCGTTATACGTTAACCTCGAGATGGATATTGAGATCTAGGGAGCTCCACCAAACTAATGTATGCATACTCCCAGAAAATGGCTTTGTGATACACACGATGCAAATTATTGGTGTAGATGCCCGATGCCTGCTCGTGCATGACGCGCATGTGCATATCCGTAATATACCAAATCGATATCATGTATCGTATTATGCATGGTTGCAGGTTGCCGGCGCCACGGCGCCACCCAGTCTGTTGCCTCGTCAGTGTATTATCTTATCAGATTAGACTGTATTTGGGCTTTGTCAGCAAGCCAAGAATGCACTTTTGTTACACAAAGCTAAGAGGGATACAACAACACGGACTACAACACGTACCAGGGCAGAGATGACCGACGACAACGTGGCACCGTGTGCTTGATATGGTGTCGACTCGACTCTTGCGCCATGCATTTCCCCTCCTTGCTCGTGCCCCACAGCATAGCATTACATTTCGCTATACTACTCCCCATCTACACCACCTCGCAGGCGGCTGCTTTAGCAGAAAAGATACACTCCTATCTTAATTAAAAGAGTACGTTTGTTTTATACAAAAAGATTGATTAAAGGAGTAAATTTATTTATGAAAAAATAAAAGCTGAAACAGGAAATGGATTGTCTCGTACCCGGAAGGGCAATGGACTGCTTATTTGAGAATTTGGTAAAAAGTCTTTGGGGCAGCTAGTTAGCGGCTCAGCTAACCCATCAAAATCCCAGCCTTGTGCATCCACATACGTATATATGTTCTCTCTCAGTCCCTTCTGCTAAAGCGGTCTGGCATTCACTATCCTTTTGAACGTTTTACTTGTAGGGCCTGCGGCGGCGCTTAAACCCGACTGCTAAATCTTTAAATCATAATTCCAAATTAGAGGGTGATTATTAAGGTTGCTTGTACTCTCGTTCCCAGAGCACCGTTCTGGTCGGCGGTTTAGTGATTGATTGATTGATTGATTGATTGATTGATTGATTGATTGATTGATTGATTGATTGATTGATTGATTGATTGATTGATTGATTGATTGTACTTGAGCTTAGTATACTATAATAGTAATAAATTATAAGATTGGTTTATTTGATTTGATTTTGAATTACATCATGTGAAAATACTATATTTTTGTGCTACCCCTTTAAATTTTCAGGTGAAATTTTCGGTTTTGCTCGGTTATTTATTAGGAATCCCTCCTGTAAACAGTCGGACACTGGTGTAGGTTAACGAGACTAGTGTGGATTTGCGTAACCTTCAACACTTCACCTACATAGACGTCGAACCTAAATCTCACCGAAATACGTATTTTCCGGTCAGGTGCGATGGTCGGTAGGCCGGTTTTGTATCAAATGCTTCAGCCCGCAGCTGAGGATTAAGGGTGTCAGCCGTCGGGATACACATACTAGTCATATCGAATGTTAGCCTCAAAACCGGGTATAGTTTAAATACAGAGTTTTGCTACCCAAGTCTATTGGTATATTATGCGTACGTCTGCATTACTGGGCCAGCATGTATGTCTGTATGTACAGTTAGTGCCACGCGAGCACCCGCTATGTTATAGCTAACATAGCTAAGCAAATATGGGGAAAGCCTAGACCCAACTTTAGGTAGTCTGGGAGTCACTCCCTGGCGTTCGCAAACTTTAGGTTTATGTAACTAGACGTACGACGAATCCCAATCGGCATTATCGTCATCAATATCTTACTAGCGCTCGCTAGCTTGTCTGCTATTATTTAAAATAATCAATAATTTATATCATGCGTACATGAAACCAGGCTAGTATCCATGTATTTGCCGGCCGATAACTAATATTTTGAGCTATGCCAGCTAAAAAGGATAGAATTCTTTCCGCCTAAATTTACTCTGTAGGGATACGTAAACTTGCACTTAAGTTGTTGTTTTATGTTACAAATTCAAGTGGTTGGCCGAATAAATAGCTGCTATAAAAATAGAATACGACAGCACAGTAAAAGCTCTTAAAAGAAGGTCTTGCAAATCTCATATTTCTTGCACCTACTTTTAAAGCTAGCGCTAGACGGTAAAGCCGCGAACTAGCTCGTATTTGATCTTCCTATTCAATCTTCGGGTTTGGGGACTCAGAACGCTACCTGGAAATAAATTTTTTAGATTTGAAGACTGCGAAAATGCTTCAAACCCTTAGCGTTTTAATACAAGACTAACTATATAAATATATATATGTGGCTTCGAAGGTCAAATCCAGCCAAGAACCTTATAGAGCTACGTATTGCGAGATACGTTTGTCTCGAGCCATATAAATATGCACACGCTTTAACCACTGCTCCTTGACTCATCCCCATGGTCGCGGGTATTAGGTTTTAACTTTCCAATCCATTTCAACTAAATCCTGACAACCTAGATCTAGATTTTGTGTCCTAGATACTCCCGTGTTGTCAGGCTCCGTTGACCAACCGCATGCAAGATACATATTGATCATATGAGCACACGAAATAATCCAGCCTCGAAACCCCAGTCTAAGTAACCTCTAGCTGTGGGTTTCCACAACGATGCATACAAAATAGGTCAAGATTTTCGATCGCTGACGTGGGCCAATAGGTGATAGGCTATCTTAGCTGCACGACAAACTTTGCTTTTTTCAGTTGTCTGGCAGTGCACGAGCACTAGTTTAACTGGGCACGTAGTACTGGCTATCCTTCCGCCAGCATCATTAATTAAGATATGAAATTTAAGTCGGAAATCTCTAACTCTGTCAAACATGAATTGGTGTTATGGACAGAGTTTGTTTAGTTTTTTTCGACTTCCATTTCGACTTGGCATATGCCAGGCCTGTCGAAAGGCGTAAATAGGCAGACAAACTGGATTAGAATCCATCGGATCATGACACTTGTTAAATGAGCGTTGTTCAAATTTATCGGGGGCTGATATATAAACGAAATCGAATATCTTTGCAAGACGTGAGACCAAGTGAGAAGCTGTCCGTGTAACGCGAGGACGCTTGAGATAGAAATTTGTAGAGTTAGAGGCTATAATAAATTAATATCGGTTAGTACTCTTCCGACTAATTAGTCCCATAATCACATATACTTATCGGAACTATGGCTCCAGTTTCAACTCTTGAGGTTTAGCGCTGAATCGTGAGACCACTCCAGATCAATTAATCAACCTCTTTTCCATCCGGCAATTATACATGCCCATGGTTCGCAATTAAGCGAAACCACCTACCGACTTTCAACTATATATAACGACATCGCAATATCAATTACTAAGATATCGCCCGTGCTTTGTGTGTGGAATTGATTTTCTGAGCGAAACCTCAAAGCCGCCTATCTCATTTCTTCACTTTTGTGTCCTATAAGGGTCCTTTGAATTGAGAGTCTGGTTACAAACGCTGAGTTTGGGAATCCATAAATCGGGGCGATCGCGATCAATATTCCCAAGTCCTAAGAGTAGCCGAATTCCATTCGTGTTTATGACATATAAACTCGCAAAACACTGTAAGTGAAAAAATTGCTGATTTTGATTGCTTCAAGTCATATGATCTACGCCAGAATTTATATATTCGAGGGCATTTCATAAAAAAAAAAAAATTCCCGAAAAACAGGTAAGCGGAAAATTTGAGCAGCTGACCGCCCAACGTCTTACTTTTACAGTAGCTAAGTCAGGGATAGTGCAGATAGAAGACGATACACTGCGCTGCCATATACTTTTGTTTTTTGGGGGTTATATGGAAAGTTGGGCGCTTCTGAACAGTCCGAAATTTTCTTTTGATACAGGCAATCTATATGGGGTACTGAATTCATGGATATGTATTGGCGACGTACAGCATAATGACTATCAGAAAAATTAACACCTTGGTTCCAACGAAAAGTTCCGGCGTTAGTAGGTCTGACGAAGGGCTTATTAGCGCACCTTTTGCATATTTACGCCCGGAGTTTGTTCAAAAGATTCGGATTCTGGTACCGGTGCGGACAAGCTTGCCAATAAGCTTATGCGCGTATGCAGGTTCGTCTCCAATCCTTTAATTGCAGGCCTCTCCACAACCTTCTACGGCCTACTTACTGATATGATAATATACATAGAAGTATCTCACGTTTATAACGATAATATATACTTATTTTGCAGCGCACACTAGTTTGGCATGCTGCAGAATCAGTGAGGAATCCAAACCTTGCCAACGGACTTCAGCACGCCTTCCGCCTGAAGCTTGGAGCCTTTCAAGGATAGGGATATTTGGCTTAAATGAGTTAGTTGATATCATTATCCTCGTCTAAATTCTTATTAGCATTAATAATATTTCGATTTTTGGAGATTTCCCCGTCTCTATCTTCTCCTACATTTTCCTCTCTTTTTCTTCTTTTTTTTTGCCAATATGAGGCCTGTTGCATAGGAACGCGAAACCTAGCTAATAGTTGTCTCAAATCTAGGTTGTTCCACCCCAACGTCACAGTTGTGTATCCGGCTAACTCATGAAATCTCTAGTCATATTATGATAGAGCCTATATCTTAACATTTTCCACTCAAAACCTTCATTCCATCATGGCCTTGATGTCCCGCTGGCTGCAAGCATGAGTTGGACAATGCAAATACGTATTAATACAACCGCTGGTCCAAGCGAAAGATCTTGTGGTTGGGCGTCCTAACTAGGACAAGCTAGGAAACCATCAGGCACTGAGCTCAACACATTAATCACGGTATCAATCCGATTATCAACTAATACTCAGCTCAGGTAGCTCTGCTAAGGGGGTTCCGTCCATGCAATTATTCCAAAGCACATTGCCTGACTAGCACCTGATTGGCGTAGTTGACGGAGGTATCGGTTTATTCGCTAGGAAATTTGAAAGGCGAGGTCAGTATCAATGTGTACGATCAATAGCTTAAAATTGACGACGTGGCAGCGCAGCTCTTAGAAACATGTGCGATTTCTATCCAAGTATGCCCACTGGATTCATGGATTCTGTATACTGGCTTTGCTTATATAGGACTGCTGATTAGGCCTATACTCAATACCAACCCAGTTCGCTCCAGAATAATAAATGCTGTCGATGTATATTATATTCTGTGTATTTTTTTATGAAGGCGTTGAGTGCTAGTTCTCTTGTAGTTTCACGTTTGCTCTCCCGTTTCGGTTTCGACAAGACTCTTTACTTGGTTGTTAACTTCAATTGAGGTTCGAAATATCTGAAAATGGGATCCGCTCGCACCCTCCACCGTTCAGATTTGCATCTAGAGTCTATCTATGCTGCTAAGAACCTAGGTTTCTACGATCGCGTGTCAACATCTTTAGATCATTCCGCGGGGGAGGACATGGCTACAGACCAATTAGCAGAGCGTCAGGCCTCCCCAAGTCAGAACCAATCTCTATCCAGCAATGTCATCTGCCCAGACCATCAGAGCGAATATTTTTCTCGAGAGGATTCTTATATGAATTTATCATTTTGCGAATCTTGGCCTCCAGCTACCTCAAGCTCTCCGCGCCTAGATATTGATCCAGATCTCGATCTAATCCCCTCACCAGACCTTGACGTGGCTATGATGGACCTTTCATCACCGGCCTATATGCAGCTCCAGGCCGCGGGGCTTGGCGACGAAGCGAACTCTATAGAGTCTGCTGCAGCTATTTTTCAAGCTGAGGCCGCCATCCCTGGTGTACAATATGGTAGGACATCCGTGTTTTCCCCAAATATATGTATGCACACTTAGCATTACAATTTTGATACTAAAAGCTAAGTAGACCCTCTATGCGCTCTTGATGGCGCCACTTTTATTCGGCTTACAGAAAATAATGACTGCCCCCAAACTGAGACGTTTGGCGAGGAGAAAAACCTCGTCCTTGGCACTGGTGCGGATACTTTGCCCGCTGGTTGTGTAAGCCTGCAGCCGAAACAGCAAGAGGCAGTCCCAAGCAAGTTGGCGATAGGCCCGTACAAGCAACTGCGTCCCCGGATGCCAGTCAACCAAAGGCCAAAAATAAAACATTGTCGAGATGTTTCCAAGCTTGACTGCGACATGAAATTCACCAGCGAAAAGGTTCTTGGTGATCATATTAGAGATGTCCATGGAATGAGAGCATATCCATGCACTAAGCCTGGTTGTACATACCGAGCCGCAAGATATGACAATCTCGCTGGCCATCAGAAGTACTGTAGCCCTGAGACTACCGTAAAGAAACGGCCCCGCGCTTCATCACAGTTACCCGATTCTTCCTCCGCAAGCACAGGCCGGCGGTCAAAGCGCCACTACAACGCTAAGAATGCACAAGCCAGGGCATTCGAGCGGCGACCACAGTCGTTATCCGTAGGAGCCTCTCCTCTCTCTCATACGGCTGCAAATAATGATAAGGGAACGATCTCTTTCGATCAATTTCAGGGCAATGGCTCCAACTTATTACATTTCTTGTCCTCCACACTGATGGGAGGTGCCATTCTCTCCCAGGTTCCCTCTCTCCAGTCTAAAGCAAATCTTGCTGGTAACCCGCGTGCACAGTCCAAAGGCGCTATAAAAGCCGAAAACGAAAGACTTAGGGCTGAGAATCACCAATATCAATGGATCCTTAGGGAAATGCTAGCTTCTGCTTACAGGCCCGATAATTATAAATCCGAAGATTGATTCTGCATAGCCTACGTATAAGGTTTCGGCGGCGGTTGGGGTGATTGTGCTCTTCCTCCTTATTTTTCTTTTCTCCAGCCTTGTCTATTCTTTTTCTTCTTCTCCCCTTTCGCACTCGCTCTTTCAAATCTTCCTGCGCCCTTTTTTCCTTTTATTCTTGTTTTTTTCTCTTTCTCACAGAGTTGATGACGCGATTGTTAGTGAGTAGAAATTGAGTGACATTCCGAGTTTAGGACTTTATGAATCCGATATATGATCATATGAAAAGAGTTATTATAGTTACCTAAAGCTTATAAGTCTACAGGCATCTATGGGCGGTGCCTCCGTGAATACAATACCCCCCGACAGATCCAGCTATCCCATCGTTCTCGCTGATCATTATTTGAATCAAGAGCAACATGAATTTCCAAGGGGAGCAGAAATATCCTTTCCGAAACTGCCCCAACAAGTCCATCAACTCACTCCTCTCGTACAGATCTGTATTTTAATATAATAGCTACTGATCTACGGTGTGAAGTCATTCCTGTGATACTTGATGACGAGGCTATTGTGAACCAAAAGGCTCAGAACTTTGAGACATATGAGGCTTTTTTTTGAGGGTTTGTGACGTGGTTTTAGCAACCAACTATCTAGCGTCATATATACCGAGAAATACATATATATGGATACACCTACCGACAGAGCTAGCTGATTCTGGATATTTACGCACGAAAACCTGGTATCCTCGCCAAAATACAAATTTAGGCGCAAATCTTATAGTACCTAGATCCTGTTTTTGAACTATCTATGTCTTCAATAGACCCTGATCATTCCTGCTTCTACCTCTACAATCTCATCTGGTGTCAGGAAACTATGTTTATCTGCACATTATTTCCTTTTCTGGCGACCTTACAAATCTAATTGGCGTACTCTTGGCTATCTAACTACGAAGACTTGAAAATCTTTCAGGCTGAATTCAAATTATTTACAATCACCTAAAGGCCTGGCCAGGCTTAGCGCCCACATATTTTGGCGACGAGACCATTCGAATTCGGCCATGCCATGTTCATTGCATAAGGGCAACACTTATGACTGGTCTCAGCACGAGACTCAGCTCACGTGCTCACTGCAGACCAACGGTTTTTATTTAACGAGGGGATAACGTTATAACAATAATCAATGGGAATAAGTTTTATCTGTTTGTCCTAAGAACGAGACTAGTGTCGATCCTAGATTTCAATCTGTCAAATTGGGTATATTCAAGGCACTTCACGATGCCCTTGTAAGCACAGTGCTAAGCTAGCGCTAGTAAGTCATCCTACCACCGATGTTACACAAAACCAACAGCTTGAGCAGGAATCGATCGACAATGAATCGAATCTCGGTGTTCTCAATTTGCAACAAACCACACGAAATGTCCTAAAGCCAACACGGGACCCAAATTGTAGCTTAACAAAATTTGAAGAATATATCGATATCTAAGCTCTAGTTGTACAAAGTTCGCGGAACGGAATGAAACCCAAACACCGAATAGACACTTATTTCATACCAAAAGAAGGCTAGTATTAGATTGACTATCGTTCTCTAGATAGGGAACTTAAGAGCTTGTCGATTGAATTACACTATTGGCTCTAAGCTACGACTCGTAGCAAACAGATCCTATGTATGTATGTATACGTTCCTATCTCGACACACTGCTTTCTCCCGGACAAACTAAGGCGTTGTCAGTCGACCCTTGAAAAGTAGCATCTTAACTGAATTAATTCAAGCCCTAACGGACTAGCGGGCTATGTCCTAGCACGGGAATATGCTCATGTATACAGCAGCGTCGCAATATTTAAATAGCTAAAGTCAGACCGTGCGCTCTTTGCCTTGAACTATCATAAATCTTTCTAGGCATCGGTTCTGCCGGGCTTGCGTATTCAAGTCTGATGCCAGATGATAACTTGAAGCTGATTCGAGGCTCCTGTCAACCGATTAGCGCTACGAGATTAGGCAATACGTGAATCTCTATAAACATAATTCTTAGCAGCCATACAGCCATCTAATCTCGTGGTAATAGCAACCTCGGCGTGTATTCGTCTAGAACTGGATGTTTCTAATAGCTCTTTTCCTAGCTTTAATCCCCGGTCCAAACCTTTTATGCTACGTATTCGGTAGCCTGGGTCACATGCTACACAAAATTGGTCCTTGCACAAAGCAGAAAAAGGATGAAAACGATAGTCAGGTTCCTAGGTCTAGCTAGGAGCAATATTTGCCCTGCTATTTAAGCCTTTAAATGTTTTTGCGATCCCTTTCTCATATTCTGGGAGTTGTGGAATTTTCATCATTTGGACTGACAGAAATTGTCTAAGGGACATAGGGCCTGCAAAGCAAAAGGGTTTCATTGTGTGCATTTATCCGAAGCTGACGTTTGGGCCCCATACACGCAAAAGACAACCTAAAGGCGTCCCAATATCTAAATATTTATCCAACTATCCCCTTTTACATTTTAGTTGATATAAAATAAGTTTTACTTGATGTCCTATTCCAATTCCTTTCACATATGACAGCTCTAAAAAGTTTCTTCCCCTAAATTTTTGGAGATAAAAACAAAATAGTGTCGGTTACTGCCTTGATTTCCCTTTCCCTCGCTAGCTTCATTTAATATTTTTCACTCTTCTGTCCTTCTTTTTTGTGGTTGTTCCTATTAGGGTGAGTTTTATGTGAAACGATAGCACATTAATAGTCGTCTAGAATTGTGAACGATTAGACCCATATGATATCTTCACAACCTCATAGAGATTTTCTTAAAACTACAATTCATATTACCAAACGTTCGTATTGAAGAATAAGTCAAAGAATTTAGGTCTCTTTTTCTCTAGGAAGTATAATAAATGACCTAGGTACCACGCCTGGATTCGAATACTCGCCGGCCTTTAAGACTACCTCTGTTTTGAGCTCTTTCGAAAGCCCTATTGTAGATTAATTGGATAATATCCACATGTTGATGTCCACGACCTTATCTCGTAAACTAGAACTAATGCTACCGCTACAGCCCGACTCTGTGCGACATCTAGCAAATGTATATGTAGAGTATTCTTAACAGTGTAAAACAAAACTAGTAGAAAATAGCTTCCAATTCGGGTAGAGCGAAAAAGAAGGCACACACAAAGTTTGCAAGCTACGTATACATATGCCGTCCAAGCCAGAAAGGACAACTATGGATGCCTGACTAGAAAGAAAATTTTGGCTCTACAATTCTCAGCTAACTATCTTGGCCGACCAGCCATGCTTTCCTCTGCCTTGGCGGCTAGTCTAGGCTCAATGTGACTTAGCTTAAAACGTTTTTTGGGGTTATTTAGTGTTTCCTGTTTTGGTGGCTGACCCGGCGTCTGGCTTCAAGATTAAATGATTCCTACATCTGAAACTAGTTAGTAGTTCTGGCATTACAAAGGCGGCCAACAGGCATCAATGTATTGGCAGATCGGATTCGAGGCTAATGCAAGATAGCTCTGTCATATTAGTCACTTATCTTGTCGCTGGCTTATCACCCAGGCACTGATCCAGTAACAAAAGCCCATCAGCTTATAATATGGGATCGACCACCTTGCCAGAGGTGAAATTGAGGGAACACGCCTCTAAGTCAGTTGTACGGTTTTACATTCTGCCACATCGGCCTTTTTGAAGTTTTGGGTCGGTTTTGGGATTCTATTGCGGGATTAATTTGTAATATAGCTTTAATTACACATTTATAGCTCTTGAGAAAATGTTCATGTTATATACCATATTAACTCTCGTAAGTAGTCATGAAGTCCCTCGCTTTTATTCCCAAGACTCTTCCTGTGAAACGGATTAATGAGATCTCCTGAGAGAGGTATCAGGCAAGGAAACGGCAGTACAGCCTCAAATGGACAGTAAAAGGCAGGGTCTTGATGTCTCCTTGCTTGCATTTTAATGGGATGCTTCTATAGTACAGACGTACGTAACTAGACTGGGATTCTATTACTAAAGTGGCAACACTTTGATGTGGGTACAAGACCAGGATGCTCGTTAGGCTTTGTGTTACAGGATCGGCATTCTCCACTGCGTTGCCATGTTGCAATAACTTTGTATCACGAGCCTGCTAACCATATGTGTTGTTAATGTTGGAAAATGGCTGCGTCTCGTCTCCAGGCGAGGAAAACGGAGCTATACGATGTCCTGCGACACACATACATTTACCCCTAGGGCCCCACGCTTGCAATTGCTCACGCCCTGGCGCCCTGCAGCAGAAGACGTATTATATTATGCGGTACTGTTGGCAACCTACTGTTTTAGCATGAAAGATACTTGTGTGATGATTAAAAGAGTAAGTTTGTTTGTGAAAAATAAAGCTGAAATAGTATATACTACGTATACTAGGTCATGAAATGTTTATTTGGGAACTTGACAAAAGTTTTTAGACAGCGGCTTAGTAATTAATTTGCTACAACCACTAGTCCTAGTTTCACGCATCGCACATGTGTCCCTAACCCTCTTCTGCTAAAGCGATAAATACGAATATTCGAATACGAGACTATATATAGCCTGATAGGATGAGATCTACTGCTAACCGAGCAGGGAAATTAAATGGCCTTAAAGATTTTTGGACAGTGCT
The DNA here is from genome assembly GCF_000225545.1 of Orbilia oligospora ATCC 24927. Classification (NCBI taxonomy): domain Eukaryota; kingdom Fungi; phylum Ascomycota; class Orbiliomycetes; order Orbiliales; family Orbiliaceae; genus Orbilia; species Orbilia oligospora. The sequence continues at coordinate 833,576 of NW_011645745.1, forward strand.
GTAGTTGAAGAAAATCTAGGTCTTTGTGTCAGCGAGAACGATCGCGTGGTGTCATTGAAAGGTGCCCCTTCATGAATTCAGAAGTCCCACATGAGGGATCAATCTGATCTCGAGATCTCGTATAATCCCAGGCACATTAAAGCTTTGCCGATCGATCCCACGGAAGATTTAAGAATACATACCAGAGTCAAAAATATATCATACCTAGAATTGTAATATAATACAAGATCTTAGCGATAGGGCACCGCTCATGTCGACCTCAATCAAACGGTATTACACCCACCGTTTTCGAGCTTTAGATATTGATAGCCCAGCCTGATCTCAAGAACACTATCAAGTGATTTTCAGGTTGACATATTACCATGTTTCCCGAAAATAGAGGTCATTTGCTCGAAAGGTCAGATTAATAAGCCATTTTAAGAAACATCGATGTTAGTGAGATACTGGTCACGAGGAAGTCCCCAAAGATTGATACTTTTCCAAAATTTAGTTGAAGTTATCAATTAACGCGACGGCGATCATATTTTGGTAAAATTAAATTGTGAAGCTAGCATCTTATGAATCATCCCTCTCTTTCGCATCATCACCAATATCTTTAAGTTTAGAATACCTGTTGTCTAGAAAGTATCTATTTAAGGAGATAAAAGAATATCCAGTACCGGCCAACCTAAGAAAAGTAGCCTATTGGGCTGTAGTACTATACATTTCCTTTATTAAGCATAACTGTCAAATCACCCGAATCTCAGAAATTAAAGTAATCCTGGAAATCGCGGGTGAAGTTGTCAAAGGATAATGCCTTTTATACGTCCCCACAAAAAGCAAACTCAATTTCGTGAAATGAATTAAATGTACATGCATCCTAAGTTTTGTTTCTTTTTTTATTGATACCGCTATTGCCGTCCACGGCTTAGTCTCGAAACCAGAACATCCACCGCTTGTCGAGAGCTCGAACGGCACGTTAGTTGCGGACTCACCACGTTCTAGCCCATGCAGGCTACAACCAATCGTAGCACATCCTGGCCCATAGCAGGCTAGAATAACAACTAAATTTTCGAAGGGCTCGCGGGAAAGGCAGGATTTATAGAACCTGCTCACCTCACGCACCCCATTCTTCCGGTCATAGATTAGCATTAGTTATGCTATATTACGCTTGCAGCAACTCGAAAAGTCGCCAGAACCGCAAGGCTGCTTAAAGAGCCGATGAGCCTATATTTTGGGCCTTTACTCTCGTAATATAGCCCTCTATATATCATTTTCATAGCTTCTATAATTATAAGAGCACGCCACTTTCACAAGCCTAATTCCTGTATCGTGCCCTAAAAGCGCCGTACGTGTTACCCCCTCTCCAAGATAGTATCCGCTATCCTAAACCACAAGAACGAAGAGCTGGTAACTCTCGATATTGATAGTGGCGTTTAAGGCCGCCCGACTCTCAAGTGATATTGATCAAAGGACTCATACATATCCCTACGCTAGCATGTTACAATCAATCCTTACGACCGACGAGAATATATTTGCGGTGTAAGTGTATGAGATATATATATGTGAGTAAACTTTCCATCGGTCTAGGCCAAAATATCCGGAGCCTAAGCTGGTATGAGAGAGCAGGGCTATAGCTAGCTAGCTCCGAATAATATGGTCGAAATCGGACAGGAAACCCCACGGGTGCCCTAGTCAGATTTTAGATTACGGCGGCTATAGTTTTCGAATTTACCAATGTCTACACCGTAAAACCTCGAACATCAGCTCTGCTGAACCTGTCACCGTATGCCCCCATCATATAATGTGACATTCCAACGGTTTTAGTCCCGGCCAGTGATCGAAGTGCATACCATATGCATGCGGCCGTACTAAAACGGATTAGGATCTTTGCAGGATCCAGGATTTTCGAGAATACTCATGGTAAAAAAAAAAAAAAAAATATGGTACCCCCGCCATCTATAGATATACAGGTAAAATACACACGCAATCATGAGTTGTTTAACGGACATTCGGTTGCGCAGAACCATGTCAAGTATACTAGTAGAGCTATATATCACTGCAGTTGCAGATAATCTAGCTGTAGGCTTTAGGCAAGATTGCTCGATCACGGTAATTATTATCGTTGTGCATACTGTAGGTCCACAGTAAAAAACCAATGAATCGCACAACTTCAACGATATCATATGATCATAGCTCGCCTGCAAATGTGTTTATACGCAAGATACCGCGAGTCAATTGGATTGCATCATCTAGGATCCTGAATTCTTGGCGTGTGACAAAATCGGAGTTACGGAGTTACGTAGGACTAGGAATAGGAACAGGAACAGGGTTTATTTCGTCTTTTAAATTTTCGTGAGGTTTTGACCTGCTATAGCTTCATCAGATGCGCAGGTGACCGATTGGAACTATTATGTATCTTAGCCAGCCCGAGATCCTCCAGTCCTAAACTTTGTGCTAGGATTTGAATCGGAGCATCCTAGATTTTTGTGTTGCTTCAAGGATTCGCGCAGCACGGGATGCAATGCACCCTTCTGGGAAACTCTTTGATCTAGCGTATAAACTCAAAAGCAAATAATAGCAATTGAAAGCAGGTTGGGTCGATATGCAAGAACGCAAATATCTTTTCTAGGCCCGTGCAGTTGCAGCTGCATGTTCCAGGTACTCACGGGTGAGATCGCCTCGGGATACGTACGCTATACTGCATGCCAGCATTGCATTTATGGGCCGTCCTTCCTTGGGTATATACCCTTCGCTAGATTAAGATTTGAATATCCTTCGAAGGCTTTGGTTACTGTAATTATGTTCGGACATCGCTAACTTAGGAGAATGCTACTATACGCCTTGGATTACATGTCATTGAGTACATCCTAATTGGTATCTAGGGTGTTTGCAATTGATATTTGATGCAGGAACGCCAAGCTGCTAGCCCTGTGACCGGGCGCTATAGGTGGCATACCTAATACGAGACTGACTTTGATTGCTTGATTTTTATTTGCTAAAGTAATATATAAATCGTCTCGTATCCCCTCCCAATGGCTGTTGGCAATAAACTGTAGCTACATGTAGCATTGCTAGCTAGCTAGCCTCCGAAATTTCGACACAAACGAAGAAAACTCATAAAAATTTACACATTTGGGAAAGACTATCTTTTTAGACTATCTTCTTATAACACCGACTTAAGCTTCCTGGAGTTGACTTAAAACCTATCCGAGGTCAATTGATCGATTGACGCACCAGAACCCTTTTATTCCTTCTTCTCTCCCCTCTGTCTTTATATGTCCCTCTCTTTCTGTTTTTCTGTTTCTTTTTCTCTCTATTTCTAGATTATGTCCCTTTTTCTTTTTCTCTCTTTAAAGATATGGGTCGACAGTTCCAACCTGATGATCTACGTGGTCATGCGCGCGCGGTGATGGCTAATTTACATGGGAGGGCTAGAAAATCGTTTCTAACCAGTCTTTCAGTTCATGGACGGCTACATATCTCTCGTGCACCGCGCAGTATTAACTCAGTATATTCCGTCGGAATCCCACAGAGATGAGCCATCAATGAAGGGGATTAGTGTTGTATCTGAAGTCTCAAAGTTATGTATTTTCCTTTTAATATAATCGATATCTTGTATACATATAAAAATATACTTTCGACTAAGCACTTGAGCTTAGATCTAAGACTAGGGTTACCGAGAACTGTGGAGCATCTATATCCACAGGTTACTCGATTCTAGACCCATGGAAATCTTTGCATCGGCGCATATTACATTCCTTTAGCCTGGACAGGGGAAACGAGGTTTTAATTAGTAGGTTACCATATTTCGTAGGCCATCCGTACGGCTGGAGTATTAACAGGTTGCAAAATTAAAATTGGGATCAAAAAAAGGTCGTTTGGTACGTATATACATTTATATATTATTGGCTTTTTTCCCGTTTCTCTCAGTAAGTAGTCTTGCAATCATGCTATCAAACCCGCAATCAAACCGCGCGCAGGTATCCAAGGCCATATATAATATGGCTGGTGAAGGCCTGGCTCACCCTGAGTTTAGCCCGGTCCGGAACTCCTAGCTCCTCCGCGAGAGTCCATGACGGCCTTGCAGAAGCTGCGTTGCTTCGCGTTCGATTCGCCACGAACGCGAAAACGCGAGCGAAGGCGATGTGCATTGCCAAGGTTAGGAACTGGGCACCGTCGACCTAGCCTATTCGAATAGGAAAGGAATCAGGCACACCTATTTCCCTCATTGTCGGGCGTTCAGAAACTCAGCTAGGCTATGTACATGTACCTTATGTTCTGAGGTTAACTAAGGTTAGAGGGGGGAAGGGTTGTATATGTCGAATGTCACTCGACCTTCGGCCGCACCCACAATTGTAGAATAAATACTTACATAGGTATATATTTATTGCATTCATTCAAATTAATTCAAGAAGCATACCCCCCCTTTACAACCTAAGCTTTTTCATCAATCGATATATCACCTGTCAAAAACAACATTTCTGCGACTTCCGAAGATCTTCCCATCTATCGAGCTATAACCACTACCTACGTATCACATCAACATCTTATTTTGATGTTGAAGAATCCGAGGTTTTATACCCTGACTCTCTCAAACTTAAAATTTATGCTCCTAGCTGTTCTCATTCCTAGACGTCGCAAAGGACACCACTTTGTTTGGCTCCTAGCTATCTTGGGACCATACAGGCATAGCTTACCCTTACTTGACCTTCATTCAGTGAAACTATTGTCTTACCCACGCAGCATAGTATTCTTCCGTTTTTTAAACTATTTTATTTTCCATACAGTGTGCGTATATACCATCATGGCCCTGTCTTTCGTGCCCTCAGATGATGATGCGAATTGGGCTACCCTTTCACGCAATCCTTCATCTATGCATAACCGGAAGAATGGCATCCCCAGCCAGGGCCTGCAGCAAGCCAATATGGTTGCGATTGATGTTCAGAACTGCCTTCAAAGCCAGTCTAGCAACCAATTTCCTTCGAGTCTTCCGGAGGCAGATTTGACCCAGGAGATGGATTGGCTAGGTGATCCCGTGGCCTTATCAACAATGCACGCGGAAACAGCCGGGGATGCATATGGTCCAATTCTCGACCAATATTTCAATGATGGTAGGCACCCATGTCATACCATTGAAGCCACATGGGGTTGGTACTAAGCTTTGGGCAGGATACTGGGAGCAATACACTAGAGGTCCGGCCTCACAGGAAGACTCACGACTAGCTGTGGAGGGGGGCCATGGCGGCGTATTTGCAGGCCCCAGCGGCCCGGACCCTTCCCGTCCCACTCAAGATACCCATAATCACCAGTTTGACGCCCAAGACCAGGGCTCAGCCCCCGCCACCGACCTACCGCGACCCATTTCCGCCCAAGACCTGAATTTACCAGATCCAACCCCAAATGACTCTTTCGAAACCTCTCCAGAGAAACCTATTACGACTAAGCAACGGCGAAAGCCAATAGAACGAGCCTGTCGGGATATTTCAAAGACTGACTGTGGTGAGGTATTCTCCAACGAAAGGAATCTTGGCGAGCATCTCCTCAAAGAGCACAAGATAAAAGCTTTCGGCTGCCCTAATAATGGATGCGACTATGGAACACCAAGAAAGGACAACTTAGACGCTCACAAGAAAAAATGTAAATGCGGGCCCCGCCCAGTCTCTTTACCTACTAAAACACAGGTTTTGAGACGCTTATGGCTTGGCACCAAACGCTCGCAACCCAAAACGATCCTTTCAGGTCTAGGTACAATAGAAAAGACGATCGCGCAACAGCCCGATTTTGTACACTCGACTTTACAAAATAGTCATCAGATGCCCCAGGCTCCAGATATGCCTGCGCCTTATCCAACCGCACCTTCCCCTACAGAAACAGTACCTCCACTCCCACCTCACACGGGGGAAGCAAGCCTACTGAACAATGCACCCTTCATCTCAATGGGTAATGGTAATTCTATTGCCATAAACACCCAAGCGGCTTCTTCTAATTCCCAACCCGAACCTCAGGTTGGTCCCAAGTCACCGTCAAGAGACTCCCTTGAGCGGGAAAACGCAAGACTTAAGACCGAAGTGAGCAGGCTCAAGGCAGAAGTGAGCAGGCTTACAAAGAAGGTCGAAAAACTAAAGACAGTATGTAAATCTTTGGCCAGATCTCTCCAGGTTGTCGCAGAGGCTAGGACATAGACACACCAAAGTGACGGGTCTTAATACATACCATGTTTATATATATATATTGTCTCTAGTAGTGTTTGATTTGGTTGAAGCCTTTATTTGTTCGGGCGGTTTAGCGAAATATTATGGTTCATGGCATCACGGTTGTATATGAGGCGTTTTCTTTTCTTCTTCTTCGTTTTTTGGAATCAACGGACTGTAGGGTTGACTGTATGGATTGGCGAAGACGTTGACATATACATATGAGCTTAACGTAAAAATAATTATTTAATAAGGTATAAGCCAGGGGGAAATACTAAAGCTCAAAGAACTACTACATACTTTATACTGTTGACGACGGGCTGGAGCATTGGGTAGTACTATGGTCGGTCGGCTAGATGGTCTCGCGCTAGCCGAAACCTCGAGGAAGCGATATCGAGGTGCTATAAATCGATGGCGACAACCAAGTCGAGCTGTTTAACATTAATTCTAAACGTAAAAAGACCGATCGATCGATAAACACCTAGCACCTGCTCACCCTCTTTACTAAGAAGGTTTCCTCCCGTGGTCGACTAATCTTATTAGAATTAAAGAACTCGCCCTTCTGTAATTTGCTTGATTGTGGGGTCCTAGTTGGCCATACTGATTCTAGGGGTTTGTTGTTATACGTACTCTCATCCAATTAATGCAATTGCATGCACGAGGGCTGTCGGGCGGGGCGCATATATGCGCATAGCTATGCATAGATTTTGGTGGCTGACCCGGCGTCTGGTTTCGAGACTAGATTTTAACAAGTTAAGTTTAATCTGTCTTTCGACGAGAGCGGGAGTTCCACTAGTTAAGTTATAGGATGAAAATGGAAATCATGAATTCTAAATATACAATATTGATAGCACAGAGAGAGAGGTAGAAGACTAACGGGTACTCGAGTCCATATGCATAGCCATATGCATGCGCATGGCTACTATAGACTTGTATATTTACAATCTCAAAGGAAGCATTGCAACAACCAACACATCTTGTCTCGCGATCGTTAACCAGGCCCTGCATTGTCAGCTTTTCGCCGATACGCAACGCGGTCGATATCGGTTGTATAAAATTCGCATGTACTTGCATGTTCTAACTTTCTATGGGCTCTGTGCCACAAGAATGTCATTTATGAAAAGGAAATTTGCTGGTATCTTGGATTAGGGTGGCCGGTTGAGCCCACCCTTCTAAGTCTATATAGCTATCGAACAGTCGGCATTTGTGTATATAGTGAACTAGACTATGTTCGGGCGCTCCCGGCTCATGCTTTTTCTAAAAGCATTTCAGCATAACTTGATGTGGTAAATGATCGTGGAATGTTTCCTAGACGGGAACTTGGGTCAGTAAAGTTCGTAATAGTGCATTAGGATGTCGTATACGCGTACTTGAGCACACACTCGATGCTTAAACCGACCATGCGCCAATTTTCCCATGATGATATTGGCTTTGGCTATCAGCAAATGCAAGTCTTGTGTCTAACACCATTACGTACAACCTAACTTCTGAATTCATGGCAAGGGTCGGGTTTGCGCAATAGGACTTAGTACTAGTAGGGATGGCGGGAAACATTATAATATTATCGGGAGGCATGGACCGGACCAATGGGGGAAAAAGGGAAGGACATAATCCGGCTATATCGCCCCTAGGATGATTAAGTTCTCGAGTTCTCTGGAATGCAAACTACCCTAGCCCAATCCGCCCCGAGCTCCTTCATAAGGTTGCGAGGAGTCCTAGTTCTAGCGGGTATTTGCTTTAGTGATTTTTGTGAGCGTCTAGTAGCTCTGTGAGAATAGAAGGAACACCCTTTCTCTTTACATGTATACATACAATACCGACATAGTGCACCACCGACCAGCACTGGTCTAATGAGACAATACTCACCAATTCCCTTGGAAAGTGCAAAAGCCGAGCTTTATCCACCCAGACTCCCGATTTCTTTAATATTAACACGAAATTAGATTAGAAAGGGGTAGACAGTTTAATTACCTAGATTCCTGAGAGCATGAGAGGCTACTCATGTTACGCCAGCCAGAGACTTTTTTTTTGGAAGGGATGTCAATGCAATCTCTCCAATGTAGTCACCCTGTGCCTGCCTGCCTGTCCCTGCATTGTTCATCCTTAGGTCACTGGCAATTACCGCTGAATAGATATGCGGCCGCTTAATACCTCATGTGGCCTTTGGCTTTCCGTCATTAGATACAGCCAGCATCTGGAGGAGAAAAACGGAAGATTAGTTAGGGGTCACTAAGAACCCTGTTTGGCATACATAGTACCACAGTTCGAATCTTTCCAAAACCTCCGTATACGCGTGGCTTCTTAAGATCTTGAAAACTCAAAATAATCTATAATATAATGTGGCTTTTTAAATAATATGATTTAAGAATCTCTCTACCCTTGCGCAACTGCGCTTGCGCATGCATAACAGCGTTTTATAGTATCTAACAATAAAAGGAACGGGCCGTTCTCCGCAACTAGGCAGTGTTAGCCGCCCTTGTGGTACGATACTAAACTAAACATTTAATTCGGTGTACATGTTCACGACGTTAGTTACTGTGAGAATCAACCACCGTTTCTTCGTTTCGATTCACCATTCGCGGTAAGTGGTCAATGCCTAACTTCCGAGTGGTAATCTCTATTATATATAATTATAGTCGGCCGGTTTCTGTCGGTACTAGAGAATTTAAACTTGTGGACTGTTTTAGAATCGGGTAGCTTTCAATTTATAATTTGAAAGCTTACTCGACACTAATTCGATGATTCTAGATCTCGAGCTCTGTGCTGAGACAGAAGCCAGATTTTGATATCCGAAAGAGGCTGTCAAGAAATATTAGCCCTATATTCCGTAAACCAAAACAATTTAATGTGTCTGTGTATACTTCGAGACTAGTGAGGACTGGTCTTGTTCCCAGACGTCACGAAGGAGGCATGTGAGGGCCGTGTGTGCCTCTTCTCCTTTCCTAGTCTGTTTGCTAAGAGTGCTTTCCTAGAATCAAAGAGCCAGGAGGTCGGAAGACCTTTCGAATTTCTAACACATTCATTTCTTTTTCGAAAAGCCGATGGGGCCTTCAGACCAACCAGGTGTCAATTGAATGGAGAATCTCCTTCTGCGCCTGATTTCTTTCTGTTTTTCATCTTTTCCCTGAATTTATTCACTAGAGGTAGCCAACTTATATTCAAAAATCACAAAGGATCTTAGTTACTGCTGCTTTTGATTCTCTAATTCTTCTAGGTTCGATATTTGTGGGATAATAAATACTCTAAATATTATCTCCAGATCGACCTGAAAGGTGGGGGAAAAAGAGTATCCTTGCCAGGCCTGGCCACAGCTACCTGTCATTCCTGAAGTTTCGAGGTGAATGGAGTCACGGGGCGGTTACATATGTATGGTAGCCCTGCACCTGATTTGAGATTACCGAAAAATTCTCACACTGTGCTCGCCTGAATATGGTGCAGCCAGGTAGCAGCTAACCTGAGGAGATTGAACACCCATCAGCCCGTGCATATATACGTAGAATGCACATGGAGCACGGCACAATCATACATGCATATGGATAGATCAATATTAATCAAGCATAGAATTAATATTTAGATGGATAGATGGCTACGGATATCAGTTTAGGAACGACAGGTCCTGCATCGAGACCGCCCTGCATCCCAATTTGGGCCCGGATTTCAGGCTTTTGATTATTTTACTATACTACTTACTCTAGATCTATAGATTGTAGCTAAGGAGCGGGATTGTGGATTTCACGCGGCTCAAGATAATGAACATGCCTACTCTCCTTTTCCTAGCCCACTCTTTTTCAGAGCCTAATATCTATAAAATGGTACCGGAGCGCCCGCGCCCTCGTAGATGTCAACTACTTGTCATCCCTTTTGATATTCTGAATTCGACTGTACCATACTTGAGTGTGCGGTCGAGGAGTTTGGATACGAGAAAACCCACTACTGATGAGACCCCTCATTGATTTACTTTTCAGATCTTTATTTGAAATCTATTCTCTACTTTGATACGTCCCTTCGGTCTTCTAATTCTAATATAATATACGACACCGATCTTTTATTTACTGGTATACCTGTAGCGCGTCTTCTGGCACGCATGCAAGCTACAACTTCTTGCGTATTACTTGTTCAAGGAATCTGCGCCCACTGATATTCTAAACAGAATCAATATTAATTTTATCAAGATTAAGTTCAAGTATCCATCATCGTCGCAATTGCGCAATGAGCACAAAGTGGCGTGAAGGGTTGCTTAGCGATGCGAAAACTTCTGATAGCGCACCACCACGGGCCCTACTAAATCCCCGAGCAAATAGTCAAGGTGGCCCCAATGCTATCACCGACATGGCGGACCATAAAATAATCAACTTTTCTGACCCACGGTCTTCTGCCAATTATTTGAACCCTTTAGGTGGGTTTCCTCATGGGGTCACAGTGCAAGAGCTTTATGGCGCCTATAGTAGTAGCACTGCAGCTCTACACTCATCTTCTATTTGTTCTCCTGAGGTTTCCATCAAAAGCGCTAGCGCTAGCCCACAGGCTTTCTCTAGTAAGTAAACGCTACAATATATATGTAGACACCGCGCAGCATCTATAGTTATCCTATGCATGATTTGCAAGTCAATGTCATAGATTAAGTAACGTTCTGGAGGAGACATATTAACATTGAGTGTCTATTAGACTCATCAGAGAGCCCTCAAACACGCAAGACCGTATCTCCGCTTCCTGTAGCCTCGTACCCCCAACTTGAGTCTGGTACAAACCTTGGTGCAGCGACCTTTGAGTCGAATGATCTCATTCCTCCACAGCCTAACCCCCTTGTTTATGCATCTTGCCAACACCCGGGTAAGGAAATAACTATCATAAATCCCGTCAACTAACCCAATCCCTTAACAGCGAATGTTCGAATTCGTTCTGATGAATATCTTTTTTTGCGATTACACCAGAAAAACATCCGGGTCTGGAAGATGAACTGACCAAGGGCTATCGCCGCTCCTATTTATGCACCGAGTGCCCCACGGAGTTTACCAGCCGCCGAACCCATGACGACCACGTATGGAGCGAACATGGCAGAAAAAATTACTCCTGCCCTATCTGCCCAAGAATGTTTGCGAGGTACGATAATCTAAAGCCCCATATAACTTCCCGTCATGGTGCTGGTCGGCGACGACGTCGACACGCTTCACACTTTGGTGCCAAGGGTAAGGGCTTGACAGCACAGATCCCGGTGTCCAACGTGCCCCCGTTCCAATTCTTGGTACCCCACTCGACTCCCTTGTGTCAAGATTCACAGGAAGTGGTGGAAACTTTGGGGCGAACCGGCCCACCGTTTGTAACCTCGAACGAAGCACCCAGCACACCAAGCTCGTCAAACTTCCCGACACTCTGCGTCCCTAGAGGAGGTACTAGCAGCTTTTATGCAGAGAGTAACACAGGTACCGATCACGCGGAGTTGTGGGAAAAACTTGGACAGATGGAAATAAGGCAGGGGCGACTTGAAGCTGAATACTTGACGCTCCGTGGTGAGATGTTGAATTCACAGCTCCACGGCGAATGAAGCGAACTTTAGCCCCTAAGTAGGGTCCACTCGCTTTGCAAGACCTCCCCAGACCCCACGAAAGGGGCTTCAATCCTACAAGTTAGATATACAATTTGCCCAAGTGATCTTGATATTTGAACCTCTGAACAGTCTAGACCCAAACTCAGACCGGGAGTAGCTAGTGCTAGACAATATTGGTTTTCGGTCAGGGAGTCTCACTAGCTCATACGCTTTTAATGTTTTAAAATGCCCCCTCCTTACAATATATATCGCGAGATATCATACTCAGATTGGATAATTAATTGCATGCATGCATTGGAATTCGGAATAGGGTTGTATTTTAATTTCGGTACTTGCGCAATCAGAATGACTTTGGATTTGCTCCCAGGATTGTCGAACCTCCTCTCATATTCTCAAAAATCTTCGATGACTACTCTACCAAAGCTGATAGCTAAACTCTTTTAGTATACTATATATTGCAATTGAGCGCTTGGTCTCGAAGTCTAATAACCGAAAAGATTTCCTTTCAATGTGGACTTGATTATCTGTATTGCCCATTGAGAAACAAAAAAATTCAATATCGATACCATCGACGACCGGCCTTATTGGTTTGGTCACAGCGACCCAACTGTCCGGCTCAAGATACACTGATAGATCTATCCACCAATAGTCATCGCTTGATTCTTGGCACTTCTACTCAGTATCTTCAAGGCGATAGACAAATTTCACAGCACTTGACTTCCCCTCTTTCAAATCCTTTAGCGCTCCACTAACCCCATTCAACCCGCCCTTAATGACCTCATAGGGGTGCCCCTGGAACCAGCCTTCATCTAATCCTCTAACGAGCCACCTCAAAAACAAAAATCCAATCTCCCTTCCAGTAGTTGCAACGCTCACCCCTTGCTTTGCCTCTTCACTCCCTTCTTCCCAATTATTTTGAAATACCCATCCAACGCTTGTTCGAACCCAGTTGACGTCTTTGCTCAAGTTCTTTGCCTTGGGATCAAGTTCCAATCCTAAGACCCCAGTAATCTGACCAGTTTTGCTCAATACCGCCGCAGAATCAAGAACACTACCATGCTCGCTAACTGCATCGAGGACGTAATCGACACTGTCAAAGCCGTTCTTTTCTAAGGCAGCTTTGATACCCTTGACAACAGCTTCATTTCCATCTCTATAGTCGACTAGTTCATCGGCCTTAGATCGATCAATAAGGGTTTCTGCGAAGTCCTTGCCACGACCTACGACACCAATGATCGGATGAATGTTGGAAAGCCGAGCAAGCTTGATACCAAATGCGCCCACAGCTGTAGCAGCACCATAGATGACTAATGGGGTCGGTTTGGTAGCTGGAACCCATGGATGTGGAAGACGGAGTGTGTGGTAGAGTGCCACGACAGCGGTGAGTGCTGCGAGAGGAATAGTTGCAGCCTCTATAATGCCGTTAGCTATATCTACTCATGTAGGACTTGAGAGATCAACCGAACTACATACCCTCAAAGCTAACTTTCTCCGGCAACTTCACCACCATAAAGTCGAAAGCAATTGCATACTCCGCATAACTTCCATACGGATTCTCCCAATGACGATAGGCGATGACCCTATCCCCTTTCTTGAATTCATAAACCTCAGACCCCACAGATTCAACATACCCAGAAAAGTCATCACCAGTGTTTATGGACTTATTCCACCAGAGTGGAAGTTTCCAATCCTTTGGATTGGAGCCGGCGACCACGACTTTGATAAGGACTTCATGGGGCCCTGGTGTTGGGATTGGTATTTCTGAAATTGTAGTTGTGGTATCGGGGTTAACGACGAGAGATTTCATTGTTCCTGACATTTTGGAAATATTTTCAAGGTATCAATGCTAAGGGAAATTGTTTTCTTTTCTTTGAAGTATAGATTCGAAGACTATTATATCGATTGAGGAATGAAGCGATACTGCTGATAATACAACATACCAACAGAACTAACAGCTCGAATTCCTCCATTTTATAGAACCTTCCCATATGAATATGCATGCCCTACACGCGCGACAACATTCCCCCGACCGCTCCAAATTAAGTTATCAAGATCTCCGAAGCCCTATATAGCTAGCGCCTTGCCCGTGTGCCCAATCTCCTAGTTTAATAATTCCCCATACTCCGGGATTAGGGAAGGAAATAACAAATTACATACGCTAAAAGACTAAAACGTAAGCTTGCGCGAGTATGGCGTAAACGGTTGTACACCGGGGTATGAATGGGTTAAACAAGCTTTTTTCGTTTCTGACCTGCCGGAAGAGCTTAAGAGGAAGTCATGGAGCTGGTTGTATGTTCTCGGAACGAAAAATATGCCGAGTTCCGGAGCTGGGGCCCAGGGTGTCGGTCTTGGCTTCAGCGGGAGCTTGGAGCTTTACAAATCCACCATGAGGTTCAAGTAACATGATTACGTCAAGCGCCTGAAGACTTAACGTTGTAGCAGCCGCAAAAATAATTTTTCATATGGAATAAACATTTAAATCAGGAAGCCCTAGTACATGAAATTGCCTACATCAACAACTTAACTTTAATGTATTCGAGACTCGTATCGAGTAGTCGAATGTTGCATTTTGTGACAAGATATCGGAAGCAACACAGTTCGCTGAGCTAAGCTGGTTTAGTGTCGAGACTGCACACTTGGCTCGGAAAAAGCTATTTAAGTGAAATATAGACAAATTGAGAGTAAATATTCCCACCAGGGCCGTTCTACGTATACTCTGAAAACTTAACCTACTATAGCAATATGCCTACTTGAGATTGTGGTGGTATAAGATAAAGCCTCTAATCCCCTCTCCAGAGCTCACGCTAGGTATAGTGCACATGCTTGCGACCATTATTCCGATCCTACAAAAACATGTTTTTCCGTCTTGGTGAAATCCATGAGGGCTGTCTCGATGTCGATAAGTCTCTTTGTTTTCGCCTGAAAATCTCGGGGAAAAAATACTTTGTGTACGATGCGACGCCTGCCAGAGTGGTGTAGGCTTTGGCTACCCATCGGGACTATTAGCCTAGTACTAATCAATTGCAATGTGTAAGAATTAACCGCTCTCGTTGATTAAACATGCATGCGTATATATCCCAAGAGAACCAACCCTAACATCTCTCGTATATAGCCAAGCCCTCGAACCCATCAAAATCCCCCACGAAATCTTCCAAGAATTCATCGAACCGGGCCTAAAACAACCCCCCCAAAAGGCAACAGCAAGTCAAGAAATTACCTCCAACATCGGCAATGATCTCTTAAATATCAAAATAATGTCCTGGAACTTAAAGGACTATTTAAAAGAAACCCCATTACGCAAGGGAGCAATGCCGTCCGGCCTTCAAGCATTCGGTTCAGAATCAATCTTTGAAATAGTCACTGAAACAGGGGTGTTAATACAAAAACTACTCGATATCGTCATAAAATTCGAAGACGATGCAACAGATAAAGACTATAAAGCCGATCCAGATTTACATACTAAACATGCAAAGGCATTGGCTGCGCTTCAGAAGATAAAATCAGTGGTACCACAGATCACGAAGTTTACAATAGACACCCCAATCGACTTTTGGAAGTTGACGCCAATAGAGCCCAATAGTCCAGATCTAGTCGTCTGGAAAGCGCTCGAAAGCCTCATTATACCGCTTAATATAGACATCGAGGATCCTATTCAGCGTGCTATGATATGGTTAGGCTATACATTCGAACCAAATACCTCAGGTACCTCGGGAACATGGTCTATCAACCCCGACAAAGCTGACCTTCGTGTTAAAATATTAAAGTCTATTGCAAAAGGAATAGATGATTCAGTCACAATATGGTCAAGCCCTTGGGAAAATTTTAGGGACGCGATAGTAGAGACCGCTATGGAAATATATATTCCGGACGAGTTTAAAGAAGACATGGTTTTTGTGATGGGAGAGAAGTTATTGGCTAGAGTAGAGCTCTATCTCGATAGGGTCAACAAGTTAGGACGGTATCTGGGAGAATATAGTGAAGATGCTATGCTTTTGATTAAGGCTCTTCCTGAGGGCTGGGATCGCGAGGATTAATTAATCGACCCAGGTTTGTGCTCGCTTTACATTTAGCCAGAAGTTTAACAAAACAAAAAGTTTAAAATTCAAAAAAATAACGGGCTCCACCGCGATTCGAACGCGGGGCCTCTCGCAAGATTGCATGTAATGCGACCCAACTGTGGAAGGTATTAGTTTATAGTTCGTAGAAAGAATATATTAGAATGGGGGTACTTTCAGCGAGAATCATACCACTAGACCATGAAGCCTGTGTTTCAGTTGCCGCCATGGTTGGGGTAGAGAACTTACAATGTGTTGGATTTTGTGAAGGCTGTTTGAATTTTGAGTTGGGGTAACCTCAGTTTGGTTGCGAGACTGAACCTCCGTGGCCAAAGGAGGCCTCGAGATTTATATTTGTATGGCACCAAGCCCCATGCATGATTCTATTTATCGACACCAGGGTTTCAACGAAATTGGCGTATAACTACTTTTTTTTTGATATATGGACATTCTTGTCGGCACCTTGTATGTTCTATTCGTATATAGCTATAGGTCTGCGCAAAACATGCACATGACTCTAGATGCCAATTGATTCTACATTTGTGGTATAGTCCCAGGTAATAGTGATATGCGGATTAGTTCTCTTCGTTCTGTAGATTCCTATTGTACGCCTCGTAGAACGCTTAACCCCTACTCCAAAATGCTTATATACTACCACACTCTTTCCAGACTATATATTATCAATTCTCATATAAGCATAATTATGAAACTTTAAAAGAATCGCATAGATGATCGTGGATTTAATAAGCTCCACACATCCCGAGCTCATGCGCCCGTCACTAAGGACTTACCATATCATATTTTCATAATCGCACGAATAGAATTGAAGATATTCATGGCTGTGATGGATGTTTTAAAACTAAAAATTGGTACTTCGTAAACCTTTACTATAGTGCAATTCAAAATACGATTACCGAACAGTTAATAGACAAAAGGTTATTTCTCAACTTTTCCTGCTTCTCGAGAAAGCTGCAAGACAAATAAACCCGTACTAAAGATGGCTTTAAATTCAAAATTAACATAAGAATCTGAAAGTAAATAATAGAAACTTTTACCAAATTCATACTGTAAAATAAACTGAGGAACTAGTGGCAGGTTTCTGGGCATACTTTAAGAGAGAACAGCGGCCGCCACCAAGTAGTTTTCAAGTACGTTGTATAGTCATTACGTAAAACTATAGCGGGTTCTGTCCTACGTTAACTTTCAACCCGAATATACGGTAGCTCATCTATTTACCGTTGTATAATACGGGTTTTGAGTGGGGAAAAGCCAACGAAAACTAAATTTTATCTCTTTCGCTCTGGTATTTTTGGTATCTAAATGTCTCCGGCATATGCATCTAATTACGTGAGAGAATGTTATGAGACTTGAAAGGCTCTAACACCTGGATATCCCTTCAACTCGTATCAATTGCGCGCTAGCCCAAGTCGATATGCATAAGGCATCGGCCCGCATATTTCCTTGTTTTTTTTTGGGCATTTTCGTTAAAATAGAGCTCCGGATCCTGGCATCCGACCAATAGGATGGGGATGGAGGGCAACGCGAATTGCATTTTTTCTATTATGCATATATATATGCAATACTACTAGCATGCTCCCGCTACAGAACAAAGATTATCGATTTGACCCGACAGCTGTCGATACATAGCCACTGGAATGGTAGGACTCCCGAGAGATCCGGTCTATAGATCTATGGTATGCGAAGATTCGAACGGGTTGGTCTCGTCCCCAGCTGCCCAGACACATTAAAGTGTTGCCGAAACGATCAATTTTAACTGTATGTACTCATGTTACGTTACACTGCCCGGACCCACAGCGGAACTAAACTTCATGCATCTTCCAGTCGCCCACATAGCTTAGTCTTGTATCAAAACATGTCACTTCGGCACGCCTACATACCTATCAGACATTGAAAATTTACCCCTTTATTATACTCCACCGGGCTTGACCTGCTATTAACTTTACTCGAGCATTTTAATTCGCGATTCCGCGAGAGGAATCATAACGTCATAGAGCCATGCACCGTAAAGAGGCATTGTTGTTTCCGCATTCCGATACGACCCATCGACACCCGCACACACTGCTATACATTATCTCATCGCATTATCTAGATGCAGCTAACACAATATATGCAAGATCTACGACCCGGAAACTTACAATCATAAAATTAAGTATATAGTCAGCTTCGATCGATGTTGCTGCAGATTTATAGCTCATTGATGCAGCAGTCGGGGATTAGTCGGAACATTGACTATGATGGCCAGACCGATGTTCCCGCATTGAAATTATCACTAGCGTTTCTGGTTAACGAATAGATTTTCTAGTAAGGACTTAACTAAGGAGGGCATCGGACCCCGCATTTGACCTCTTGGTGAGGCTTCCAAGATTTTGAAACGCTCTCGAGATCTCTTAGCTTTGATATGACTAGGAAATATATATTGTATGATGGGGTTCTGGCAGTTTCACTAGACTACATTCAGGTCATCTTCCCAAACGAAGCACTTTTGACCGACCCTCTAACTAGATAGGTCAATGAAGCTATCTACGCCATTACGGATCTAAGAGTTGTGCACCAATTCCAAGCTATAGCTGTTTGGCATATCATAAACTGTTTTAATGACTGCCTCTATCGAAGGAGATGCCTCTACCAAAGCCAGAATGCCTCAAAAAAAAGTGAGGAAAAACATCCTCAATCTCTCAAAAGGAGAGACCGACAAACTCATTTTTGCGTGGAAATGCATCCAAGAAAAGCCTGCAGACTGCCAAGATGGCTTTTTTGCTATAGCTGGCTATCACGGCCAACCCTTCCGGGGAGCTGGTTACGGAAACGCTATGTGGTGGGGGGGTTACTGCCACCATGGCAATGTCCTTTTTCCAACATGGCATCGAGCTTACATTCTACGCCTCGAGGAAGCCCTCCAAAAAATCGACGCGGACGTCACTCTCCCTTACTGGGACCAGATGAATGGCGAATATGGAGAAAAGGAGAAGAGGATAATTCCCAAAATCTTCACTGATAGAAAGTACAAATTTAGTGCTGCAGCTGGTGGCCATACGATCGATAATCCTCTCTATTCCTATAAGTTCGTGAAGGGATTCAAAGATAGAATTTCAAGATCAGATTTGGACTACGGTAAACCTGAGGGCTACAAGAGAGTCAGATATCCCTATTCCGGCCTAGTAGGTAGTAGCGACGAACGCAGGACGAACGTTCACAACGAATGGATGAATAGATTTAGCGACGACGAAGTAACTGATCTCCTCAACTTGAATCTCAGAAATTGGTTCCATGACAGGATTAATCAAACAGCTAGCCAGGGTAGGGCTATGGGTTTGCGGGAAAAATACAAAATGTCGTTGGAAGCCCCAAACTATACTGTCTTCTCCAATACAACTTCCGCAGCTCAGTGGAATGATGACAACCCCACTTCCGGAGCATTGGTTGTCTCCGTCGAGTCCCCGCACAATGGAGCGCATCTTGCTGTTGGCGGGTATGATGTGCCAGACCGGCCTAGCTTCGATGGTGCGAATGGAGATATGGGTGAGAATGATACCGCGGCGTTCGATCCAGTCTTTTGGTATCATCATTGCTTTATCGACAGAGTGTTTTGGAAATGGCAAAGCCGGCATATTAATGCCAAAGGCCATGATACTGTGGATGGTGTGAATATTATTCCTGAATACCCCGGAACTAGCCCAGTAGACTATCAAGGCCCAACTCCCGGAATTGCAGCGCATGAATGGTTGACAATTGATACTCCTCTTTATCCGTTCAAGATTCCCGAGAACGACTGGTCTGGTCGCGGCGGTCAATATTGGACAACGAGGGTACGTTTTTTGAAAAGTCGTCTGCCTACCTTTATGATCCATTGATCGATCGTTTACCATGCTGACCACTTCCGGCCGGCTTCCAGGAAGTTTCTCGTCTGGACTTGCTTCCGTATAGATACGACAAACCTGATTTGGCCCCCAGGAAAACACAATCCGATTCTGGGATAGAATCTGAGGATATTGAAGATTCACTAGGCGGCGAAGAACTTGCCTACGATCTTAATCCACCACAGCTCAGATACCCACGTAGTCAAAATACTTACCTTCGCATTTCCGGCATCGACCGCTCTACCATCTCGGGCTCGTTTATCATATCTGCCTGGGCTAAGGAGCCGAATAAGCCCGAGATATTCCTTGGTTGCGAGCCGGTGTTTAGTAGGTGGAACGTTTCCGGTTGCGCCAATTGCAACAATCATTTAAAGGTCACGGCGCATATTCCACTCGGTGGCTTCAGGAACGACTTCCTTGGTCGTGTAGGTTTCAGAAGTAAAATAGGTTCTAGTGACAGTCGAAGCGGGTTTGAAGTTGCCGGTGGCCAGTTTACTACCGCATTCGTTATCACGGGAGCTGGACAGCCTCTTGAAGGACAAGTTGAGGTTCGGAGCAGGAAGAGACTCAGGGAATATCCGGATAGTTATGGATTGAACCCATGAACCCGCAATATCCAAAGGGGAATGCTATCACCGCCCCCCCCCTTCTTACTAGTGCCAGCCCCTCTTAGCATCTGTTCAATAATATCCCGATTATATATATGTCACCTGTATCAAAAATCTAAACTCTTGTTCGCAGACGGCTGGTTCGCTGGCTGGTTCGCTGGCTGGTTCGCTGGCTGGTTCGCTGGCTGGTTCGCTGGCTGGTCCACAAGCTGGTTCACTTTCACAAGCTAGTTCACAAGCTGGGTGACCTAAGTGCCAATTCACAGCTGTGAACCGGCCCATAAAATCAATAATAAAAATCTTTATTATTATTTATTTTTATTTACAATTTCTATATTAAAAAGTTTACCACCAAGAAGATATTAGAGATTACACAAGGGACCCGGCACTAGCAAGAAGAGAGGCTAGCGATAGCAATCCCCTATTTAAATCTATTCAATGGGCCTTTGAAGCCTCGGTTTATTCATTTATAGGGGTTTGTTTATCCCATGGCTGCGATTACATGGCCAACATGCTGGTCAGTCTAGTTTAGTACTGAATACTACCTCTCTGACATTTATAATTATCCACTCCCTTAATGATATTAATTAAATTTTATTAGAAAGATAAGAAAAAAGTCGGTCTTCAAATATCCTCCGTGCTCCGTCGTTCCGAACTGCGAACCATAAATTACCCCCGTTATAAGCGCGACTTCAGAGAATTTCCACGCTTATGCATGCGCACGATAAATATGATCATTACTAAAGCGTTGGGAAATTCGCCCGATTGTAACTCTTTTAGGAAATTTTGATATTGGAAAATGATTTGGTTTGCCGACAAATGCCTGATTCGGAAAGTTACAAAATCCGTCGACGGCCGAAAGAGGCTGGATCACGTGCCGTGAATTGGGCAGGCCTTATTATGTTGGAAGCGAAGCTAATGGAGTCGAGGCTTTCATGGCAGCAACGTTACGGTTAGCAACCGTAGCAGTTTATCGAATGTTAATTAACATGATATCAACTATTCTACGAGTAACTTTACGTTGAGCTTGCCTCGTTCCCATAAGTTACGGGCCGGAGGAAACGGTGATGCATTTACCGATATCGCGCCAGCTTAGCTTTGATTGTAAAGCGAAGCTTGTCATATGTGCTCGACTCTCCAGCTCTGGAAAAAAAAAAAAAATTATTATTCTAGAAGCCGGCTTGTCTCGCACCCAGAAAGCCAGCTAGCTACTGATGGAGCTCAACTACTCCCGGCATTCGATGAACACATTAATACTCGAAGGCAAAAGCAGGGAGGCCAAGGCAAATGGCTTATTTTATCATTATATCGTTAACTAGTTAGGCCGACTGATATCGCCTTCCAGATACATCGCCAGCGCGATGTATGATTCAAAGTAATGTTATAACGCTACCGAACACAATACCCGCAGAGCCCCTGTTGAATAGTGGATTTGTGACCCAGCTTGCCCGAACTTAGTTAGTCCATTTAAACGCCAAGAAATTCGAAGCTCCATAACTACCCCCTGCAAGCAACTGTGCAGATATTCTATTCAGACTTCTTTCGAGGCTAGCCTTTTTTTTCTGTTTACACTGTGGGTGCTGTACATGCATGGAGAACTGTCCCTGTAGGCGCGAAACCTGAGAATACAAGCCAACTAGTCAAAGCCTCAATCTCGACCACGGCAATAACTCCTGTAGTCAGTACGGTAGCTTAGATATATTTGCAAGCTCCGCAGTTATTATAGGAAGATAAGTTTATAAGAGTTTAACTAAGCGAAGTATCACCGAGTCTCAATACTGCAATACAGGTTCCGAACCCGAATATTCCAAAGTCTCATAGACTTTCGGAGCTGCTAAGAATTCAACTCGTTTTAGCTTAGTTCCTACTGCTGACTTTATCCAAAACGTTCCGATTGTGCACCGATTGTGCAGTAACGCGGAGTTGGCACACATGTACAAAGCTTCAGCTTCAATAGAAAAAGCTTCGGTTCTCTTACTTTCGTATTCCGTGCCGCGAGTTTAATCACACGCTCGTTCTAAGCCACTGCCTTGAATGACCGTCCCAATTGCCGGATTTCCGATTCTGATCCTAAGGTGCAGACGCGACCCACCATAATCAGCAAAAAAAGAGCTTGCTGTGCCGCAGCCGCGCATATTCTGTAGTTCAGACAGGGTTCAACCTCGTGGTAAATGCATGGGAATTGTAGCATGCAGAAGTTATTTTCTGTGAAAACTATACTATCCGATATTATAGCCCATGGGGGGCGAGGGGAGCTCTAAGTTAAAAATTTTACCCAACTTTTAGAGCATCCCCGTGCCGTATGCTCATAAGGGGGGGGGGGGTTTAAAAGTACTATTTGCCTCGAATACTTTGGTATCTTATCATCGTGAGATCTTAGAAGGAAGTAAAATCAAATCGACCGTTTAAAAATAAATGCCCCCCATATATAACGTGGCCACCACAGTTTAATACGAAACCGAACCAATGGCCACCTATCCCGCACGCCACACCGATCTAATAATAATAATTGAACCCCCAAGTACATCTACAGCGGGCGGACTCTTAATCAAAGTGAATAATGCGAACTCGTATCCGTAACTAGCTAAAAGCTACGTATACGATTCCCCACTCCCGCGCATCTAGTGTGTAACATCTTGCACACCCGAACAAGGCACACCCCCAGCGCTTGACGGATATCGCGAACGCCGCCGAATGGTTCAAACCAGCTGTGTCGGCTTGCTCCACAAATACATACCCAAGTGCCAGTCGCCAGCCTAACATTTCTTTCACACCTGCACACTGCACTGCATATACTGCAGAAAACGCACTGCGTCAGTACCAAAGAATTTCCCAAAACAACCGAGCTGTGCCGCGATATTGCGTCTTTTTTTTCTGAACTAGGCTAAATTGATAGGATGAAAAGTGCACAACGAGGTTATAGTTGTTGGATTTTATATTCCACGCTACCATAAGCAGGGCTGTGGGGACATAATGCTTGGAAGCGAATCATGAGTGGGCTTCTTAGTTTCTTATTTTTTAACTTTGGAAATAACTGACCTGGCCAATGCGAGGGACTACAAGTGAGGTTGTGGCAGAAACTCGTATTGTGATACGTAGTCACTGAGGTACCGAAGTAGCCTAGGGCCTTGGGCTCCATAGCACGATAATTCTGGGTTTATGTCGTCTTCGACCAATTCCTTGATATCATGATACTGTCACAGTCCATAAAAGTTATCATACGATTGAAACAATTGAATGACAGTATCTTTCCTTCCTGATTCCCTCGATTATAAAAAGCCAGTCATTTCTCCCAAACACTCATTCAAATCATCCCATACAATCTATCCCCAATCAGTACTTCCTCAACCAGATATTTACTTTATAAACCTATAAAGCTGCAAATTACATACACCATATCAAAATATATTACATCTATATAATATAAATATCCAACATGTCTCTTACCTTCCAAGTTAAAAACCTCACCTCCTCCGTGACCCTCACCTACGTTAGCGACCCCTGGAACCCTCTCGGCATCTCCAACAACCCCAGCGGCCCCCCATCAAAGCCAATCCTCCCAGGTGGAACCTCAAATCTCATAGCTGCCGGTTCAGCTGCCTACATATACTACACCCTCAGCGGTCCTAACGGCCCATACTCCCGCCTCCAAGTCCGCTGGTTCGGCGTCCCATCTACCGGAGCACCGTTGCCAGGTGGTCCAGCCGGCTGGTGGGATGGTCCGGCGCCCACCGATGTCTACTTCGATGACACGGATAGAGTCACCGATCACGTTATTTACTTGAGGGATACCCCCGGAAGTAAAGTTAAGAAGGGGTTAGTCGGGGAAGGAGTTGCTGCTGCTCCAGTGGAGGAGGTTAGAACTGCTAGAAGAGCCGAGCTTGCGGTTAGGAGGAGACAGGTTGAGGAACAGGTTAGAGAGAGAAGGGAGGCAGCTGCACCTGGTAATGGTCCTCAACATGAAAGAAGGCAGCAGAGGGGGTTTGAGAGGATCGCTAGGGTTTAAGTGATATGATTCAACGGACTAGCTTCTACAATGAGATAACGAAATGAGCTACGTATGATGTAACTAGCAAAATAAATGGAATTAGTATGAACAAATGCTAGATACGCCGGGATTCTTGGGCCTATAACATAAATACCACCGTATAAATCTACTACAAATATATCATATCTCAAATATCTTCCATGGGAGATTAAAAAAATCACAAAAACAGAGCAACCAAAATCTAAACCCTAGTATTCGTGCTGCAGTCTCCCTGCCCTTGTTCTCTGGCAGCGCACCCAAAGCCAGTGCAGTAAACACAATAAATCCCACAACAGCTACTCTCACTTCAATCCGCAGTAGGCGTAAAAAGAAGATGATTCATCCCAGTATCCGAACAAATATCCTTCTTATACCCATTTAGGTCGCTCAAGGCAGGATAAAAGTACACAGAATAAAGCGCCGGAAACGTCACACATATCCAAAAAGTCCCTCCTCTCAACACCTCCGGCATTTTGTCATAATCCGGGCGAGCAATACCAGTCGTAGCATTATACTGCCAATAAAACGGTACATGCTTATGAGCAGAGTCCAATTCCCATAGGTTCAATGCCGCTTTGGAAGCATGAACAGTCCAGTTACTCACTGGCGGTCTCCCTACGAACCCCATGACACAGTTCGAGTTCAGAAAGAACTGATGTGCATCTGCGGTAGTAGAGTATCCAAAGTTAAAGGTATGGAGATAGCTGGGATTGACCGAGGCTAAAACCCGCCCGCACGTTCCCGGATCCGGGACACGGTTCCTGTAGTTTACTAGGAAAAGTCCGAAGTATGGGTAAAATGGGTCTTTGACATTGTCTGGGGTGATCAATTTTACGTATCCGACGTTACTGGCGGTTTGGGCTACAACATCCACGGTAGCTGTAGCTACTTCATAGACCGTGCTGGTAATGAGTGTTGATTGGATTTCTTCCGCCACGACGGTATCGGCAAAAGCTGTGGTGGTAGACGTCGTTGATAACGAGGCTAAGACTTTTGAGCATGCTGATGAGACGGATTCATTAGCATACATGGTAAGTTGGACCGGTGTTGCCCGTTCTTGAAATTGCAGCAGATCCATTTCAGAGCGAATTGAGCGTCGACGTGTGGGAATTATAGTGACAGATGTGCTCCTCCCTACGGTATTAGTGCTAGTTACTTTCGTACTCGCTTCTGTAGCAGCGGCGTAGTAAGATGTACTATAGCTCGTAGATGTTACCGTTGCAATTGCCACGGGCGCTGTATATGAGAGAAACTCGGTACAGAAGTTCTCGAGGCCAAATTGTGTTATTGCATCGTAGGCATCGATAGCATTGCTAGAGCTACGGATAGAGCTTGGGCTGGAGCTAGACTCGGAACTCGTACTCGTTGAAGATATTGATGTAGCGGGAGAACTAGTACTAGAAGCTGAAGAGATTAAAGCGAGTCTAGTTGTCCCACTGAATATGATACGGGTGGTCGGAGTCGGACTAGCGGAGGATAAGAGACTTGAATAGCGCCTGGTACCCTTCGGTGCGAGTAGAACTTTTTCCATGGAGCTACCCCTAGGGACGGTAAAACCGGCCGGTAGTAGGTATAAGTAGAATGAGGGTGCACGCTTTCGGTGAGAGCTAGAGCCCCTAACTTGATAAAATTCCCACGATTTCCTGCCATTGTAAGATAATTCCAACGCTCCAGTCGTTGAATTCCAAAACCATTTCGTGAGATAATCGGATCGGGTAAGGCTCTCTTGTACACCAACAGCATAATGTACCTCTCTTAGCACGGATCGAACCCTTTTGGATTCCCCCGCGAAGGTAGCACTATTAGCCGAAGAATTTAAGTGTGCGAAGACCAGTTCTGTAGGATCCTGTGCGTTTTGAAGAAGCCCGTTATTCTCTTCATCGAGTCTAAATGAGACAAATCGACTGGTGCCTATATTTGCGAGAACGGCTCTTCCAGTGTTGTCGTCGAATTGGACGTACAGGCTGTTGTATATACCCTGTCCGTGCAAGACAAAGGCTTCGCCTAGCGTTGGAATGGGAGCAATCGAACGGGTAGTGCTGGTCGACGTAGATGGGCCGGAGCCAGAGCCAGAGCTCATGCTTGGGGATGAACGAGGTACCCATGTAACTTCGTTGCACCCGGGGAGTCCGTTCCAGGTGGCGCAGTCTCCGAGGATGGATGTTACGGTCTTATGATTCCCAACAGTTGCAAAGACAGTTGTCGTCGTCGTCGTCGTCAATGAGGATTGAGCATCAACAGTGGTGAAAGCGGACATTGTATTTATCAGTAACAGGGACAACCCTGAACTGCTCATAACTGATAATGTACCTCGATGCATTTTGTAGGATGATGGATTCTGTAAAGTAGTATTAACTAGATTTAGTTTCAGTGGGGCGGTATTTATATAATGAGTTATAGGGGTTGTTACCTAATAGGAGCTGTGGGTGGATGACTGATAAGCCAGGTGATCGTAGCTCATAGACCGGAACCACGACAATCATAAGCATGTCGATTGTGTGCGTTTCCCGACTATCATTAGATCGCCATATATGCTTTATATAGAAATTGCTGAATTATAATGATATTATGCGTCGATTTGATGTAATCATATCCCCGGGATTCTTGTGCAAATCGCTTGAAAATACGAATATCTGACCAGGGGAGCTATTATCTTCATTAGCACTTTGAAAGATAGGCTGTTTTCGTGATCCGAGTCATAATATACCTAACTGCAAAAGACGAGCCTTATCAAATCCGATACAACTCGTGGGAAGATCGGGGATGTGATCAAAAAACGTGGTTTGCCAAGACTCTCCAGAAGTTTCGAAGATGCTAGTTACATTATAGCAAATGTTGATGGAGGTTTCTGTACGGGGCGAAGAGCTGGCGGCATACCTGCCAGCTAGTGAACTGCCCATTCAGCTACTGAGCTGGGCCTTTAGCTGCTAGTGTTTATAAGCTAGTGGACTGCTTGTTTGGTTGCTGGTGTACTTACCTGGTCTCATCTCCGGAAACGGTAAATTCTCACTAGTTAGCTAATGAGTTGCTCGCATTCCTAGGAGCTTGACTGGTAAGCACCTATGTAGCTCAATACCTAAGTACTTAAGTAAGTATCTAGGTAGGTACATAGTTAGTAGATGGTTTATTAGTTGGTAGATAGTTCATTGACACGAACCTGGTTTAGTGGCTGTCAGGCGTGCCAGCATATGGGCCAGAGAATTAAGTACTTAAGAGGTAGGTAAGAAGTAGGGAGTAGGTAGGTAAGTACTTAAGTAGGTACTTAAGTCCTTACCTACGTAAGGCCTACTTAAGTACTGAGGTAGTTACCTAGTACTTACCTACTTAGTATGTACTTAGTTGATAAGGGCTTGTTTACTAGTCGGTAGGCAGTTCAGTAACCGATTAGGTACCTAGGTTGATAGTTCACTAGCAGGCACGCTGGCAGTTGGGTAGCTAGCTCAGTAGCTAGCGGGCAGTTCACGAACTAGACTGATAGGCACTCCAGCCGCCGGGTAGGCAGTATCATAGCAGCGACCAGGCACAGAGTTACGACTTAAATGTACGGTAGCCAGGTTTAAGTGCCCGTGCTCGTGGTCTACAGGCGTCTTTATATTTAATAGGGCTATTCAAACTTGAAAGGTAATCTGTAGCTGTAACTAATCATAATTTTGGTCATCGGTTATTAGTTACAAATTCTTATAACAAATATTGAAATTGAGATCTTATTTCTAATTATATTTATTCACAACCCAAAATTATGACCGAATAAGTAATGAAATTACAAATTAGATATTATTGATTTATATGTTACGTTATAAAAATAACCAAATTATAAAGATTTCAATCGACGATTTTCGTTGGTTCCAAAAAAGTTAGCTATAACCGAAATTAGTCAAAAAAACTTTATAGCAACCAAGGGAATCTGGTAAATAACTAGATTGACTTACGAGTTATAGTAGCAGAATAATAAATACAAAATAGTAGTAGCATAGTGGGGTTAGATTGGTTTCCTAGATCATTGGTATGCAGCTCGCTCTGGCAACGCCTGGGTTTGTTGCATTTTGGACCAAGAATGGATATTTGGTGCCAGAGGACGGGATCAAAGGAAGAAGTTGGCACAAATATTCAGCCTCGAGGTGCCGTAGCCGTCAAGTTTGGGCGCCTGGTCGTCCAGTACCTTACTGATTTTAACGCAAAAGCAGAGTTAATGATGGGTATAATTAGACTGTGACTCTTGTGATTCTTGTCTGATCCTTCACGATTAATTTTTAAATTTACATGCATATATCGCCAGAGCTGCTATTGATCAGTTGATAGGGTTTTACTTCTGTAGCATCCACTTTTTGCAGCCGTGTGACAAAACTTGGAGTTCTGATTTTGATTCTAAAATGAGCGCATGTATGTATTGCATTTCTCGCCCGTATCAACTCTATTTTTGCCTGATTCGTCATTTCTTTGGTCTAGTAACAATCCGTGTCTTTACAGCTTTAAATTTAGTATCAGCAGGTGAGATCTCGATATCAAGATTTATCCTTCACAAATACGTCCCACCTCATGGCTAATTCCAGGTCTTAGCTAGCTCGAGACTATTTATCGCACGGGGCTGTCCTAACTTTATGGAGTCGACGACGAGTACGCAAAAATGTTGGACGAATTAGGGTGCATATATCTGAATATATCGTCAAAGTCGCCGTCATGAGACAGGATAGCAAGCCAAATATACCTTAATGAAACAGTACTTTTGGCGGAAATATTAATATGTTGTGGCGGATTCCATTTTTTTTACATTTTTATGGCCATATATGGCCTACGTGGCCGGAGAAAGTGCTTGCGTGTTTGCCATCGAATGGGTTACCCTAAACGCGTTGATATTGTTGCATTTATTCACAACCCCAGCCCGATGAATATTTTTGCTGCTCTTGGACAACTATTTTCTGGAAAAGCGGCTTCATATAGGTAAGAAATTTCCCAGGGTCTTTTTGTAGTTCTATTCTTGTCGAGGAGGGTATCGTGTATGATGCTGCGGCTGGGTCAGGTTCAATTTTGAGTATAGCTCTCGTGCTGGAAGCTTGGGGGGACAAAAGTTGAATATCCTAGCTTAGGCCTTTGTCGACATGTCTTGGAGTTAAGGGTCTCAGCCGCCGAAATAGATACATTGAGCTCACTCATCGCGGTGTCAAAAATGGTAGAAGGGCGGGGCGAGGCTCAATAATAGATATCTGTAGGCTAGAACAAGTAAGAATATTCTCTCGCCTCAACGTTGTATGTCTACTATGCCGGGGTGGCTGCAGGCTGCGTTTATATAGTATATCAGCCCCCTCCAAGACTTCGCAAATTCGGCAAAGGTTAACTGACTAAGTCGAAGCGTTTTCTGTTCCTGCAAAAAGGGTGTAACATCGTTTCGCGATGTTTCTATATTTGTCCCTCCTTTCTGGTCTGCATGTTTGTCGGTTCGCCTCCGTCAAAACGGTAATGTCGCAGTTTGTCGACTTTTTTTTTGCCCCCTTACTTGCTAAAAAGGCCACCCCAGACATGCCACCGATTGAAAAGGGTGCTTTAAACTGAAAGCGGGCGTCTCTCACGTGGGAATGGGAATGTTGCAGGGACTTTTCTTTCGTCAGAAGGGGAAGGGTGTGGGGATTCCGGCGCAAAAATGAGCAGTTCGGATATGCTTCAATTTGAGCCTTTCCAGCCTCTTGTGATCTTACAAGGGATGTAAAATAAAGAAATGAAGAAATAAATAAATAAAGTAATCAATCAATTGTAATCCTTCTCTCGCGTAGATATCTCAAATAATCTGACTGACTGACTGACCTGAGTCGGCCAGGAAGCTTAAGAAGAAGAGACTGCGACCGGGCTGAGATTAGAAAACAGCAAGGGGCGCATTTTGGTTAGCTTCAGTTTCCTTTGTTTCTTCCATGCAGAACTAGCCCAGAGAACAGAAAAGACCTTCTATCAAGGGGCTGTTTCGTAGATTTGACCGCTGACGTCGCACTTATATTGGCAGGTTCTTCTCTTATATATTATCTCTGGCCTGCCTTTAAAGCTTTTGACTTTATATTGCGAAATCGATTATCTTTTCTCGGAGTTTCTTTGCCATTTTATTTCATTTCCTTAATCTCATTTTATTCGTTTTATATTGCTACATTCACATTCATTCGTTAACGTTTCAGGGCTTCTCTTTTTTTTAAATTAACAGCTGTTAGTTGGATTTAATATTAACTGTTCTCGTGACGGGAAATTCGAATTTGAAGGAAAACGTTGTCGTCGCTCCTTTTCGGGCTTCCCCTTGTTTGGCCGAACAACACAGCACAGAACCCACCACCAGCCAATATCAAGAGCATCCACATCTCTCAGCGTCAACGTCAACGTCAACGTCAACACCAACCCCGACCTCGACCTCACTCACCCTCTCCATCATCTCTCTCCGCCTCCCTCGCTCCTTCAGCACCTCGAACTTGTTCACCATTCTTCTGATACCAGAAGCATTAACTTACTATCTACCTCCGAGGCCTCCTTACTCGACGGACGAAGACTACCATCCATTAATTGCCCCCCCAAAATACCAACCACTACCAGTATTACTACCACCGTATCCAAATTCGATTACTATCGTTGATAGAATTTAGCATGCGCCATGGCAGATGATTCGAATGAACTCCGACCACCTCCCGCTGCTCGTCGTCCAACCGACCATGAACTCTCCTTTCGTCCATCTCTAACCCGTAAACCCTCCGATCTCCTACCTCCTCCTTCAAAAGGTCAATTCACACCAGAACTCTCTCCGCTCGACGCGTTTGTATCTCGTGGTCGACAACTTTATCGCCAGCTTGAACTTGAAGAACGGGAGTTGCAGCGTAGAGGGACGAATAGTAAAAGTCCCGATGGCAGTGCCATTGCTTCTTCGCCAGTTTCTCAAAATCCCCCGTCTTCTTCATACGGGCAGCAGGCGCAACAGTACCAAAACCAGCAGCAGCAACAGCAACAGGGAAGGCCAGGCCAGTTTTTACAACAACCGCCGAGCAAGTTTATTCGCTCTCATAGCGCGGGAGCAGAACAGCAACTTGGTGTTGGAACTTTGAATGCTGCTGTCGAACAGTGGGCTATTGGAAACTCGAAGTCCCATACTGGAGGTGATAGGGCTACCCGTTTTTTTACCGGACGACCGGGAACAGGTGGGAACCCTGGTCCCTTCGCAAATGGGGGGAAAATACCACAAGTCTCGGTTGGAGGTCCTATGACAAATGCTGGTTTTCCAGCTCCTAGAACTGCTCCCCTTCCTGGAGTGCCACAGACCCTGTTTATTAAGGAACCGGGGTTTAGACCTGTGTCGCAACATCCGAGAATTAGTGGGATCGTGGGATTGGAAGATGAGCTAGGGCCACCGAGGACTTCGCAGCATATCGTGGTTGATAGACGGGGGTCGAGCGTCAACCGCTCTACTGCTTCTTCGCCGAGGTCGCCGAGGATGCCTTTCACGAGTGATGATGATTCAAGCGATGATGAAGAAGAAAGGAGGAGAAGGAGGGATAGCGCTAGGAGACGGGATTTGGAAAGGAGGAGACCGGTGTCGACTGGGAGGAGGATGGATCCGTCGCCGGTAAGGGAGGAAGGGGAATTGAATCCTCCATTGAGTGCTGGTGCGAGAATTAGTGTTTCAGCGCAAGGCAGTGTGCCACAGAGAAGTTTTTCAGGTGCGGCGCCGTCGCCGAAACCGATGGACGCAGTGGAACAAGCGAGAAAGGGCAGTCTGGACTCGAATGCGGCGAGGCAGAGTGGTACACCTACCACGCCGTATCAAACAAGGGTTTCCACGCCGCCACTTTCGACTTCTCCTGTACATCTCCATGAATCTCCTGGGAAGACGAGGCAGTCGCCAAATCATACCAGACAGGGATCGAATCTTGCGGCTCCTACATTACCGGTCGCATCGACTTCTACGCCGAATCTGTTGTTACGGTCTGCTGCTTCGGATCCCCTTGCTCCTATGCCCCGAACGCCGGGAGAACCAACGATTAGGGGCCTTGTGAGTGAAGATGATTCGTTATTTCTGCCCCCACAACCAGCTTTTGCGAAATCTGCGCCAAATACTCCTCGGCCTTCCAGCGCTATGAGTGACACAGCCTCGATTTATAGCGTTGGTGGCACGAAGCGACTCTTTAACTTTTCTCGTCCAATGAGTAAAACTGGGTTTTATAATGAAGACGGGAACTCTTCCGGAAGGTCACCATCTGTGGATTTCCCACGTAATCCTCGACGAACTGATAGCCTTGACTACCGTTCCTTTGTTGAAGAGGCCGAGCGAGGCCATTTCAACCATACAACGGAAGAAGAAAACTTTGGAGATAATACCGAAATGCGTGGCCCCAGTAGTTTTACACCAAAACACCGAACGACGGGGAGCGGGCTGTCTGGGCGGGCAGGGCCAACCGAGTCTTATACATACTCTGCGTTTACGCTTCCTAGGGGGAGAGCTGTTGACCGGTCGAGTATTATATTCTTCGATGGTGACAAGCATAAATTTGAGCCCGGGGAAGGCGAAGCTAGGCAATCGGAGGAGAAAAATGCTAGCCCCAGTAGTACTGTTGGGCCGTCACCATTTGCAGCTATGAGGGCTAGCCAGGATAGCCAGCGACCACCGTTGACACCTCAACAACAACCACAGCAACCGCAGCAAAATTTGGGGAGATCGCTTTCCTCACAAAGTGCCGAGTCTAATATTTCGGCGACTCTACGCCCGAGAACTTCAGGAGCACCAAGGTTAACGCCAGAGGAACACCTTAATATCGGTATTCCCTTGCACGAAAAGGGCAGCTATGCAGAATCAACGTACCATTTCAGATTATCGGCTATGGGTGGTAATACCACCGGCATGCTGATGTACGCGTTAGCTTTACGACACGGATGGGGAATGCGAGCAAACCAAGCAGAAGCATTCACATGGCTACGTAAAGCAGCATCAATAGCACAAGAAGAAATGGCGTCTGTGGAAAAGGATCCTACAAAACCAAAGCCAGGCTGGTGGGAGAGTAAGAGTATGAGGAGCAAATTTGCGTTGATGACCTATGAGCTGGGGATGGGTTATACAAATGGATGGGGCTGTAGTGAGGATAAGGGGGTTGGATTGAGGTACTTTGAGATTGCAGCAAGCTGGGGGGATGTTGATGCGCTTAGCGAGGCGGGGTATGCTTATGCCAATGGGCAAGGGTGTAAGAAGGATTTGAAAAAGAGTGCGAAGTACTATAGGATGGCGGCGGAGAATGGGGCTAGTATGGTGGGGAATAGTTGGTAAGCTCTTTTCGCTCTTTTCGCTCTCTTCGCTCTCCATAATACACAGAATGCTAACCCAACGTTTAGGATATGGAAAGAGAAGTATGATGACGAAGAAGATAAAGGGAAGAAGAAGGGTGGTAAAGAGAAGGAGAAGGAGAAGGAGAAACCGGGATTGTTGAGTTTCTCAAGGAAGAAGTCTGTTGTATAACAGACTCTATCACCACCATTAAATGCATTTCTGAAGAGAGAATCAAGAGATGAATTGGTATTGGTATTGGTATTGGTATTGGTATTTATTATAAATGACGAAGTTATGAGCCATATGATCTAGCGGCAGCATTGTTCTTTTTTTTTCATCCTATTGCTTTTTAATTCTTGTTTTCAATTCTATCCCGACCTCTCGGACCCTTTCTGTTTATCAAGAGAAGAGTATGGCCGGGGATGTACTTTACCGGGGACAGTTGTCGCATGCCTTTCTTCCTTTTCCTTTCTTCTGTTCCTTTTTTCTTCTTTTTTCTTCTTCATATAACATAGCTGTTTATAATACCACCTGCATGATGAGTATGGAGTTGAGAGATACAATTGCGATTACTACATATACCTCCTACTTCTCCCTCTTCTATTTTCCACTATCTCACATATCTCACAACATCTCGAGTATCTATCTAGCGTTGACCCCCCAGTCATATCATGATGGGTGAAGGTTGTGGTTGTCATGCTGCAGCTTGGCGTGTTTACAAACAGCCGGCTTGGGTGGTCGCAGTCGCATTAGCTCCAGGCGAGAACACCTGCCTTCTGGAAACATGCATAACAAAACAGAACAAATGCATGATGATAACATCGATAACGCGGAATCGGATCCGGGGATATCGTACTGCCAATATGTCAACATTGTACGTAAGTACTAGTAGATGTAATTTATGTCTGTCTGTCCGTGACGATAAGTAAATAAAAGCGAGTTCTGGAGAGGGAGAGAGAGAGAGAGAAAGAGAGACCGACTTACCCTCTATTTGCTCTCCCCCTTTAATTCGACTCCAATCACCAATCAACATCACCTCACCTCACCTCACTTCACTTCACCTCATCCCATCCCATCGCTTTCCTCCCTTACCTTCTTTTCCTACTCTTCTTCCCTTCCATCATGTACCCCTAACCTGCGACCATCACCATCCCAATTACCCTCTGACGAATGACTTCACGATCTTGATACATTGGTCTTGACGAATCGCTTATGATATTGTTGTTTTACCTCTCCAATTGGCTCGTTCGCTGACACGTGCATGTATACGTCTTTGATTGGATCGTCAGGAGGGTTTTATTAGTACCTGCAACGAGAACCTGTCGTTGAGCTTCCCGTCGGGTGTACGAAGCATTGCTACCTCATCAGGTACCTTACAATAGCTGTACCTCTTAAAACGGACGGGTGTTAGGTAAGTCTGGTACTTGTTTGTGTATGCATTGACTTTCTCGTGTTTGAGTGTTTCATTGTCTCATCTTTCAACTATTCAACCTTGTATTGTCGCAGTCTTATTCGGGGTGTCGCTGCTAATATTCTCTTGACCCTGTTTATAGTTCCAGATCTGCCGTTGCTGCTGCTGGTTGTTCCTTTTAATCGCTCGTCTCCAACGGATAGCCACAGGGGAAAGGAACGAAGCTATTAGCTCGCTTACCCTCGCTCGCATCGACCCTATCAATCTCGGACACCACTTCACATTCCTCACCCCACCTCCTCTTATTTCCAACAATTCCCCTTTTTCAATCAAGATATCCTTCCCCCTCTTTCTCCACCAATTTATCGATAATACCTGTTATTATTGACAGCAAAAGTGAGAAGAGCTTTAAAACGGTTAAGTTTGCTCCTAAAAGTCTCGGATGACGACACCGGGAACTCCAAACGCAGGTCCACGCCGCTCTCTCGCCCGTCTCCGACTGCCGTCTGGCGCAAACACGCCTAATCCGCCTCAGATATCGCCACCAATGCTATCGCCCGACACGGTTCTCGCGCGGAAACAGTCGCTTAACCAGCTAGTCCAGAATAGCTCTTCTAAGGATAGTGGGTATGGCGGCGACAGCGATGGCGGGCTGGAGATTGGGGATAAGGTTAATGTCCCCGGTGGGATGTACGGAGTTGTCAAGTTTGTTGGAACGGTAAAAGGGAAGCCCGGTGTCTTTGTTGGAGTTGAACTTGAAGGGCCGCATGCGGTTAATGGGAAGAACGATGGGACGGTTGAAGGGTGAGTTTCTTCTCCGTTCTTTGAAATACTGAAGCACTCACGAGGATGAAGGGGTGAAAAGAAGATCCTTGGAATTGGGAAGGGCTAATGAAGCTTTTATATATACAGCACGAGATACTTCACAACATCAATCCCCCACTCTGGAATCTTCCTCCCGCTGTCTAGAGCGGTCCTACGCCACTCCGGATCCTCTGTCAAGTCTGATACCCCCTCGGTCGTCACTTCTCCAGCTGAGCCAACAGCTTCATCCCCCCTCCAGCCACCTAAGAAGCCCTTCGGTCGCCCATCCCTCCCGCGACCACAATCACCAGCTCAAAGAAATGCCACACCGCGCCCAGGTCTCTTACCTAGTACGCCACGGTCAGGAAGTAGCCTTTCCAACCGTATGTTTTCGCCATCTCCCACACCCGGCATGGGTCCTCAGGGTCCAATTGGTGGCCGTGTAAGGGCTGGCAGTATTTCTTCCAACGCCGGTGATGTTCCACCAGGAACCCCCGGGCGCAGAATAGTCTCACAGAACCCACGTGGGCTTCGTCCAGGCTTCAATTCCAAGCCTTCACAACCTTCACAATTCCAAAGGGAATCAACTCCTCGTGCTAGCTCTTCGATGTCATTCACGGACTCTTCACCTGTCGAAGATCTTATGGCTACTCCTAAAGCTAATGGCAATTCCCCTTCTGGGTTTGTTGCAAAACTTACACGGATGAGCCGAGAAGAAGGAATGAGTAAAGAGGAGGAAGATAAGGGAATGATTGCTATCCTCCAAGCACAGCTGAGCGCTAAAGATCATCAATTGAAGGAGCAGGCGAATAATCTGCTTGAGATGGAAAGTAGTCTTAATGAGCTCCAGTCGTTGTTATCAGATGGTGTTGCCGCACAACAACAGCAGCAACAAGCACAGCAAGCCCAGGCAGCACAACAAGCAGCACAAATGAACGGAGCTAGGGGATTAGGAAGAAAGACTAGTTCTATAAGCATCAATAGCGGTGATGGCGAAGAGGAACTAGAACTTGCACAGTTAAGGCACTTGTTGAGAGAGAGGAACGACAAAATTGGACAGTTACAAGTGGATTTTGATGCCCACCGTGCCGATTTTAGAAGTACGATTGATACTTTAGAGATGGCGGCTACGGAAACCGAAAGAGTCTATGAGAAGAAAGTTGAAGATCTACTACTTGAGCTTAGGGAGAGCGAGCGGCTTAGGGTTGAGATGGTTGAGGAACAGAACAGACGGGAAGAGGAGACTGGGATGGCTAGGGGAATCATGGACGGAGGGGTTGAGAGTGTTGCAAGGCAGCTGAAGAGCTTGGAAGGGTTGGTGGCAGAGTTGGAGGAAGGCTTGGAAGACGCGCGACGGGGAGAAGCGGAGGCTCGAGCTGAAGCCGAGCATTGCAGGGGGGAAAGCGAACGACTAAAGGAGGAGCTACGTCGAGAGAAAGAAAAGGTTGGAGCCTACGAACGACGAATGGACGATCTGAAGGACCAAGTTAAGAACGGGGATACCGAGGTCGAAAAGAAGAATGATGAGATCCGAGGGTTGAAGGCATTGATGACTAGTTTGTCACGCGGAAGGGCGCCTGGTGGCAATCCTGAGGAGAAGAAGAAGTTGGAAGAGAGGATTAAGGATTTGGAGGGTTTGTTGGACCGAAAGAACGCAAGGGAGGAAGAATTGGAGAAGGAGATTGAGATACTGAAGGCCGATGCTGCTGCTGCTACTGCTGCTACTACTGATAGTGCTAGTGCCACCAGTATTACTCCTGAGCCATTGGGTTTGAAGATCACGATGCCGGCCAACAGAGAAGAACAGAAGAGCCTTGTTGTTACTAAAGATGTTGCTGGCGTAGCCAAGAAGAATGGTTTGAAGGCACGACTCCAGGAGGATTCTCCTGCACTCACCGATATCGATGATGATGATGGAGAAGATATCATCAACGGTCCAGGATTCGGTGGGCCTCCACCACCAACATCAGCTCTCCCACCACTTCCAACAATCATTGCGTCTAGTTCGCCACCTCCACCACCAAAAAAGGATGCCCCCTTGCCAGCCACCCCTCCACCACCTCCAGCGAAAGAACAATTTTGTGACTTGTGTGAGAAACCTGGTCACGATCTAATGAGCTGCACTGAGATGTTCACTGGTAAGAGCTCTACTAGTGGAGATAAGAAGGATAGCGTTGCTACTTTCTCCACGCTTGAGAAAGCTGGTATGACACCACTGCCGTTAAATGCCGCTGGTGTCAACCCAGGAAGGAGTTCGTTGGATGTAGAGGATGAAGGAAGAGGTGGGGTCAGTTTGGGAAGGGCTACGACTCCTAGTGGAAACGCTGGATCATCGGGTAATGTTAGTAGTGCGGCGAAGGATGATGATGATGATGAAGGGTTGCCACCTGTGGCTGGGAAGAGCAGTGGGGTTATGGATCCGAAGAAATGGTGTGCCTTGTGCGAGAGGGACGGTCATGACAGCGTCGATTGTCCGTTGGATGACTTTTAGACGGATCACAAATGTCACGTTTGGTGATAGATTGGCGGTTGTTGGTTGGATAACAAGGTTTTTTCTACTTCCCGCTTTTCGCTTTTGGATACACATACTTCACTCTTATTTCTACCCCTCTCCGACACCGACTCGACATGTATATTCCCTTCGCCGCCGACACTCTTGTAACTTGACACACGACATGTCTCCTTCCTCCTCACGGGACCCCTGTTCTAAAAAAATATTCTTTACAACATTGTTGTAATGGTCTAATGTATCCGCTTTTCATTTGTCAACCTAACTACTAACTATGATTCCCCCCTTGCTCTCTTTTTTTCCCCTTCTTTTTGCGTTGAATCAAAAGTCATGACTGAATTGATTTCTTGAATTGGAAAAAGTTTCGGCATGGCTTTGCAATTGTTATGTTTTCGATTGGTCCCTTTTGAAGAAACAAAAATTGCTGTTTTTTTCTTTTCTCTTTTGATGCTCTTTGAAGCTTTTATTGTCAGGTTGGGCGTTTATTTAGCTTGACCTTTTATGTTCTTTTTTCTTTTTTCTTTTTCCCCCTTTTTGATGGAAAATCTTTTGTAATGAGCGATTGCAGCCGGTGGGAGGTAGATGCAGAAGCGGGGATAGAGGTCTAGAAGTAGAAAGACTAGAGGTAGAGGTAGATATTATGAGATGTTGGTGGGGTGGTGAAGGGAGGTTGTTTCATGATGTGATAGATATCTACTTATGCATATTATCTTCTTACTTTTTTTATTTTTTTAAAGAAAAAATTGAGACAGTTGTATTTGAGGCATTGAGGTATAACTAATGATCAGAGCTAGAGCGCTGCGCGAGTAAGTGATGTTAAGATAAGATGGTTAGAATTCTAGAGTGTCGGTATCTGTATTGAACTTGCTAGTGTGGTATGATGTGCCGTATCGGTCCTGCATGATCTCCGGACATTTTTACACAGTGATAGAGATTTGACATCTTTGTTAGTTTTTACAGGGGTTTTTAAGATGTGTAGGGCTTGATTAGGGTATATTCAGACTATCGTCACAGGGTGTGTGTTTGAGATCAAGAAATGAAGATGTTGGGCTTTTTTGGACCAGGGATTGATTCTGGATAGCTCCGAATCTCTAGGGAGCTGGGTTGGGTTCCGCCAAGGTGTTTTGTCCAATCGATGATTGTAGGGGTTATTCGTCTGACTAGGTGCAATGCTACATGGTTTGGGGGAGTTTTAGACGTCATCAGATACTCGGTAAGTTGGAGGCGTCGCGATACAATATACGCCGACGTATATAGATACCAACGTTGGCATGGCTACCAGATAGTGTTTAACTATAACTTCTAAACAGTAGTTGGAAAGAATCGATCTATTGATTGAGATCTAGATTTTATTCCCATGGTTATACTAGTACCCCCGTGGGATATATGTGATTCACATGCAGAGCATGAGATCTAAAACGCTTGTGTAACAGCACGGCTGACATGTTGAAGTGGCGAGGGTGGGAGTTTTCTGATTTAGGGCGCTGAAATATGTAATTTCTTGTCATGACTAAGTAAGTATTTACCATGATCATGTAATCTCATGTCAAGAAGTTGTTGATTTCGATTAGTCTAGTTTTAGATTTCGATTATAATGTTATGATCATGAAGTTGGTGTTATAATTTACTTACATATCGGATCAGTTAGTGAGCCCCTTCTTCTCTTAGGTCTATTGAAAAGGGAGGTAACGTATGTAACAGATGCTAAGTGGTATTGGAGACACAGAAAAGGATATATATCCCATCTTCATCCCTTGCCTTCTGGGATTTCTCTGTTTGGTCTATAGGAAGATCAAATTTGGCCACCAGGCTGATCT
Organism: Orbilia oligospora ATCC 24927; assembly: GCF_000225545.1. Classification (NCBI taxonomy): domain Eukaryota; kingdom Fungi; phylum Ascomycota; class Orbiliomycetes; order Orbiliales; family Orbiliaceae; genus Orbilia; species Orbilia oligospora. Next base: position 873,677 of record NW_011645745.1, read on the forward strand.
TCCTGCGGCCAATTTAATTTAATATACCACTTCACTTTATCTTAACTTATCCGATGACATCTATACTATACTATTACTCTACGATATATAACAACAAAAAGATAGAGGATTTCATTCCAAGAGCGCTAGCGCGCATCCCAGGTCATGAACGGCGTGCCTGGCGGACCCATTATATTCCTCGTTTGTCTTATAATATCGATATATCCCTGATTCCACCTTTCTCCAAGTATATGTCTATCTCGATCAATCCCGCAGCTGAGAATTGATGGTAATGAGCCCGCCTGTTTCGCCTAATGGAGTATTTCGAGTACACGGGATCGACCTGGGCGCTAAGATGCAACATGCATAACATGTGGTTTGAAGTTCAAACCCAATAGTCAGTCAACGTTAACTGGAATGACTTTGGAATGGCTTCTGAATGAAGATCAACGAGGAATACTGGAGACAGGGCAGATTTTATCGACGTTTGGCGATTACGAATCATCGAACATACGATCACACTGTAGCATTCAGTATTCCTGATCCTGATTGCGCGGGAAATTCGTGGGCAGGACCTCTTTATAGTTTAGCCAGTTGGAAATATTGAATTTTCTTTTAAATGGTTCACTAAGGGAGAGATTTCCTGCCGAAATATTGGCATCTTCTGTTTCTGCTCCTCCATCGGCACCCTCTTGGTCAATATTTAGCCTTACCAAGTTCACGGCCGGAAATGGGAGTCGAGTCCCGCTAAACGAGGGGTTTTTGCTAATATGGCAAGACCCTCTCTATTACACCCTATAAATTACCCTGAGATGGGTTGGGAGCCTATTCAATGGATCGAGTGATGTGTTTTGTATTCGTCGAGCACGCACGGTCGATTCATGCGACTTGCTGTTGATAAATCGACGGTTTTTTTGCTGCCCTAACATCCGCCTATTGGAGAAGGGCCCTAAGGGAAACTGCGTACGAAATGGGAAAGGACTCGGAAATTCGACACGATAGCAGTTGCTGATTGGGAAAATGGATAAGGTTCTTCCGTCAGTTCAGAAATATGTATCCCTTCGAATCTCGGTTTTGTCCGCTGGCTGTAGCTGGGAACCTTTGGAAGCGATGAAAATATTTATGGCGCCGTTACAATGGGAAGATTAACACAAATTCAATGCCGTACGACGCCTAACAATTCACTGGAGCAGTTTACACAGGATATATCTCTGGGACGTTGCTTTCCACAGGTTGAAGTCTATACAAACACAATAATACACAGGCTAACTACAACTCGAATGATGGCCTATTTCCACCACCCGAGACTGTAAACCCTGCGCAGCTGTGTTAATTCGGCAAACCGAGTTATGGGGAGAGTCCCCCAGGTTTCTGAAACGCAGATTGGTCATGCAATGCGCATATGCTACAATCCTTTTACCTAATCAACTTATAATATATCCTGTCGGGTTGGGGCAGCTACGTGTGTGCATGTATGTCAAGATCTTGCCGGCCGCGGACGACATTTAGTAATGGATTGTTTCGACGCTTTCGACACTTTCTACTCTCCCTGTCTCAGTCCTCGGCCTCCTTCGGCTAACTAATCGACTTATACGCGCATACTTAACTTATGAGGGACTATAATACAGATGTCAAGCTTCTGTAGACTGTCCCTTTAAGGGTTCAAGTGTACAATATCGGCCATCAGGTTCGTTGGCCTGCAGGGTACCAATTTTATGGAATTGATCCAGCCTTTAAGGCTCGTGCCCTAAAAATCTAACCGAACATCGTATTGGCCGATTGGACAGCGTCTACAGCACAGCCTTTAGCCAAGCATATTACCAAATAAAATGGAAATGTGGATGGGAAACATGTTTGCCAGGAGTACGACCTGTGCTATTGGAAAATTTAACCACAGCTTTGGCTGCCCCTGTTGCGATTTTTTCTTATCGATCAATTAGCTCTGTGAATACAGATGGGTAGGGTGGGAAAAGAATAAACAATCTTCAAGAACACCTGCCCGGGATTCTTCAATTGATTGCGGGTCATAAAACAGATGGAAACCGAAGCGGTATCCCTGTTCATAAAATGGTCACAGCGTAAAATTAGGACTATATCGACTCATCCAACTCCTGCAGACATAAGAAAATCAATGGAGCTACATAATCTCCAGCAATTATTATCACTAGGAGTACGAAGACTCTTGGTTAATATCCGTGCGAAAAATATGTCGGATAGAACAAGAACAAACTGGCAAAAGGGTGGTTTCATATCTACGACTGAAGTTTTTGTCCTCGGAACTAGGTCTATAGTATCCCAAACGATATAGCAATAAACCAAAAAGCGCTAGATATCTCTAGCGTTTTATATACAACAACCAAAAACTTGACGCCAAAGCATGGGAACTAATCAATGGAACCCAGACGACAGCAAAGAGAAGTCTGGAGCGTGCGTGGATCTAACCCAACTTCACAAATATCTTGAGTATTTACTCTAGTTGCAGCGGCGCGCTGAAAATGCGATTTATTCATTGACAACCATCGCGATATGTCGAGTTTGTTTGTGGAGGGACCGTTGTCTTTTCTTTGCAGCGGAAATGAGGGCGCTTCAGGTATCACAAAATATTGTGTGACTTGTAAATATAATAGTGACAGGGATACAATTGGAATAAGGACGGGAGGGACGGAGGTGAAGGTGCGGGATCTAGAGAGAGTTAACCTGTGATATAGTTATCGGCCAGGTTAAACAAGAGCTTTAGAGCTCTACGATGTGCTGCCTAATTACCTGACAAGATCTATATATTTTCGGTTGAACTGGCTCGGTTTGCCCGCTGCTGGACCCAACCGGAGGTGCATTCTGGTTTACGAGACAATTAATCCACAAAAGACACTGGGGACTTACTCTATATTTTTATATCTTGTATCTATATGTGATTCTTCTTTTAAGGATTGAAATTTAAATCATATCAGTTGGCTTTATTGCATTGTAATACTAACTAAAAGGCTAAAACTTTGACTTTATACGTCGAGAGCTAAGATATTTGCCTATGCACACGACAAGCCCTTAAGATGGTTTAAACATTACATACAAAATATGCAACCAGATTCAATGTCCTTTGATCTCTCACCCTTCAGGTAATCTCACCACGCGTTCCTCATCGATAGTCGCGGTCGCGGATAAGATAGGGGGTCGAAAGGCTTGACCGCGACCGAGTAGAACTAGCGCTAGAACCATCACGCTCCCGACTAGAGCATCCAGTTTCCAGGATTTCCTCCTCGTGGTAGCCAACGCCACCTGCTGCTCGAAATACCTCGAAGGCATTTGCTAATTTATGTAAAACCCATGCCCCTCCACGCTCTGCCGTCATACCTCCCTTGTGAAGAAAGTATTTGCACCCGGTACCGTCTAATTCCGGCATGTTATTGAGTGCGGTGGTGTGGTTGTGGATATGGTCCCTGAGTACAGTATCAGAAGTGCATATCCATGGTAAGCCGCTTGTTTGCTCGGCCCGAGTGATTGGGTTTTCGAGGAGATCAGATATTTGTAAATCTGCGTCAGTCCAGCTTCCTGTAGTTGTTTTCCAGGTTGCTAGTTTGAATGGCGCAGGAGGTAGCTTTCGTTTTTCCATGATTGATTTTGAAAAGCTTTGCCTCGGGGCGGTGTTTATTGTGTGGAAGTGGTCTTGATTGTCTAGAGGAGAATATCAGGATAATACCTGATAGAAAATGTGTATTATATCGTACGACCTTTACAAAACAGGTGACTTGAAATTGGTTTAATCGACCAGACGGGGTGGTATCATGATGTCAGTTAGCCGAACTAAAATGGCGGGCAGGGACCTTTCACTTATAGAAAAAACTTCTTAGACCTGATATTCAAACCCTAGTCAATTGATCAATGCAAAAACCAGTAATGTAGGATCTGTGAAAGTACACGTAGGAGGATAGGGTCGCGTTTAGTCTCTTGCCAAAAGTGAAATTCCATTAAACATAAGCATATCATCCCCTCACGCAAGACTGCGCCGCACCGATGCATCACAGTTCGGAAGGGCACGCCTTAAATGTCAAACAATGCAGTATTCCGCTAGAAGGATCCATAACACCAAATTCCGAGCAAAGTAATATCAATCAAAAAAATGCTAGGAAGCTGAACCAGGCTGACCAAAAACATGAACTAAAGTAACAGAAAGCGACGGAAGATAGCGTACACGTATAGCTGCAATAATAAAATTTGAAAGTGCTTGAGCTCCTCCATATGTGTATACTTCAACGAATAGCTTCCTTGTTTTCAACACATCTCCACATCGTATTATATACAAGGTGGCGTAAGCGCATCTATCGTACTCGCGATGCAATGATAAATCCTTATCCCAAGGTTACAAAGTGGGGCGAACTTCATCGCCAGAGCTTTCATTGAGGCGTTATGCATGCTGACCCCTGCATTATATGTAACGCTCCCAAGCAGAGATAAGAACCATTGAATGTCAAATTTTTGTGATAGGGTCTGTTTCTGTGACATCATGATACATCCCCAAATACGATAGTATATATTCAAGTATCTACTCATAGTTAGATACTTGAGGGGTAATAACTCCTCTTTTCAGCGTCCCCGACATTGGTGAGTCAGGTCCCACGCTTCCAGAAGGCTGCTAGCCATCCGAAGCAGCCACAACATCCTTGATCCGACTCCGACCCGTCGTTTTGCTCCGAGCCTTCGGCTTTCTCGGCGTCATATTCCCTAACTTCAACTCGAAACTCTTTCTGCATCAAGCATTGTTCTGCTAGAGAGGGTTGAGAGCTGATACTACTCTCCGGAGAATGGGGTGTTGACAAACTCTTCGAATAGACCACTGTTTCGGTTGACTTTTGACCCGCATGAGAATACTCGTCAACGACATAGTCCTCATCGTCGGGCTCAGCACTAACGTCGAAGTAAGAATTATCAGATTCCCTAAGAGTTGGGTCCCGTGAAGATTTATCGCCGGACTGGCCGGTCGCTCCAAGTTCGGAAGATCTTGTATCACAATTTGTTCCGATGATGATTGGAATCCCGGTTCTTGATTTGGATTTCGTGGTAAGTGGTGACTTGAGATTGATTCTTGGTGACAATGCTTGACTCTTGATTTCCGAATGGGTTCTTATGGATATCTTCGGGATCACCAAGCTCGTGGCCATCTCTGTTGGGAATTCGAAAATTGGACTGCAAGTGGGTGAACGAGGCATTTTGTGTTGTCTGAGTGGTAAAGTTTCTGTGTAACAATTGTCGACAAGGGATGATGCCTGCTTCGACTCCGTTTGGGGGTTGGACGGGTTAGGCAGTGGGCCCAAAACGGTTTAAAACTTTAAAATATGCGATTAATGGTGTAAATTACGAATTGAAGGTATCAAAGGTAAAGGTATCAAATTTAAAAGGTAACTTGTGAGATGTCATTCTGGCTGGAACTAGGATCACACAGTTGGGGGTTCTGTAATTATATAGACGAGGCATGCGCATGTCAAGGTGTGCCAGTACAGTTCAGTTAAGCAGATGAGCCTGATGGGATATTTTTCGAGGCCGCAATCCAAAAAGGCCTTGATTTCCCATGATTCACCGCACCCCCATAACATAACCGCCTGAACAAATCATTGTATGCCGTAGCAAATACCATTTTTGAGCTATTGTGGAGAACACTTCGTCCTCATTCAGTATAATGTGGAAGACGTTGTCTGCTTGGCAGTTGGTGGTTGCAACATCAGTCTTGAACTCGTTGCTCTCGGGCTGAAAAGCGATGTTGGATCCCTTTCGACAACGACGCTTTAGGCACTCCGATAGAACGCTACTGGAATGTTGGATGGGAATATCGTAAAAGAAATACCAACAATTTGTGGCTTTTCTGGAGTTAGAGTTATAACACTGTACACAACTACAACGATAATTAGGAATCCTGCATTGCGGAGGAATTATCTCTCGCTTCACTAATTCTAGCGGGAAGAAATCGAAGGCAAATGGTATACATTTATCTATTCTTAAGATCTTACGAATTAAAAAAGACTACAAATTTCATCGTTTTGCAAATAGTTTTAATAGAAGCTAGGCCTGGGCTTGGGCTCTCTGGGCTCGCGGGAAACATTACATTGCATTGTGGTATTTTACGATATCTTCGAGTTCGCGTTGTCCACTGGTACATATCGAGATCGTACGATATCGTAAATTATAAACACATCTCGTTTCGGTGGAAGCACTTAATTTGGAAAACCGTTGCAGTTGGAGTTGGCTAAGACACGGGATACGTGCACCTCGTAATATTTAGTAAAAGTACTATAACTTGGGATTATAGATTTGAGATTTGAGAAGCCGTTTTTTTAGGTGTTAATGCGGTTTCTGTTGGGGTTTGAGGCCCAAGGCATGGCCTAACTAGCCGCTCAATTGAGATATATGGAGTGAAATAATTTAGTGGTAAGGTTAGCCCGCTGAGCTATTTTAGTATCGGCATTGTGGGAGATATCGCATCCACGGTCTTGCCGTTTTTGAAGGTGTGGGCCACGATAATTTGTAAAAATGTTAACACTAAGTTTGTCTACAATACAGGCCACATGTATTCGATAATCCATAACAATGGCCAAACGACAAGGTCAATGCCTGAATAGGTCACAAAACAGCATTGTTTTATTCTTCATTTTTCTCTTCGGGTTCTTCACTGATGGTGTAGCAGCATGGTATCAGTTAAACTTGTTCAAGGACCGGAGTGACTGGTGGTCGCGGCCTGACATCACCTCTCCGGCCGAGATACTGGTAAAAGAGAGCAGTGGGTACGTATGCATTGCAGCCAATAGGCCGATTGAAAACACTGCGATGGACGCAGTTGTAGTCTGGAATCGTCCAGAGCTTAGAGGCACAAATGTAAGGGCAGTAGCTTTTTACAACGGCCAGAACTGTGGTGCAAGCCCAGATCCTAATACTGGGGAACTACCGCTGCCATCCGCCATTTTAGTGCTGAGCTCGGATAATCCCTATGGAGTATCAGCATTTACTCTCGCGTCTCAAAACCTCGAGTTTCTCTGGGGAAGTTATCAAGCTTTTGATTTACGGGGCGAGTACCACCCGGGGAGGATTCTCGCCCAATTTGTCGAAGAAAATCTTTCGGGTACCGTCATCCTGAAGGATCCGAATCCTGCCGATCCAAGTAAACCGTATAAGACACCGGTAAAGGCACTGAGGATTCTCAAAGAAGACCAATTTCAACCTCTGACAAAAACAGTGGATATAAATGCGTTAATGAGACAGGCAGGAGAAACAGCACTTTTGTCCACGGAAGAAACGAAGTCTGAACTGGTACGAAGCGTGACTAGGCTTTTGATGGAGAAGCTACTTCAGGATATTGCGACGGAAAAGGCGAGAGGAGAGGAGATTCGAAGACGCCTAGCCGCAACATCAGCTGCAGCGGAAGGAACCTTTGGGGGGACAATGGGGAGCGCTACCAACGCAGCCACAGGCTCGGTGGCTGGTAGCCAATTGGCTTCAGACGTTCGGGGATCCAACAATGTAAATCTGGCGCAGACGTCTCTAAACAATCCTAGTTCCATGAATTTTCCTTTGCCGGGGGGCCAACCATATCCGGGACATAGCTCGAATGTGCAACCTGGTGGGAATACATTACAAAATCCATCTCAGCCTTCAAGCCAGCGGGGACAGCAATACTCGTCGTATATCAATGTTCCGAGCTCCCAGGGCTTGCAGGGTAATATTCCCCAATATTACACGCAGGATCTTGGTACCCCGCCACCAAATACAGCATCTCAAAGAATTAACCCCAGCGTCGGTGCAGGTGGTAATATTTATCCTTCGACCGGGGGAACTCAACGACCGATAGCAATAAACCCTAGGCAGAGTTCAGCACTAGGGGCACGATCTAGTCCGAGTAATCCTTCAACAGCCAATATGATGGCGGAAGTCCCCACTACTGAGAGCAATCGTCAAAATACAATACCGGGTATAGCTAGACAAGGGCAACCCGAACAACCGAATACATATATTTTACCAAGACAAGGACCGATTCCGCTTCATCCTGATCTGATCGGCGCTTTAGTCAGAGGCGACGACCCTAGAATACTGGACGCAAGGGGAGTCGACATGAATGGTATATTGCAGACCTACTACCCACAATCTGACAAACATAAGTGGCTCGAGACATTCAAAGTATTCAAAAGGAATGTAGACAAGGCTGTTGCGGTAGCACAGCAGCTTTTTGAGCTCGGTGAGCGGGGTGGAGTTCCGCCTCCGGGATATCGTCCTAATCAAGGTTTAGCACATGGATCCCAAAGAATGGAAGGAATTCCGCAGACTCAAAACCTCCCCCCAAATGGTTCTGCAAATCAGCCCCCAACCTGGGGACAGTCTCAGCCAAGGGGTGGCCAATATCCAAATAATGAAGCCGCACAAGTTGGAAGCCAACCTAATACAAGCCAACAGTCAGCCGCCTTCAATGTAGGATCGAATTTAGCGGGGGGCTATCGTCCGGGCCAAATGCAAATGGAAGCTCCTCAGCAAAACTCAGGAGGGGAACAACAGGCACCTAATACTCAGAACCGACAACCATACATATCCGAGGGCCCTACAAGTGCTAGAACTGATCCATATGCACAGATACAAACAGCGCCATTAGGTGCAGGTCGCCAAATGGAGCAAGCTGATTCTCGTGGACAACTAATAGCGAGACAGCAAATGCAACAATCGCAGCCGCCGGCGGTAAATCCGAACCTTTCGCAAGGGCAAGATAGCTACCTAGGGAGGATCCCGAGCACACAGCCTCAAACCACATCGAATATAAACCCGCAAGTAGATTTACCGCAAGTCTCTGACGATGAACAAGATCGAACTAGGAACAATCTTCAAAACCCGGAACGTCGTGGAATGCTAGTTGAAGGGCCAGGAATTGAACCACTTTCGACCCCAGGTGTTTATAGATTGGGCCTACCGACTAGGAACGACCATCAAAGCGTACCCTTATCTGAACCATTTATGATCGGGCGACCGCCGCAAGATACAGGTGGTACGCAAAATATCCCACGCCCGGAAACGGAGGCTATTGTGGCATCGAATCGACAAAACCCATTCGGAGGAGGCTCGATTCAGCCTCGAATTAATAATGTTCAGTGGATGCAAGGGCAGGCAGCCCCACTTAGAAAACAGCCGGCGCAAGCAGAGCAGCCTCGTTCAAGGAGTGGCGTAGCTCCTGGTGCTCAAAATATCGCTGGAGAGCAAGTAACGGGGGAGCCTGTGTCATCTAGGTATCCTCAGGCTTCCTTTAACACAAACCCGAACACATCTCAAGAACCTCGGATGCAAGAGGAACCAACAGAATCGACGTTACCAATTCAAGGCCAGGAGGGACTTCAAATGCCTTCTAACATTGCACCGGAGTATCGAGAAATTCCCACTGCAGGGCAACAACTTCAGCAAGGAGGTCAAAACCAAGAGGAATATGTTCCATCCCCCGATGTAATATTCCCGGATTGGAGCGAGGAATTCGTAGCACCTGAATTAGATACTTCAAGTAGTGAGGACGAAACAGAACTTGAACATGTACAGCCGACTTTTGGTGTTGCTGGTGATAGGGTGCCGCGAATCGTAGGGCAAAACGAAGATGTCCCGGAACCCTTAGAGAATCCTGGAAACATACCTGCCATGTTTCAACGGGCGTCACCCTCCAACTTTAATACGGGTCCACCGGGGCAGATACCGGTTCGAAACAATCAGCGCCTACTAAATAGGCCTTCAGTTGGCCAGTTGCGCCCTTCCCGAGGAGGGACTGGGTCATCCAGGGTCGAGCAGAGCGATTCATCTCTAGATCCCTCTCCAGCTAGAGATGAAGAACAACAAGGACGAGGAATAAACCCGAGTATAGCGCGGCAGCCCAACCTTGTGGCTGCAACCGGTTCAAGTGAGCCGGAGGCTGAAGTATTTGAAGCGTCAGGTATTGAAGAGGAAGGGAACCAAGAGTCCAACATTGGCCAAGAAGTTATCGAACTTGACCAGAGACCAGATATCTTTGACAGAAACCAGGAACTGAGCCCTGAGGTGGTCCCTTTCCAGTACATTCAAGAAGAACTAACCCCAGCATCCGCTCAATCGGTCATCGATGAGGTTAGTGGGGATATACCCCAACTTGGTGCCCAGCAAGAAACCACAGGTCGGCAAGTCACCACCCCAGGTCGACAAGTCACCACCCCAGGTCGACAATTCGCTACCCCAGAACTGAACCTAGAGAGTTACCCTGATCGAGAATTTCAAGATATGGTCTGTGATATAATATGGGGCAAACCATTTTCGTCAGGAACAAACCTAAACTCATTATTTTCTGGGAGAGGTAGTCATATATTGCCAGGGGTGCGCAATCCGGCGATCAGTGATGAACAACTTTTACGCCCTCCCCCGATGAGGCGGCCACCCCAGGGTATTCAGATCACTCATCCGAATTTAAAGGACCCCAATGTGGTGGAACTTGATCTAGCGCACACATATTCCAGGATTTTATCCCAATTACAAAAGACTGCTGAGTCCCAGAGACAACCAAACGCTGAGAAAATTCCAGGATATATAACACCGCAATTCCTGCGCTCTCTCATACCAAATCCAGCAGTTAATCCTTTTTCGGAAGAAGATAACAATCCATTATTCCCATCCGCCTTTACTAAAAGCTTAAATCCTGACTTAACACGAGAACAAATCTGGGACAGACCGTACGAATACACTGATCCCATGTTGGACAAAGAATTTACGCAACAGCAGCTACGAGAAGAGAAAGAAAGGAGAGAAAATGAACTACTTTCCGACCCTTTGAACGCCTGGCGGGCTCAATTGAAAGCTATGGCGAGGTTCCAACAACGGAGGAGGCCGAAGCCAGGAGATATTCGTTCTTGGGCTGGACCTCAGTTTTTAAATCAAGAGTCGAGTCCAAGATTTGATAGTAGTATGATTGTAACGGAGGAGCAGATGGACGCTTTAGAGAATCCCCAAGACTATGATTGGGGGTGGGATGATGCCGAAGATAGCTTGGTGGTGAAGAAAAGGAAGATGAATCCTTCGTAGATATGACAAAGAGTGATGGTCCGAGTCTAATATATAATCATCAGATATATACGCTAAATGCACTGACTTTGTGTATTTGCTACGATCTTCATGAAGGTAGTTTGTACAATATATTCTACATTAATCGCACATCTGGGAGCTGAATACTACTACGGAGTAAATAGTATTTATTCCAGACAAGAGATGCCGGTGTTCATCAGTAACTTTAATAGTTTAATTAAATCATTAACTCTTACATGTAATTTGAACGTTCCTTGGCACGCGCCTTTTGATGTACCCACGAATATGAGGCAAAAGGAGATAAATTTGTTGCTGGAACCAGAATGCAAAAGAAATATGTAAATGACTGCACGTGTGAATTGTCAAAGGAACTTGCTCATAATGCATGTGGTTTTATGATCCAGCCGTTAATGAAGTGAATACAATCTAAACCACCTGGGGAACCACGTCTTTATAGTTTACATGCACTTTCTTTTCCGTCGCGATGTATCTTCGTATGAATTCATGAAGCGACCTAGCTAGCTATCATGAAATCAACCACGCTGGTTACCAAGAACTTCTCACGTATCTCATTACTTCTCCTTCCGTTAATACGCACAGCTTCCGGTTTTTATCTAGAAGCCGCCGTAAGCCAAGGCGCTTACTTCACGCGCCCCTATCCTCTTAAAAGCGGTAACGGCAAACCCGAGGTTAAAGGTCTATACGAATGCATTCGTGCCAGTGACCTTCTTTTGAGCAATCCAACCGAGGGGATCGCCGTCTGGAACCGCCCAGGCAGCCAACCCACTCTCGCCGTAGCCCTCTACTATGGTAGTTCCTGTTCCAAATCCCATATTGGTAAAGCCAAGCCGCGGGTTATGATGCTACTCGATCCAGATCGAATACGCGGCGTACATGTCGTAAACTTCAAGGTGTACGGGATATCACCGGAATGCAAAAGTTGGCAGGGCGTAAGGATACGAGAAGAATTGAGGTTCGGCGGTGCGTTGTATGGGTACGATCCTTCCAAATTGCGACCGGGGAGTATCGTACATTGGAATGAAGCGGGGATAAGGAGTATAGAGACCGAAGCCACAAAATGGATCAACGCGATTCCATACGAGCCACTTACTTCAAAACGATATATATCACAGTATCTAAGAGAGGTCGTGGAAACTCATGTCAATCCCGAAGTAGCAATGGACCCGGTAAGAGAAGATACAAAGATTGTTATGAGGAATATAAATGGGTTTCTAGGAATTACCGGTGACGCAATCAAAGACCACCCCTTAGCGAAGGAGTACCTACCACAACTAAAATTGGAGATTGACGACGGTTACGAGCCACTAATAGTGGCGACAGAAGGACTGGGTAGTAATATCCAAATCGGAGAAGTAGGCCCCGCAGTTGCAGAGCAAAGTAAAAAAATTAACCCGTTAATTTGGAACCTTGAGGCTTTGATCGCAAACAAGAGGGCGACTGCAGAAGATATTGCCAACCAAGAGATCCCAATGGGAGAACTACTAGATAGTTTCAATCTGGTTCCAGATACCCCAAGTGAGAAACGGGGATGGTATCTGAGATTCGAATCTCTGATGACGTACAATCTACAAGTCCTAGCAAATGCATGGAGAATCTTTTGGGCTTGGGAGAGAGCACAAAACGAGCTTAATTTAGCGCGGCAGGGAGTTCGAGTTGGTGCGGGAGGTATGAGCCAAACTGAAGTTTTGGATCTCAATGGAAGTCAGAATACCGGTAGAAGACAAAATGGGAGGAACCAAAATGTGGCTTCGGCTCAAGGAATGACTAGTCAGCTGGATCCTAATCGTGTAGAAATTGAAGAAGAGGTGGGAAGACATGAAGGACAAGAAGTCAGGGACGGTGTCCACGGTACCGACGATACAATTAACGAAGAACTCGACGAAGAAATTGATCTTGAAGAGCCATCATCAATCGAGGAGCTTCTTGATGACGATTATTTCCCTATGGACATAGGATCGCAAACAATATCGGAAACGAGCGAAAAATTCTAAGATATGCCAGAAGTGGCCGGGAGGGAAGGCATTACAGAGTTCGACCTAATGACTAGTATAATCGATCTCCTTCCCACAACGTTTTTTATGTATATATCATCGAAACCTATCTGACTTTGTCTCATACCCAGCCCCGTGTACGTACGCCAATAGCCACACTAGCAAAATAAAAATAGTGGGTTGTAATGTCTATTCTGGAACTCTTAGAAATCATTTGACCATTATACTTGGTTGACTTTGTAGGTCTACAAGGCCGTCCGTTCGTTAATTATAGCCGTTGGGCCGTGTCCGCTATCAGTCCCGAGTTCGTAACCGTCTACTGTGCGTAGATAAATGTGTTGAGAGAGGTTGATCCTGTGGCATTTCGGGACTTCCTATTTGGGAATAGAGTCATAGACTCGGTGGAGCGGCATCGGCCAGCACCTGAGGACGCCCTCCGTCACTGTGACAAGGGGACTGTATCGATATCAAAACCGCCTGTCAGAATGAAACGTAGCCAATAAAGCTTCTACCGACATCATCGCTTCTAGAAGCAAGCCAATTGACCTTTGTACTTGCCTTCCCCCACGGGCGATACATCAATGACCCACCGATGTCTGCAAACGTGCAAACAAAGACGGAGCCCAAGAAATCGGCGAAGCAGAATCGGAGCCAAACCGGGCGGGATCTGAAGAAAATTTTGATCGTTTGTTCCGGCCCAGGGAGCTCCTTGAGACTTAGCACAGGAAACTAGCAGGCCCCGTCCGGCTTGTTCTGGCTGACAACCACAGGACAGCCGTATGTTGGGACCGGTACCTTGCTGCATCGGCCTTAGCGTCAGTGGATAAACTCCACAGCTGCAGCAATTCCCCGCCCGAATCGAGCATGCCTTCGTGTGACCTGCGTTCCAAGATTGCTGCAATTTGTATGTTTGGATGGGACGAAGGGAACCAATTGCCCGCTGCCGATTATGAGCAATTGCTTGTACCCGTGAGCCCTGTGCTGTATTGTCAGTGCACACGAGGGGAGTATGTAGCAGGAGGTTGGAGTTTTCTTTGTCTTGCCCACGCGCCGCTTCGCAGCAAGGTATTCCTTCCACCAAAAATTTTACATCATATTAAACCTCACCCACCCCAATTGTCCAACCTCAATCCATTCCCTCTCCCCCAAGCACTCTTCCTATATTCATATTCCTAGATATCTCCTAATTGCCAATAATTGGTATCTCATAGTTTTCTGCCGAAAAGCGGAACAAAAAAAGTATCAACAGCGTGCATATTGCATAGCATCTAATCCCTCCAAACCCCTCTTCACACAGCTCAAGTCAAACAAACTGGAGCCTCGGTAGCATACTCATTCTCCATCAAATTCACCATGTCTCAAAGACTTATGATCAAGAACATCCCCATTTCGAAGCTTAACACCTTCGCCGCTTATACTCGGTCATTCAATTCCTTAACAGCTATCCATAAGCTTGTCCCGCCTTTAGCACCTGCCGCGGCCCCAAATGTCGCCGGAAAACGTTTGCTCACTACAGGCCACAGGGTCAAGTCTATCCTGCAGGCTCGTACGTTTTCCACGACGGTCGCGAGGAAGGTGCAGGATACAACTCAGGCCGCACCTTCTGCGAAGGCGTATCTTGAGTCGGGGGTGATTGCGGGTAGCGGCAACTTGGTCGATGTGAACAAGGTGTTGGTTATTGGTAGCGGTGGCTTGAGTATCGGGCAAGCAGGAGAGTTCGATTACTCCGGTAAGATCTCCAATACTTATCAACAGAATTTATTCACGGTTATGAACGGTATTCTAATATAAAAAAACCTCACAGGATCCCAAGCTATTAAGGCACTAAAAGAGGCTGGCAAGCAGTCTATCCTTATTAATCCTAATATCGCAAACATTCAGACATCTCATTTCCTCGCGGACGAGGTCTACTTCCTCCCGGTTACTACCGAGTACATCTCCCATGTCATCGAGCGAGAGCGTCCAGATGGTATCCTTCTCACTTTCGGAGGCCAAACCGGTCTCAATGTTGGTGTCAAGCTTGACAAGATGGGTGTTTTCGAGAGAATGGGTGTCAAGGTCCTAGGAACTCCAATCAAAACTTTGGAGACATCCGAGGATCGTGATTTGTTTGCTAAGGCATTGAAGGAAATCGATATTCCAATCGCTGAATCTATCGCTGTCAATACTGTTGAGGAAGCATTGGCTGCCGCCGAAGAGATCGGATACCCTATCATTGTCCGTTCCGCCTATGCCCTAGGAGGTCTAGGATCTGGATTCGCAAAGGACCGCGACGAACTCGAATCTCTATCTTCCCAATCCCTCTCCCTCGCACCTCAAATTCTCGTCGAGAAGTCCCTGAAGGGATGGAAAGAAGTCGAGTATGAGGTCGTTCGAGATGCTTCCAACAACTGTATCACAGTCTGCAACATGGAGAACTTTGATCCTCTAGGTATCCACACTGGAGACAGTATCGTCGTCGCTCCATCCCAGACACTCAGTGACGAGGAGTACCACATGCTTAGATCTGCTGCCATCAAGATTGTTCGACATCTTGGTGTCGTTGGTGAATGTAATGTGCAGTACGCGCTTCAGCCCGATGGATTGGACTACAGAGTTATTGAAGTCAATGCTCGTTTGTCTCGTTCGTCTGCACTTGCAAGCAAAGCTACCGGTTACCCATTGGCCTATACCGCCGCCAAGATCGCACTCGGACACACACTACCAGAATTACCAAATGCTGTCACTAAGACTACCACCGCCAACTTCGAACCTTCCCTCGATTATATCGTCTCCAAGATTCCACGATGGGATCTGAGCAAGTTCGGTCACGTCAAGCGTGATATTGGATCTGCTATGAAGTCTGTCGGCGAAGTCATGGCTATCGGTCGTACCTTTGAAGAGTCTATCCAAAAAGCTATTCGACAGGTCGACCCTAGTTTCCTTGGCTTCCAAGGCGACAAGTTTGAGGACCTTGACTATGAATTGTCTCACCCAACCGATAGGCGATGGCTTGCTGTCGGTCAGGCCATGCTTCACGAAAACTATAGCGTAGAACGTGTCCATGAGCTCACAAAGATTGACAAATGGTTCCTTTACAAGCTCCAGAACATTGTTGACTGCCATCATGAGATTCTAAATATCGGTTCTCTCTTCGGACTAAACCAGGAAATCCTGCTGAAGGCTAAGAAACTTGGTTTCGGAGACAAGCAAATTGCTAAGCTAGTAGGCTGCACCGAAGACGAAGTCCGTGCCCGCCGAAAGAACTTCAACATCCACCCATGGGTCAAAAAGATTGATACCCTCGCCGCTGAATTCCCTGCTGATACCAACTACCTTTACACCACCTACAACGCTTCTTCTCACGATGTCACCTTCGACGACCATGGCATTGTTATCCTTGGTTCTGGTGTCTACCGTATCGGTAGCTCCGTTGAATTCGATTGGTGTGCCGTTTCCGCTACCCTTGCCCTTCGTGAACTCGGCAAGAAGACTGTCATGATCAACTATAACCCTGAAACATACTCCACCGACTTCGATACCGCCGATAAGCTCTACTTCGAAGAATTGAGCTATGAGCGTGTTATGGATATCTATGAACTTGAAGCCGCAGCCGGTGTCGTTGTTTCTGTTGGTGGTCAGCTACCACAGAACATTGCGCTTAAGCTCTCTGAGACTGGTGCTAAGGTTTTGGGAACTGATCCAAAGGATATCGACAAGGCTGAAGATCGTCATAAGTTCTCTCAAATTCTTGATAGCATTGGTGTGGATCAACCCGCATGGAAGGAACTCACCAGCTTTGAGGAGGCTCTTAACTTTTCTCGCTCCGTTGGTTTCCCAGTCCTTGTCCGCCCATCTTACGTTCTCTCCGGTGCTGCCATGAGCGTTATCCGTGACGAAAGCGAGCTTGAGGAGAAACTCAAGAATGCTGCGGCCGTTACACCCGATCACCCGGTCGTTATCACTAAGTTCATCGAAGGTGCCATGGAAATCGACGTCGACGCTGTCGCCCACGAAGGAAAGTTGTTGATCCACGCTGTATCCGAACACGTCGAACAAGCCGGTGTCCACTCTGGTGATGCAACTCTCGTCTTGCCACCCCAGAATCTCGATGAATCCACAATGGCCCGCGTAAAGGAAATCGCAGTCAAGGTCGCAAAGGCCTGGTCTATCACCGGTCCATACAACATGCAGATCATTAAGGCCGATAACCCAGAAGGTGGAGAACCACAACTTAAGGTTATTGAATGTAACCTTCGTGCCTCTCGTTCCTTCCCATTCGTTAGCAAGGTCCTTGGCGTCAACTTCGTCGATGTTGCAACTAAGGCTCTTGCCAACACTGCTGTCCCGGAGCCAGTCGATGTCATGGCAAAGAAGGTTGACAGGGTTGCTACCAAGGTTCCACAGTTCTCGTGGACCAGATTGGCAGGCGCTGATCCCTTCTTGGGAGTTGAGATGGCTAGTACCGGAGAAGTTGCTTGCTTCGGAAAGGATCTTGTTGAAGCTTACTGGGCTAGTATTCAGTCCGTCATGAACTTCACAGTTCCAGAACCTGGTAGTGGTATACTCCTTGGCGGTGATGTGTCTGCTCCGCACCTCAGGGAGATCGTTGAATACATCGCCCCAATGGGTTACAAACTGCTTGCTGCTAACCCTAAGGTTAAGGCGGCCTTGGAGAAGGAGGTCCCATCTGCCAAGATCGAGGTTGTCGAATTCCCAAAGACGGATAAGAGGAAATTAAGGGAGCTGTTCAAGGAAAAGGACGTCAAGGGTGTTTTCAACCTTGCTGCTGCCCGAGGCAAAGATTTGTTGGATGAGGATTATGTTATGAGGAGGAATGCGGTCGATTTCAACGTACCGCTGTTTATGGAACCTAAGGTATGTTCTTCAATCTTAAATACTTTTCATCGCATAAATTCAGATAGATACTAACGTTTACTGTGTAGACGGCTGTGCTGTTTGCTAGGTGTTTGAGCGAGAAGTTACCCAGGAAGGAGGGTATTCCAAGCGAAGTTATGCGATGGAGTGAATTTATTGGCGGAAAGCCATTGTAAGATGAAGCATGCACGGTCTGATCACTTGGAAGATTACAAGTGCTATTGGCATGGAAACTTACTAAAAAAACTTTCGACAAAGGATTCATGAGTCTAAATCCTTGTGTTTTTTTTCCTTCTATTTCTTTTTCCGTTTCCGTTTCTTTTGCTTGAGCATCATTAAAGGTTTGAGATTTATTGGCACGGTGGGCTCTCTTTGGTGATATCTTTGATTGAAGTAGATGTATATAGAAAAGCAGAAAACTATATTGAAATGAGAAAGCGACTATGATATGATTCGCGCTTCCAAGCTATAGATAACGCCCTGATATCAGGCGATGATGTTAATATTTCGCGATTATAATTGATGTACCGATCTATCCCATTATCGTGGCACCAGCTTCTCACTGCCTATGCGTATACGGAGTATCGTGTACTTCAATCCATCGCCTTCAACTGATCATGCTGACGGGGCATCTCCATATCATTAGATCTATAGATTCTTTAGTTATGCAATTATTTTGTGTATCTCTTTTTATTCATTCTCCTTTATATAATTATCATAAACATGACAGCACTAGCTAAGGTAATAAAAAGTAAAGAAAAGAAAAGAAAACAAAAGAAAAGAAAGAAAGTTATGAAATCATAGAAGGTGAACAATCTACCTACTTGAGTAGCTAAGCTACATATACCATCATACCCCACTTCCTAACTGACAATAATAAAGAAAACAAAACTGAGAACGTGCAACGAAGTAAACTATATATACACCGCATGAAAGAAAACAAAACGAAAGAAGAACAGAGAAGGAGTAATAAAGAGATATCAGAAGTAATACTGCGGGCTCAAAAAGTTAGTAAGCCTATCACTAGGCTAAGCGCAACCGTCAAAGGGACATGAAGAAATCCATGTGCAATGAGCATAACCGTGCACACAGAAAGGGGAGGGCACTAAAGAGCTAGTACGTGCGTCATTCAGAAAGATAATCGTAGCTAGAATCTTGAACAGCCTTTTTTAAGAGACGAGTAACACATATTATACCTCTCGAAAGAAAGCACCACCCAAACGATGAACGACGAAGGGACAAAAACAGCAACCAAAGCGAAAAAAAGAAGAGCACATGAGATATACGACCACCGCTTTTGTTTGGAGGCTTAGGTCATACGTGGGAGTAATAATGATCGTGATAATTTCACCATCTCTTTTTTCATTGTTTTTTTTGATTCCGTTAGGAGAAGAAGTTGTTCCTAACTATTGATTTGCCTTCTGCTAATCGCCTTTCGCTGGAATATTCGAACCAAATATAGAGAGATGTACCGCACTCGCCGATCTCTCTTTCTCTAAAACGTTACAGGACAGCAGAGTTGACAAAAAAGGAGAGTAGGTATGCGAATGTGGTATGGGAGGAGGTGTGGCATGGAGGGCGAAAGGGGTGAGTTAAAATGCTTAATAATAAAAAAGTGCCTTGGAAAATTTGCAAATTGACACAGAACAAGCAGTGGATAAAAAAAAAAAAAAAAAGAAGTATATCCAAGTTCAGAAAAGAAAGGCCGGGCCAGCGCATAATTACCATAATAGAGTCTCTCAACAATTTGAGAGATTGGAGATCATAAAATTTCAGCTTTTAAGCTTCCGCAGCGACTTCCTTGCTGGCCTCGGCGGCAGCTACTACCTCCTCTTCTTCTTCTTTCTTCTCTTCACTAGCGGTTTCTTCCTCGGCTAGAGCTAGGGCATCGGTTTTCTCGTCTTTCTCTGTAACACTCTCAGTGCTTTCTTTGGCGTCAGATCCGGCGAGCTCGACTTTCTCTTTCGGTTCTTCGGTCTTCTGCTTCTCAGGCTCAGTTGACGGTTCAGGGCTCTTGCCGGCTTTGTCCTTGCCGCTTGTGCTTCCCTTCTTGACACCATTTGGTTCAGCACCGGATGCCTCGGGGTCATTAGCAAGGAGCTGATTCCACTCATCCAACATCTTGAGAGTGCGATCCTTGAATTTGTACTTATCATCAAATGGGATACTGGCAAGACGAAGAAGAGCCTTCAGGACCTTATTGATCTTAGTCTTCTTGATGATCGCAACTTCAAGCTTGGGGTACGATTCAAGTTTCTGGAAGTAGTGGTCGATATTGACGACCTCCTATATTTCAAAACATCAGTCAACATCCATACAAATTCTAGCATTGGGGTAGGGTCAAAAGAGCTTACTGCTTCAGTTGGGACTTTATCAGTGGTAAGTAAGGCCTTCTGAATCTTGTGTCGAAGGTACATAACTTCCTTCTCTTTCTGATCTTTTTCTACAGTCAGGTTTTTCGCCTTAGCCGAGGAAGAAGTAGCCTCGTCTGGAGTGTCATCCTTTTCGACAGCCTTCTTCTCAGCACCCTTAGTCTTCTTCTTCGCGCTCTTATCAATGGTGTCTTCCTCTTCTTCGGAGGCAACAGCAGCGGTTCGCTTTTTAGATGACTTTGGGGCCGGGGTTTCTTCGGCAGCCTTCTTTTTCGATGCACCGTTAACGGGAGTCTTTGTCTTAGAAGAGGCTGGAGTTTTGACGTTCTTGCCGGTATTTTGCTTCTTCGGGGTTTTCGTAGCCTTTGTCTTCTCTAGTTAGTAATTGCTGCTGCATCGTGCTTTTGGTGCGCAAGCTTACATCTTCAACCTCCTCCTCTGCTTTACGCTTCTTCGACTCTTTCGCTGGAGCGGCCTTCTTCTTGCCTTTAGGAGCCTTGACTTCAACCTCTTCTTCCTCCTCCTCATCTTCTTCTGGTTCATCAACATCCATTGCATCGGCTTCTTCTTCCTCCTCATAAGCGTCTGCCTTAATGTTGCGGATATCTTCAAGCGAATATCCCTTCTTAGCGTTTTCGTAAGCCTTGACGATGTCCTTGGCTTTTCCACGTGGCGAGAAGGCGTCGATGGCGGTTTTATCGAGAGGCATTATCTCTGTAAACATCGTCCAGGCGCTGGAGACGGTCAGTAAAGTCAGGCAAAAAGACTAAGAACAAACGAGAGCATGAAAACAGCAAGGAATTTAGGAAGGATGGAGTAAGACTTACAAGCTTTCAAAGTTGTCAAGGAACATGATAGGCCAGTGACCTGCAGAGCTGCCACGGGCAGCAATCGGGATATCCTCCTCTGCCATTCCCAACATGCTAAACTTGCCCTTTCGCTTGCTAGTGCTGTCTTTGGGGCGGGCGTTCTTGACGGCGTCAGGAAGCATATCGTCTTCGACAATGATGGCTGGCCAAGGAGAATACCCCTTCAATCGAGCAAGCACGATCATACCGGGCTTAAGAGCCATATCAGGACCAGCCTTACCACCGAATGATTTGCGTTTGTTGGCAGAACTGGCGGCAGCAGCTCCGGAGAGATTGGTGGAACTCTTCTTCTTAGCGGGAGTACGTGGTTTGGTGGCTTCTTGTGCCTTTTGGGCGGCAGCACGCGAAGGCCGGTTGGCCTCAGTGATGGGGGATATGGCAATCGAGTCGTCTTTGTCATTATTATCGACCGGGACTGTGGTTTGTGTCGTGTCATTATCCTCAGCTTCCTGTGGAGCAGGTTCTTCCGAAGCTTCATCGTCGTTAGCTGGCTTTTCCGCGTCTTCGGAGGGTTTGGCTGGTGTGGTGTCAGCGACGGCATCTGCAGGTTTAGATGGCTCAGGAGACTTGCTGTCGGTGGTAGTAGCCGGCACCTCGACCTCCTTTGACGGTGCAACGGTGGAGGTAACCTCCGAAGCGGTTTCCTTAACTTCCGATGAAGTTTCAGTGGTTGCCGGTGGCGCTGGTGACTTTGCTTTATCTTCGGTAGACATGATGAAAGTGGTCTGAATCGATCAGAAAGGACGAAATATGGTTGGAATGAAGAACAGAAGATTGGCAAGAAGTAGGGCCGACTGTGGAGAGGACTTCCAACAGGTGATTGTAGGTGTACGACGCGTTTTTCAGCGTCTTTTCAGGTGCCTGAGGAGGCGGCAGACCTCAACTAACGGATCTTTGGTACGATTTGAGGATTGCGACTTCGAATCGCGCGTGTCTGACGAAGCTGGATTGGACTGGCGCTTGACCGGGCGATTGTGAATGCAGTGGTGGTGATGTTGGTGGGGGGTTGATGAAAGCCGGGAGGTTGTTGAGGATGAAGGAAGAGAGGGAGAATTGAGAGGGAGAAGAGGAAGAGGAAGAGGAAGAGGAAAAGTGGGAAGGCTTAAAGCCAGGCAAAAGAACGACACCATCAAAACGGGCATCGGCAACGGCAACAATGCGCAACAACGCCAATAATACAACCAACACCCAGCCACTTTTTAGCTGGTATA
This sequence comes from Orbilia oligospora ATCC 24927, assembly GCF_000225545.1. Lineage (NCBI taxonomy): Eukaryota > Fungi > Ascomycota > Orbiliomycetes > Orbiliales > Orbiliaceae > Orbilia > Orbilia oligospora. The sequence continues at coordinate 896,023 of NW_011645745.1, forward strand.
GCCACAGTGCAGCGCAGAGCACCCTCCCCGATCCATTCGATCGATGGAGAAGGAAAAAATTGGAAAAATTGGAAAAATTGGAAAAATTTGAGGGACTGACTAATGGCCGAAGCAGACAAAGGGATTGGTCCAGGTTAGTGGCAGTCACAATAATGCTAACATTGTAAACAATTGTGATGATTGCTAACAAGTGCTAAAGGCTTATAACTACGCCACAGGATATCCCAAATATTCAAACAAAGAAAAAGATTTTTCATATCTGATTACGGATAGACAGCAAGGATACATGATATCCTATGCAAAGCTCGTCTTCCTGAAAAAATCGCAGTCGCATGAGAGGAAGTCTGCGTCTGGTCCCAGCTCTCTCCCAGAAAATGTTATACCTAAAACGGGTCGGGCTGCGGAAAAATGGGATACCCCAGTCCATCTGTGCATGATGTCACTGGCGTAAATACCTCGCCATTGGTTCGCTTTTTAGCGGATGCCATCGAGGGAGCTGACAGCATTTTCTATCGAAGCGAGCTAGCTCCTTGGGGAGTAACTGTTCGATTCCATGCACCTAGCTGTGGAGTATTAACATGGTTACTTCCGCTGGCAGGATCCAATGCACAAGCATAACGGGTGGACTACCATGCAAAGATGAGAACTCTCTCTCTGGATCTCTACTATGTATTGAGCTATCGCGTGTCGACGTGGTTCGTCGGATAATACGAGTACACATCCATCCACAGGCGTCGCGGCTTCCCACGCAAAGTTTGCCAGTCATGTCTCCCAAAATGCAACAAAAACTTCTACACCACCGTGTTGTACACTTTCCGTTCGCGCGTGGTTAGCATCTGTTTTATTACTTAAATGGCCCTCGAATTGATTCGTATACTAATCGTAACTATAGATCGTCTAGTGTGGTGGAAATAGGATATTAGCGACAGACTTGGCATAGTAACTAGCAGGCTAATATATCATCGATCTCTAGATTAAAACTCAAACAGAATGTCCACCTCCAGCGGCTGTTTCTCCCATGATAAAACAACTATTACTAAAATCCTCCATCTGGCAGAAACGATCTGGCTGGCGAAATCTGCACAGGAGGCCCCGGTGAGGCATTGTTCAGCAGCAATCTTCCTCCAACTACCTTCTCATCCTCCTTGCTTCGCTTTAACTTTACCCCACCCTTTATCGCCCTATCTAAGATGAAACGCTTCAGACCTGAGGGATCAAATTTAAACTCAGGACGAAAAGTCAGCTCAGCTGCCATCACTCCCGCCACGTGGGGCACTGCCATCGATGTTCCACTCAGGACTGCCGGAACGGTGTTTGATGTACTAGACAAGCTCGCAATGTTGGTCCCTGGTGCATATATGTCCACACAGCGCCCCCAGCTTGTGCGGGGATGACGCTGGTCGTCAAAAGCTATAGCACCAGTAGTAATCACGGGGAATATTCGCGACATTCCAGCAGGGCTAGCTCCACAGGCATCCTTGTTCCTGTTGCCTGCGGAAACGGTAACATGTATACCTTCCCTGAGAAACCGCCCCACCATTATTTCTATAGCGGGCCAGCCCTCATCCACACCTGCAGATATATTGACGATAGAACCCGCAAAGCCAGGGCTATCACGACGACCGCGATGATGACGAAGAATGGCATTCCCGCCGCCGTAAATATCCTCATCAAGTATATCGTCTCCCACTATCACCGCAACTCCATATATCATGGCGCCTTTTGCGACCCCAAAGGTTCTACTGGCAGCAATTCCAGCAACATGTGTCCTATATAACGTCCAGGTAATTATATTAGCTAACATGGTTCTCGCAACCTAAAGACAGAAGTTCGGATTTTCAAAGCTATGTTTTGGGGGTATATGGAGTTGAGATGTGGAAAGTACGAACCCGTGCAATGCCATATCCGGGTTATCATCCACGTCAGTGGGAATCCACAAGAGCCTCGCTCTTCCCTCAAAATCAGGATGGTTTTCATTGAGCGACGTATCAAGAATATATATATCAACCCCAATACCCGCACCCTCACGAAACCTGTAAGTGTATGATAACGAAGCTTGTTCCGAAGCCGAACTTGTAAACACTGGAGGCTCATAAGACGAAATTCTATAAAGTCCCCAAGGAGCGCCACATTGTTCAATTATTGGAAGATCACGCCCATCAAACCCCCTACGGCGGCACTCAAACCCGGGGGCGTTAATATATGGGACTGTAGCGGGACGAATCAGTCCTAGAGAAGGTTTGACTCCAGGGTTATCCTCCGGAGGGGGTTCGAATACCGGAATTCTCTTGTTCTGTTCGACAAACTCAACATATTCCAATAGTTTAACACGTTCGACTTCGGGCAGCGTCATATTCATTTTCAAAACTCTCATAGTCCCCTCCCCGCCTCCGAACGCATGCAGCTGGCGCCCGTTGGGAGTCGTGAAGTACTGCGAGTCACCCTGGTCTAATGCTCTTGATGCCAATGGCCCTCGTTTAGGATGCTTGCTCTCTTTAACCGCTGCACCAAAGCCCATGTTGGCGAGGATGGTCTCCCATGGTCGATTTTCGGAGTCTTTGAAGAGGACGAGGTAGGGTAGGTATTTTTCGGATGGTTCGGGCTCTGGAACGTCCTTCTGGGCTGTTGCTGGCTCGGTAGTCCGTCCTTTTGGGCCGGTCTCACTCTTGTTACCTCTCTCGAGTGGTGCACAGCACCCCAACGGAACCACAGCAAAGATAGCCACGACAAACAAGGTGAGAGATATCTTCATCTATAATGTCCAGGTCGAGAAATACTCCAAGAGGTGGCGACAAAAGTATCTAGATATACACTGCTACTTGAAAAACGACCATTCAGGCTGCAATAGGACGATATTAGGTGCAGAAGAAAAGTATTTAGCTTGATTACAACGGAATTTACTTTATAACCCCAAAGCAGGCTCTATTTTCTTCTAACGTCACAGTGTCGAGGCCAGATTTTTCCCTAGCTACTCTGGTTCTGACACTATGATCGTAATACCAACATGTTATAGTTTCGATTAGACCCGGGTTAGAATGAATTATAATTACACCATTGCCTCTAAACCGGCAGAGCGCTCTAGATTTAATATCACAGGACACTATCCTCGGCCCCTATAATACTTGGTTACAAGACTGCTATAATACATCTAAATAGAAGAGAGAGAAATTATATTATAACACAGGGATCCAAATTTGATATCCGTTGCCTTTGCCTCTTTAAATCTGCCTCTTCGAATTTGAAATCGAATAAGATAGCTATTCTGCATAGACTTACCCGTTCTGTCCGCCACCAACTTTTCATCTTCCCAAAGACACCAAATTTGTACTCAAAACGCCAGAAGTGTCAAAAACGCAACATTACAACATTAACAACCCCTCATCACGCCCTCATAAAGTAGGTATTCTATACGTACAGTACACATAGTTCAATTTCCGGAATGCCTTCTATGAAAAGTCGCATCAAAAAGTTGTTTTTAAACGGCAACGACAAGGACCAGAAACTAAATGCAAAATCAAAAGAGTCGGGAGAACAGGGTCTGACAGCACGCACCTGCCCTCGTGGCGCCGATGTCAACACGAGTACCGTTGGTACGGTTACTAACATCACGGCGACTTCGTCAACTTCAACTCTCTCCGAAACAGGAGCTCTAGAACTTCCAATAGTTGATTACAAGGATGTTTCTCAGATCCCAGATACATTGATAAAATATCCTGCAATTTATCTAATCAATCATGGGCTTCCACCTGCGCCATTCAGCCATGCAAGAACACTCTTGACGCTCCCGAAGAAGATAAAAGATACCCTTCGGGATCCAAAATCAACCGTTCGCGGGTATAATAATGCAAAAGCCAGTGGAAGAGAATGGTGGGACTACAACCCCGCCGAGAAGTTACTTGGGCCTCCCGATAATGAAGAATTCGGGAAAGATACAACTGAATTTTTCAATCAGAGTATCGGGATACTCCAAAAAATCTGCCAGCAATTCAACTCTCAGAGGCAGCTAATACCCCAAGAAGTGTTCGAAGAAGAGGGCTTCAGTACTATGCGCTATCTCCGCTACTCCCCAGATGTCATAGACCAACAACCCCAGAACCTGGATCAATCTACATATAACACCGTTCTAAACAGCCATAGAGCCGATGATAATGGTGAAGCAATTCCACACATAGAAGCCCACACAGATCTCGATATCCTTACTCTCATCACTGCAACCGAACCATCTGGCCTCTACGTTTGGAACCGTCGCGGAGAGGTGTTTTCTGCACCACCGATAGATGGAACAGTGCTCATAATGGCAGGGGATTTAATGCCATTTTTTACCTCAAAACCTGGAAAGTCCCCGTTAGAACAACATGAGGGTGTTGAGGCCATTGGGGAGGATACAGTTTTACCAACAGCGCATACCGTTGTAGTGCCGAGGAGTGCCGGGGAGAGATATTCCATAGCGGTCTTTTTGAGGCCGAGGAGGGATATGATTGTTGATAAGAGAGTGGTGAAGAGAGGGGAGAAGGAAGTGGAAGAGGAAACAGCGTTCTGGTGGTTGGCGACGGAGAAGTTGCATGTCGAGGGAAGAAAATGCTTTTTGGCATAATTTATCAATGCTTTTTTTTTACAGTAACTCTGACCCCTCAGTCTGGAAGATAACTCGACATCGTCAATTTTGACAGTATAGAAGTTCAGGCGAAATACTTAATACAAGATGTCCTCTCCAATTTGATATGCTAAATTCATCAGTTTCGCCATGCTTTCGGAAATATTCAAATGAGGAAACAATCTGAGAGAAGCTACCTAGGTAAATAAGTGAAGAAATACTATCAAAGACCTGCTCAAAAATCCCATATACTCAAACCTAGGTACGAATCCCGCGTAATACCACATGTTCCTGTTTATAGCATGACCCATGCCCATGATGCGACGATGCAAATAATCGATCAACATGGTTTCCTAATCTTCTATACAAAGTTGGGTCTGGGCATCTCCACTCTCTTAGTCCAGGCTCCGGCATCTTACCCCTCCAGACAAGTTTTCGATTAACTTGTTCCCAATAACCTTCTCCAACAGCCACTTCCAATCTCAGTGATAGTGGAAAACCGTCCCCTTCTACACCTTCGTCTAATGGTTTAAAGGATATCCGCACATACTCCATAATCTCCGCGTAAGGGTGCGGCTTGGATAGATAAACTTCTCGTATCGCTTGCCATGCTTTTGAGATAAGCTGGCGAACAGTCATAGTGGGTGAAACATGTATGCTTGTCAAGCTAGCATCGGGGTGTACTTGCCACACGACCCTAGGTAAGTGAAGTAAATGAAGGACAGAGATCATTTTCTCCTCATCTTGATCAAAATTCGCAGATTTTGGATCACTTCTTCTGTCATACTTGTTGTAGATAGGGGTTGAGAAGACCGGATCATCGAAGAAGGGATGGTCGACGGGGAGTTTGATTTTTGTTGGATATTTCCCTGATTCTAGAGGGCATTTTTCGAAACATAGTTCGTAACTTGTTATTTGTAAAGTAGTTTGACAGAGGATTGCGTTTAGATAGGCGTGACTATATGGTTTAGGAGGCTTTGCGGGCTGGTGTTTATGCCCTGCATGGAGCGTGGGGAATGCATAGGTATCGCGTAGATAGTTTTGGATAATGTATGGGAGCGCTAAATTTATTACATTATAACGCGCGTTAGATATCATCGTTCTATTAACTGTATAGCTATACGACTCATATTATTTTGTAAAATGATATCAATTCATATAATATAATACGACGTACCGTAGATCTCATTACAACGGAAACAAGACGAGTCGCATTGGTATTTATTATAAAGAAGCCGGTGGATCTGAGGCTTTGTATCAGACCGTGACGAACATATCGGTGTATCCTGCTGAAGGCCTCGAGCTCGATAATTCACCAAGTTCATATCATTATGAACCCCGGTAGATTCGATTTCACTGTACCGAGCCCTTCGGAGCCGACCAGAAGTAACTAGGAGAGACTTCCAAAGTCTACAAACCCGAGCTACTGATATCTGGTCATAGAACGATAGTTCCGAGAATATCTGGATCTGGAGTTCGACTGGAAGACTGATTATCAAGAACATTTTTTTTAGGTTTAAACTAGGAATAGGATTGCACTAGTAAGACTACTGACAGGATTAGTTTTAGTTAATACGGGAATCCGGGCCAAATGTGGGGGATTCAATAGATTAAGTATTGCATCAGAACGACTCCACCAAAGGCGGGATACAGGGGTCGATAGCTTGCAGCCTTGTATCCGCTGTCAAGTTTTAAGCCTCATATTAATCCAACTCTCGATCCTTCTTGCGACGCCTTGGAATGCTGCAGCGGCAGCCAATACAATTCCTCCAATCGCGCGGCCGACACGAATCATTCTTATGCAAATGTATCAGGCTGTCATGAATTAACATATGCGTAGGTAGTACAAATCCTAAGTAACTTTACGTCCTTACCTTTGTGATACCGACCTCGTTTGATATCTGACCACCCCTGAGGTGTTGGCCAAATGTTTCTGCCTCCTAAATGCTGCACGTGAAAATACGCTGCCTTTCTTATGGTCGCGCTCTGCGTATAGCTCGACATAGAATCCTGACAGCCTCGAGGCCTCGTGGTGGTGGTCCCACTTTCTGCCGGTTTATGTCGTGGACTTGGCGTGCCAAATTGGAGCTTGACATATCAAATCTTCTGGATCTATGCAGCGAATATTAATTGGTATTCAAACAATTCCCCACGAAGCACCCCCATATTTTCGAAACTAACTCTCTGACAGTAGATGTGGGGGAAATTCAATCCTCTCAGCCGGGTTAAGGTTGCTAGTGCAGTCATAAAATCGGATCCTGTAGCGGGCGGGAACGAAGGTATCGATTTCCTCGTCGGCTAGTCCTAGGGCGAGCTGGCGGCTTCAACACATCACCTGCTTCTTCCTTGTTGCCTCCTAGTTTCGATAGTAGATACTAGTGGGAGTAGGAGTACGGGTCTTCGAGAAGTGGGGATGAAATCGGAAGTCAAGGTTTGTAGTATCTTTTTTCAAATGCTGGCGACCAGCTTCTTTCAGATTCTATATCAATGGCTATCCAAAACCCATGATATGATACTTGATTATATATCCACTATTGCTCGACTGATCCTCGCGGACAGGAATGAGTAATCTTGGTATTCATAGCCGCCAACTTCGTCGTACTGAGGATCGAAGTTATCCCTGTCATTGCACTGTCACTGTCATTTTCGCTTTCTTCTCCCGGCCTATACTATTAGGCCATGGTATTGATATTGACAATCGTTTGAGACATTGCGTAGAAGTGAATATAGTCTGAGGATTTAAATACCTTCTATATCACACAGGATACGATTAGGGCCGCATTGAACTCTACTAGAAAGGATAGGATTCGAGACGGAAGCTCGAGCGGAAGAGATGAAATTGAAGGAGGTGTGTCAGGCATGGTGAGTTATAACATTTTATTGCGCGTGTTGACAGTCGAATGTAAGTATATAGGTACTTTACGTTTCCGACGGCTGAAACACAGAAAGTCGTGATTTTTTATCAATTATCCATCGTGAGAGCTGTAGTTTGTATGGTGAAAATATGTAAGTGCCAAATATTGACATCTGAATTAATATGATGTGACATGCTTGTACGTGTTCATGAATAGGTATCTGGAGTTGCGGTCTCCAGATAGTCAAAGATACCCGTTTTATAACAGATGTAATTACAAATGCTTCAACCAGCCGCTAGCAGACAGTCGAATTGTAAGATAGGTATTGGACCCCCACACTAACGCCCGTTAACTGCCTGAAGACTTCTTTCCTTGACCTTGTCGAGCGCTATGAAACTAAACCTAGACTGGTGATGGCATCAAGTCCTGTACGTTAATTGAGGACTAGCTCTCAATTTGACTTGGCTCCTCCTCCTCTTCAATGTCAAAATCTATTTCCCCAGCTTCTAAATCAAACTGCAGCGTTGGTAATTTCGAGGGATCTCTCTCTCCTCTATGATGAGTCGGAAATGTAAATCTAACACGATACATCTTTTCCTTTACCCATATTGCAGTTGTATCCTCCGACATCGCCTCTCTCATCATTTCCCAAGCCCGTAACGTAAACTCTCGTATAGTAGTCGAAGCCGAAACACAGAGTTCGTTATCTTTCGGGGTAACCCCGATTTGCATTCCTGGTGTTCGGATATATAGCAGCCAAGGGAATCTTCTAAGGTCCCCTTTCTTCATATTCCTTCTAGATGTCGGTGCTAAAACTGGTTCATTTAGAAATGGGTGAGTTGAAGAGATCGGGATGTGAATATGGTCGCTAGCGGAGCTAGAGTTGTCCAATGGCACGCAACTTTTAATGCGAAGTTCGTACGTGCTAATTCTTTGATCGGGGCCGAGGATCCCAAGTAAATAAGCTTGAAGATATCGGGTGACAGAGTCGGGATAATAGCCTTCGCTTCTTGGAAACCCGCAGATATACTCATAATCCACTTCCAATTTCTCTTAGAATTAGTGCTATAGCCAAAGTATCTTAATCAAAGCAGAATTAACTTTACTAACATAGTCTCTCATTACATTCCGAGCAGGCGGAATTAGCACAGGGTATCTCATTATATAAAAGTTGGTGAACGTATATTGGCTCTGCCTGCTGTACAGAGGAGATACTGCCATCTGATCTAGGAAACAGCTGGTAACGGGATGCTTGGAGCTGTGGGGTAACTAAGAGTGCGCGCCATAAAGAGCAAACCTGATACGCCGCGACTTGTGAAGTAATGGGCAGGAAAGAAAGAATCTGCGTTAGAATCTCAGAAGGGATTGTATCGATGGGAGAGGTCGACATCTTCATTGAGTTTTAATATGAAGTTTGAGGTTAGCATACATTAGAGGATGTTAATTTGAGAGACCACAATGGTAATTCGAAGTGCATTCACGACCTAGTTGTGCGTATAGATCGTAGGGTATTTGGAAATAAAGAATCACATCCCCATCCGCATGCAACCTGATTTCATTTATAAAATTTATTGTTCGGGATGCGACCAGGGTATCGATATTACCTATTATCCTGGATCCTTCTTTAGCGTGTGTGTGGCACCTCTGTTTAGATCTCATTTACTCACGCCAATTCTTCGGATTAGCCCAGCTCCTGTAATTCTATAGAAATAAACTAATAATAAAGATGCATATTCGAGCGCATAAGTTCCATTATATATTTCCCCCCTCTTTTCTCGTAGCTTTGACACAAAACCTAATTTGATCCTGACAAATAGTTTCGATATCAATGATCCCAAAGTATAACTCCGGCGTCCCGAGCATTGAACCGCGAGAAAACACTCTCCCAAACACCTCCACATAATGTCAGGTTTTCAACTTCCTGGCAGCATATGCCTTCTACATCCAAGCTTAGCTTCAATATTGGTAACCCATCTTCCGAAGCTCCAATAATACAAAACCTCACCTGGAGCGCCTTTTCAATATCCCGTGCAGGGTTTTTATAACATATCTTCCTTAATCTTTCCCACAAAACATCTACGAGCTGGCGAACCGTGAGCCCTGGATGAATAGGAATAGTTAAGTTTGCGTTAGGGGTTTCTTTATCAAAAATCCTCTTAGTGCAATGGGGAAAACAGGCATCGTATTGGAGATGGAACTTTAACATTCCTTTGGGAATCGACAGTAGTTCCCCTAACTCGGCCATGTAGACACCTTCGCTTATTGGAAGTGCTGGTGTATACTGGCTTAAGGACGCTGCAGTGGCATCTCCGGATCCTCTCTCTCGCAAGAGCCATCGAAGACGAGAGCTATGTCGGCGAAAGAATGGTGTATTCATTCTGGCTCTGATTGACGAGTAATATTCAGGCGATAGGTCATGCTGAGGCAACTGCTCATATGATACCACTGTTTCGTTAAGAAGCGGGTGAAGGTGTGGGATATCTATTTTTCGAAAATTGCCACTTCTGGCTTCCGCACTCGCTGGAGAAAATGTACAATTTTCTATCCAAAGCTCGTAAGAGGTGAGCTCCGTGTTCAAAGGGTGTAGTTTTGCTGTTAAGAATACGCGCTTTGCAGTTGCGGCTGACAGCGTGGGATATTGTGCTTTGTGGGATTCTTATATTATAAAATGTGAGTTTGACGTATATCTAAGATCAAAACTAGGCTAGGGAATTGCAATTAAGCCACTCAACATACCGTATTTGGTTTTGCATACAGGACAATGAGAATTACAGTAGAATCGACTATAAAGTAGCCAGTGAACTCTAAATTCCGTATCTCCACCATGGAATATCGGATGACGAAGTTCTTGTATATCGCGGGAAGAAATTACCGCCCGCCATAGAGAACACACTTGGAGGGCAGCGGGGTAGTCCCAAGGATGAACAAACGAGAGAATATGGATCTGAAGCTCGACTGGAAAGTTACTGAAAGTTGACATTGCATTGTGCGTTTAAAACGATCTTCAGAAACTAATAAAGTCCAGCGAAAGGTTCAAAGATCCCCTATGTAATATAGGTTTACGTACTTTACATGGCCGGCTGTTGATGAGTCGACATGTCCGGCGGAAGCCAGCCCAGACTCCGAATGATAAGCTCCGAGCATAAGCGGACGAATCTCAATACATAAGTGCTTGCCGGGCCGATGTGCGTGGGGTAGACATTGTGGTTTTTTTGTTTGCGACAACGCACACTTCACTGCTGCATGCTGGCCGAAGCGACGTTGCAGCATGCAGGAGCATGCCTAGCCTCGAGACCACTACCTCAGGAACGGAAGATAATATAAATTAAGATATGTGAGTATAGGTAGTTATATACTTTGTATCTGATTGCAATTGGTAGTTGCATATGGGAGCCAACATATACATACTATAATATAAGAGTGTGCCATTAATTTGTACAAGTGCAAGCCTTAGCCTCAGTACCACAGTTGAGAAGTCTGGCGACGAGACAAGGTAAGATGGTATGTAGATAGTTATCTGGTGGCAGTCTGCGAAAGAGATAACTAGACAAGTGAAGGGTGGTGAGATGCGTCTTATATAAAAGTATTGTCGTACCTATTACGAAAAGACAACAGTTTTTTAATTTCAGGGCGCCGGCACTTTTCCCATTCAATATTTCTAGCGGCCACACTAGCAAATTAGGGAGGAGGGGGAATATGGTGCCTCGTCTGCAACAGTCCGCATCTGTATAATATTGTAAAATAATATCTTTTCCTAGATTAGTCCAACCTGCAGCAGCAATTAATTCTGGTTTACGAGATAAGTTCAGCCCCATCCAGTGCAGCAGCTGCATTGGGTACCCCAGCCGCTTATAAGTGCATTAAAAGCCAAGGATGTTGATATCACTATGTATATATTGTGATCATGAGATCCTTGAGTTAAGGAAGAGTCAAGAACCCGATACCATATACATACAACTTACATTCGCACATCTACCTAGGCGAGTCACGATTGTTTATAACGGCAGGGATATCTATAATAGCTGTAGATATTGGGCCGAAGAGCGCGAAGAGCGCGAAGAGCGCCCAGTCTCTTCTATTGCCTTACTAGTGAGATTACTTAGAGCGGTTTCTGAACTCTTATTAATGTAAATATATATCGAAGTGACTAATCTTAATCGCTCAGGTTATAAATCTGGTCATAGATAGCGGATTAATCCATTGAAAACATCATTTCTCACAAATTTGAGTCCCAGGTAATCGTGGGAAGCCATTATACTATTGTGGAAATTTGCACCCTAAACCTAGGTATCTACGTGACATATGGTTAATTATGATCACACATCAAGGCTTCTAGCAAAGTCTTAACGGCGTAATCTGCATAAGAGTTAAATGTCACATAATCGCACTCGGAGCTGCACCCGTAGTCCCACCCGTAATTATGATGGCGTTCCTATTCCTAAATGCGCGCCAATAACTAGTTTAGGGTAATCCTGCATACTTAAGTTTAAGCGAGTTTTCATAGCCACCCGCACACAGGGATAGAACAAGCAAATGAAAGCAGCCCTTTCCTTTATAAGTTAGGTAAAAGATATTGTGGAAAGCATTTGCAACTACCTGGCATGGGTATCAGAGTATACCAGCCAATAATTATTAATTTTATACTCCTATGCTTAGGAAAGTAGATTATGTATGTCAGATTTCATAAAGAAGAAAAGTTGGGCGCGTGTGAATTAGAAGAGACGGCGATTAGTTAAGTACCTCCAAAGTGCGAGAGTGAGCGCTAGTGCAGGGGTAAGCGGCCCGCAGCTATTTTCTGTCATGTAACTAACTAGTTTGAAGGTCTTAAACAATATGGATTCGTTTTTGACAGCTGGGGCTAGTCTCGAGTACATTATTAATCAATACAAAACAATTTTCTGACATCCCATATGGCTTTGTAGTAAGATGACGCGGAGAAAATCTTTCTTATCTATATGTACAACTAGTAGCAAACCGAGGGGATATCAAAATTCAGTTTTCTTAATTGGGGTTCCTTGAGACTATTGGCGGAAAAAGATAATACATAACCCAAGGCTACAAAAAGCATTGGTTCCCTCACCAACGGTTCGAAAAAACACTATTTGAAACTTCTCCCTGTTTTCTGATAATTTCGTCGCAACAAGCACCCTCCGCGTCCAAATCAACTCGTAGAATAGGTTGAGTCCCTTCATCTGTATACGCTTCAGCAATCGATAATCTTACTTGATGGACAGTTCGAACATTATTCCTTGCATATCGAAAGCACAGACGCTTAAGCGAGACCCAAATTGACTCGACTGTACTTTTCAGCGTCATATATGACGCTATGGTAATAGTTGGCGAGCGTCGAACGGATGTCGGGTTTCTTGTGAAATTGGTCGTGCAATGTGGAAAGCAAATGAAATAACGAATGCCAAGAATCGGTGCGTCCTGACAACTAATATCCACAGTAGTATCTCCCATCTTGGGGCGAAGTACAGGTTCTCTCATGATATTGAATTCGGAAAAATCATCTTGAGTGAATCGAATTACTTTGAAATCGTCAATGTTAGGTGGTGAGAGCCCCCGCGTACTAGAGCATTTCTCGATCCAAACCTGGTAACCGCAGATTCTGGCATTGCTGTCAAGGGTTCCAACTAGGTAGACTCGCTTGAAAGTAGCAGAGGATAGAGTGGGATATCGTTCCTTATCGTTTTCTATTACGCCTACAATTTCAGTGGCGATAAATTTAATCGGATGGGTTCAAGCTTTCCTACCGTATTTTTCGAAACAGGTCTGACAATTGGGGTCGCAATGATAGTTGTTATACAGTAACCAGTGAATTCCTGATGTTGCACCTCGGTGCTCAAGTATTGAATAGCTTATTCTGTGTAGTTGGGAACGGATGAGTTTGTTCCAGTGGGTACAAACTCTACGAGGGGCAGACAATTGCCATGGAGGAATGAATGAGAGTATGTGAGCTTGGAGCTCTACAGGAATCTTTTCGAAGGATGCCATATTTGATATCGTGCACAATGATGTTTTACACCTAAGTTATATAATTTGACGATTGCGATTGCGACACTGGATTTTTCGCGGTATATTTATAGTCGGGAAGACCGCCAAGGCTGTTGTTTGTTCGATAATGCATTCAAGGATCCTTCCATGGTTAGTCATTGGTGGCTTCAGCCTCACGTCCCAGCGCGTTAACAAAACTGCAGAGCCGAATTGTACAGTCGTGATTTGCTCCCTGCGATAAACCACGGCCTTTTGGTAGTGAGGAAAGATTCCAAATTCGATTCCCGCGTGTTCACGTGTGTGGCGTTGCAAGGTATCGCGCCGCTGGCAGATTTCTTCTACCATATCAATTTTGCGTAATTAGAGATTGGATTTGTTCATCATAAACGTATGTAAGTGTATTGGCTTTTCACCCAGCTTTTGAATCGAAGGCTTTGGGGTATTTCCTAGTTTCTAGTTTCGAGACTGCCTAGTTTCCTGATATCATTCAATAAGACTAAAAACAACACCTTACCCAGAAGTTGCGGCCTTGCGATTTTGTGAGGACGCTAGAAGGGTCCTCGGAAGTCTAGAAGGAAGATAATTATTAACTCTTGCAAAAATTAGACCTTAATGGGCAGGTTCTAGGCTGTATAGATTCGTAAATGACTATACGCTAATCAGTTGAGCCTTAATATTTTCACCAAGCACTTCTCCCCAAGATTTGACGGAATATACACATCGTTTTTGTTTCTCAAGTATAATTTTACGACCGTCAATCTTCTACACCCGGTTCCATTGTAAAGCAATTGATTGACACCAATATACTCGCAAATTTTGGGGTGATTGAGCCCCCGGTAGTGATTTTTGAGGGGAACGGGTGCTTTGAGAATTACACTTGCCATGTGGAACAACTTGGACGGTAGATGTTCCGTATATACATATATATGGAATATATCAATAGAAAACAATGCTGAATTAAAGCATTTAGGCTGACGGTGAGTTTCTCCGATTGGCGCTGTCCTAGTCTTAAAACGACCCACGAAGATAGGGATGTGCGTGTCTAGATGCAAGCCGCCGTGCCATAATCAATCCTGCATTGATATGAGTTTTATAAGCGCGGCGCGTGGCACATGGTCCAGGACAGGCTCCTCTCCCTAAACTACGTATATTTACATAGGTAGGCATGTAGAGCAAACTTGACGCGGGGTCCTATAGTGTTTGCCACTAATACATACACATAATTAGGTACCTACCGAGTAAACTACCTAGTTAGATAGCCGGTAATGCATATGAATGGCACAGTTGATGTGATATCGATTGTTGATGCTACGATGGAACAATGCAAGGCTAATGCCGCTCCTAAATTTTAAAACGTCCTAGATTTCAACTATATTCGGTTACACAAACTTAAGCAAGCAGAAGCAAACTGCACAAGATAAATACTTTCAGCCTCATGATGCATGAAGATACCAACGAAAGATACCAACGAACTCTCCACAGTCACACTTTCAAACCTTTTCTTCGATCAAAAACCATGAACACCCGTGAATGTCTCGCCCAAGAGTCGCAAACCTCTCGTAGTCATCCCTTATGAGTGCGTCAATATTGGAACCACCGCGGTAAGTGCGTTGAAAATGTTGTATTTTTTCGCCTTCTATTTTTCGAGAAAGATATAAGTTAACGCGCAGCTGAAGCAAGCGTAGTATGTGCAAATGTCAAACAAAGTATCCACAGCAGATCTTTAATCTAGATAATGGGTATCAAAGAATCCATCTGGATTTGCCAACTAATTTTGCAATAGCTGCATGCACAGCCCATATCTATCCGTATTCTATTGACCTAATTATGTTTACAAAGCCGGCAATGATAATAACCACTATCCTGAATTAAAATCTTCAGACATTTCTTATATATTACGGTTTTATTCCTTATTTGATGATTTTGGAGTAATAGGCCTCTTAAATTTCTATCGATATCTTAGTATCTAGCTATTCTTCTGTTGGCACATCCGTTCCATCGATCCTCAGTGCGCAAAGACCCGAACATGGATTATAAGATACATTGACCCAAATATAATAGTTATAAACTTGAATTTAAATGTTGGAAATATAAACCCCGAAGTCTTTCCTCACTCAATCCTCCATCTCAGTTGATCTCGCGATCATACTTTAAACAAGAAAAAATCAACCATTAGCAAAGTGCAATTAACATTTCCACGGTCCAAGAAACGTTTAGAAAGCGACACCCAAGAATGAATCAACATACCCAAATCTTCGTGTAGGAAGCCAGCCCTTTAACAAGTAGAGCCAGTTGGAGGACCAACAGAGCATCCGCTGACGTTGCAGTTCCAGTAACGGCACTTGCCAGAAATGCAGATGACACCGGCACCGCAGCCACGCTTTTCGAGAGTGGCATTCTCATCTGGGGTTGGTGCGGCCATGGCGGCGGCGGAGAGGACGGCAATGAGGATGGCGCTGATGAACTTCATTTTGATAGAGTTTAGAGTAGAAGAAGTGGTTCTTCGAAGTTTTCAAGTGATTTGTTTGAATTGAAGGTGGTTTTTGGATTGTTGATTGGAGGCTATGAGGATGATGATGTAGAATTAGATTTTCTGGATAGAAGCGTCGAGATGGCTTCTTTATATACTTATTGGTTTCAAGCTGTAGAGCGGTCCACTTGGTCAATCACTTCAAACAATGGATTAGTATCGCTCTGCCTTACCTGACGGTATCCAGGCCCGACGGTAAAAGAAGTGTCTTCAGCTAGCTACTCATGATTCCGCTGTTACATCTGAATACGAGACCACTTCTACGATATCTGATAGAAGAAAAAACAAAGAACGGCATACTCCTGTCGACTCCAATCCTTCACCTCAAGATCTTCGACACCCCCGCGATCAATTAGAAAACCAGGTCTCATCGATATCTTTCGCAAATTCACGGTTATACTTGACAAAACAAATCAGACACCGGTTATACAAGAGTCGCACGTTACATTTACTCCACCTGGTTGACACATATACCCCAGGATACTAGACCCCGCGGGCCCGTATACTCCAGGAAAGAGAAAAAGAGCTCTATACAGTTAATCATTGTTCGTATACTTCAAACGTTAAAGCTCGTATCTATAAGTCAATAGATTAAATTCAGCCTCCAAGACTATGCTAGGATACATGGCGTCCGGCCGGCGAGAAGCGACCGAGATTCTTAGTGGACTAACAATGAACGTTAAACGAGATCGATGTAGGAAAACCCGGAAAACGGATAAAATGAAAGATATTTCTAGATGGTTAGTAATCATTAAATTAGGGTTGTATGAAGTAAGCGAAAACATGGGCAGGGTCAACGGGGCAAGGATAAATGAAGCATGATATAGGTTTGTTATTACAGAGTAATCACAGAAAATCGGTTGCTGAAGTCGTATGCATGCAAAGGAGGTAGTAATTAAGGAGAATATCTTTCCTTTGAGGGGTTTTAGTTCCGAAATGTAGATACTAAGGCCGGACATATAGGGCTAGCATTGTCGCGGCCCCGGATTGTATGACAGGGGATACGGTGTTCGAATGTGGGGGATCTTCGAGTTCTTAAGTGGCAAATGAAACCTACTAGAGGTAGAACCAGTATTATCCGTACTAGATTGGAATGGCTTTTTTTTTAAGAAGCTTTTCTCTGGATTCACAAGTACAGAATCACGATATCACCGATATATCGATACAAGTACAATAAAGAAAGTTACGACAAAAATCCAACACCAAGATTCTGGTTGTGAGATCTCGAGAACGTAAACATCTAGTACTGGTCTTAATTGGCACAATATCGGTATTCCTATGCCTCTACCATTAATCGCGAGTCAAGGTTTACTCGGCTCCATAATGCATGTTCGCTCCGAAGAACATTCGCGATCGGCCTGACCCGAATAATACCCTTTTTTTTCTTCGGAAGCGCATGCGCACGTTCCATGTTACACCTAGGCCACGTAGTTAAGTTAGGCAAGATAGAATATGCATGGAAATCTGGAGCCGGGACACGGGGGTAAAGGGGAGCCTATCCCGGGTATTTAGGATATTTTCGCAATTTTCTTCCTCTTGACTCCAATATCCCTGTAGCTGCCATATATGCATAACATATACGAGGTAACGTCCCAAAGAATTAGCTCTATAGCCTTGAATCGATCCGAAACCAACTAACTCGTACTGAGGCTACTGATTTCCTGCCCTTAAGCCGAAGGATCGCAACGTGGGATGCTCATTGGAGGCTAAACCCCCAGTTCCATTGTACGTCGCTAGAGAATATTAATATGATAAAAATCGAATCGGATATTGCCGCAGACCCCACGGTTGTCGCACAGTTGCTCTGATCAGGGACCGGTTAGCAAATAAGAATCTCTTCAATACATCGATAGGGCACATGATCAGTTGATGACGTTTCCTGCGGCAAACGATGATAAAGAATTTCACGAGAATGTAACGCTGAGGCGGTTACGGCCTCGAAGATAACGATAGTAATCAAGGTCGACAGGTAATGGATAGACGGATGCAGATGCAATAGTGCCCAAGTAGATATATCATGATATGGGTATAGATATCCCGTCTCATGAATACGAAGTTTGATAAAAATTATTTTATGAATATAGCCTGGTCTTCCTATTGAACGACATTCCACACTAGTTTTTTGGGGCTTTTCCAGGCCTGCGATCGATGCTCAAAATGCACAAGTATAGCCTACAAAAAATCAACTACCTATTCCGCAGGACACAGTCCATAGCAAGCGGTAGTCCAACCGATATCTCTCCGATTTACAGAGGCAAAAGCACGCTCCTGGAGATCGAATAATCTAGGCTAGACCTAACTAAAGCTCTCCTAGGTGTTTTGTCATGGAGGTCCCTTTTCCTACGTTCTTCATGACTAACAGCCATCTAAGCTTCGCCCCTCCAAGGGTTAAGCGGTTAAACCGCTATCATGACTCGTTTCGTTCCCAATCATGGCCCGCTCAACTGAAGGAGTTCAGTGGGTGGTCCGATCATGGTCATGCTCTTTTGGCTCCTCATGGTCTATCGGTACCAACTGACAACTTTTTACGCCTCCCTTTGCGAAATCAGGGACCGGGATCAGGTTTTCTTCTTCTTTTCTTTCTTCTTCTAGAAATCTTTTTCCCTTTTGCAAATCATCCTCGCTATGATCAACCATTTTTTCCTCCTTATCTTTGGATAATACCTCTTCACTACTCACTGAGTTTTCACTGGCCTAGGCGCCTGTAAATTCAGATGCAAATCCGGATCAACTTGATATCTTTGCCTCCGCGTACTGACCAGCAGAGAGAATTTGACATTAACATTATCCCCCAGCACAGAAATTGGGCGGTAAGTATGTTCATCGGTAGCCCTACCGGTACCATGCATCAAGCACCAGCGACCAAATAGTCGTTTCTGGCGACTTGAATCCTCTTGTTCTGCCTCCTCGAAGCTTCGAAGCCTTTCAGTACTATACAGCATTCACGAGGAACCCAGGTTACACCCCACGATTTATTCTAGTCCTATACCTGAAAAGCCAGCGGATTCATGAAGTTTACTTTCATAGCCTCTAGTAATTCTCACTCGGGCTAGATGACAAGTTCTGTGAGGACCATACGGTCTTTCTCATAACAGGAAACTCGGATGATAGATACATGGGTCGATTGATGGCGTATGTAGCATGATGGAATTCGGGAGACGACAACCCGGGTGTGCGTATTTCGATAGCTAGAAAAGCTAATGGCATAGTACTATAGTTATCTACTATCTAAGCATCCCAACAAAACATCGATTCCGAGTATTCATTCTCATATAGCTTATCTCATAGACTGGACCCCGAAACTGCACCTTCGATGGGTTGAAAATCTAAGAGGTACTCGATTTATCTATAACTATAGTTAGCTATGATATGCCCTCATTTCGACGTCGGGAGTGAGACTAGTCGCGGTTATTGTTGACCAGTTTAGAGATTTATACATACTCATAGTCTCGGGACCAGACATTATCTCGTAAACCAGAATTAATTGCTGACCAGACATAACCAGATAAATTTAACAATATCTGACTTTATAAGTCTAGAAGTCTTAATTGAGAGCGTGATTGCTCAATCAAAGCCCCTTGCAGCCCCAAAGAGCATTCAGTATTTCTAAGCCAATTATAAACATCGTCACCCCAATTCTCAAAGTCCATATAAATATCAAATGCGAAGAAACGGAATACCCAGAAATCGAACTCCCCTCATGCTCACTAAATGCCCACGCAGCCTCCAGACAAGCTAATCCCCCTCAGCAGCCTACAGATTTCTTTCTACCTTTTTGTATTCATCCTTCCAAAAGAGATCAGGCAGATGACTAGACTCCACCGGAACCGGAAAAAGCTGTCCAGTACTATTAGCCAAGCTATCACAATCCACCACCAACTTCAACAACGGCATCCCATCTCTCCCGACCCCACTAATATTATATTTAACACAAGAAATAACCCTCACAGAATTCCTATCATCCGTCCCAAAACGATCAAGACTACCCTGTGCACAGCTCAAACGCATATATTCCCACGTTTGATGCATTAAATTTAAAATACTAATAGCTAGTGGAAAAACAGGAGTTGGAGATATTCTGCTTGGGATTTCGAGGGTGTGGGGTTTGAAGTTTAGATAGTATGATTGGTTTATTGAGAGGAATTGGTTCTCAGAGGTATGATTATCGTGTAAAGAATATGAGAGGATAGCTGGGTGATTGGACAAGAATGATGGTAGTTTAAGTTTTTTAAAGTCTTCTGGAAGGAGATGTCGACTTTCTGTTGTACTTGTGGTTGTGGGGCCGCAGTTCTCGATCCAAAATTCTTGGGAGATTATACGGCGGGTGCTTTTGGGAGGGAGTGTACCTATTAAAGATACTTTTCGATGGCAGATCAGTTGGGACGGGGGCTTGAGGCTTGAAGATTGTGAGTTAGGATATTTTTTGTGATTGAATGCCGGTGGATGTTTGCAGATAAAGGAGCTATATGATAGAAGCCAGTGGATAAGGAAGGATTTCTGCTTGGTGTAGTGTAATTCTGGGGCTGGGGAGGTGATAATTGAGTACCAGAGCTTGCAGACACTAGTGAGGGGTAGCAGTTCCCAAGGGTAGAGGTATGAAAGTACTTGGATTTGAAGTTCGACTGGAAGAGTTGAGAATACGCTCATTTTTGTTGGTTTAGATTTAGAATGGTTTAAAGTTATAAAAGTGTATCAATATTGACGGCTACGGCCGATGAACCGGGTTTTAAGAGACCTCTGAGAAAATAATCAAGATTATCGATCGATAGGACTTATTGTCAAGATTTTGCACTTTTGTATACATCCATGTAAATGTTCTGCCAAGCGGATTATTGGCGAATCGGCGCTTGAATTCGGAATCTTGAATGTTCCTTATTAATGCGGGGAATTGTCGAATTTCGGTACTGAGGCTGTAGCGAATCAGATTTATGGCTGACCGAAGCTTGGATTTCATCGGTAAAGAGAAGAACCTCTCCAATTGCCATATTTTTTGTTACGAATCGACATCGTAGACTATTTCACATATGTAACCATTGCGACATCGCCGGACCATAAATTGAATTCCGGGCTGACCCGAGAATGTAGCCCACTAAGTCTCTAATTCTAGGACTAATTATCTCGAGTAAAGTAATAAAATCTTGAACATTTTTTAGATGATACTGATAGTTCAGTTGTCTCGTGCCTAGACATAGAAGGTATCTTACAGAATATTTAAATAAGATTCACATTCCAAGAACTAAATAATATATCATGTCAATATAACAATTCTACAGACGTCGTGCCATGTTCCCCTAAGGGTGTGTCTCAACATTCCACCAATTCGAGAGAGAAAAACCAACGATTTAAATCTCCAATAGTATCGCCAACTATTCAATTCCCATCAGAAATTAATTCTATGGGAATTCTTTTCGAATCGCAGGAAAAGATGATTGATTTGTTGGATGAATATCCTCTTTTGTTGGGATACGAAAAGTATTTAAAAAGTTGAGAAGATTAATTAAGTGAAGTAGACTTGGATCCAGAGTACATATAGGATACTGATAGTACGAAAACTGGCATGCATATGGAGAGCTAGAAGGAAATAAGATATTTATGAAATTCAGGTGTTATCCTGGCCTAGGTTGTGCTACTTGCACGCTGAAGGATGCGATTAGAAAGACTTATGCGGATGTACAAATTGACCTTTTTTGTATCAACTTTGTTTCTCTTTTTCCATTTGTATCTAGACTTAGCATTTTATAAAATCTAGTGAGATCCTGTGGGCCGGGAATGGTAAAGCGTCTGTCTAGATTCTAGACGTCATCGCAGTCACCAGAAAAGTGTTGAGTATGTGGTAATTTTTGTTAACCAAAAAGAGAATAGTCTGGACTTGGTCTCGTATACAGTCTGGACTAAATCAACGACTCGAATGTAGAAAGACTCTTCTAGATCTAGCGGAAAAAAGAAGAGTTAGTCTTTCCTTGGTAGGTATCTGTGTTTTTTGTATGGTTACTGGAGAATTTTTAATTTGATAAATCTTTTTCAACTAAGGATTGTGAAACATGGTAATATCAAGAGCGATTCTTCCGAGATAAAATCCGAAGGGAAAAGACTTATCATAATATACGCTAAGGTTAGGGTCCGGAATTGATTGCAAGATACTTTGTTAATCTTATAGAGAACGACCAAGTTAGATAAAGATATTGCTAAGCGGATAATTTAGGTCTGTGGATTAGAACAATCAAGAACAAAAGAATAATGTGGTTTTAACATAAATGTAAATGCTATAATATAAGATAGCCGTATTCAGATATTATAAGGTCGCATGTAGTTTCATGTAAGAAACCGTCAAAACCAGTATGGATGTTTCTGATTCTAGCATTCACCTAAGGTTGTATTGTTCCGAAACAAATACGTATACGGTCTAATTTGGTTTGCCCTGCTATACTTATCTTCATATTTTTATTTATTTTTTTCGTTTTAAAGAATCTCTGTAACTAACTAATAGTGGTCTCGTTCCCAGACGTCACAAAGGGCAGCACTTTGTTTGGACTAATAGTTACAACAAGTACCTATTCCGAACCGGATGCATTGTATGTATATGTATATATACTCGGTCTAGAATTTAGATAAGCGCGAAGATGGTACTTATCGGCACGTATATCGATAAAGATACTATACTTCGTTACGCAATAATTGACTAACGGGAAGCTTAGATCGCTTAGAAGGCATCGACAAGACATACCTAACTACGGATGTATAAGGTATCCGGGTACCCAGGCCGCAACCACTTCCAAAACAGCCATTGGGCTATTTAGCATAGTGTTCAAAAACGAAAAGCTATATTAGTAAGAAGTGAATTATAAGATCTTCTGGCTGGTGGAGCTAGAAGCGCTTTCCTGTCGCCATTACATACGCATGTGTATACCCCACAATGCTTAATTTATGAAATCTAGGCTTAATTACTCTTTCATTTAAACATATGATTTTGTTGAAATGACTCAATACAATGGCGATGCAATGCAATGAGGTCAACGAGATGGAAATTTAGACTAGTTTGTCAAAGTCTCTAGTTTAATTTGCCAAGCTGGTCCAAATCGTTGCAAATAAGCTTAGAGCCTCAATCATATCAAATATTTCTGGTTAAAAAGAGTTTTTTGTTTAAAAAAAAAAAAAGCTTAAACTGCTGGCCTGACCTCGAATGCCGTGAAGACGAGAGGGGGCATTTCTCCTGTCATAGACTGCTGCAATGCAAGGATATGGGGAATGCATGTGCATACTAGTAAAGCAGGTACTTACTTATGTAGTAAGTATCTCGAATCTATAAATAAGAGTCCGTTCCTGGGATAGATAAAAGAAAAATGAAGCCGAAAACAGGTTTGTTTTTGACCCGGAAGAACAAAATTAAAAAAGGCTATCGTTAGTAAGTTAGTAAGGTAGGAGGGATGGGGGTGTTTTAGAACCTTGACGGGATGATGTATGCCGAGAAATGATAAGAGGAGTAACTAAAGGCCTGTCAACGTTCCTGGGATGATTTGTACAATATGCTGTACGATTGCAATTGTGATGTGTGTGCCAGGAACACGACAGGAAAAAAAAGGGCCTTTTCGTGGAGACTATGTTATAGATCTGTACTTGGTTTCTACGAATAATTTCAATCATGAATAATGTTTATGAACGGAGATGTTTTGTATTTATATCCTATGCGGGTCGGGTGTTTATCGTCGGTGGCGTTCGGGGCTTGACGTCGTTTGGCGGGTTTAAAAGCTTACGAATCGCGACAACAGCTAAAATTGGCTGGTCTCTTTTCAATCCCACCCCGGCTTCCCCTTCTTTTCCTTTTTTTCTTTTTTTTTCTTGTCTAATGATTTTTCAATTTAAGACAAAGGATAACATCATCCGATTCTCATTTTATTTTTGTTCTTTTCGGTTCGGTGACAAACACATGGCGATGTATGGCGATGCAGTGGACTGTACCTGTGCGACATGTATTGACAGTCTTTGAGTAAGGAAGTTAAGGAAGGAACTACTTACAGTACACTACCAACCTCCAGGATATCATCATCATCATCATCATCATCATCGCTATCATCCATCGACATTGATATCTCCATTTCCATCCACCGGCAGAGACACACACTAACCGGGATAGGGTTAATATTGGAAGTAACAACGCTAGTCAGTGGATACTTCTTCTTCCTTGGCTGCCGGCCGGCTGGTATTTGGGTACATGTACATGTACTTACTTACTCACTTGCCTTGCAACCGTTGTCGACGACGTTACATGCAACCTTTATCCTTCCTTCCCTTCCCTTCCCTTCTTTGCCAGTTCTTCCTCTTCTTTTTTTTTCTTTCTCTTTTCATCCTTCTTCCTGCACCTTTTCCTTCCAGTCTATAATACTGTTCTTTTGGGGCTGTTGTTATTCGGGGCTGTTATTTTAAGCCTTGCCGTTCGTTATCTGTGATTCTGCGCAGCTTATCGCCCAAGTCTCTCGCTCCTCCCTAACCAACCACTCCCAACTACATCCTTTGTAACTCTTCCCTGGCGTTTCTTGATCTTGATCTTGATATTTATCTTAATCTTGATCTTGATCTTGACCTTTCTTTGATATATTCTATAACTATATTGTAATGGGAGTGTGTTTGTAGCTGCTGCGGCGCTGCGCTCAATCAATCAATCAATCAATCAATTGATTAATGAACTGATCGTTCTTGCTGACCGGCCAATTTGCGCCTAAACTTGCCAATAATTCTTCCTCTTCTCTCCTCCATCTTCTTCCTCCATCTTCTTCCTCTTCCTCACCCAGCTCTACAGGTACCTCTTTACCTCCCCTGGCTACTTCTCCATCCTCATCATCACCTATCTCCACTTCTCCATCATTCGGTCCCGTTTTCTCTGTCGACTGTCTGTCTATCGATCTGTCCGTATTGGTGACTGGTTTACGCATAACCCGTATTCGCTGCGTCCTTGCATCGCTGTCCGTCATCTTTTCGGGCACCCCGGCAATTGCAGTATTGATCGGTTGCACTTTGCTCACGGTCAATTGGAATCCTTAACTTTTCTTCGCCATTCCGATAGGCAATCAATAAATCAATCGATCAATTGCAATCATCCTTCGATCATCTTCAACTTGTTCCGTCGGTCGGTCGGCTGCTTGTGTTTGTCTCCTTGTTCGTTTGGCCCGGTTGGCTTTGTCCGTTTAACCCTGGTAAGTTATTTGCCTAGTTCCATCTCGTTCGCCTCGTGGCGTTTGTTCCTGTTCGTTTTTCTGAACTATTCCATCATCAACCTTCTCTGCCTCCTGTCCATAGTAATACTTACAGTATGCATATGGCCGGCCATGTGTGAATCCAAACTGATCTAATTAATATTAACCCTCGCATCTTGCCAGACAAAGAAGAACACGTTCCCACTCTGCCATCTTACAGAAGCTCGCCACTTGCAGCTCTTCTTCCGAATTCCCCTTTCGATTTCCGATTTTTCGACTCTTCCGTAGCTCGGCCTGCCGTTTTTGAACGTTTTTTGCACGCCTCCTTGCATATCTCACCCTTCTTTTCGGCCTAAAAATACATGTGCCATCTCGCATCCCCTCGTCGCCTGCCTCGTGCATACCCGTCGAGGGTTTCGTCGATCTCTTTCCCCTCCTTGCCGTTTTTTTCGTCTTTGGGATATTAGGTTGTTTCTGCTGAATATAATTTTTTTTTAATTTTTTTGGGCGGGAAACAAAAGAAGAGAGTAGGGACGACTCGAGAGAAGGAGAAATACGACATGGGGTTGTTTAGGAAGCGATCCACCAGCAGTACCACATCCACCAAGTTGAAGAGGCCATTGAGATCTGGATCACTGCCACCAGAGGTTCCTGCTATACCACCTCCTCCAATTCAAAATGCCGTCATTCCACAGCAATCTCTTAATCCGAAATCTTCGTTTGTTGGGCCGACCTATTTGGCGACACGGGATACACAGCGTATAAATCAAAATGCTGTTGGAGGAGGAGGAGCTAGTGCCGGTAGCTTTGTTGGTCCTAGTCCGGTTCTTGCGCCCTTAAATAATGGTAATGGTGGTGGTGGTGGTGGTGGTGGTGGTATTCCAACTGGAACCAACATCGATGATGGATTTTCAACTCCTGTCTCTCAGGTTTCCGGTCTCACTCACCCGTCTGACGCTCCACCGGCGCGTTCTACCGCCCCGTCGTCTGTGGATGCCATGTCTGCCGTTAGCTCCTTTAGGAAGACTGGTCCTCAACCTTATCCTCTTCCACCTATTCAAACGAGTGGTCCACAGATGCAGCTGAATGGACAACGGCTTTCAACTTCTACCATGCCAGATGATGGGTTTTATATGTCAAATATTGGCCGTCCTAGGAGGCTCTCAGGAACGTCTGCTATCGGTTCGGAATTTGATTCGAGACCGTCAAGTATGACCGTCACAGGGATGTCAGGGCCTGCTGGTGCTGGTGCTATAAATACTATCAACCGCAAAGCGCCACCCCCACCGTTGCGTGATAATCCAAGTACCTCTACGTTACCCCAGGAGTGGACGGACAGGGACCCTAGCATCAATACCCGGTTTACACACTCTCCAACTCCTTCGGAATCTGCTTCCATGCAGAGTTCCGTAGTGTATCCCCAACAACCACCATCTGAAAGGAGAACCTACTACCAAGGCGGCCCACTACCTACAAATAATAGGTTTCGTCCGCCGCCACCTCATTCTTATCCTTCTAATTATCCTCATCCACCTCCACCTCACTTTCAAAACCCAAACGGTCTTCGTCGTGGCCCTCCTCCCCCTGGATATCCCCCTCACCAATATCGTCCTAATAGTGCTAGTCAACGACATCCCCCACCACCTCGATTCTTTCCTCCACAGAACCTCACGAGAACCGGCAGCTTTAGAAATTCACAAAATATGCTTCCATCCCTCCCGGAAAACAGACGTGCTAACACCATGCCTTCGTCAAATTCATCTCTTCTTCGTCCGAACATCCCACCTGTTCCTGGACCCAAGCACCTGGCTATCACTTTCTCGCCAAGTCATATTGAATGCAACACCAGACACCAGGTCATGATGCCATTCAAGAACTATCACCACCCCGTCCCGTGTACTACATGCCGACGCGTTGCTGTTGATGGAATGCAATACTGTACCCACTGTGCTCTCCGTGTTTGTAGAGAATGCGCGGACAGGCTTAAGAAGGAGTGGAATGGTGACATCACCAAGGGGTGGGGCAATGTTACCTCTGCGGTCGAGGAGTTTAGAGCCTCCGTTGGCCCCGAGACCACCATGGTTGCTGGGTGGTCTGATCATTCCCCACCTGTTGGTGCCAAAGCTGCCGTTAGTCAGCTCTCCTGGCCCACTCGTTCCAATACCGAGCGTGTCTGCGGTCTGCTTGGTATCCCATACCGCCCAAAGACTGCTCCGAATCCTACCTCGTCGTCTTACCAAAACGCCTTGGATATTGATGTCCCGGATATGATTGATCAGAATCAATTCAACTTCGAAAGCAACATGGATCTTGAGTCTGGTGCTTCTACTGTATCACCACCTTCACCGGTTACTCCACCTGCTTTCGGGGGCCTTGGTGGTGAACATCGCCTCCCACTCACCCTCCCTAATGAGCATCGTCTCCCTCCATTGGCTATCCCTCCAAGCAAGCACAATTTCGAGGGCCCTGGCTATGGATATACGGCTTCTCCTGAGATCGTCTCGGATTCAAATCCGGAATTGGTCCAACCTCGTCCTCAGTACCCTGTCGACCCGGCTAACCTTCTCAATTCGGATTCGCGTCGTTCTCGCTCCTATGCTTACGCTCCGAATCCACCACCACCCCCACCACCTGCTCCTGCTACCACCGCCCTCTACCGCACCGACACCCAGATTAGTAACACAACTGTTGGTAAGAACTCGGTTGCCCGCCCCTTCACCGGTAGCGCCAGTGTTGGTGGTCGCAGCAGTATTTTTGACACCTTTAAGTCATCCGGTGGCGAGAAGAAAAAGAAGGGACTGAAGGGCTTGTTTTCGAGGAAATGATTGAGTGAACTTGACCATTGAAAAAAAAACAATATTTGGGACTAGATTCACACTGCCATGGACTCCATTGCTCCTTCTCTTTCATCTCGCATACTTTTTCACATGTCACCGATTTCTTTTTTTCTTTCCTCCTTGACTTCTTCATACATCATGTGGCATTCCAGCATTCGCTTTGCCATAATTGCTCTGTTTTCCCCCTCTTCCTATCTTTTTCTCCTTACTGTCTTCTCTTCTCCTCCCTCTCCTCCGTTTCGATTAACTACTCACTTCTGTCTCGATCTACTTCCCGTTCCCATTCTTGAAACTTCCCTTTAGAAAACAATTTCCTTTGTTGGCCTTTTCCTTTGAGTCAGTTGCAGCGTGGCGTTCCGGACATGATTGATTTGGGTGGGCTTTCCTATATTAACTGCTACTACTAACAACTATTGAAAACTGACATTATTATTAATTTCTATTGTCTCCCACTCCTTCCTTTCATTTCATTTCAGTGTTTCCTGCATCTCCATTTCCTTTGTCAACTGTTTTTTTTCTCTTTTCCTTCCTTTTTTGGCTGTTTGGCGGGTTCTATATTTTAGGCTCCTTGGTTCTTCTTTTCCTTCTTCCTCAAAGCTGTCTTGGGCGAGCTGTTCATTGCCTTTGATTTCCACCTAGCGGGACATGCCCTACTTATTTGAATAGTAACGGTGAAGCACGCCGTGGTTATAGTGTTTATCTAGTGGGTGCACTCATAGTGCCACTGGGGTAGACGTATCATACACGTTTGTTTGAGATACTTAAAAGCAGAGAGTATTTTTATCGGCCTTGTTTGTGGGCATACGGATTCATTCTGGTGGGTTTTTTCCTTATGTATTTTTGTAGTATAGGATAAGATAGGATATTTAGAAGGAATGAAGCATCACAAGAACAATCAATGTGATTCTCAAGATACTTTCTTTTTTCGTCGCAATAAGTAAGACCCTTCGAAGCCGTGATGGTGTTCACACG
Source organism: Orbilia oligospora ATCC 24927 (assembly GCF_000225545.1). Taxonomy (NCBI): domain Eukaryota; kingdom Fungi; phylum Ascomycota; class Orbiliomycetes; order Orbiliales; family Orbiliaceae; genus Orbilia; species Orbilia oligospora. The sequence continues at coordinate 924,996 of NW_011645745.1, forward strand.
CCTAATGGTGCCAGCTGGTGGGCACATATGAGGTCAGCGCGGTGTGGTGGAGCTATCGATAGTGCTGCTGTGTGTTGAATCCTTGGCGTTCAAGCTGCCCTTCTTCAACGTCGCGACTTTGGACTCACAAAGCCTAAAAAAAATCTCTGAGCTTCACCAGAACTACAACTCCGCGTGCACGAGCTTCAACCATCTCCAAAACCGACATACAACCCATCATCATACCCAGGATCATTGCTATAGCATTCTTTAAATTAGCTACAGTATCCTGTTTTTCTCACAATCAGGCCGGTTTTTTTCCTTTGCACGCGTGAGACGTTTTTTTTTTTTATAAAAAAAAGAGAGGCTACGATACCCACGGACACTTGGAGTCATCGATTCTATCGTTACACCTCATCGCCATCATCACCACAACTTAATTTCATCCATTGCCGACTAATCACGAGTTACGACCGTCATTTTACATCAACCCACCATCATAGCTATCATCAAACCGGGCCACCCTCCGGCCATATCATCTTAAATCGAAAAAAATGTCCGGACAAGGCTCCGGCGGCGGTGGAGGGGGAGGCGGCGGCGGCCAACCCTCCAACCAATCCCAATATAATTATGCCAACATGTCGAATTTGGTCCTCCAAGCTGATCGGAGATTTGGATCGGGTCCCCGACGTGGCGAGGAAGGGAGTGGAGAGGCTGAATCGCTTGCTGGGCGCGTAAGTATCAAGGATATGGGGACGCGGTCGACTCGTGATATTGCACCTAAGGAGAAGAGGAAACCGATGAAGAAAAGTGAATTAGGCGGTGTTGGGGGTAGTGGCGGGGTCGAAGACATTAGGGTGCCAATGAGGGGGGATAAGAAGAAGAAGTATGTTGGTTCTTCCCCTTACTCTACCTTTTTTAATTATTATTCTTTGATTTTTCAAAGTGGGTTAGATGCTAATGTTAATTCTTATTGCCGGTATAGAGAAGCAACTCTATCATCAGCCGCAGACTTTGCGATCGAAGGCCTAAAATACCGTCCACGAACGCAAGAAACTCGCGACGTATACGATTTAATCCTCTCCTTCGTTCTTGACGAATTACACGGCGATGTCCCATCCGATGTCGTACGGTCTGCAGCCGATGCCATCCTTGAGACTTTAAAATCAGAGGGTCTTAAGGACTTCGACAAGAAGAAGGAGATTGATGAAGTTTTGGGTGTGGTTTTGAAGGCCGATCGGTTCAATAAGCTGGTTAACTTGGGAAAGAAGATTACAGATTATGATGCCGAAGGGGATGAAGAGATGGGAGGTACTGGTGAAGGAGAGGCCGAGGATCTGGATGATCGTCACGGTGTTGCTGTGGTCTTTGATGAAGATGAAGAGGAGGACGAAGAAGGTGCTGGGACCTTTGAAGTTGGGGATGATGGTAGTGACGATGAAGAGGAAGGAGATGCCGCCCCCAAAGACGAAGGGGAAAAGGACGGAGATGGGGACGAGGAAAGCGGTGATGAGTTGGTCATCAAAGCTGCTGTTTCCTCAGATGGAAAGAAGAAGGGCAAAGATGAGGATAAAGAGTTTGTACCCGCACATATGATCGATGCTTTCTGGTTACAAAGAACGATTGGTACCGTTTACGCGGATGTTCATGAGGCTGCGACAAAGACTACGACCGCCATGGATCTATTAGCTAGCGAAGTTCCGTTACGACAGCTGGAGAACGACCTTATGGAGCTTTTTGACTACGAGCATTTCGATACAGTTAAGGTGCTTACAAAGAACCGTGAAAAGATTGTTTGGTGTACACGACTTGCGAAGGCTGGTGAAGAAGACGAGGCGGAAGGAATTAAGAAGGAGATGATTGAGGCTGGATTGAAGGGGATTCTGGATGAAGTCGAGGCAAGAGATGGGAAACCCGCTTCTTCTTCTGCTGGTGGGAAGGCTATCAAGGTTGATTTGATGGATGTTGATGTTCCCGCTGAGGAAAAGCAACAAGGCACGAAAAAGGCGGGACAATTTGTTACTGGACTGCAACCGAAAAAGACCTTTGACCTAGAAAATCTCATCTTCGAACAGGGAAATCATCTTATGACCAACCCCAACGTCAAGCTCCCCCAAGGTTCCACAAAGCGACTTTTCAAGGGGTATGAAGAGTACCATATCCCCGTTCCCAAGAAGAAGGGCGACGTCCCCGGTGAGGAACTGGTGGACGTATCTTCCATGCCTCAGTGGGCACAGCATCCATTTACAGCATCGAAATCGACAAAGCTCAACAGAATTCAGTCGAAATGCTACCCCACTGCGTTTAGCGGCGATGGCAACATGCTCGTTTGCGCGCCCACCGGGTCTGGAAAGACTAATGTGGCCATGTTAACGATGTTACGCGAGATCGGGAAGAATATTGATCCCAAGACTGGACAGGTTCGACTCGACGACTTCAAGATCATCTATATCGCCCCTTTGAAGGCCTTGGTTCAAGAGCAAGTCGGCAATTTCGGACAACGGCTGGAGCATTACGGAATCAAAGTTGCGGAGTTGACTGGAGATCGACAATTGACGAAAGCACAGATTGCGGATACTCAGGTTATTGTTACGACACCGGAGAAGTGGGATGTTATTACTCGAAAGGCTACGGATACTAGTTATACGAACCTTGTCAGATTGATTATCATTGACGAAATCCATTTACTTCACGACGAACGTGGGCCTGTGCTTGAGAGTATTGTTAGCCGAACGATCAGACGGCAGGAACAGACTCTTGAGCCCGTGCGTATCGTTGGATTGTCTGCTACTCTGCCAAATTACCTCGACGTTGCTGCTTTCTTACGGATTGATACTGTCTCCGGGCTTTTCCACTTTGACGGTAGTTATCGACCTTGTCCGCTCAAACAGGAGTTTGTGGGCGTGACGGAAAAGAAGCCCCATAAACAGCTGCAGGTTATGAATGAAGTCACGTATAATAAGGTGATGGAGCAGGTTACCAAGAATCAGATGCTTATCTTTGTACATTCCCGAGCTGATACTGGCAAGACGGGGAAGTATATCAGAGATAAGGCTATCGAACTCGGGACTATTGGTGATATCATCCGGAGCGATGAAGCCAGTCAGGAAATTTTGAGGGAAGAAGCCGAGGGAGTTGAAAATGCGGAGTTGAAGGATTTAATGCCCTACGGTATTGGTATCCATCATGCGGGAATGAGGAGGTTGGATAGGCAGATTGTGGAGGACTTGTTTACAGACGGTGCGCTGAGAGTGCTAGTCTGTACCGCTACTCTCGCCTGGGGTGTCAATCTTCCGGCTCATACGGTTATCATCAAGGGCACTACTGTTTACTCTCCAGAAAAGGGTGATTGGGTGGAACTTTCGCCACAGGATGTGCTTCAGATGCTTGGAAGAGCTGGAAGACCTCAGTATGATGTTTACGGAGAAGGTATCATCATTACGAAGAGCACAGAGTTACAGTATTACCTTGGTTTGCTGAACCAGCAGCTCCCTATTGAAAGCCAGTTTGTGAGCAAGTTGATTGATAATTTAAATGCTGAGGTTGTCCTGGGGACTGTTAAGAGTCGGGATGATGCTGTTGAGTGGCTGGGATACACCTATCTCTACGTTAGAATGCTTCGATCACCGGTTATTTACAACGTCGGGCACGACTACGATGGAGATGAGGCATTACTCCAGAAGAGGGTGGACTTGGCACATTCTGCGGCGGTTATGCTTGATAAGTGCGGACTTGTCAAGTATGATGTCAAGTCTGGGAAGCTTACGGCGACAGAGCTCGGGAGAATCGCAAGTCATTATTATATTACTCATAAGAGTATGCAGACTTATACTCAGCATTTGGCACCTAATATCTCTGCGATCGAGATGTTTAGGTTGTTTTCGTTGAGTGAGGAGTTCAAATATATCCCTGTGAGGAGAGATGAGACACCCGAGCTGCAGAAGTTGTTAGGGAAGGTGCCGGTGCCGGTGAAAGAAGGGGCGGAGGATCCACAGGCGAAGATTAATGTGCTGTTACAGGCATATATTTCACGACTAAAGTTGGATGGATTGGCGTTGATGGCTGATATGGTTTATGTTACGCAGAGTGCGGGCAGAATCTTAAGGGCTGTCTTTGAGATGTGTTTGAAGAAAGGGTGGGCCAGTGTTGCGAAGATTGCATTGGAGCTTTGTAAGACCGTTGAGAAGCGGATGTGGCCGACTATGACGCCTTTGCGACAGTTTACGGAGTGCCCGCCTGAGGTTGTAAGAAAGCTAGAGAAGATGGATATTCCATGGAGTAGGATGTTTGATATGGAGGTTCCGGAGTTGGGAGAGTTGGTGGGGAGTGCGAGTAGTGGGAGGGTTATTCATCAGCTGCTTAGGAAGTTCCCGAGGGTTGACGTTCAAGCTCAAGTTCAGCCCGTCACGAGGAGTCTGTTGAGGGTGGAGATGACGATTACGCCGGAGTTTGAGTGGGATGAGGCGGTTCATGGCAATGCTGAAGGATTTTGGATTATTGCCGAGGACTGCGATGGAGAGCAAGTGCTGTTTTCGGACCAGTTTATTCTAAAGCGTGATTATACCACTGGAGATGAGAATCAGCATCTTGTGGAGTTTACGGTACCGATCTCTGAGCCCGTCCCACCAAATTACTTCTTCACGGTAGTTAGTGATCGCTGGATGCATTCTGAGACAAAGTTGGCGGTCAGCTTCAGAAAGTTGATTTTACCGGAGAAGTTCCCAGCACACACTCAATTATTGGATTTGCAACCTTTGCCGGTCAATGCTCTTAAGAGGAAGGAGTTTGTGGCGTTGTACCCGGAATGGAGGGAGTTTAATAAGATACAGACACAGGTGTTTAATTCGTTGTTTGGGACGGATGACAACGTGTTTGTGGGGGCTCCCGTGGGCAGTGGGAAGACCGTCTGCGCGGAGTTTGCGCTGCTGAGGCATTGGTCGAAGAAGGAGCCTGGTAGGGCAGTTTATATTGCGCCATTCCAGGAGTTGGTGGATCAGAGGTTGAAGGATTGGAGTAAGAGGATGGGACATCTAGGGAAGACGATTGTGAAGTTGACCGGGGAGACGACTGCGGATCTTAAACTTCTAGAAAGGGGGGATCTGATACTTGCGACACCGGGACAATGGGACGTGCTCTCTAGACAGTGGCAGAGACGACGGAATGTGCAGACTGTCAATCTGTTTATTGCGGATGATCTTCACATGCTTGGAGGGAATCTTGGATACCTTTACGAAATCGTGGTGTCTAGGATGCAGTATATTGCCATTCAGTTGGAGAAGACGGATACCAGGATTGTAGCGCTCAGTGTTTCCCTTGCGAACGCTAGAGATCTTGGAGAGTGGATTGGGGCTACTTCGCATACGATTTACAACTTCAGTCCATTCGATCGACCGATTCCTCTTGCGATTCATATGCAGAGCTTTACGATCCCACATCACCCAAGTATGATGCTTGCTATGGTTAAGCCAGTTTACCAGGCTATTGTGCAGCATTCTCAAGGCGAAAGAGCGGTTGTTTATGTCTCTAGTCGGAAGGAGTGCAGGAATTCTTCGATGGATTTGCTGACGCAGTGTATTGCGGGTGACGACGAGGATATCTTCCTACACGCTGATCCTGAAGATGAAGGGTTCCTGAAGATGTTGGAGAAGGTCACGGAGAAAACTTTGGCGGCTAGTTTGAGGCATGGAATTGGGTATTTCCACGAAGCGCTAAATGCTTCTGATAAGCAGATTGTCCGATATCTGTTTGAAGCCGGTGCTGTGCAGGTGCTCTTTGCGACTAGAGACGTCTGTTGGGAATTGGATGTTACCGCGCCGCTTGTTGTGGTTATGGGAACTCAGTTCTTTGAAGGTCGAGAGCACCGGTATGTGGATTATCCGTTGAGTGAGGTGCTTCAGATGCTTGGACAGTCTACGGATAAAGCTGTCCTTATGACTCCAGCTGCGAAGAAGGATTATTACCGCAAGTTTGTCAATGAAGCCTTACCGATCGAAAGTCATCTACAATCGTATCTCGCCGATGCATTTGTCGCAGAGATTAGTACAAAGATGATCACTTCGACTCAAGATGCTGTTGATTGGACTACGTATAGCTACTTCTACAGGAGGTTACTTGCGAATCCTAGCTTTTATGGACTCACGGACGTTAGTCATGAGGGGCTTTCTACGTTCTTGTCGGAGCTAGTGGAGAATACGTTGAAAGAATTGTCGGAGGCGAAGACTATTGATCTTGACGAAGAGGACGATAGTGTTTCTCCATTGAACCCTGCGATGATTGCCGCGTATTATAATGTCTCGTTTATTACGATGCAAACTTTCTTGTTGAGTTTGAATGCGAAGACGAAGTTAAAGGGGTTATTGGAGATTGTTACCTCGGCTACTGAGTTTGAAGTTATTCAGATTCGAAAGAAAGAAGGAGGACTGTTGAGGAGGATCCATGAGAGTTTACCGGTTAAGATGCAGGAACCTGTCAATTATGAGTCTGCGCATTTTAAGGCCTTTGTGTTGCTGCAGGCACATTTTTCGAGATTGCAATTGCCGGTGGATCTGAAGAGCGATCAGGGACTTGTGGTGGGGAAGGTACTTGGACTGCTAAATGCATGTGTGGATGTGCTTAGTAGTGAGGGAGCGGTTAATGCTATGAGGGCTATGGAGATGAGTCAAATGGTCGTGCAAGGGATGTGGGATGTTAGTAGGGATAGTCCATTGAAGCAGATACCATACTTTGGAGCGGAACAAGTTAAGATTGCTAATGGGTTTGGGTACGTACTTTCTCTTACTATTTTCCTCCCTTTTTTTTTGGATATTCTGGCATAGAAGGGACTGAGGCTAATATTTTGAGGATAGGATCAAACGAGTCTTCGACTTTATCGATGAAATGGGACCGGATGGTGAAAATCGAGACAAACTTCTTAAGAAGTTGGCATTCGATCGGAATCAATTACAGGCCATCGCATCCTTCACCAACGAAAAATATCCAGACGTGGAGTTTAATGCGGAAATCGAAGATCAAGAATCCATCGCCGCCGGTCAACCGGCATACATCAATATTTCCTTATCCCGCGAAGCCGAAGAAGATGAAGATGATGACGAAGCTTCCGAAGAACCAGATCTTACGGTTCACGCACCATTTTATACGACGACGAAGATGGAAGGATGGTGGGTTGTTGTTACGGATGATACGACGAATAGTTTGTTGGCTATCAAACGGTTGACATTTGGGAAGAAGACGGCGGTGAGGTTGGAGTTTGTGGTGGGGACGGAAGGGACGCATAAGATTAGTGCGTTTTTGATGAGTGATTGTTATGTTGATGTTGATCAGGAATTAGGATTTGAGGTTTTGGTTGCAGAAGGGGAGGAGGAGGATGCGGAAGGAGAGGAGGATGAGGAGGATGAATAGAGGATTTAAGGGACGGAAAGGGTGTATTTATATAGGAAGACTGTGGGGGAGGCATATGGACCAGCCTGTCCCCTTTGCAGCTTGTTGAAATTGTATTTTATGCATTTTTTGTGGGTTTGTTATATATGTTTTTATACTATTTCATTTTTTTATGGTTATAACGTATTGTTAGAAAGGTAGATCCATAAGAACTAATGTTATGTTTGTTACGTTATGTTAACACATTCGTTTTGGTGTGTTCAGCACCCGTCTAAACAACTAGACTACGTTATGTTATGTTACTGTGAATACGTTTCGGATTGATTCACAGGTTTCTTTTTTGAGTGATTGTTGGATCTGTTATGGAGGGTGGGTGTTTCGAGGTGATGATGTTGGTTCTGCATACGTGCATGCCTACATTTAAAGTCCGTAAGGGTCGTGCCGGTCCGTAGTTATATGTTGATGTTGATGCTAACGTTGCACGCTATAGCGCTAGTGTAATGCAGCAATTCGAGTGGCATAAGATGTTGGAACTTTATATTGTTACGCTGTTGTACGAAGGCCATTGGGATTGTTTACCGATTCCCCGTTTGGGATAGCTGGATTGATTATCCTTATATTGTTGAAATTATATATTCTAATTCCTTTGCTTTACCTTTAGGGAATCCGATGTTAGAAAGTAGATAGCTACTTAAGTATAGAGAAAGTAGTTGGTGCGCCAATTGATGATGTATCAAGTTATGATTAAAATTATAGTTTATTAAGCTAGATAATTAGGTAGGTAACTATCAATATCTAGATGCCCAAAAAATAGCGCTCGCTCTATAACTCGAGTCTGTTGGTGTATAAGAATATAATCTTGTATCAAGAAACCCTTCCCCTTAACCCCATTATGTATCGTCGTCACTCGCGTCATATATATCATTCGTTTCCATATATTATATCCTCTTGCACTAATTTCCCTTATTCCCCCAGCATTAACTGATTTATCCCAAAATCCCCTATTCCCTTTCCACTCTCAATCTACCTCTACCCTCTTCACATACTCTCATAACACAAAAATAGAGCTATGAAAAATAAATTAAACAGTTGGGAAATCGAAGCAAATAGGTGGCTGCAACAATCCCGCGGTAGTAGCGGTAACAGTAGCATCCGGCTTCCTAGAAGAATTGATCGTCTTCGTAACAATTTTCAAAGTACAGCCGTTGCATGGGAGATCGCGGGGCACGGCGATGAGTTCGGTGTAGACGGTGGTCGTGTATTTGACACCACGGGGTGGGTAGCTGGTTGTGACGGTGTAGGTTGTGGTGCAGCGGGAGGGCTTCTTTGTGGTGCTGGATTTGCAGGGTTTGGTGGGGTTTGGGAGGGAGAAGGCGGTGCTGTTTGGTAGGATCGATTGTGTTAGAAAATATTATATATATCTTTAAGGAAGTATGTATTTTAGTGATATGTTTTGCTTACCTGGCCAAAGTGAGGAGGGCGAGGGTGGATAGGAGTTGCATCTTGTCTGTATGTGTTTTTGGAGGGATTGGGAATATAAAATGTGTGACTGTTGAGATCGAGTTTCTTAATGAAAACTAAACTAGCTTTATAGGTATACAGGCAAGAAAGAGTAATTGCGGAATACTGTTTGATCGATTGATATTAGATAGAGAATGCAGTAAAAAAGAATAACTCGAAGAAGGGGGGAAAGACCCTTCTTAAATATATTTCATTATCATAAGCCCAGAACGAAAGGTCAGCCTTTGAAGTTATTAGGATAACTGCTACGTAACAGTGCATAACTAAGAAAGGAATCACGACCGAACAGTTTTTATTTTCGGACGCGCCGGCCGCTATGTAACTTATTTTCCGAATTTATTAATTAATGATCCATGTCACATGCGCACGGCAGCAAGCCAGGAGACGCATCTGTACAAAGTATATATGGGCTGCTTGGGTATATGAGTGGAATGTATTATGCCGGTTATGGTTACATCTGGAAGATGGCTTTGGCGAGATCAAAAAAAAAGACCAGGGGCTCGGTCGGTACTTTTTTTGGGGGGTTGTGGCGTGGAGTGAAGCTTTTTCTAGGCTCTCTCAGCTAGTTTCCTTGTCAAACTAGTACAAATTCGAAGATATCTTGCGAGGATGGCTTTTTCTTTTTACCATTAGAAAGAGTTGGTATTATCAGGCTACAGGCGCACATTTTTCCCGCAAAATTGAAGGCACCCTGTTTGTGATGGTTACTTTTGGGGCTTGATTTCAATAATTTTAGAGGTTGCATTGCATTGAATTGAATCGAGTTGAATTGGGCCGAAGATAAAAATACATCTTTTATTATATATCGGCTTGGTTAATCGTCAATTGGCCTGGTTTTTGCCCCTTTGTTTTTGGTCGGGGAGAACGGGTTCTCGCTTGGCTGTAGTACGGGCGAACAGCTAAGTACCCAACATGATATAAGCTCCAACTAGTTAGCTAGCTTCCTAGGTTAAATTTTAAAGTGAATCCATGAAAGCGACAACCCGTTACCGCGTTGACAAACCCTCCACTACCTCAAAACTTAAAAGGTTGCTTGTCAGTTTATCGTCATCTGGTGGTCCGTGGGTGATGTCTGTGATGACTTTACAAACCTTAACCTTCTCGGAAGGTCCAAGACTTTCATTTAAGCTTAATATATTAATAGTTGCAAGCACCCTTTTTTTCTCTCTCGTAAGAATGTGACGTTAGGAGTATTCATATTAACTTGGTAATGCTATTATAGCTTAGCTTAATCCTGGTTACCATTTTCTAAGTTGTATTCCATGTGCTTTACGGGATGAGTTCCACGGGATTGAAGGTGGTCTAAAGTATATAATGCATTGATGTAGCAGCACCTATAAAAACGCCAGCATTGCATTCCCGAAATAGGCCGATCTAGAACACAAAAATGCATAGAGCATACATCGGGTAATGCCCATTTTCCAACGCCCATGGAAAACAATAAGCATACACAAAAAATACACGAAAAGAGAAAAAGAATAGACGACTAGATCAAGAGAATATATATACTATAGAAGTCTAATTCTCAACCTTCTTAAACGGTTTTGGTCTTGGCCTATACGCCGGTTTTGAAGAAACACTCGTTGCCCGTGGTGGATCATAGCACATAGGAATCCGCAACAAAGTCGAAGTCGTGGCCGTCACCGTGGCGTCAGGAGTTCTAAACTCATTAATCGTCTTGGTTACAATTTCCAAAGCACAACCTTGGCAGATAATATTGTGTGGAAGAGCTGCCAATTGGGTGTACACTGTTGTCGTGTATGGCTCACCCGAGGGTGGATAGCTGGTTGTGACGGTATGTTGGGTTACACAGGGAGCCGTGGAGGGGACGCTGGCTGTTGTGGTGACTTTGGGGGCGGCGAGAGCGGTGCTGCGGTGATTAGTAGTTTTTTTTATTAGCCTCTGAGCTCGCTTCTTTCTTAGTGTTTTTTATGGGGAACTAGTGGTAGATTACCTGGTAAGGAGGGTGAGGGCGAGGGCCAACGTAGTGAATGGCTGCATTTTGTCCTTTGGTTATGGGTATCGATGATTTGATTATAAGACGGGGATTTAAATTCTCGCGAGGGCTAGATTTATAAAGGAACGAACTATAACGAATGTAGAGGAAACCGGCCGGCAAGCTGTTGAGCAGTAGAACAAGCTGTTTGGTGGGATCTAATGCAATGATGATAGAATGAAAAAAAAAGATATCAAGTGTCTGTCCGGAGAGCCTTTATATACATATTTTTCGTTGCCTCTGCGAACATTGAAAGAATAGTAGTTTTAACATTCCTACTGAGCTATACACGGTTTCTCATCGTATACTGCGGGATCGATGTCGATAATCGATGTTTAGGCATTGCATGCAGTTTCTCAATTGGTCGCATTATCAATTAAGTGTCAGACCTTTAAAAAGATACTCTGAAATCGCTGTCTCAATTTTGGGCACAGGATTCAAGCTTAAGGAGGTTAGATATCGAAGATCGTTGCTTGACGGGAGGCGAGCTATCCGATGAACCTAGCTTATTATCATTATTCTACAAGTTGTATAGTGCAAAATAGGTTGACTGATGTTACATCAAGAATTAGCTTAAATGTCATCGATTTCTTTTTTTTAATTTTTATTTTATTGTTTTGTTTGAGGTTGTCCTCCCTGGACGGGTGTCCGAGGCGATAATGCATTGAGATCTCGAAAGATTGGTTTGACTATGCTATCTAGCTTGGGTCCTCGGGTGCATCTGTCCCCGTGCGGGCGTGGGGTATTCTGTTAGGGAAGTCAGTTTTAAGCGTTTTCCCCGGGATTGCCCAACCGATGACCGGGAAATTTACTGGGAAAGGTTTAGTGGCTTCGTCTCTCCTGCAACAGAACGGCTGTGGCGTCCAAGTCTGGAAATATTCGAAATGAACCACCTAATCAGCTCTCAAATGATCAAATTTCATAGTATAATAATGGAGGTAAATTCGTTAGTGTCAAATCGATTTGATTTTGAAGGGGGTTATTTATAAGTTTATGTCAATGCTTCGATATGACAGCTGTCGACGCTAGACCATGCTTGCGGGGTTCGATTTCGATGATGAACATGCAGAGCTGATGTCGCATTACATTGCAGGATTCATTGTACTTACCCTGAAGCTTGTTCTTGTTTTTATACCACGGGTACTTCGAATCGACTTACTCGGTTTAGAGCATTTCAACTGTATTCTAAATTTCCGGAGCGCTAGAGCCCATGAGAGTTGCAGTTCGACATACTCATACTTTACCCATCGCACAAAACTAATCTAACCGATAATCGCAGAAGCACTAGTTTTTATTACTATAAAGAATTGTAAAGAAGCTTCCGCATCTATGCGTCCTCAGGGATTACCCTCGAGGCTAGATCAATATAGCTATGAGCGTCGACAGTAGACATGAGTACATTTGGAGGTAGTTTGTAGATAACTTGCGAGTACAGGCCCTGCAGATCCCCCAAGGTAACGAGGCTACGTACCAGCTACTCCAGGTCCTTTCTTACCTGTTACCAGGAAGCGACCCCAGACCATCACCAGACTACCTAGTTACCATGTATTCACAGTTGGCTAGTTAGTCCCCTTTTACCCTGTCTCCAAGCAGTTGGCCGATAAACAACTCAACAGATGTGTTTCGAGACTGAGATGTGGCTGTTCTAGTTTCGAGACTGTGAGATGTGCTTGCCCACCAAAAAATTGGTATTGCAACACAAGAAGGGTCACCCAACACAAGAAGGGTCACCCAACACAAGAAGGGTCACCGAGACTAGGTTACGAGTATGGTGTTGTATTTTGCGACCTCGACGTGTTGTGATGTGATATCGCAGTCTCGTAACCAAGTAGTGACCACTCGAAGTGTACTTCGTGTTGTCTGGTACCAACGAGACCAAGTAGTGATATCGTTTGGTTACGAGACTGGTGATATCGAAAAATGTGACCGGCTCGGTTCTCGAACTTTGTAAGCTGATGAATTCGTGGTTAACCCTTCAGTGTCGATCGATATGTCAGCTGTCGAGATACCGACTAGCAGGCCACATAGTCCTCTACGGTTATGGGTACGCAGGCAGGCATATATGAGGGTTTAAGGGCTCTTAGAGTATTCAACAAGTCCACAAATGGGGGGGAAGACAAAAAAGACAAAAGTTTGAAAGCAATATCAACCAGGAAGCAACGATGAAAACAATCTAAGTATAGTATATATGAGGTGCGCCTCGATCTCCTCGCATGCTGTGCATCTTCAAGCTCTAGTCTCAAGGTGGAAATTGCCTCATGGAAGTTTGATCGAGGATAAAAGCGTGCTGGCGCGACATGATATGGGACCTCCTGCTTGAGTGGTCAGATAAACTCTTAGGATTCTCCCAAGCCTTGACCCATCTCCTCTTCCTCTTCCTCCCATAAAAACCCTCTCCGAGCTACCTCCCAAACTACCCTATTTTGAGCGAGCAAACATTAGGTTGCTGGAGCCATAGATCATATGCTTTGCCCGATCGTGGCCGCATCTCTCTAGTCTAATAAGGATACCAGTTTTTTCTTAAAATGATATCCATCCTCCACAGCAACAATGTTCATATCCACCGCTCTATTTTATGAATCTATCTTCCATAATAGAATGATACCCGGTTTCCGTTGTTTTTAAGATCAAAGCAAAAGCACAAAGGATAGGCGTCAGTTGTTCTCGCGAGCCTTGGAAGCATCGTTGGTCTCCCTTCACACCGACCTAGGGTGCTTGGGAAGGAACCATGGGACGACGAAGTGTCTTGTCGACTCATATGGCGATAGATGGTAGAACTGTGTGACACCGCAACAAGAGGTTAGTGCGAGGCCGTCAATACATCACGCACTGGGGGGTTTGAGATTTCTTTTTGTTACAAGACTGCGAGAGGGGTGGAGATTATAGTTCTAGGAAGGGGGGCCTTGTATATTTACGCACTGATAAGTTCATCTTTAATTTTTTGAAAATTTAGAACGCGAAACCAATTAATGGCATTCGAATTCCTACCCATGGGGCGTTGAGCATAACGCGGATCAACCGGTGGCCACCGGCGATAGCTCGAGCGGCTAGACCGGGTCCTGGTGGAACATCTGGGACTAGTCCCTCTGTAGTACAGCCGGTGGGGTATTATTAACCTATTCGAAGAGCGTTCTTGGTGTTATTAGATGAGAGGGCTTACCATGATCTTCGTTGTCAATGTCACCACCGATAATGTTCCACTGCTGGAGAAGCTGATTTAATTTGATAACCATATCAAGGCAGCCGTTGACTAAGCCAACGGCTTCAACGACACGGTTGAACGCGGTAGACATGCTTCTGTGATGTAAGAGGCCTCGAGATTCTAACAGCGTAGACGAAACAACAGTCAGTTTTGTAGGGGGTACGTGGGTGGTAGCATGCATACATACGTGCCTTGAGAGGTTCAGGACTAGAGAACTAGTCTATCTGGTTTGGCAGGGTTTATAGGATTCTGGTAATCGATCTGGTGAATATCTATATAATGTTTGAGAGTGAAGTTTCTAAGAACAGCAAGTAAAGGAACCGGAAGGGACACAGTGGAAGAAATCAAAGGGTTAAGTAGATAAAAGATTAGGGATTGTTTGGACTGATATTCAGGCATGTCACTCGCTTTCGTTTTCTTTTTGTCAAGCACAAGGCCGCTAAGCAAACCGTTTCAGAGTCGGATCCCGAGATGGTCAAGAAACAGCTTGCTACTGGTCGACTTGGGCCAGCCCTGTTTGCTGCCCGGGGAAATGATGCGATGCATCTGGGAATGGTTTTTGTGAGACCGGGGTCTTTTCTTAGTGACCGGGCTAGCACTATGAGCCTCGCCAGAGCACTCCTTAACAGGGTCCCCTGGTCACATCCCGTGCGTGCATGCCTACCTCGAGGCCCGGGATCCCAGCCCCATGGCTCTGATGGCGAAGAAAGGAACTTTGTGCCCGATTGCTTTAGCAGAAGGGACTGAGAGAGAACGCATGTCGATGGGATTTTGGTGGTAGGGTTTTCGGTGGGTTAGCTGGGCCGCTGGCTGCTGCCCTAGAGATTTTTGCCAAGCTTCCCAAATAGGCATTTCATTATTGCCTATTTCAGAATTTCAGGTATCGTGGGGAAATGTGTGGCGCAAGACACCATATCTTGTATAATTAGGGGCAAGTTTGTGACTGCCCCGCTGCTCGGTTACGATTTCCTCAGGAGGCCAGCTCCAGTAAGTTGAGAAACTACATTGAGATGCCGACTTTTCGATATCTCCATCAAAAAAAATCACAGAACAATAGAAATTAGCTTCCCTCGATTTAAATGACCTTTCAAGTTTGCTTGTGCCTTTCTATGCTGAAAAAAACGAGTATCCGAAATATTTTTTCTTTTCGTACATCTTCTTCAAGTTAGGGAGTAATTAAGCGAATATTACACTGATGCTAGTGTTGACCAAAGAGGGTGGGATCTACATTGCCAAGTATGCGACCCATCACAAAAAACTTGTCACGAGGCAAGTGAGCTGATGGAGCTCCATGTGTAACCATGGACCTGGGTACCAAGTAGACCTGGTCTCGTTGAGTGGACCCCGTGTGTTGTCTGGTAGCAACGAGTACCAACCGGTGTTGGGGACTCATTCAGTCAAAAAAGTCTGGTCACGAGACTCGAGACTGATGAACTGATGAACCGTCTCATAACTGGGTGGACCCAATTTGTTTGGTGGGCAAGCTAGCAACACAACACAAAAAAGTCTGGTCAGGAGACTGGGAGATGTTGGTTTGCAAGGCGACCAAATAGCTCCGGAACTGGATTCTGTGGGACTCCGTGTGTTGTCTGGTGTACGAGACCATACGGAACTCAAAACTGTCACAGAAAAAAGTTAAATCCCTTTTTTCAGTCGGGCACGAAACCAAGCTGGTCTACACATCAGAGGCAATCACAGCCAGACTGCTCTACGTATTATCTAAGTAATTATTAATTAATTGGAGGGTTTAACTTTTCTCTGTCAGAACTTTGAGCTGCGGCCAATTTTCTAGTTTGGGAGTTCCTGGCGGTTGCGGTTGTTAGGACCAGACAACACATGAACAACACAACAAAACAAACTATCAAACGCTCCAATTTCGGACAAGTTAATTCATGCCACCTTCCTGGGGCCAAAAAATGAATTCGAACAGTATATTGAATAACTCATATGCTTGGGTGGGTGTACGTAGTCTGTAAAGGTAAATAAATACGTATGCATAGCTATTCTTTTAAAATATATACATATAATAAATCGAAAAAAGGGGATGACCGGTTTTTATTGAAGTCACGGCTCAGTTACGACAACACAGCACAACCCCCAAATGCAACACTGAATGACACACAGAGTGGGGTTGCTTCGCCTCACAGAGAATCCAACCGACCAAAACCCACCAAGAGGCTCATGTAAAAGAAGGCAGGGCCCTTCTTCAATGAGGCTTAGATTTAGTGTCAAAGATTTAGGATTATACTCTGGGGCAGCTCTGGCCCCGAGACTAGATTATACTCATGTTTGAAGGCAACATAAGTAAATAGCGAGTAGATGTAGAAATTATCAATGCAAATTTAACGTAAAGAATCAGAGGGCGTGGGGTTTCGGGAGGCGGTGAACCTGCCATGAGCTAATATCCGAACAACCTGCACAGGAGACAATGGAAAAAAAAAGACTTCTTTTGAAACTTCTACGGCCATTATGGCCTGGTGCGTGCATGACAACTGAAAAATGGCTAAAGCTGTGAACAAGCTGTATACTACTAGGTCATGTGGCAAGGTTGATTGATTCTGCAACCAACATGCAATTCTAGACGTCTGGAATTAGATTTCCTCCAGTGCTGGTTTGGATTTGCAAACAACATTCCGCCGGCGCTCGTTTGAAACCGCGACGTTGGAAAGATAACATTATTCTAATTACGAAGGAGTGGCTGCGCAGGAGGCAAGATCCTGCCGTGCTATTTTACATAAGTGTAAGGACCCCGCGAATGCCACCTAGGCTCGTGGTATATTACTTATTGATACGCCTCCAGGTTCTCATGGACGAAGATGTTCACGAAAACCTTTTCAATTTCCGCTCGGGATACAATGCGCTCCTCAAAACTTGTAAACACATTCTACTTGTTATTTAGATTTGCCGCCTATGGGGTGTGCGCAGTAGCTCTAAGAGCAGACGACCGCGGACATCTTTCCTACCACAATGCTACTCTTCATTTCCAAGGGAATTCAACTGATGGCCACCAGGATATATATTATCATAATGCAACCGCCCAGGTGAACTACGCCAGCGCCCAGTCTCGCAACCAAACTGTGACGAGCACCATTGGTCACCAAGCTACCCCCAATAATACTCTTCCACCATCACACGCGAAATCTCAATCGCCGAGCTCAGTAGCATCCCCTATCTCAAAAGGGGTGAATAGCACCGGCTACACTATCAGAACGTCTAGCTCAAAATCTAGCGAGCCTCCCACTAAGACTATCGCCGTCGAGGAGGTCACTAAAACGAGTCCTGAGGAGGCCAGAAGAAGGGTAAAGAAAGTTATAAGTCCAAGTTTCTTCTACAAACAGGGTAGAGCGAGGGTCAAGTGTGCTTCTCCAAAAGTGGTATATAATATAGACCCGCACGAAAATGTAGTAGGGTTCCCTTTAGATAAATGGCCTCACTGGAGAGTCTTGTTTCCTCATCCACCAGACGGCTGGGCCGAGATTGAACATTTCCAACTAGATTGCTCTCGCCATTGTAAGTGTAACGAACATGGCGGAGTAGAGCTCCGGCCTAAATTGGGTGGATGTTCGAGCAAGTTTAAAGCTGATAAATGCGCGGTTGCACTCGGTACGAAGAACTTCCCGTCTCGATATTCCCCAACTAAACTCTTCCCGCATCTCACTTAAACGCTTAGTTATCTGTCCTTTTTCTCCTTATTGACTTCATTCGGGACTAATAATTTCGTTGGTACATAGGGTGCTACTGTACCGCAGTGCTAGTGCAGCCGACAGCTAATATACCGGGGGCAACCCTTGCTGATTTCCAAGACGCTATCGATCGAATACCAGAAACTATCCGGAACGACAATCCATATTATTGGTGGGAAATGCATGGCCTAGCTGTTCCACGGCGCCCATGGGACCTTATGGGCTGGTCACGTGAACAAGCGCCACCGAGGCCCGTTGACCTGGAACCTCCATGGATGGCCAACAATCCGGGAAGAATATCTGAATCAGAAGTTCCTTTATCAGGGCCTAACCGTGTTCCTCCACCAGGTAATTCCAATATCCTATGGAGAGGGGGGAAGGACGTGCGTGGCGGTAAGCCGCAGAAGCGAGAGGCTCTAAAAGATGAGGACTCCGTAAAAGAGAATCCTAAGAGGACTCTACCTAGCGAAGAGGACGACACTAAAAGCGAAGTGTTGAAACGCCGCGACAGCGACAATGGTCAAAGTGGTATCGGAGGAAACGTCGTGGACGGTGCAGAAGATAGTCACAGGGGAAATTAAAACTTATATGGCCCCTACGTGTCTGATTACTTAGCTATAGACGCGGAACAAGGGTTCGAATCATCCTTAACATCACCACTTCCAGATGGCCAGAGTTCTATTCTTTCCTTACCCTTACCCTTACCTTTCGCCCCTTTCATTACTTTCAATATTTGTATGCATGGCCATATGGAGGTTTTTTTTTAATTTTTTTTTTTTGAAAGTTTGTGAACTATTGTCGAATGGCAATGCTATGCTACCTGTACACTTCAACATCCGCCGTCACATTTTTGTATCGATTTACTTAATTGGTTCTCGCATGATCGATATTTTTGTGGATTTTTTTTTGGATTAATTCATTGTGTTTTTTTGAGATGCGCGTCAAAATAATTTTGAGTAATTCATGTCATAGAAATATGGAGTCTTGGAGCTTCCTTGACTCTGGGCACTCATTTCCTTGTGATATTGCTTTCGATGGGTTTAGCCTTCCAGGTCTGGGTACGAGACAAGGTTTAGCCAATTTCGAAGGTGCGCTCTATACAATCTTAGCTTGTCTCGTACCCATCTTAGCCTTGTAGATCAGGGTTGTTATATAGTCAGGCGCTTCTTACCAAGTAGCTATAGGGCCTTATACGTGTATCCGGTATTTGTAAGGTATATAATATGGTATATGAGGAGAGCATATAGACAGTGTATAGTGGCGGTCTAATGTATATGCGTATGGTATGCAATGCGACGGATAGATCATAAGTAAGCATGGGGGGTGTCTAGATTTAATGTGCCATCGATCTAAACGTGCACTTCCTTCTCCTCTTCTTTAGTCGAATAAGCAGACCGTGGCGGTTGTATGCCACCGCCTATCCAGCTCTAGCTCCCTCAAGTTATTCCGCTGGGTTTGGAGTTGTATTTCTTTTTCAATCGCAGTGAACATTCGAACATACATGTCAAGTATCGTACTGGTAATGATTATGCAACATTTATATATTCCTAAGCACGTGCACTAGGCTTATAATCGCGACCACTAAGCCTCTCGCCTTCTAATTTAAACCCCTATTTTTACAACAATATATGCATTTACTTCCTGCTTCCTTGTACAAAGGCCGGGACCATAACGGCATAAACAGGCGGTGCGCGGACGTCAATTTCTGATGCATATATGTCTTTAGACATTTGCGCAACAAAAAGGGGTAGATGTATTTCGTCTACAATCATATATAAAGTATTTGCATATATGGATTAGGTTTATGCATTATGCATGCATGTTGGCCGTTGGAGTTGCAGGGCGGGCATGCAAACCTTTAGGCTTATAACATGGCAGAGTACAAGACCTCCTTTCCACTTGTAGGACCGAATTTATGTGATTCGTTTCCTTAGAACGGATAAAATTTGGGGGGGGCGCCGTAAAGAAAAAAGTTTAGAATTAAAGCATCGATAGATTCATGGATTCGAGCGTCATAGGTCTCGGCCGCGGTATGGTGTTGCATAAGGCTGGGTATCGATTCCCGTGGTTGAGTTTCGGTACTCGACAACTAGCAACTTGACTGAAAGACACTAACTTTTAAAACTACCCAGGCGCGATTTGGGACTGGGTTTTAATTTAACCGGTCGGATTGAAGGTTTTAATGGAAGTATTTTGAGTTATGAGCATAAGTGGTGCCGTCTTTAACTTGGCATGAATCCGGAAACCAGATGCCAGTTGCGCAAGCTACATCGTTAGAGAAGCTCTTGAGCTCTCGTACAGACACACGTCGACATATCTGTGCGGGCAGATCAAACAATATTTGCAGTTAATTCATTTGGCTATCGAGATACATCGCGACCAAAAACTGAATTTGTCCAAACAGAGACGAATTTAAACGTTATGTGTAGAGCAGTAATCGACCGAGAATTTAGGACAGAATACAGATATATGTATAAGTGTGCTGGCTATGGCAGCGCTCGGGCGACGTTGGAACCCCCTTGCAGTTGGGGAGTAGCGGTCCGTGATTTGTGGTGATGTGTGAACATTCCAGCCCCTTGTCCCTTGCTTGAAGCCGGCGGAGATAGGCGATAAAATTAATGATTGGCCATGAATTGAGGGACTGGGTATTTCGCGGTCGCTGGATCCGTGGACCAGGCTTCTCTATACTAAAAGGTGGTATTGAGATTTCGATTAAAGTTGATGCCCCCATTTGGGCTTTTGTCCTGAGGGCCTAACTAGGGAGAACACATTAACAAGGAATCTACTATGAGCAACGGCTTTTGTATTTGCGGTCTGAGGTGCTGCACATGTATATCGCGCGAATCGGTCATTAGTTTGCAATTGAAATCAATTTAACCATGTCTTGCCGTATACCCCAGATCGTGCGTATAGAATCGCATTTCCAAAAACGTTGTAAAGCGGAGCTCTAAATGAGCTTAATCCCGTACTTCCGTCCCCTTCCCCGCTTTTAAATCTCAAAATTTTGATATAATCGTTCCACGGACAAGCTTCGCATGCCAGGAACCATTTATCCGGGTCATATTTTCCCGGTGGCAAAATTGCTGAAGTAATCAATCTCGCCCTGGCCACAGCCCATAATGCAGGGGCGTTGATAGCAGACAAGCGGCTTGGTAGTGGTAGAGATATGTGCACTGATCATAGACCTCGCTGGCAGAGGTTCTGTAGATTACGAGATTTACAAGCGACTTTTTGATCCCCACCCTCGCAGGTGCGTCACAAACTTGTCTGATATCATGGTTGAGATGCGTTATTTTAACCGTTTTTGTTAGAACTGGCTAAAGTTACCTAGGTATGTACTGCGCGAACATGCTGCAAATCTCTTGCTTTTATAAAACATCCACGGACTCGAAAACCTCTAGATCTTCCAAGCCCAGAAGTGAAGTCCAGCTGGATAATTGCGAAACGTACCACAATCAACATACCCACATCCAAGGGGTTTATCCACATGTCAAGAATCTAGATCCACGTACTAATTACTAATTAGTAAGTGTTCAGCTGCTTCGACCTGAAAGATCTTCATCACTCCTGCATTGACTATTCACAGGAAGGGGGTTTTAAAATTTAATTTGTCCTTTCCTTCCCAGCTGGTTGTACATATTGTTGTGTAAGGAGGCTCGCTTATCCGTTGAGACGGGCTTAACCTTGTAAAATTATCTTTCTTGATCGTTAAATGGTCAAGGTTTCTACCAACAGGCAAAATTATGGATGAATACGGGATATGAATTGCGCATTCATCCTAGGGCTCCAATGGATAGAAGGAACGAGACAAGGGGATTGATGGCACTAAAAAATCAACGCAAGGGGACGAAGGAGTGCGATAAATTCAGTGAAATCTTTCCCTCTTGGGATTATTGCATGATCCAACAAGGTCGACGGGTTGGCACCCGAAAGAAAAAAAGCAGGCCGTGTGTGCGGTCATTGTGCTGATTGCGGTGTCTACTGGACCAGCCTAGAGAGAATATCATGACGAGGAGCAAAGGAGGTCAAGACACGCCAAGTGAGGGTCCGTGTAGAAAGGTATTCAACCAAGACTTATAGCCTCCGTTTCTCCCTCTTGTTTCTTGAAATCATGTCTCTCTTTGTATGAATTTCTTCTTTTTTATATATCTGTCGGTTATGCAATTTTAGCGTCGGCGTTTTTAAGGTAGTGGAGAACTCGGTTGTAAGGTCGCCTTCCAACAGGGCCGATAGAAGACTTTCCAACACCTATAGCGATATCGATATCAATATCAATACTGCGCCAATCTAAATTATTCTTGTTGGAGCCGACAAGATATTAGAGCGTCAAGGCGAGAAGCTTCGAAGAAGACATGAGTGAAGGCCGTCCAGTTGCCCCTCCCTCTGGGGAAAGCCGTGGGCCGATGACAGCGGCGATTGTTATCACTTTTACAGCCTTTGCCTTAGTAGTTGTACTGTTACGGGCCGTGACGAGATTCATTATCATTCGGCGACCAGGATTAGAGGATTACTTCTTGGTTATAGCCATGGTACGTCTGTCTAACAATTGGTAATAATTATCAATGGCAGAAAATTTAATATGTTAACAAAATATTGGGCGTATCTGTATAGGCTGCCTCGATAGTTACAGGTGTCTGTCAAGTTTTCCGTGAGTGGACCGCACTGATTTGAATTCGCAATGCTATCCAAATTTATCGATAACCGATCTGACCAAGTAATGTAGAGGTCCAATATGGTACTGGAAGACATTTCGCCGAAGTTGATCTGGCAGACTGGAGTACCTCTCTTAAGGTAGGCCTTTATCTGAAGAAAAATTAAATACATTCCATGATATTAGCTACCTGAATATAGCGGCTAACCCTATCTGCCTTCTTAGTACCTCTTCGCCAGTATTGTCGCTTACAACTTCAGCCTTACTCTCACAAAAACCGCGATCCTATTACAATACCTCAGAATATTCACCAGCAAAGTGTTTAGAATTGCGGCATATGTGATGATGTTTATAGTCTTTGGATATGCAACCGAAGCTATTCTAACAGCGATCTTTAACTGTATCCCGGTGGAAGCGTTTTGGACAGGCGACCCGGTAAGTTTTAGACCTTTCGTGTCATAAGTTTAAAACCGATGAATAACAATCAATAACAATTAAAAAGACTGCCAAATGTATCCCACGGGAGGCCCTGTGGTTCGCCAATGCCGGCCTCAACATCTTCACCGACTTCAGCATTGCCATTCTCCCACTGCCCGTTGTGGTCAAACTCAACATGCCAAGAAGGCAAAAGATCCCACTAATGATGATTTTTGCACTTGGTTTCTTGTGAGGACTCCTACTAGTTATCTGGTCTATCAAATTCAACAAGAAGTAGCTAACTCTTGCATAAAACAGTATCTGCATCGTCTCAATCCTGCGTCTTCGCTTTTTAATCATCCTCTCCAGATCTACGGACCCTACATGGGACCAGCCCGCAACTGCATATTGGTCCGCTATTGAAATGAACATATCGATCGTTTGCGCCTGCCTCCCGGCCCTTAAGCCACTCGTTTCCCTCGTTGCACCATCTATCTTCGGTACGACCGCTGCTGGGTCTCAGCCACCTAGTTATCGAGATTATAGGAATGCATATGGTAGCAAGAAAATAAGCAGTGGCGGCGGTGGACGTGTCTTCTCTGATAAGGTTAAACGGAGTAGGAACAACAACATGGGTATCACTACCACAGATGAGGAACTGGAAATGGGGTTTCGAGATGTAGGGATTTCAGGTGGTAATACCCAACAGCCGAGGTATAGCACCAGGATTAGTGGTGAAGATATTAAACCGCTTTACAAAAACTCGAGTTCAGTTCATGGAAAACCTACGTTAGTTCAATTAACATCCGGGACATCTATGGGGGGTATAAAACAAACGACAGTGATTGAGCAGAATATAGAGATAACAGGGAGGGACAGGGACAGGGATAGCGGTAGCGAAACAGAGAGCTTGAGAAAGCTTGTTCACGCTCCGACAGCCAATGTTGGTGAAACTCCTGGGAAACGATAGGTAGTTTTGGTATGCGCATTGCGCAATTGGTAATTCTTGTCATTGTATGTTTGTAGCGCTCGGTGTTTAAAGGACAATTGATTTGCGGCCGGCCGGTTCTTTTGCTATGTTTATATGCTTGTTATTAATTGATCTAGGTATGGGAGTCGATTAGCTAGTCTAGCGATTTAATATATATACAGAGTCTCCACAATTTTGACCATTTTAATATATTGGAATGTTTTCGTCATGACCGAAGTTGTAGCATGCATTCGCTGTCGCGTCTGCCCCAGGACCCCTAGCCAAGGACCACTAGCCATCAGCTTAGTCAGATTATGGAGGGTCAATAAACAACCTGAGTGAAGGTTTCTTGCATTTTTGCATAACCCCGTGGCGGAGCTTGCGCTTGTGGAAGCCACAAAATTTCCATATATAATGCTACCGACATAGCGTAAAGCGTCACGGTCGCAGCTACACTTTATATAAATTTATGGGTTGAAAACATTCTACCAAATTTAAGGGAGTGCGGAAAGCTAGGAAACACCTCGATCCCATACTGATGGTAAAATTAAGAAACCCAGGCGCGTAGTATTGATTTAGTAATCCCTTTGGCAGATTTCGATACTTCACCTGGCACCTGTTAGCTCCTAACTGAGTTTTCAAAATGATTGACAGGCCTAGGGGCTAGGTCATCATGTCACTACTAAGCTTTCTATATAGAAGCAAATCTCGATTTAAAACATGGCTGATTGCATAATATAATATAATATCTACTAATTTTGGGAGTGCTAATAAAGATATACTGGTAATTAATTGGACCATTGACCATCGCGCCATATCAGGCAGAAAACGATGTCATCGTAAAGTAATTCTCACCCAGTTGAGCTCATGTGATTTTTGACTCTGCATCGGTTGTGCATGCACAAACATAGGTCGACTTGTCTTGAGGTTGCGAACATAACTCGAAACGTCTTACTCATGCATACGCATGCACAATCAGGCCGACCACACAAAGTACTGGTTGACCCTCAAATCCGAAACATCATTAATTCAATACATATTAATAGTTCTGTGGCAGTAGTTTCTGAAAATGAGTTCTACGAGCTGATGAGGCTCAAAATTCGCCGTATAGGCTGGGTCTAAGCTTTCTAGATAGACATCAAATATGCATATATAGCATACATACAGCTAACAACTTCAACATGCAACACCACTGCCTCGCTGTTGCGACATGACAAATGGAACGCATATGTAATTTTGTGCATTAAAATTAAAAATATATATCTAAAAAAAATAGGTATTTATTCGGAGTCATCTCTATATATATATCTTATTCGAGCACCCTCGTGATTTCGATTTTAAGCACCCCGCGCACTGCCGACTGTATGTAGGATCCCCCTGAGAAGATCCGATGCCGCGCGGCACAGCAAGAAGAACTTGCTGCTTGGAGCACCGCCCCGAGGTTAGATGGCAGCTACCAAGTTATGGATCTCCGCGTAACGATGTCTTATTTGTAGGGCTGCTAGGTTTATTCGCGTCCGGCGTAACCGTAATCTATGCAAGGCAAGACGCACGCGAAAAGATACACATTTTTCCCAGCTAAAGTAGATATCGACCTTGATTATGGTCTTACAGTATTTTCGCCTTGGCCTACGGATTTTCTACGTATAAAACTTGTTTAAAAATAAAAATCGTGCACTTTTGGTAGAAGTCGTATTTATGACGTCGGTTATCAACGACCTAAGGCTCAAGTATGGCCTATACTATCGGAGGCTTCGTATAGCTATATATAGGCTAATACTAGCGTTGATTACTAGAATGATGTAGGCATATACATATGTCTGTGACTATCTCACTAGCCTAGGCTTGTTCACAGATGCCACAAAAGGAGGAATGATCATGATCAAGCTACGGCCTGCCACTATAATACTAAGTCAACGCTCTCGCATTGATGGTGTACTACGAGTTGGTAAACTTTTGGGGGAATTAATTCTGTACATTATTTGGGCAAATGAAACAAATATTTTTAAATTTGGTTTACGTAAATATGGGTGTGATAGCCTTTAGCCTAGTTTCAATCCGAACTCGGGATCGGTGGTATTGGTCACCATACTGTATCGTACTATCCTTACTCATTGTCACGGAGCTTCGTAATAATTTCGGATTCTTTTAACATCTTGAGATTTCGAGGCCACAGTACTGCGCATATACCCATGGAATACGAATGCAAGGCCCCTAAGTCTGTGCTACACCATCTCTTTTAGTCATACATTGAGTAGGAGCCATGTGATTATCAAGGGATCTGGGGCACAGAAGAACCCGGTCCACACATGTACACCCAAAAGATAGCATACTTATGGTGCAGGAATGTATATATCCGTTGATTTGAATTACAATCCCTGATGGCAGTACATCGTACTGATCGATTGTGCCTTTAGTTCTGTCGTATGTATGTACATATCACAATTTAAAACGGTATTATATTATGGTGGGATATAAATTCAAAGGACTTTACGCCTCCTATGTGCATATTACCGCTGCTTCTCGAGATATTATGAACACTTTGGAAATTTCACCTGAGCATTTTTACATCCAGACCGCACTTCCCATTAGTCCTATCCTTTTGTAATCCCCACTAATAGTTTCCGTGGATTCAAAAAATTTTCACCGCCTCGACGAAGGGTAAGCTGAAAAGGAGCTCCAGGGAATCGGCTAAGCTAAGGCCGGAACCCAAATCAAACCTTTTGTGGGCCTGATATCTGTGCCACCGATATACATCTAAGAAACGAACAGCTGGCCTGGATTCTGATCCTCCATGGGTGGGATAGACCGATACAGTAAGCATGATATCATTTGATTCGTAGAACAATTGAGGCCTGATCGAGGGAACCCCGAAATTCGGATCCTAGAATCCGAACTTGCACCTGTACGGCTGTGCCATATATAGATTTATGGAATATCAGCTAGATCCATACATCCCGAAACCAGACATCCTTCAAAGCTTCCCAATCAACACAATGGCACATGTATATGTACATGTATTCTAGGAGCCGGTGAACTAGTCGTTTCGCAGTCAGTTCACAGGCGATCGGTCGACCTCAGGTTCTCCACCATTTATGATCATGTTGGAGCTGGGAGTTATTTCTTTTGAAGCTGAAACGTGGTAGCGCCGCGGTTTTCTGAGCTGCTTCAGGATTCTCTTGTACAACGTTCCTATTGGCGGATATGACTAGGAGGTTACCAAATTGGGCGACGGATCAATGCGACCCTGGCCTCCAAGTGGATAATCACGTGATTGAAGCGAAAGCAGGAGGGCGGTTCCAACAAGGCGCTGGCTGCAAACCGTGTTGGCGATTTTAGCGGGGAACCCAAACAAGCCTATTGTTCGTACCCACTCCCCTCCATACGGCACCGCCTACCAGCGTCTGCGGACTAGGGAGCTCCTGTAGACTCGCGGCAAACAATCATATTGTTTGCTTGACGGTTATTCGCTTGGAGATCGAAAGTAAGGCAGCCTATACGTCTACCTGCGCATGAATGCATCCCACATGTTCGTCTGTCAAGCTGTGCAGCGAACTGACCTCGCATATGTTTCGACATTCTGGAGTTTCTCATATTATACGCCGCATTTCGGTCGAAGCTCTAGTCTGTTTGCTACTAGCAGAGTGGATCTAGCATGGTTCAGGCGAGATGCCCTGTTATAAGTCTTGACGCTAATATCATTTGAAGCCAAACGAGTATCCGCGGCCGCCCTTCGCATACGCCATGGATCGATTTAGCTTAGCTTAGGGGTCTTGTGCCATATTTCGACAATTGATTTTTGGTGGGCTAAAGCCGGCAGTCATTGTCACTGCCTCGTCGGGTTTGCATCCTGTTCGTTAAAAGATAATTTCTCACTGGGCTGAGAGATCCATTGCACCAAGTCCCCTTACTACATCCGTCCTAGGGCGATCGCGATCTTCCTCAAATTTATCATGCCCGGGACTTGTTTAATTGTAGGGCACAGAACGCTGTTGCGAGCTGCTCAAAAAAAATAATTCAGCTTTGTTGTTTGCCAGCTTTCTGGCTGTGCAGCTCGTGGCAAGGATTTCATTCGTCAAAGATTTCATTATCAATGATCAAAGCAACATCGAACCATAGTTTCACTGCGCATGAGGCTTTGCGATCGCTTCTCTCAAACAATACTGACGGGACCTGCCATGGCCCTAGAGTGTACTGCCAAGTTAAACCAAGAATCCGCCGCCTCAACTTGAATCTAGATATCTTCGATCTAACTGCGTTGGGTTGGAGGTATATTGCTTACAAGCAAATTGAAGCGTGTCGAATGAAATCCTTTGGCGACCCGACAACTTGGATTCAATATCTTAGTATGCCTGCCAAGTAAAATTCCGGGGCACTTGTCACTGTACAAGCTGCATTGTATTGTATGTGGACCTACGATGAACCCCTGTCCATATTGAACTCATTTCGATCCAATCCACGCCATCTTGAAGGTGGCCTTACTTGAGGGGCTTACATACTCGAATATCTGCGTTTGAGACCACTTTATTGAGTCTCACATCCTAGGATCCTTGTTTCTTACCGTCGGCACAGGCGAGTCCCTGCGAGCTACGTGACCTGCTTCACACACTAAAATTTGCATGAAATTTCATTGGTTCAAATGATTTTGAATCAAAGATTTAGCACCGATTCTCTGAAAATATCGGCTATGGACAGGCCTCAGGCAGTAGAAGCGACTTAGAAGTCTATATCCTTGTAAAATACCCTCTGTACTCGCTGCCAAAGCGCGGCGTAGGCGAATGTGCGGTTTCGCCCATTCAACAGTCATACCCAAGCTAAGGCTACGTAGCTTCAAGTTTCCCGCACTTTTAAAATTTCTCGGAACGCTTAGTGGCGAATGTACCCTGCCTCGCCCGCCGCCACCGCGGCACTGACGCTGGAGATTTTGGATTCTCATTACTCCTTTCGAAATCTTGTGACCGCTAACCACTCGATCAAATACCCATCCATACCTCTCACATCCGATGTCATCAGGCAGAGACCGTCAAATTTGAAAATCGAACTCATATCACCATGGCATCTCTACGGCACGGTGCAAAAGCAACCATGGTACCCATTGTTCAAGAACAATGGGTATAAATCCCACGTTCTGTCGCTTCGAATACAGCAATCCCTAATCATCGATTACTATATTATCTCATTATCTAGTTTCAGACCACTCGCAAATTTACCATTGTCTTCTTAAGATTAATCCGATCTTTCTCAATCTTTTCCGCAGCTAGTTGCGCCCAAACAATTCGTATTTACGTTCCAGTATTTCAAGACCTTAATTGAGGAGAAACAATAGTAAGTCCTTTCCAGGAGCTATCGGCTGCTAACAAAAGTCCGTTTTTTTTGGTCAACTCTAACTGATTGTTCGGGACGGCTCCTTAGCTTCAAGCTTTTGTGCAACCAGCTCTCTAAATTCCAAAGGATTTTTCAAAGGATAAAAATCAAAGAATCATGCATTCCGCGAGTTCTAGCAACAGATCACCCCCTCAGTCTCGCTCTGGCTCGCCATGGTATTCCAGGTTCCCCTGTATCGACCCGGCGGATGACTATTCTCAAAACTGGCCCCCACAAATGCTTAGAATTACCGATCCCGAGATTTGGCGTCTCGTGGTTCTCCCTAAAATTGGCCGCAGCCCATTGGATCCCTCTGATGTCCGGCAAAACGAGCGCATAGAGTACCTCGGACATGGTATTTTAACGGCGCTTGTCAGTGACTTTCTATACTTCGAATTTATTGAATACACCGAGAGTGGTTTATTGGTAAGCCTCATCCATGCTCCCTCCCTCGAATTGAATCTGGGTGTCATAAGTTGCAATGCACTGTCGCCTAGGCGGTGTATCTGTGGCCGTAGTTTCACAACATACTAACTTTCATGGTGTTTGCATGAATAATAGGCAATGCGGGAAGCTCTCCTTGATTCTGTCGTTCTCTCCAACGTTTGTCAACGCATTGACCTCCCACAATGTCTTCCAACTGCTCCTGCAGACCGTTATTCAGACGAACAACCCCTCGCTTTGCTTTTCGAAGCATATATTGGGGGCTTATATCATAACCGTGGGGCGGAGGGCTACTCAAGTCTCAGAGACTGGTTCTACTTTTTGATTAAGCCCTACGCCATGATGTGTAAGAACAACTATGACCAATACATCGACTCCCACCGGGATAGCCGAAATGCCCAATTCGCCTCTCCTTCTCGACGTGGGGGATATAGTTCGTCCGGATATCCTGGCTACGGACTTGCGGATCCATATATGATCGCTCGTCCTGGGACTGCAGCCCCTGACTTTGGGGCGTATGGTACATCTCACGGCGCTGGCCGAGGCGCGGGTGATTACATCCAGGAACTGAAAGAATTCTGCGAAAAGAGACGCTGGGCCCAACCAGTATACTTAGATACAGACAATCAGAAAAACGGCGATTTCATTGAATGGTTCAGTTCCGTCAGCATCGATGGGGGGTTCATAGCAGAGTCCCCGGATTGGGCTAAGTCAAAGAAGATGGCTAGGGCTACAGCTAGCAAGATGGCTTTGAATAAACTAAGAAACCTCTAAAGACGCTGTCCAGAAAGAGGCGTAGCCAAGATTTAACAAGGGTATTCTGAGCATGTTCTGGTAGCAAGCTTTTATTCCTTTCTCTCTTCAAATTCTATTTCCTTTTCTTCTACGAAACTTTTCTTTTTATTTATTTTTATTCATTTTTTAACGATTCTTCTAATTTTCCTTCTCAACCACGATTTCCTCCAAGCTGAACGGCTTCATTGTCTTCAGCATTATAACATACATTCTCTTTACTGTTTAATTCTTCCAAATTTTTTCTCAGATATTTTTCTTTGCACCACTGTCATTCGCCTGGCTTCCGTTTCTAGAATATTCACTGTACTGTTTCCTTAGATACATAAGCGTCGCATTTTCCTTCGCCGTTATTTTTACATGTTTTGTTGATTCGTTTTGTTAGTCATAGATTTAATCAGCAGCAATGTTATAGTATCCTTTCCAAATATTGTCACACCCTAGTAAAAAGAATCGGATAACTCGTATAACCCCGAACTACTACTCTCGGTTTACGAGATGACCCAAACCTAGAAACCTGGTCAACACCAAAATTATCACTAACTCTTTCAAATTTTTGTAGGTGGGGGCTTGAAATAAGACTCTAGCTAGGATCTCCACCACGATCTTAGAAGAATGAGAATAGATCCCTCACTAGTCGCATCAACTTTCAGACCTTTTAATGCTTTAGTTTATTCTAGAATTTAGGCTGTGTGGTAAGGCAGAATACGGGCTTGCTGTGCCAGAAATCCAACACCCAATTTGCGTTGCGTGTAGCATCCATCCAGCAGTTGTCGCAGGCGTGCCGTCCAAAAAGGTTATAGGGCTCTAGGGCTTAGCAAATACTGCGGAGAACGACTGTGACAATAGTGCAGAATCCATTGTGAAGTAACGAGACTTGAGCCTCAGATTCTTGTTATATTGTTTCTGCGACAGGAGCTTTGTTCGCATTAGCTCCTTTATGCCCACTCAATGGGCCCCCTCACCTACTGCTCCAGCCTTGCAAGTGGGAACTTTCAATCGTTTTTCCTTTAGACCTATTATTAATAATATTTTAGAGAGTCCAAATAGTATTTCAGACCTAATTGGGCACGTTAATTCAGCGTGCTAGTGGTGGCAATTCAGGCGCAGGGCAGTCGCATTACATACTCGTGAAAACAATCGTAATTCGAACTGCGCTCAGACATCCAGATTACAAATGTAGGAAATGAACACGATACAATAAGCACTTCCTGTGCTTCAGATTACTCACCTTTACTGGATTTTGTTAAGAAACTTGGCTCACTATGAAATACTTACTACGAAAGTACCGGATTTAGGGGTTTTATATGACTTGGCATCAGAGTAAGGAGGCGGCACAGATTATGACCTCAGCATACATACACTGCAATAGATATAAAGGAATTTAGCGAGGTGAATCTTCAGTACAAGTAAATTAAAAGAAAAATTTGCGGGTTTTTTGTCGAAAATGACTCGTATCCTTGTGCATTACCGCGCAGATACATTATTCATAACACCTCCAACCATGGTACTGAAAGTTAACAGATATGAGACTAGATTTTTTGATGCCGGGGCCCAAGAGCCTCTTTGTTAGTATTCTAGAATCAATCTAGTTGACCCTTGGCTTATTGATAAGGTTAGTTTATGGCTGAAAAACGCAGGTATCCTGTTGCTTGTTAAGTTTTCCTCGTCTCGTACCTAGACCTAGCTAGAGGTTTCTCATGAGACAAAGTTTTTCATTAAAGTCATGGCAACAAAAAGGGAAAGCTTTCGCATTATTTTAGGGCTACGATTCTTAAGAGGTCTAGTATTGTGCATTGGTATGACTTCGTGGGAGACGCACCAGCTCTGTGCTTTTCTCAAATTCAGCCCAATTGGGCTGTTTCTCAATATGCCCAGCAATATTTCAGCAATCAATGCGCAATGCACGGGGAGGACAGGAGCTAGTTTCGTAACCTAGACAAGAGAGATACCGGGATCGACACGTAGTTTCGACATATCAACTCCGCCGATAATATTAAATATCTATATTTGAGGTAGCTGTAGCTCTATGACTAGGAAGTTTCCCCCCTCCCCACTTTTTTTTTTGCGACCTGAAAAATCTACACGCTTGAGAAAAAATTTTCCGCTTGAAATTAGCTTATAGAATTTGGGAGTACCTATTCTACGAAACCATAATTATATAAGCCCTTTAAAGCTTTATAAAAGTCTAGAAGTTTTCATCACTCAAACAGCCACACCACCCTGGCCAGGCTGGACATACCTCGATTAGGCAATCCATGGAAAACTACTTTGACCGGACTGCCGAGATCTTAAACATACTTGGGCCGGAGCATGACATGGCTGTCACTTTGAAGATGGTCAGGGGCCTGGTCGATCAGAACGTTAAACAAACGGTGGCAATGATGATGTATGACAAGGAGCGGAGGTTCGAAGAAGTTGGAGAGATCCTAAGAGCTAGCGTTCGGTGAGCAGGTAGATTGGGCTAACAGCTCATACTATGGATGTTATTTTTCTTGGATATTTACCGCTAACTATTTTTCGCGGATATGATGTTTTCGCCGCAGATGACCAGCTCGCCGCGGTTTTTTTTTAGAAAGCCGGATGCTGACATATTAACGCAGAGCTTATAAAGTATTGTATTTGAGAAATATCTTATGGGCCCGAAAGGAATATATATGTGTGTAACATCAGGGCTAAAAAGAAAGGAGGGATCATATTAAAAAGGGAAACTAGTTTACACGAATTTGGTGTAGAGAGTCCGCAAGATGGAAGACGATACGCCGTTTCTGATTACATACTATGGTCAAACACAAGTATTGCATGTATATACAACCTTTGGCACTATGGCGGCGTTCGAGGAACCATTGCCACGAGAGTTGAGGCCCGAAACAGGGTTGGCAACTCGAGTTCGTCCTATCTAGCCATCCTCAGAGCAATTAGTGCAAGAGAAATATCCCGAAAGAACCTCCCATCGGGATCCTGTAGCTTCTCTACCGCAGTCGCAAACCTCGATAATCGACATTCATTCCCGTTGTTATCGTAAGAAATAGTAGCAATCAATCTCGCAATGGCCTCCTTACTAACTGTACATCCGGATCTGTAAATTTCATTCAAAAGCTCTGCGATATTGCTCGTATAATTGCGGTGGAATGTAAGAAACGTTCCGTTGCCGTCTTCGCGTGGATGACGAACGGTCGGATCAGTCCCCAACTTCTGCAACTCATCTTCAATGAATTTGCAGTACTCCCTCGTAGCACCTTTAATTTGAAGGAACTCGTGGGCTTGTAGTATTTCCTTCATCTTTGCTACTGAGGAAGTGGAGAAGGCGGTGTCGCCAGTATCTAGGGGCGAGGTGAGTGGTGCTCTGTATAGCCAGTTCAAGACCTCGGTCATGACATTGGGCTGGATTTCGGATATTTTAATGCATCTTTCATAGGCTTCCTTTGTTTCGGATTGCAATGCGGTTTTAAAGAACTCTGATTGTGGTGATAAGACATAATCGTGGACGCGGAACGCTTGGTCTTTGGCGACTATTGTGATATCTGGTGGGGCGAAAGTGTAAAATGGGGTTCTAAATGTGAATGCAAGTTAGCCCTGAGGCTTTGATATGGCGATTTCAACACATAATAGAATTTCAAATATAAAAATGGCTTACTCTTTGAAAGACATGACGGCAGGAGAAAACCGAATTCACTAACAAATGAGTAGGAGTGGTCCGTATATGAAGTTATCGCAGATCGTATAATTGGTTTAGATAAGATATTGATATATTTGGAATAGAAGAGTATGAATGTGATTTCAATCTCTAGTTCTATAAACTTTTACTTTATATATATCGTTTTATACAAGTAACTTCATCCCATATCGCGTATACGCGTAACTCCGTATAGTTAGAAGTCTTCATAAGAGGATCCTTGCGTAGTCACTTGCTATTTGGGACATCTACCCAAAACAGCACTAAAATGTTGTATTTCGCAATAACGCGCGTTGTCTGCCAGGCCATCCAGCTATCGAATGAATTCTGAGTCACGAATAATTACTAATGTTATATTATAGAACTTTGAAAGAAAGAAAGGGTCGGACTTGTGTTCCTCCATGCGGGGCCATTACCTTGAACAGGTATCTATTACATCATCTTATCTGATTCATCATTTTCCTCGATAAAAACGCGAACGCCCTTTCCCCAGTGACCGCGCGTGGGTTACCATGCATGCATTGAATCAATATTTAGCTTATGCTTGTCGATAGCGAATCCCAGCCGGCCTAGGAAAAGGGTCTTCAGGCCTTCTATATTAGGTCAAAGAATTTAAGTTATGGTCAATCGTGTTCAGGCCTGGGATGTTCCCGTTTTACAGCTAATCATAGTATTAATGGCTATAGACAAAGGTTTTGGCCCTGTTCACGATAAAGTTCTATTCGAATGCTTCATGATATAACGGATCAATTCCTAGCCAATAAGCCTAGCCAGCATTGTCATGCGATGACGTCCACCAAGAAGCATAAATTACTCCCGCCCGCAGCCGACAGCGAACCAGATCACACAAACATCCTCGGTTGGTTTGTCCGGGAAATGCGCCTAAACCGATTCAGGCGAGACACATCCTCAACCTCACCCCATTTCCAACCTCCTTGATTTCCAGAAGATCCCTAAGAAGGCCTAGCCTCCATCATTGAGATCCATCCATTCAGAAGAAAAATGCGCCAGACAGCGGAGCGGCAAGGTAAGCTCCACACCCGCTGTGTTGGCCAGTGATTTTACGTGTACACGTTGAAATCTGGAATCGGACTGAGCATGAGAAGGAAGCCCCAAATTTGGAACATTGCACGATGCAAGGACCCTCCAACTGTGCAGGCGCTCTTGATGAAAGGCGTACGCTCACAGGTCAAATCAGGCTTCTCCATTTCTGACCTCCTGATTCTGTTACACTCAAGAGTGTTCTGCCTATGCTATGCAGTACCCTGCTGCCAATGGCCAGTGGCTTGAAATCCTTGATATTCACCATCAGACTGAAAAAAAAAGAGGAAAAAAAAAAAATGCTAGTTTCGGGGTTTAGCCAACCAAGACCTGCCATGCTGCGCTGAGAGTGAGCGCAGAGCTAGATCAAGCTAGCAGCGCCCACCTGCCAGGCGTTCGTGATCGGAATCAAGAAACCGAGAAACCTCCTTCCCAGCCCTACGACTTCCTCAGTTGCTACTAGTTTAGTACTTAAGTTCTTCCTCCACCAAGTCAAGTCTAAAATTTTATTTTATTTTTTGTTTCTCCTTTCTTATTATTCCCTTCTCTTATCGATTTCGAACTTCCTGTCGGCAGCTTCTTGTTGAGATATTGTGGAGGACGTACAGATAGACAGGGGACCGTGACCCATCGCATACACCTGGTGACCTCATCACGGCTCGAACGCAACTTCCCTGTTCATCTTCCACCGTCGAATTTTTCTTTACCATATAGCATTTGAGTATTTTGGACAGCTTTCTATCCTCAAGGTGCTCTCGCCTTATCACGACTTGATCTCCCGTCCGGTTTCACCAATTCCATTTCCGTCAGGATATTCATTCCAGCAAGTTGTATCCATCTCGACCTCCAAGTTTTATTTTCCCAAATTCCGCACTGCGAGGGAAAAAAGATCTTTTGGGAAACATTAAGATCTGAGACGGGAAAACATTCGTTTCGTGCGACGCTCGTGCTGCAGGTTACCACCATCCGGCATCTGGGAAGCAAACAACCTGCGACTTCACCTTGACATTATAGTTAACTTAACTTATAGCTTAACTAAATTTAAAGTGCCAAAAAAAAGGTCACTGCTTCTCACTTTCAACTTCAAGAGGAACGTAAAAATTAGGATAAAGGGGGAATACATACATACATCCATCCAAGGATCGGTCTCAGCTCATTTAACTGTCTGCCAAAGACAGTCCGCATCCGTCAATACTGCCCTTTCGGCGACGGCATAATAGTCCGCCCTAACTTTGATTCACCACAAAAGCTCAGACCAAGTCGAACGTATACCGTCCAGGAAAAACTGCAACACCACAACACACCTTCTATCACTTACAAACTCGCCCATCACGATCCACATTCAGGGCTTCACCACCCCTCCCCCCACATACAACTATTATATACACACGGGACCCAGCTCATTTTTAACCAACCTAGGAAGAAGGACAAAAGAAGGAAGAAGCCAAGAATAGGAAAAATGCATCCAACAAACCTCCTCCTCCTCTCCCTCTCCATATCCACAGCCACGGCTTCCCCCTCTCCAATCTGGAACCGTCTTCTCACATCCATCTCTCATTACACCAATTGGGTCGATAACTCTCAATCTCCGCTTTCTCCATCCGAAGAAGGTGTTCAGCCACAACCAGGAACACTGGTAACAACTCACCTCCCCGCAGTAACGACAACAATATATGCCAAAACCTCCACACCTCTGCCTCTTCCACCAGCCTGGGATGTCCACTATCCGGAAGAAGATGAAGTCGAAGAAGGCAGCGAGGAAAGTGACTTAGAAAAACGACAAGATTGTACAAACTCTGGAATCCAAAATTCCGGCTGTGGTAATTCCGGAAATTACAATACCGGCAACGGTAATTCTGGGAACTACAACTGTGGTAACGGGAACAGTGGGAATTACAACTCTGGTGATGGGTCCCCCGGGAATGGTGGAGATGGCCAGTGCGGTAATGTTGTCATCTCACAAAGCGTAGCATACGTTTACCCTGCCCCGTCGACAGTGGTGGTTCAAGTCGCACCTATCACATCTGTAGTTACGATTTATCAGCCTCAGGTTTATACTACTTGGGTGGTATACCAACAACCTCCTGCTACTACCATTATATACCAAGAGCCACAGGTCGTTAGGATTGTGGCTCAGGAGACTTATGCACCACGTGGTTGTGCTTATTGGGAGAGTTTGGGGTATAGATGTAGTGCTGGTGGACGGGTGGAGATCAATAAAGGTGTTTATGTGGTTGGAGGAGCATTGTTCTGGATGCTTGTCGGACTGTTTATGATTTGATGATTCTTTTGTCTTTGTTTCTACCGGGACGGCTAATGGATGCATGGTATATATATACATACGTTTATGACGCATTAAGCGGTTTCCTTTCCCTTGTACTTTTTTCCTTGAAATGTATATGATGATTCCCTTAGCATAGCTTCAAAGCGAACATATAATGAATAATCATGATTCAACTGCATTCATCCTTATCTCGTAAACCAGAATTAATTGCTGCTGCGATTCGTCCATGCTTCCTGTGAATTTCTTTCTAGTTATAAAAAAAGCCGCCTGGATTCGAGGCTGATAAAACCTGGCCCGGCGGATAAAAACAAAAATATATGTATACCTAAGAAAAGAAAGAGGCACGCGAGATATAATACACCGCTATGTCCCACCTACAGCTTGGGCTCGATTTTCTTTCTACTCTCAACTTCCTCCTCGTACTTCTTGGTATATTCCCACGCAAGCTCACTATACCCCCACCTCTTCTCTCCGTTCTCGTAAGCTTGAGCACTGCTCGCAACCCTCATGGCATACCTTGCAGCAATCCCATGGAAAATAGCACTACCCCTCATCAACGTAAACGCGAATGCAAAGTTCATATCCGGAGTTGGATCCCACCCGGCGATATCCTTATACCATCCCAACAACTCCGCTGGACTAGGGACTCCCGGCAAATTTTTTAGGTCGTTATTATATTTATGAGCTGAGAATTCAGCCGGCACCGTCACTTCGGGATTGATATAACTAAACGGGGTCAAAAGATTGGCGAGGTCGGATAATGGATGACCGAGTGTTGATAATTCCCAATCTACTATTCCAATGACTCTGGGTTCCGTAGGGTGGTATATCAAATTATCAATCTTGAAATCTCCGTGGACAATTGTGTTTCTGTCTTCTGGGAGGTTTTCACCAAAGTATTTAAGCATTTCGTGGAAATGGGGGAGATCGCCGACGGGCTTTTTGGATTCGATGTCTATGGCGGCTGATTGGGAAGCGTGGATTTTGGTCCAAGTGGAGATCTGACGGCGATAGAAGTTTGAAGGGGCTCCATAGCTTTGGAGGTTTACGTTATTTGGGTTGACGGAGTGAAGGAGGGCTAGGGTTTGGATTGCGGATTTCCAGCTGCGATATCATATGTGATTAGTATATGTGCGAGCGGGTATGATGTATGTGAATGGGTAGGAATGGGGCGCATACATTAACCTCCGGTCAGAAGCACTAACGTCTGGGATTGCATAATTTTCAAAAATACGCCCCTTTACAAATTCCATAATCTATCGTTTTATGTATACCCAGTTAGCCATAATCCTTTTATTCTTTAGTAGTATAAAAGAGAACGTACGTAAAATGGGGTCCCGATAACCGACGAATCCTCACAGAGAACATGTACTCTCGGCGTCGGTACCGGTGTATCCTGTAGAGAATGGAGAACTCTATATTCTCTCTCCACCGCATGAGCCGTCTTCGACAAAAGCGATCCTGGTGGCTTTTTTCGCATAACGTATTTTCGGCCGTCGCCGTTGAGGAGGAGGTACGTTGGGTTGGATTGGCCATAGCCGAACTATTATCACCACAAAGAGGATTTATTAGTTAATTTTGTTTATAAGGAATTTAGGTTATAGTAGGTATAAATGAAAATCTTGAAGCGTATCGGAAAGGAAGAACGGAGGAAATACCTGTTTAAGCGTTATAGGTGCCCGAAAACATCGTGGAACGTGGGTTATCAGGTATTTCTCCAGCGACGCAACATCGATTGGTTGGCGGACGGGGCCGACAGCCGACATTTTCAATGTATTTCAGAAACTTGAGGCCCTCCGTCTATTCGATTATTTGATTCTATTATTGGTCAATATGCATAAGCAATGTATTGCGTGCATGGGGCGTGTACTTTGAAAGAAAAAGAGGAAGAAAGGAGGAACCGCGTCGGTCGTCTGTCATCAATACCCTTTTTATTACAACTACTTGGCCTCTTAAGACTTCCTCCCGAGTCCCGAGCCTTTTAACTTGACTCGTGAAGCCTAAACCGGAACTAGGCCAGTATAACGATCGGCGACGCCGTTCGGAGGATGCTGGTGGTGTTAAGTAGTACTTAGTATGCAGTAGCAGCTATCAGGTACGTATGGTCTGGGGTAAGCTAAGATTGTTACGGGCCGCGCCCAAATTTACCCATAAGAGAAGAGCACCAGCGACTTCGATTTGAGCCGAGGCAAGTTTTTCCTTCTCCTGCGGCAAACGAATGCTTTTGATGGAGTTTTGGGCAGGTTGCACACGACCGGGACTGGGAAATGGAAGTAACCGATTGGCCGGGATTTAGAGAGTTTAAATGTTTGCCGATGGTTAACCACGGTATGGCATGTGCATTTCAATGGATATGCATACCCGGGGCGGTGCTTTTCTTTGATATTGCATTGTATTGGCTGGGATATACATGTTACTTACTGTCAGGGTGGAAAGGCTTGTAGCGTCTGATATCAGCTGTAATAAGACAAAGGTTTTTATACTGAATTCAACGAGCAGTTATATAACTTGTCGACAACCTCAGTCACAAGGCTTTCTCGGGAAGAGAAGGAATGAAATGCGTAGACTATGAGTGAATGTGTTGAATGCATTGTACCGTCCGGATCCGGAAATCGTAACGAGAACAGATATGATTCCCGTCACGACTTCCCTTTTAGGCAGGCCCGTGACTTCTAAACCTCAATCTCAACACATCAACACATCAACGCGTCAACACATGAAATCCGGCACCGCCACATAGTCCAATAGCGTGGCTGATGGCTGAACCCCGCTATCTCTTCGCTAACCAGGCCCGAACACTCCAGGCAGAGACGAATTCCAAGAATCCAATTGCATGGACTTTTCGCTTTCTCCATGGCATATTCCTCCAAATCCCACGAAAAACCCACCAACTGCTGCTTCGACAGCCAACACCACTCCGGGATCCGAATGCTATAATATGACACCGGAGAGGCCTCCAGGACCATGTCATCCAACTTATCCCCATCAAGCAATGAAATCCACCTAGTTCAACGCCAAGCACAGCCTTCCAACCACGCTGGGGAGCCTCATACACCCACAAGCGAGAATTCCCTAGCAGGTGCTACGGCCTCGCATGAGCGCGCAGAACATCCCCTGAAAGCACCCTTAACATCAGCCGGTTCCTCACTAAGATTAGAGACTTCGGTCAGATTTAGTAGTAGGGCTGGTGGCGATGGCAATATAGAAGGGGGAGGACTGGGAAGAGGACTAGAAAATGAGGATTTGGGCGCTAAATTGTCTTATTGGCAATCCCGGCAGGAACATGTTGATGCGATTGACTTTTACAAGTTCGCTCAGAATGGAGGGACCACTGCTGGTAGTGGGATTGGTGGTACGGAAAGTACGGCAGTTGGTGGTGCTGGCAGTGGTGGTGCTATAGTGGACAGCACTATGGAAAGTGCTGTTAAAGATTCTGCCAAATATGCTGCTGCAGAAAATATAACACCCGCTACATCCATACTGCTGTCTGGCCCTCTCGCTGCTGCAGCTGCTGCACAGTCTCCTGTATCAGAGAAGATGGTTACCATAGTAGGGAAGAGAATACTACCACCACCTCCATCGGCAAGGACGCAAGGCTATACATCTACCGTGGGAGGACCCAGTGTACCGGCACTACCACCGAAGGTACCTGTTTACAAAACCTGGTTTAACGTAGACGACGTTCCGAGGGTTCCGCCCAAGATTCCGGTATCGATAGGGAGCCAGGATACAGATACTTCTTTCTACGACAGTGAAAATTCAAATTATACAACCACGACCACCCCAACTCCTACGCCTTGGACTTATAGATCACCGCCTCCTCCGCCTCCTCCACGACTATCTGGTCAATCTACAAACACAAATAACCCCCAGTCTTCCCGTTCATACCGTCAAGAAGCAAATAATATTATATCCAAGTACACAAAATCGCTCACTCACACTTCACCATCAGACGGCGACACCGAAGCCTTAATAGCCGACATCAACAGACAAATCGACTTAGAATTCAAAAACTCTAGCCTAACAGAAGGACAAAAGATAAATGCAATTGCAAAATATGTTCACGAACGTGAAAAACTTCGGGCTTCACCGCCTGTCGTGGAACCGAAGACAAGGTCGTCTAGTAAGCTTCGATAATAAGAAACCTTCATACTGTACCACAAGCCTCCTAACTTTCCACAGAAGAACCGAAATCCCGCCTTCCGCCTCCATCACAACCATCACCTGAGCGCCTCAATCTTCGAAGTGTCATGACGTCCATGCAAAAATCTACAATAGGCTCTCGTACATCACTAAAACTCGGCGTCGACCTTGTAATGCGTTACTACACGTCGTCTACAAACCTGACACCAACGCACCTAACCTCCACCATCTCTAATCTTTCGAAACCAAACGGTCTCGGTCTTGCAGAAGTTTCAATGGGCTTTAGTTTTGTTCACATGTGCATCCGCCTCAACAAACTCGAACTTGTAAAAGAACTCGTCGAAGTCGGTGGTGCAAATCTAAAGGATTGCGATGATAAAACTCAAACGCTGATCAGGAACGCCATATGGTACGCCGACGCGGATATGATCGAATACCTAATCTCAAAGGGGGAAGATATAAACGCCCGTTCTCATCACGACAGTATATCGCCCCTCCACCATGCCGTTGCAGCACATAATCTCGGTGCCCTAGGGGTATTAATAAGATCCGGCGCGGACGTTAACGCCACTATCAGAAAGAACAGGAAGGACATCGCATTAATATGTCGAAAGAAAAATACCGACCCAGAAATAATGGTCGAAATTTTACAAACGCTTCTAGCAAACGGCGGGAGAGTTGCAAAATCTGCAGATGGGGGGATAACGCCCGCATTATTAACCGGTGCGACGGGTAATGAACGGGTGTTAGAAATATTAGAAACCGTAGGGGTGGATAGGGAAGATATCAACAAACTCCGCGAATTTGCATTGTCCGCCGCAATTCTATATAACGATGTTTCGAAGGTTCAGCAACTTATCGAAGAGGGGTATGACCTAAACAGACGCGATATCTTTCGGTGGAGGCCCTTGGATTCGGCGGTCAGCTATAAAAGGGGGAAGATTGAGGAGATTTTGTCTGCTGCTGGAGCACTACCGGCTAGTAAGAGGAAGGATATGGAAAGGAGAAAAAAGCAGGGCAGTGGTGCGGAGGATGGAGGCGAGGAGGAAAGGGGCAGTTCTGATTGGAGCGCGGCTGCTATGGGGGATAGAAGCGATCCTGAACAGTGGGAGGGTGGGAAGGATCTTAGAGTCAAGGGGAAAGGGATTTTTACAAGAGGTATATAAACCTGAAGAAGAGAAGGGTGTTATTTGGTTTTGTTTTAAAGCGATATTCATGATACCTAGGTTTACGATTTCAGCGTGGTTTTTAATGAGGGTTAATTTATGTATAACGTTATGGATGAATATAGCAATTTTTATTTATGGGACTTTGTATATTATATTTAGCAGCGGTTGTATAGACTTCTTCGTATCGTTGCGATCGCTAAAAAAGAGCCTTGACATGATATTCTAGCTATTTTACGTCGAGTTCTTAAATGGTATCTAGCGTCCAGGTTGTGTTCGAAGTTTAGGTCCTAGCACGAATAGGCGGCGTATATTATTACCCCGGCCTATTCCGCGTCTGAGCTTAGATCCCGGCTCATGACATAGATGCATAACATACATACATTTCCATGATATACTCTTTGACGCCTACGCCCTTAGCATCATATCATAAGCTATAAGCTGAGGTAGCAAGGTTTTAGAATTGACTGACACCGCAAATCTAAATTTTAGATTCCTTATAAGTGTAGATACTTGAATTCGAATCTACTAGTTAACTCGACGGCCATCAAGTAAAATCGGCCAGTCTAATCTTGTCGCATCAATTGCTGCCTCAAGGGCATCTCTATCAGTATCTGACAGTCTGTTGAGTACGGACTGATATCGCACCCATATATGTCCTCTAGGTTCCTGAACTTTTGAACGCCTCCTTGCCTTCATCTCTTCGCGCGTTTTAATCATTTGACGTTTTTCATCGATTGCCGCAATAAACCATCTGATACCTTCGACTTGCTGTCCAGCCGGTGGAGCACTTGACTCGGCCGCTATAGCCCCCATATCCTTAGGATGAACGTAAAATCCTGAGTATGCAGAGATTTCATCCCCTCCGATTGGTAAAAGGTAGCATTTGTTTCCCGTCATTTCCCCCGCACGGATGGCGGCCTGCTTGATACCCTCACTAGGTGCTTGACGACACTTGGGGATTGATAGTCTCTCTTCTGAATCAATCAAA
This sequence comes from Orbilia oligospora ATCC 24927, assembly GCF_000225545.1. Lineage (NCBI taxonomy): Eukaryota > Fungi > Ascomycota > Orbiliomycetes > Orbiliales > Orbiliaceae > Orbilia > Orbilia oligospora. Next base: position 968,693 of record NW_011645745.1, read on the forward strand.
TCTGAGGTGTCTTCGAGGAAGAGGCAGATCTTTTTTGATGATGCGTTGATGATGATACAACCTACGAGTTCGCCGCTGCCGCCGGGAATTTCTTCCTCGAGGGTTGTTCGTGGCGAATGGGACAATCTTTGAGGAAGCTGGGTTTCTGCGATTTGTGCAAGGATTTCTGTTAGTTACTACACAATTTCAACTAAATATTTGGTTCTATCGAGTTCTGGATCTTTCATTTACGTCTTCTAAACTGAATCTGGGAACCGGCGAGGTGGAAGTAATAGCCAACCTTGAGGAATATCTTGATACTCACACGCGGTACCTCCTGACTGCTGTGCATGAGTTGGGAACCCATATGCCAAATTGCCATTGCTGCCCATGGAGTACTCGTCGGTGGGCGAATCGGGAAATGCAAGATCAAGGTCCCACTTTGAACCCATAATTATAATTATTCTAGGTTTAAATCGCTAGCTAGAATCGATCGATTTTGCAATTTAATATCGATGGTTGTAGTTGGCGGATTGCTTCCTATAGGCGATTACTATCGTCAATCCTTTAATTTTCGGAATTTATAAAGACAGAGATTAAACAATTCTATAGAGTGATTATAAGCCATCGAAGCGCTTAGCTGAATGATGATGATGAAGCTTTTCACCGGAGTAGGATCTCAAATCCTAATTAGAAAAGGTGGAGGATCAAGTTTCTCGCCTGGGATATATGCATACATGACGCGCGTTAACCATACCTAGAATAGCGAGTATTACCATATATCCTTAGATGGGAAAGCGAAATTAATAACCATTCATAGATACATAGATAAGCATTTCTCACAGCAAGCTTTTTGAGTCGACTTCAGAGTTTTATAGATCTATAAATACCCGGAAAATGCAAATAGGACATGATATCAACACGATATCTCACTCTCGTTGTAATTGTGGTAGAATGGAGCTAAGGATCCGATCCTAGGAGGCTCATGCCCCAGACTGACAAGATCATGGCTTAGGGAATTCAATCGAGTCTCAGTGGCAACAATAATAACAGACCTAAGCACAAAAACAATCCAACGAAGCTCATAACATCAAGATCCTTTACGACAGCATAGCTCCTCAATTGATTAACTCAGACCTGACGAACTCATTTCTTGTTGCATTACAAAACCAAACCAGCTGGGTTGTTCACCAAAAAATAACACACACGGGCACAAAAAGAAAATTTCTGTTGAAAGGACACGATTTGCCGGCACTCAGAATCGAACTGAGGCTGTATCGGGAGTGTAATAACCCTTTGGGTCTCCACAACGATACGTACTAACCACTATACTATGCCGGCTTCGTTGAAGGTCCGATCGGGCCGCTGATTGACAATAGCCAATCTGGCGACAAGAAAATCTTTTAACTGTTAATGAATCGGAGCTTCGTCTCCAAAGCTTTGAAGGGTAGATCTCTATTACGCTGTCCGAATTTTTTTTTAGTAGTACTCAGACCGATTCTATCTAGTAGGTACCTATCGGCGAGAAGATTCATGGTGTACGCTACCTACAAGAACTCCGAATCAAAAATATCTGCACACCAAGGCCTGCGGAAAGAATAAGAAACCCGGGAAGAAACGTGCCTGATTAACTACATCTAATTGGTAAGAAACCCTGAAATCCTTTTCAATCTACCGCTTGAAATGGATACCTAATCCGAAGTTATCAATCCGATCGGCTGTTAATAAACTTTGGCTGCGACATGTCGACTGAAAATATGCAAGATGGTGTCTGAAAAATCCGCCAACTTTACTTTCAGGGTTTATAGGAAAAAACCTGCGCTTCCATATAGCTGAACGACGTTCTCACCCATCTCTATTTTTCATTTATGTGTTATTATTATTATCATTTTTGGGAAAGAGGATCTGTAAGAAAGATCGAATAAACCCCGCACTTCGAACCACAATCAAATTTTCATTTGAGTTTTAAAATATATGTCGATTGGAAGCCGCCAAAAAAGAAACTACTTACTGAAATACCCGAACTATTAGGCCTAAATACTGATATACCTTAGTGTCCTGCAGCTAGCTATATCTTACATTCTGATAGTTGAATATTTTATGACCAAAGGGTGCAACCTTTGGCAGCTCGCATCCCCCCATTCTAAGTCATGTGTTCTGTCCTTTCCTATCAAACTTATTAATATTTACTGCCAAACTGAAGAAAAAGGAAAAAAGGAAAAAAACAAGAGGCACATGATCTTACCCGAATGCCAAGTTCCCCGTAAGCTTAAATCTAGTTCATAGATGTAGGTTTCATGTTAGCTAGAACTAAAACAGTTATTCATCGTAAGCTTAACTCAACGTTACACTTTCTATTACCCACCTCCACGCTTTGCAAAAGATTCCAGTCTGTATTTCTCCGCATTTTCCGAGATCTAATAGAATCGCCGTGTTACATGGAGATGGTGATAATTAATGCGGGAGGTAGGAATGCTTCATGTGTGGGTTTACAGCCCCGCATGTTGCATTTTGTGCATCAACATACCATACCATTCATGCAGAATATATGTAAGTACGTGCATTGTGCGGGGTACGAACCAGCCCATAGGCCCACACGATCGACCCTTTAACCAAGCTGACAGGCATTGACACAAGCTGGGAGCCGTAGGGGTTTTTTTTAACTTGATGAGCAACTCTTGCATGTTGACTAAATCTCGAGCTCCTCGGTCCTACGTATTACGGCACTAAATTGGAACGAATACGTGTATAAAATGCTCGGACACTATTCTAGGTCTTATGAGCAGGGTAGGAATTTGCGTGGGGCTGGGTACGAGACAAGTAGGAATTGTGAATGATAAGATTATGAATTATATCCGCTATCTCGATAATAACTATATAAAACTCTGGCTATCATCATGAACAAAAAGACTCTCACGCATGCTGTGGTAATATAATGTAATACCATGTAGCGGCTTAAAAGTATGAAAACCCCCTCAAAAAAAAGTTCATCCAAAGCCCAACCTACTTTAGTAGGTCCCGGTAGGTAGTATATGCTCCCAAAGAACCCAATCTTGTAGATACCATCATTACAAATATAAAAAGAAAATTCAAGTAAAAAAACACTGAAAACAGAAACAAAACAAACGCCATGTAACCTTGTCTCTAATTAAAGAGAAATCAAAGATTCTCCTGGGCAGCTAACAAAGCTGCATTAACATCAATATGGAACAACGGTCTCGCAATGGAGTGTACCAAAACCCTTCTCTTCGAGATCTGAATGGTATGGGTAGGTGCTGCCTCGAGATCTGTCTTCTTAATGCTGCTACCGCTGGCACCGTCGTCGCTAGCACCATCAATACCAGCAACGCGGGCGCTGACTTCGGCAACGGAGTAGAGTGGTTTCCAGGGTCCCTTTCCAGACTCAGAGTTGGATTCAACCTCTTCAGATCGGTAACCGAAGCCAGCAGATGTCAAAGCACGTTTCGTCCATCGGTTGTTAACGGCTGCGAAGTGCCAGTCGACATGGTTGGGTGCGGCGTACTTATCGAGAGTGTTGCGGGTATCAATGAGGGTCTGAACGGCGGTGATGTCAACATTATTTACTGCGGAGAAATCAAGGATAATGGCTTTAAGTGTTGGGCGGTTATCGTCCTCCATGGTCAAGTGCCTAGGGCCACGGTCGTTCCATGGGCGGTCACCAAGACGGGCGAAAGAATCAAGGGAAGTGCGGCGGCATTTAAGTTGAACATAGTCGAGGAGTTGATCGCTGTAGTGCGCGGCGTTAGGGTAGATCAAACCCTCAGAGAAGCGGAAAACAAAAACACCTGGGAATGGTGAATCGATGTTGATAGCGGGATTGGAACCATCCTTGTGGTCGATTGGAAGGAAGACATCATGGTGGTGAGCCTCGGGAAGTTCGCTGGTAGCTTCGCCACCCTTGATACCCTTTATTTCTGGATCGGTCTTAGACTTGCCAGTAGCACCGTAGCCGCCGCCGAGTCCGACAGTCTCAGTTGAGATATTTTCTGGTGGAACGATTTGGACACGGACACGGCCGAGGAAGTGGCCCCTAGCCTTGGCGAGACGGAAGAGGAGAAGAGCGGCGGATGCAGAGATGGTGGTATAGATACCATTTTCAATGGAACTAAAGACAGCTACGAAGACACCGGCGAAGAAGATAACGACCTCAACGGGGGAAACGCGCCAGAATCGGTAGACGACATTAGGAGGAGTGATAAGATCACCGACAGCGTGGATAATAACACCGGCAAGGGAGGCATTTGGAATATAGTAGAAGACGGCGGTGAGGAGATAGATGGCGAGAAGGACGATGATACCAGTGATAACACCAGCAATTGGAGTTCTGACGCCGGCTTTGGCCTTGATAGCTGTTCTGGAGAAAGATCCAGTGGCGGGGTAGGCACCGAAGAATGGTCCAAAGATATTGGTGATACCAATGGCAATCAATTCTTGGGATGGGTTGATCTGGTAACCATTGACGCGACCGAAGGACTTGGAAATAGCCTATTTATGACGTTAGCTGATGGTTACGTCTATCGTCAACCAGGTAAGAACTTACAATATGTTCAATGAGCAAAACAATGACAGCTGCTGGAAGCTCTCCAACGAAGGAGCTGACGATACCGCCGTTGATAAGTGGGACACCCATATGCTGGAAACCCTTGGGGACATTTTGCAAGATTCTAAAGGCTGGCTTCGAGCGTCTGTGTCGGTTGACAAGCCACGAGATCATGGTGTATAGAAGAATAACAAAGGCGGTTCTTAATGTCGAGATGAAGAACCAAGTTCGCTTGTAATTTGGGAATCTCTTGGCCATGCGGTTTGCAACGATACGGATGATATAGAGCATAGCGAGAGCGCTAAGGCCCATGGCAGCATCGAGCTTCGCAGAGCCGATATGCTTCCAGAAGTTGATAAAAACTTTATAAGTCTCGGCACGATTGTTGACAATGCTACTTGGGATACCAAAGAGACCAGGAATCTGGCCCATAGCAATATTAAGAGCGGAACCTGTCATGAAAGCAGCAATAGCTGGAAGTGGGATATAGTCGACGACGAATCCCAACCTCAAGATACCAATGGCAAACACGATAGAACCACAAATAAGAGCTAAAGCACTCGCAACTTGTGGTCTAGTGAATTCTGGGTGGGTTTCCTCGGCTTTAAGAACGATATTACCGACCAAAGTAGACATGACAGCGACGGGTCCGATAGTGATATCTTTGGAGGTGGCGAAGAACCAGTAGAGCATGACACCCACGAAAGACGAGTAAAGACCATATTCGGCAGGAAGCTGAGCAAGGATGGCATATGCCACTATAGAAAACGTCCTATCAGTTAGTACAGAATATGATATGCAAGGTTCTGTATAACCCCTTTAGTAAAACCCAAGAGGATTGGCAAATGCTTACTTCCTTGTGGAACAACAACGAAACCAACAGTGATACCAGCAATAAGATCACCGGTAAGCCAGAGAAGATTGTAGTTTCCGATCCATTGTAGGAAAGGGAAAAGCGAAGTCACAAACTCGACTACCTCGGACTTGTGTGGGATATGGTCTCTAACCCACTCCCCGATGGTTGGCTCCTCTTCGACATAGGTGTCGGTTGACTGAATAGACTCTCCTCGAGTGACGGCGCCCTCATTGATGTCGGAATCAAGCTTGATACCAAGCAGTTTGGCGGCACCCCTTTGCCAGGAAGCCATGATGACGATGGCTGTATTGATTATGAAAAAAGACAATACCGATCCTAGTCGTCTACTGTATGGATGCAGAGTCGCGTGCAAAAGAGATAACTAGAATGTTGGACAGCTGCGCACGGTATATCTCAGGATGAGTGAGAAGGAGGTGCCTTCTTTTATATGTACCCCGACCACCTTTCCCCCATCTTGTTACATGGGTGTGGTACATAGGCACTGTGCATTTCTAGGGAATACATATTCTGCTTGATAATACGATCAGCAAATTTGGCCCCAAGAGAAAAAAAAAAAGGTTATAGACCAGGTCCACTAACCGGAGCTTGCTAGTTTAGCACGACAGGGATGTTTAAAGTTATCTCCAGACGTCTAAAAGTACCAGCCATGGGCGTGGTGGTTGTGAAGCTGCCATGTATTATAATGGGACCCGCTACTTTGGGGCGGCTGATGCAGGTTGGCTCACATGCTGGCTCGCTGCGCAGGCGAAAGAATGAAGGCTAACCGTCCGAGATGCTCGTTTGCCCTGGAGATATTACCCAGACTGCGTAGCTAACGAAGTAGCCTATCGTTCGCGACGGAATTCCTCCCTCGACATTCTGTAACCTGCATGGGAGTTGGCGTGGGAGTTGACGTCGTGTTTTGCTTATTGGGGGTCTAGCCGGTCGTCGCGGGACCCATCGGACGATGCGACTTGGCGAATCTTGGCGTTTATGTCCAATCAGAATCCCGCATGATTGGATCAGGCAGATCACGCAATAACTGGCAATTCGAACGACATTCAACACCTGTACACCATGGCAAATGAGGGGTGACTCGCTACCCCCAAGAATTCCCAAGGAAACGTTGGAACCACGAGGCCGCGAGGGTTTCGTAGCCAACGGGATGCTCTACCGACTAGACCCTTAACTGAGCTATGACAATTGACCTCGCCGACTGAAAAAGGACTCTTCAACTGCAACTGCAACTGATCTGATCTATGATGGTTATATCACCGTCGCTTTTGCTTCAAGGATAGCGACATCCATATACCTACAGATCTTACTTACTTAGTACGTATACGCGTTGTATGGGCTATTATTACCGGTCTCTAGCTCTGGAAAACTTTTTGCTGGAAAAAATAATTTTTCCGAACCTTCCATATGAATTCTAACCGACTCCTCAAACTCAATATCACTCTAAAACATAAGGATGTCAAATAATACCTTTCGCATATCTCGCTCTCCAAAAAAGAAGTTGAAGAGCATACGAGTTGCAGTTCGTATCACCCTGCATCAATGGAAACGCCACTAAACAATCTCAATCTCCCGCTTCTCGAGAAAGAAAAAATAAAAAATCAAGGAAATAATACACCGGCCAAAGATGTGATATCGTCCTCATATGCCATTAAATGACGAATAGTTCGAAGGGTAGCGATCGACCACGCATTGCATGGACTCTTATCCCTCCTGAGACATCTACCTCCCAAGGGTTCTTTTTCTCGCTAACGTCGAATGTAACTAGCCTTGTACATCGTAATTCGTGACTGTTCAAGCTCGCCGGAATAGTAATGGTTTAGTAAAAGATCCCACTTTTCCATCTAAGAAGGTTTCCTTCTCCACGCTGTACGCCTGGTATGCGCCCGGTTTCTACTCCTGCTAGGCTATTAAGGTACCAAAGTGGAGTCCAAGCTGCTCGCGATCTCGGAGATCTCCTCTTGCCTTTTTCCTGTACTGGAAAACCCCATTTCTAATATTCTTCCAGAATGTCGCAGAGAAATACCAACAAATATATTGAATTTATGCAGTGTCGTCAACCTTCTACATGATAGATCTCTTGTCGATTTCTTGTCCCGTCGTCAAGCATTTGCCAATATTCCCCCAAGATGCTTGTCAAAGGCCTTCAAAAGCTTGTGCTCAGCCTATTCTCTCGTCCTCGCCATTAATTGCTGTGGACAAGACTCTTGTCTGGCCTTGACCACCTGAAAACCGCAGATAACAAGAGTTCACAAGCCGGGAGGCTACATTTGCCAACAATTCGCACGTTCAGCCAAGTTGGGGGCTGTTTTTGGGATTTCGACGAGTAGCGTCGCGAGAAAATGCGATTGCATCATTCGGGGCTGGAAAGGTGTATTCAGAAAGGTTGTTTGGGGTGGGGAGTGGTGTTTTAACAGGTCGGATTAAGATCTTGTGGAATCTCGGCTGACGAGTGAACCGTGCAGCAGCGCTTGCAGGATGCATGTTGCACACACACATCCCATTTTCTTCATTATTTCTCCACTTTATGCTTCTTGACACATCCTTGTCTTGTGCATAATCAATGGGGTGTATGCGGGACCTTTCTTTTACTTACTCTTACTCTTCTTTTCTTCTTCTTTTCTTTTTCTTTTCTTCTTCTTTTCTCGCTATTTTCTTTTTCTTTTACCAAGGCACCAGAACTTCAATTAAAAATGATATAGGTACCATAACATATAACCACATTCCTCAACCTGTCACTATTTGACCTTCGATTTTTCGCATGAATTGAGCTTTCTATTTGTTATAACTTTCCAAATTTATGCAACTTTTACATAAAACTTCAATGTATTACCCGAAAGGATACTTCCATCGTGAGACTTTCATAATGTGGGACTTGCTATAAGTGATGTGGGTATATATCGCGTGGTTGTGAGTTTATCCTGGCGACATTCCTGGAGGATCCTTTCCGAAGAAAAAGATACCTGGCCATGGTCCGGAGTGGGTTTGTAAATTGTAGGATTGCCTTTCCGCACTCTTGCATACCGCCTCGTATTGGTTTTTCCTTTCCGCGGATATCAAGTTTTTTTCCGGCTAGTATTTGAATTAGGAAAGCATCTACTCCCACTGGCATTTTCGACGAGAACGATTCGACCCTATGTTAATTTTGATTTACCGGAGAAACGAGCTAACTGGCTAGCACGACAGCCCAGACCCGAGTCCATGGTGATGGCAAAAGGGACTGAGGTAGTACTTTCAACAAGGGCAAGGTTTTAAGGATCTTCCGTTGCCCCCCCTCTTAGCTCTGAAAACTTTGATCTAGATCAGACGACCTCTAGCCTCATACACTAGCTAGGCCACCGTTTAACTGGAGCCGCGGGGGTCATAGATGTAGTCTAAAAGTTGCAACGGTATATGCTACATGGTATGCAAGCTGAAAGAAACCAAATAATGTCTTCGGATCCCTGGCGTAAGGGCTTAGTCACCTGAATGATCGGAAATGAGATTCTGGGCTTCCTTTGACTAATGATATGAAAGCGTAATGGCTTCGAAGTTTCTATGACACGATGATATTATTGAGACTCCGTGGCAGAGAAGGCTTAGGACTCCGAGTCCCTAGTAAATTTGTCAGAAATCGTAGCGTCCGGTCATTCCCCGATTTCGAAAATTTATTCCTGACACTTTCTCTTCGTCACGGAACCTACTAAATATATCAAGTAACGCGTTATAAAATGAATTTACTCTATATTCAGACTATATCGCTCATCTGCACCTATGATAAACGCCTAGATTGATCCTAGGATCCTCATCCAGGATTAATGGGCAAACTAGTTACTAATCTCCACATTCCTTTATAATCCAGATCCAGACGAATCGAAATCCAACCTTTTCCCTATCTTCCTGCCAGCCCCATGTAGATCTGACAAACAAGCGAACGCGCATTAGATACCGACGCTCTTTGCTAAATGAATACTTATGCACCCCTTGCGACATCCGGAGTGCATATTATACCATAGGTCTGGGTGTTGGATTGGCCGAATTCAGTCTCTGAAAGGCTATATACAGACGCCATCCTTTCCTGTACGTGTACGATTTCCGAGCGTTTCTGACGGCGGCGAACTCAAGTCTTTTCGTTAGATAATTGGTATTTATGTTTATCAAGTGTGGGGCACTGAAACTAGTCGCGATGGTGTATTTGATAAGCTTTCTGAAATGGTATTGGTTGAATTTGCGGGCTGCGATATTGGTAAGTTTCGAGCTTGGGACTGGGCCGTGGGAACTCGGAACCTTTGCCAACATGCAGACGTAATACAACTGGTCTTAAGATCTTTCAGACACACATATGGGCTAGTTCCAATCTTTTTTAAAGATGCGGCATGCTATCCGAATGAAATGAAGCGAGATCAGGGTCACATCAATATAGGACATATTCCGTGATCCTAGATTTATAAAGTGGGAGATTTCTGGAGATAAATGAGGTAACCGCACGATTCGGGATACCGACAAAGATCACGATTTTTTCTCAGCGGCAGATCGATAATTGAGGTCATGAGCTGATTATCGTTGCCGGGTTTAGTTTACAAGACAAATTGATTTTATAATTCCGAAAAAGTCTGACGTTTTAGTTAATCTCATTGAGAGATTTGCCATTGTATTCCTGTTTCTTCTCATACCGTTTTGGCTCATATTCTTGTTGTTCTTTAGCCGCATAAAATATCAATCGCTAAGTTCTTCTAGGTACTTCCGGTTGCTGCCGGGAGCTGCATGTACAATAATATACATACTACATTGTATTTTTCTTATGGATCATGTAACTTCACGCCGGGCTTCCAAGCAGATCTAAGATCTTAAGACTAAAGTACTTCAGGTCTCAAATTCGACTCTATGACACATATATGAATGCGTAGCTTCCGGAATTCTATCCCGGATAAAAGCACCTCAATTTCTATGATATTATATCTTCTTCGTCACCTCCTTTCGTCCTATTTTTTAAAGGAGCTTTCGTGTCATTTACATGGCTGATCAGTGCATGTGCGGCTCGGCGTCATTTTTGGGTCCACCCTAACAAGAAACAAATTAGTTTTCTATCGACAGGTGCCGCAGTCGACGTCGTGTGCTTGAAATTTATACACAAGTAGTTTACAGCTATAGGAGTTTGGTATTAAATATTAACGCTGTTGAACTCGTCCATCAGTGAGCCTATCCGGTGAGTAATTCTTTCCCGACAGCACTGGCTGACGCTTGAGTATCCATCAAATTGTTTATATGGAAATTACATCCGTTATACGACGAGCTCGAGCGCTCATCACTTTGTTTATAAATGGACTGCGATGGTAGATCGACCGTGCGGGGTCTTTGTGCTTTTTTTGCAAGGTATTATAGGCATCTCTCATGGTCTCACAGCTACCTACATAGCACTAGTAATGAGCATACAATATTGCCGATTATAGTCTAGAAGTAATATAGTTAATTTAGTCAACCCCCAGTTTATTTCCTGGTATGCTGGTGTTTGGCCTCGAGATTAGTTCGCTTCGTATATATATTGTTATTTTGCCCGGGTGACAATAATATAAATGTCGAGAATAGCCTGGTGTAATAATTCTGGTTTACGAGATTATATAATGTGAGGCCGCTGGAGAATATTTCTATAAAAGCTTCGGGCTTTAGACTGCGAAGCTGATATCTCATCGCTCCTGTTAGAATACGGTAGTCCAATGGCATAAATATACCCATAGAATTGGTATCGTGGCGTTTCGTTGATTCCTTGATTTAGAGCTCTACCAGTTCATCAAGTGGTACTAAACATACTGGTATAGGAGGGCTCCGAGTAACAAAAAACTTAGTCTCTGAGCTCCGTCAAGCCCGGTACATACATTGTATTAGGCTTGCTCCGTTTCTTGATTAGATCAGTAAGTATGTATATCCATATATTAACTCCGAGTAGCAGATGCCTTTAGGAAGGAGCGCTTTCGATAAGAATCATAGTTATGGACGGCTGTTAGGAGCTGGCAGATCTATAGCTACAGAAAGATATATATATGCATCATGCGCTGATATCGATATATATATATATCGCGATATAAACATCGATATATCGTACTTAGGTATTTAGCTAAAGCTTAGCTGGTCCGGTTCAAATTCGCTTCCGGAATTCCGATTTATTTTCTCATCATCTATATATATATTCCATGCATTTTTTAGGTCTATCAGAGTACGGCTTTCCAAGAATTGTCTAGCCTCGAATCCAAGAATTATCAAGCCTTTTGTTGAGGCTAATGCAGGGAAATTATTTTCTTTCAGCTGGCTTGCAGCTGCCCAAGCTGTTAGAGATCTCTTGTTGATCTCTATCTATATATTACAGGATTCCTCCGGCCTCTCTTCCTTCCCCACTCATCTTCCGTTCTATTATAAGCTGCGTCCGTTAGTATGCTGAGAACGGGGAGACGTACATCCGTATTGGGACAACGCAAAAATTGCAACATGAAAACGCATTCTCGTTGAGGTACCTCCTAGGTATCGCTCCTTTCCTTCACAGCTTTTGGGAAAGTATTAGTTCAAGATTGCTGTAATAATTTTATAGAAGCTATGTTACTTTGAATAATCTGTCTAACTCTTTTTATTGAAACAGTTTAGATCATTTTCGTCAAATTAATTGCGTCGTCCTAAAGTTTGTGCTGTGCCGTGACTTGAAGCGAGGAGTAAGTGTAAACTTGTTACGACTCCGCTATAATGTTAGGCAAAGTACGGAAGTTCTTTACATAGAAAATCGCGCCTTATATGCACGATGACTTGGTATCTAATACAAAGATGGCGGCCACTTGAATGCGTGGTGTAACCGAAGTCTCCAACGTGTAAACCCCACGATTCGACAGAAGTGAATCAATATGTTCCGATTCATCGATGCGGGGGGTTTGCCAGCAAGCTTTTGCTCCTGTCAGTTTCAAGTTGTGCGACTTGCTGTCAGAATCTGCGCTGGACTTGAAAACGTAGTTTCCTCGGTGCACGTGGCAGATTTCTATTTCGCTATGACTTTTGCTTGAGAGAGGTGACGCCGAATTGCATATCTTGGTAGGCAAAGTTCCCTGTGTTTTGGGTCTAAGATCTGTATCGACGAACTATCTTGATAAATATATTTTTACCGAAAGATGGACTGCATTTGAGGTCAGTTTCGCGCTGGATCAATAAACCAACATAACCCCCGCCAAATATTTGATAGATTATAACGATGGCATTCGCATTCACGACAAGCGACTTCGCACTTCAGGAAGATACCTTGCTAGTAGCGTGGGTTCGTAAGGATGAAGATATTTGGGTCCAGTCACGGATTGACTTGAACGAGCACATCGGTAGCTACAACGGCGAGTTTGATGTCGCTTCTTCAGGTTGGTTTGGATGGTCCAGACCAGGGTCTTCCCATTTACAAGGAACCGTCTTATTTGCTCAACTTATGCGACCGGACGGATCGTGGGGGCCTAGAACGTCGATAGATTTAAATCTCTTTATCAAAAACGACAATGGCACATTGAAATTTCAGAAACTGTCCGTATTAAGCGGTCGCTAATAATATACTAGCATTAAAGAGCTGACCTAGAGTATAGACACGAATCGATTACGGTATCTTCGGCATGCCTGAACCTTAACAATTCTACCCTCCAAGGCCTATGCTTTGGCTACGATGGAAAACTTCATTACACCGATATAAATCTAGATGAGCACTACGGGAATATCGAAGGTAGAATTGAATCTGGAAGTAGTCACCTCTTCAAAACTGGGGATGAATTTCAATTATGCCCGTCGCCTTCGGAAGTACGGCTACGGGGTCATTTGCGCTGTCATCCTCGGTGGCGGCCGAGGTCGAGACGGCTCTCCAATCATACCACCTGGAATAACAACGACATTAACCTTGCCCATTCCATTGTAAACAGAGATGGCCAGTTCGAATTTACCAGGCGGTGAGTATCATCTGTCCACTGTTAACGAGTTTGTGTTGCTTCGAGGATCTCGATCGAGACCGGATCTGATACTAGACTTAATGTAAAGAACTCAAAAAATCGACACAAAATCTGAGACAGCGGATCTGTTAAAAGATTCTCCAAGGGTAGGATATATTCCGGGAGGTGCTGAGCTAGTTCCAGGGAATGAGGTTTGTCTACGTATCCTATACATTAGGTTTACAATAGCTGGGATAATTAACTTCAAACAGGACCAAGTTGCAGAAGCGATAGCGGAATGTACCAGCTCCTCGATAACGGCTATCGGTATTCTCGTTGGAGCAGCGGTCGGAACTATCATCGGAAATACAATGATCGGACTTGCAATAGGCACTGGAATGACGGCTCCGGGAGGGATATCACCGGAAATTGAGAGCTTAGTGACATGTATCAACGACCCATTGATTCTGGTCCGCTCGTTAGAAGCTTCTATAGGTCGATATATCTATAGAGTGTTACGCAACCTGCTGTCACCAAACGCTACCGATTATTTTGTAGCCTTTATGACTGCCAGAATGGAGCCAAAAATTGATGAAATTGGGAATGTGGTTTTGGATTGCTTGGGCATGGCAAATATGTCCAGAGGTGCTGGCATCTCGCTAGAGACTGCAATCATGAAGTAAGCTCATTCGTTTGACTGGTATCTCATCAGCGAATATTAACACACCTGGTGTATGATTAGAGCTATGGATGCATTATGTAAACAGAAAATCCCCGAGTGGTCTGATCTGGATATCGCCCTCCAAATGATTCGCAGCCAGCAGCTAGATTACTTTCAAGAGTACTCTTCATTCTAATAGTACAAATTCAAAGCAGTTATAACGCCACGCGGTTTCAGCTAGGGCTCGCATGTGAGGTGCATAACTAGTCTTGTGTTGAATTGTTGGATCTTGATTCGATTCGTGAACATGGTGCACAGTTTGGTTACGAGACTGAACATGGTGACCCGCGGTGATATCCTCTTGTTATGCGCATCAGACCCCAGCTAAGCACCGGGAGTGCGCGCTAGCATAGTCTGGGGTAGCAGGCTGTCTTGGGCCGCTAGCGTTCTAGTCCAAACAAAGTGCTGCCCTTTGTGACGTCTGGGAACGAGACCAGTTCTAGTTTAGTTTTCGTTGCTTTGCCTTGGACGGTGTGGACTTTGGTTGTCGTAATGTACGTAGGTTAATTAACGTTCCGCCCATGACCGTAGTTTATTGAGATACGGGGCATTGTTATGTGTGCTATGTGCATTCTGATGACAAACGCGTAGCTAATGCTATTTTGAAGGATCACCAAACTGTGGGGACGCCAGCTAGGTATTACTTTGATTGCAGTGGTAGCCAATTGGTTGTTATCATTGACTTGGTTTTGCATAGTCTCGACGTCTCGTACTAGTATACCCAGATCGGCATGTTATTTACAACATTGATGGTCTGAATTGAACCTCATACCCCACAATCCTTGCTCATTTGACGAGGATGTTCAAGATTGGGATGTTCTGTCGTACGAAAAAGTTGTCGATAACGATTTTATAGCCTTTGCCCCCCAATTCAATCACGGGTACACTGTACGAGCTATAACGGCCAAGTTTGATGTCTATCGGAGTTCATGATGACTATAGAAGAAGGTGTGCCTCACGATTTCTTGAGCTGGATCTTGATGTATTAGAGACTCGAGCGAGAAATCGCCATGTTGCATGTTGAGTGGAGGCTATCATATGATCATCACAGGCTTGGTACTGTTGATAGCTATCTGTCTTAGCGCAATGCCCAGTATACTAGTAGGCTGTCGGCTGCGCGCGGTCGTGCGGGGTAGAAAATGAGAGAACTCCAAGAAAGCAGATAGCTGGAGAATGAGAATCTATGGTGATATCTATGTAAAATAATAGGCCTACGCATTTAATTCAGACATTGAATTTGTCTCGTAGCGAATGTTGAATACGATAAGTTAACTCTAACGGGACTGCACCATAGGCTCGAATTTCCCCAGACTACACAAGAAAAACTCTAAATACGCCACTCGCCAACACAGCTGGGTTCAAGCGAGAAAGACCCTGCATGACTTTCATCGGATATCTGAGCGGCTGGGCAACCAGGCTGTATACGGTTATAGAACATCATTGCATTGATGTGGCGTTGATAGTGAGTGGGCTCTGTGGGTAAAACCTGTTCCTTCCAACCAGTCGGAGGGGTCTCCAGGTCAATGCAGTGCATGCGCCACTGTGGCCTGGCAGGACCACAGAGCTCTTCACGCGCATCATTGCATTGTGAGAACGGCACGGATGGACTATTGTAATATAGATAAGTATTATAGGATTTGAAATCTCGTTGAAGCAGACTAGGCGCTGGCTAGGCTGCTCGGCGGGATCATTACCTAGCTTCATCAATGGAGCTGCCATGTACGGATAAGTATACACGTGTGCGGGGAATTTGGCGGTCGGTTAACGGTATATCACATATACATGCATGGAATTGATACGATAGGCTTTTTTTTTCTCGATCACGATTCCCAGTCTTCTGATACTGTTCCACTGTCAATCAATAGCTATATTCCTAGCGACTGGAACTCTAGTTCGGACCAAGATCTGTTGCTACCTTATATTCCTAGAGGTATGGAGTACGGAGTAGTCGCCTAGCCGAGTTATTTCGCTACCTAACTTTATTCCAACCTTCCTTAAGTCCTTCGGTAAGTCTTAGGTTTCTTGGTGGTTTCTCATCATGGTTAGTCTCTGGCGCTCCGCCGGGGATCGGAAGGTTTTACATTCCCAACACAGGGACAGTATAGCTCATGAATTTAAACGAACATAAAGGCCGCCATGGAAGAAGAAGAAATATCACGAAAATCATCATGAAGAAGTGGGGCAAATGCACCGCAATGATTCAAGTGATATGAGGATTTGGAAGGTGGGAACATGCAGCCCATGGTCTGGGATTCAATCACATCAATCGATAACGGACCATGAGAACTTCTCGGTTTCTTGGTTCCGTTTAGCACCGAGTGAACATTACCACATGAAAGTCTATAAAACCTCGAAGTCCCAGGACCGTTACTCTCATTTTTGGTCCTAGAGTCTTTGTGGAATCCAGAATTGGGGCCTTCAGACAAAATTCGCAACCATGAAGATCTCATCCTTCTTGTCATTGTCGCTGCCACTGGCGCTGCAGTTATCTGCAGGTGTGGAAGCCGGTAGGCGCCCACACCGTCCCCAGAACTATGTTCCACAAGTGAATCTTCGCAATGGGACAGTTTCTGGCAAATACAGCCCAGAATACGCTCAGGACTTCTTCCTTGGTATCCCCTATGCCCAGCCTCCGGTCGGCAATCTTAGGTTCCGACCTCCTCAATTCCTCAACACTAGAAGGAACATCAATGCATCGGAATATGGGAATTGGTGTTATGGAACTGGCAGGGTAAGTTTAAGAATCCGTAAAATAGGCGTTTAGTGGAACTCAAATCGATCTAAATACTTTGAATAGGAAAATCGAGACAAGCCCATGTCAGAAGATTGCTTAACTCTTAACGTCGTTCGCCCCGTAAACGTTAACCAATTTGCGAAACTTCCTGTTGCCGTTTGGATCCATGGCGGCGGGTGGTCAGGTGGAAGCGGGGCCCGCGACACATATAACATGAATAACATTGTTCAGCAGTCTGTACAAATGGGTGGGTTATTCGTCCGTTGAAGACACGAAATTGTTTATGCCATTAAGCTTCACACTAATAGGGCATTAGGAACCCCAATAATTGCTATTACTATCAATTATAGACTAGGCGTTTGGGGATTTCTTGGAGGTCGAGAGATTGCGGGTACCCGAAACGCAAACAATGGGCTGAAGGACCAACGCTTGGCTTTGCACTGGATCCAAGAAAACATTCGAGCTTTTGGTGGTGATCCATTCAAGGTTACCATATTCGGCGAGTCTGCCGGCGGCGCCTCGGTGAACTGGCACCAACTCGCCTGGGGCGGACGAAATGACGGCCTCTTCCAACGTGCAGTCTTGCAGAGTGGGACCGGCATGATGACGCCTATCACGTGGCCCCATACTTTCCAGTCCACTTTTGAATCCCTTGCTACCTATACTGCATGCACCGACGAAACCGACAGGCTGCAATGTATGCGAAATGCCCCTGAAAGTGCTATCTGGGCTTGGGCACAAGCAACCCCTCATTATGTTAGCCCAATGCTTGACGGTGATATGATCCCTGAATTCGCGAGCAAGCTTATCAAGGATGGAAAATTCGTCAGAGTGCCAACGATTGTCGGTCACAATAGTGATGATGGTACTTCGTTCACTCCCATTGGTTCTAGGGCCGTTAACGATGAGACACAACTTGTATCCGTCATGAGTAAGTTGAACTTATTTTACAACCCTTCAAAGTGACATAACAGGGAACACTCAATCTAACTCAAGGCCCGCGTCACCATTAGAAACACTTTTCGAAATCAACGATAACCTAGCCAATGAGATTGTTACCCACTACCACAGCGGAATTTCAATCCCACCTGAGGAACATTATGCTGGTCTTCCCCTTCCTTCTAACATAGGAAGCTTATTTTTTAGAACTTCTGCCATCATGACCGATCACACGTTCACCGCGCCAAGACGTATGTTCGCACAAGAACTCACCTCGCGAAATGTCCCCGTTTGGTCCTATAGGTTCAAATGCGTATCGAACGGATATCCTGCCCACCTCGGTGCGACTCATTTCACGGAAATTGTTTACGTTCTCCATAATACGGACCTTTGGGATCCCTTCAGCTCCTCTTATCCGATGAATGGTCCCGATAGAGCCGATTATGTCGCTCTTTCGAAAATGATGGCTAGAACGTGGATTAAATTCTTTGTTAATGGAAATCCAAATGGCGCTGCTGGATTGCCTCACTGGCCACAGTACGGCAGCGGAGCCAATGAGATGGTCTTTGATAAAGGTGCCGGGAATACTGTCGTGGGCCAGGATAATTACCGGGCACCAGGAATCCAATGGTTCATTGATAAAAGCCCCCGTCTTAATAGGTAGTTTATTTGCTTGTTTACCCAGATGATGTAAACGTCCTGCAAAGAGTCAGTTGCAAAATGGTCAATATTCTAAATTAATATCTGTTAATATCCTAATAATTAAAATCGAACCCCAAAACTCTCGATCGATTGACTGTGTAACATGATAGTGAATACACGTGATCTAGTTACGAATATACGATTTCTACAATTCATCGGGGAGAATTCATTTCCATGAGTGAATGTACTTGATATTTGGCCTGATATCAGGGTGGATGTTTAAATACAGGATTGAGGATTAAGACTATATGACAGATAGAAGGGAATTTTGGCTTTAGAAGAAAAGGGAATTGCAGGTTCGGTAGCGCGGATGCTTGCTACAGGCTTCATATCATTGAATAGTATGGTATATATACCGTTTCATGGGCGACAAACAAGTCGAGATATATATTTTGAAGGTTTATATTTAGATAAACCAGGAAAGACCGCTTTCCCATCCAAGGCCGTATCCCCAGAGCTGACCCCCGGCGGTATCGGGATTAGTACCGCGGCATGAGTAGATCAACTCGAAGAAAGAGTTGAAGCAGGATTCCCAGTCAAAGGTAGAGGCTAATGGAGCCTTGAGGACCCAGTTTCCATTCTTGTCAACACCCCAAATATCCTTGATGTGGACCCAGGTCCCAGAAGTGTCCTGATAATGATCCCATCGAATAGACACTTGACGGCCAAATTGAGGCTTGACATCGTCATGGTCGCGCATGTAAGTGCACACACCGGCAATAGCACGGTTAGCCTGGTCTTGCAAAACCCAGTATGGACCAGTGTTGCAAGAGGTAGAATAGCGTTTTTGGAGCTTCGCTTCTGGTTCATCGGTAGTAGCGTTGACAGCCAAGATTTGCCCAATTACTAGATCTCCTTGTGCATGGCCTGGGAAAACATCTTTGACTCGAATGAGACGGCCTTCTACGGCATCAGTGGTGGGTACGGGAGGAGCAGAGGAAGAGGCAGCAGCAGGGGCTGACGCCACGAGGTTTGCTGCTGCGAGAGCAGTTACGAGATTGAGAAATCGCATTTTGGTAGTAAAAGTAGGTAGGAGTTTTATAGTCGAGGTGGTTCCTTGGGAGCTTGATAATGGTTTGAGAGTTTGAACTCTGTAGGCTTCTATGTTTGATACTGGGAGTGATGCTGATGGAAATTTGATTTCGAGGGGGGTTTAGGGCGCTTTATATAAACCGATATCTGTAGCCGGCCTAAGCAATCGATATAGTCTGAATACGAAGTCACCCTGCAGTATAGATAAGTGGATTCATGAAGCCAAAGTTTTCGAAGTTGAAATCTCGGCCGGTAGATGTGAATACACTATAGATAGCTCTGTAAGCTGTGTTAGGCTACTGCTTACAACCAGTTGTGATTGCCTCCCGCTGACTGTCGCGATACCCGCAAAAAATTTCATATCCTCTCAAAATTAAAGCGCTCTCGATAGAATTGCAAAATATCCTGTCCCATGTTAGCAAGCTAACCCTCATGTCGACTGTTGACTGCATAAGCCGGACCAATTGCTTGCGTTGGCCACGTTGATATGGGTTCAAACTGGAGGAATTCCAACTCCGTAAAATCCATATCTTGAGACATGCAGGACTGAGCTCGTGGGTAGTTTAATTTTCATCTAGTTCTTTTTTTCTTCAAAATATGCCTTGGCATCCGGGGTGGTAAGCAATTTTAGAGAGGTTTCCGCACTTTCGGGATAGTGTTGCAATGTTGGAGATGTTGTACTTCCCCTTTGGGGTTGTTCCACAGCCTTTCGGTTGGCCAAAGCTTGTGTCGGGTCTTGGGTTGCACGGTGGCCCTGTTACTGCAGACAATGGAACTCAGAAGGTCAAAGCGTATGCAGCAACGGCCGGTCCCATGTTGATTGTCGCGATATTGGACATAAGGCATCATGAAGTTTCAATATTGGCACTAGTGGAGCGGCTATTCTAATGTGAATGGCCGGGTTATGGTTGCCTCCGCACGCTCCCTTCATGTGCTCCATGTCCATTAATATTTCGGGCCCAAAAATGTTTGTTACCCAAGGATTGCGCATATGCGCGCATGTGTCACGGGCCAGCATCCGTTTCGTTTCTATACCATTGAATATTGTGCCGTATCTTTCGTACGGACAGGTTGTCAAATTATTTCCATGGTATAATTGGTACGGTTTCTTGGAAGGTGGAATACTGAGACTTGATGATTCATCCGAAACCAATGAGATCTCGGGAGGAATTATCCTAGAAAAGTGTATTTAAGCTACATGTTATACTTTAACGAGGCATGCAGAGTAATCAGGCAGTTGACTTGACTAATCCCCTACGAGGACCCAGCCCTGCAGGCTTGTGCAGTCGCTTTGAAGCTTGTGTATTTCCAAGCAATTAATGTGGATTTGATCTTGGTCAGCCTTGGTCATGCTTCCGTAGCAATACTATAAGCTGTCGAGACACATTTTGTATCCGTAGAATTAATTTATTGAAGCTTCTAGTTAGATAGCTGGTGAATCATCATCGTAATATCATTTTAAAATTTACTGGCACAATTGATCAATTGAGCTGAACTGGCTTTGTACCCAGACACATTAAAAGCTGAAGTGCAACTAGTAAGGTCAGCCAACACAAGCTGAGGTTGAATCACGGTGGTTGAGAATTACCTGACACCGAGGCGATTGGAAAATTGACGAGCTTGAAAAACAATCATGTAAGAAATTGTTAATAGTGATACTTCATGGGGGTGGCCGTTTGCGCAATTGCATATTGCGACCTCATGCGATGCCGTTTTTTATCGAAACACTGCCATGAAACTGGCTAAGCCGATAGCTTTGTATTGAGCCGATGTGTTTGCCTTTGAATACAATATGCTAAGTATAACGCCGGTAGAGTGTATCTTGTCTCGCCGGGGTATATCGGCTTTATCCTATAACGATTGTCGAGGAATATCTAACGGCTGAAATTCTCGCTTGATGTCTCAAGGTGCAATCTACACCCATTAGAGCAATTTGGAAAAGACAAAAACTTTTACGTATATATCACAGAAAGTTCTAAGAAGATCTGAGCCCGCATCCGCCTTGGCTCCAGATCACTCTTGAAGTATCGGAGCCTGGATTCAGAGATGAGTGGTCTCGTTGGAGATGAGCTGATAACCGATTTATCTATTTATCTACTTAGTTTAGATTGGGCGTTTCGTCAATGAATTAACTATATAGCGGCGTTGCTTCCAGCCACCGGCGTAGTCCCCATCCGCGCACGGAGAGTTTGCAACCCTCGGTTGACGATTGCCAACCGAATTTGCAAAGGTCGACGGTCACGCAATTGAAAGTTTTCGGTCGTTTTCGTATTGTTGCTTGAATCAATTAACCCCTGGTATTTGGAGGTCGGTTATTGTACTGGATTGGTTCATTACAAAAGCTATGAGAACGCCTTTGCGGCTGAAATACGCCTCCAATCTTCAACCGAAATTTTTGCCTCGATCTATGCAATCGTGTTGCGCACGGTTTTGTTCAGCTCCCAAGTGGTGGAAAATAAACTCCATGGAAGGGAAAGAAGCTGAGTATTTATAGGGGCAGATATCCTAGTGGAAGAGGGTTGGTGATTTCATCCTGGAGCCTCAGGCATACAGGTACTACGATTCACTGATCGGCTTTAATAAAATTTTATATCATAGTATAGCGACGAGCCTCAAAATGCGCCTATGCATCTTCTACATCTTGAGCTACCTCCTATTAGCTGTTAATGGAGTAGTCGTTCCACAGACCTCCCAAGACGAAGATATCTTCTCTGGGCTTTCTTTCAACGAAACCTCAAGCCTCGAGGGCCTCGAGGATATTCTTCACGCACGAGACATCGAAGCCCTACGCAGACGCTACAGCACCACAGAGGGCTCAGACCAGCTCGAGAAAAGAGCAATAACCGTCAATGCACTTATTTATCGGGTTACGATTGATGGTCGGAACCAGGGCAATTGGCAAAACTGGATCGTCAGTGGGAACATTGTCGTCACATCACCAATATCTACTACAACAAAAAATGGGAGAAATCTCCTTGATTTCTTCATAAGCGTTGGTAGCCCCGCCGCAAGTCCTGTAGCTGGATCTATTAGATACTTCACCAATCGCTATTTATATACTTTGGCAAACGGGCGGTTCGGACAGTCGCGCTTGGATTATGTTTATCAAACTCGAAGTGGAAGCACTTACACGAATACAATAGACACTAGGTACGCCGCGGCGAACCAATTGAGCGGGTTCAATGCAAGAAGCGGGTTGCTTGCGAATGTATATCTACCCGATGTAGGCAGTTGGACGTTTACCGTTGGCTCCGGGTCGAAGACTTGTCGGGGACAAATTCGAGTTGATGGAAGGGGATTCATTGAACCAGGTAGAGCGCCATATAGGGGAAGGTATTCTGGAACTCTAATCTCAACAAGAAAGTTGACGTTTTAGATTCCATTTCTATCTACCATGACATACGAGACAATACGGGACTACTATATGTTACTATTTATTAAGAAGGAAATAGGGTGTTATTAGATATTAAACTACCGTAAGGAATGCATTGTTCGCGATAACGGTAGAATTACCCTATTTTACCTCAATTCAGAAAGAACCTTCGCAATTATTGTCTTCTGAGATTTCTATAGAAATAAGAACCCTATTCCGAGTGGTGAGCTCGGGAAAATAGCGTCTTCCAATTTAACGCGCTCTTAATCGATATCTAGAGCTCTACAAAGTAAGCACCTCTCCTAATTAGTTGGTACGGGAAAGAGTATAGCCACATGTAGTGAGCTCTCGGAGGTCTGCCAGAGCTAGCGCTGTATTAGGTTGAATCACATATTTGCCGCTACCCCGATATTTTTTTGCAATTCCAATGTTCTGTAAATGAAAAAGGTAATAGTCGGCCACAACCTGAATAAATTTGAATTTTTAACATGCTTCCCATTTTATTAAACACCAGTACTTTGTTCACTTCAAACTTGGCAACCCCGTTCAACATCCTCGGCCTGATATAATAATAACAGACAATATCCCTAATATAATGATATTGCGCGGAAAATAGCGTATTAACTCACAAAAATATCATGTGATGATATTATGATAAATACCTAGACTTCTGGAGGTATTTTGATACGGTAGTATATTGCAGACTTCTTTTCTTAGACTTCTTAGGTGTGTGCTGGGAACGAGACCAGGTGTGTGTGGATTGGATTTCCGTTTTACGGTCTTAGTGCATAAATGTCGCATATGAACATGTACATGGGATCGTAGACAAACAAACAGAGAACGGGAAATATCCACAATCGCGCATACGGCCAGCATACGGGTACTGCAGTACAAAACTTGGCGTGACGTAAAAGGGCCATGCATGCCTGAATTGTAAAATCGTAAAATAATCATGTGCAATAACACGTATATTCAGGTCTAGAGGTGATAAGGGTACCTAGATGTGGAGTAGCTCTATTCTGATAGTCGCGGGCCAACTCCGCCCCATGAAATATCTGTGAACCGAGATACACCTTCATTGACCCGTTTTGATACGTAGCTGAAATACCCTAGGTTTCCGGATCTCTACATTGGCGAGTACTAGTAGACAAGTCCGTCTACAAGATACTCACTGAATTTAGCCTCCTTAGGGTCGTACAACGGTCTAGACTTATAGATCGTGACTTTTACCAGGGAAATTACGCAGATATCCAAGCGATTTAATATATCAAATAGCAAATAGCTATAGCTATATACAGAAGTTATCAAAACTCCATAGTAGTTATGTACGAGAAAGAAGCATATCTCTCCCTTGTAGATCAATCGTCAATATTTACATAGTGGGGGATTCTAGCAGGCCTGTCTCCTTTTCTTTACAAGCACTGAGAATAGTAAGGGTTTAAGGCCTGGCATGTGGTTCCGCTGACACAAGTGGTTGGGCCTGTCCAGCCGACACCGCCGCACTGTCCCCATTGTCTGCAAGATCGTTAGCTGCTACTCTCGTATTGATGTAAGGTAAAATAAGGACAAAACTTACGATTGAGCGGGTGAGCTGGCAGTAGTTGTGGTGGATGGAGTGGTGACCGGAGTAGTTGTTCTTATAGTGGTAACTGGAGTAGTCGTCCTTGTGGTAGTCACTGGTGTGGTAGTCCTAGTGGTTGTAACAGGAGTGGTTGTTCTGGCGGTGGTGGTTGTGGTAGTTCTGGCAGTAGTAGTTGGCTGGCTCCCGCTGCATCCAACCCTGCTGGAGCCAATGACGATATCGTCATACCAGAAGGTGTTGGTATCTCCACCGTAAGATTCCCAACCGAAGTAAATACCGGTCAGCTTGGGGCTGTAGCTAGACCTCACCCATTGCTGGCCGTTGGGGTTGGTAATTCCAGGTCCGACGGTCAGAGCGGAAATGGCATTGCCATTCAGCCACGTCTCGATGGTGCCATCAGATCCGATGTGGTATTCGAAACACTGAAAGCTGCCGGTTGGGAGGGCGGTGGAAGCAGCGACACCTTGAGGAGAGAGATCCGGAAGGGTGGCGTCATCGGTCTCACGATTATACATCAAAATTGAGTTCTGACCACCAATACGAAGGTGCTTGTTGGTGCCTAGAGAAGAATCGGGCATAGTGATGAAGGTAACATGGCTGCTAGTGAGAGCTTTGGAAGCCTTACTGTATAATCATTTTCGTTAGCATCCATTCCACGAGAATTAGAAATTTCGAAACCTTTTTTGTAAATTTAGGGGTAAGGTAGCATACATCCAGGCCCTGACGTAAACATCACCAGCAGGGACTTGCTTTGTGCCGACAAAGATATGTCCGCAGTAGCCGCCAGCTCCGGAAACCTTGATCGAATTGCTACCGCTGTGGGCAGTAGAGCTATCGAGGCTGACACTACCTCCCTGGTTACAATCAGGTGCATAGATTGACCATTTGCTTTGATCCCATCCGTTTTCGAAATCTTCAGAGATTTGGGCGAATGAGAGAGGGAGGAGCGCGGCAGCGGCGAGAAGAGCGGTTTGGGCAAGCATCTTTGCGGATGGTGTATTCTATAATCTACTCTATGAAGCAAATGGGATCTAGTTTGGATGGATATGACGGGGAATTAAGAAAACGTGCTCCATGGTAAGGAGGAGTGCGAAAGTATTTATATATTCTAGATCCAACATTCGCGATGCTCGATTATATTGTGGCTCTGTTCTTTGGTGCCATCGCGATGTTCATTCTCTCGGGTTGGTCGTCCCCCCTGCCTGAAATGAAGATGTGTTTTGAAATTCGGAAAGTCGGTCTGCTTTCCCTAGTGAGTGGAAGAAGAGGTTGGAACAGAACTAAATATATAGTGGGGAGACCGGGGCTGCCATCCCGGACGTAATCCACGCCGATTTTCATGGATAAACCGGGAGAATACGTGTGAAAAGGACTACAGCATCGGTCATTTCCCCGTGGAGCCGGCGTTTCGCCACATTTCCTTGAGAGGGTGCTGAAACGAAGGAAAATAAGCTCCTTCATTATTTAGATTCGAAAATTTTGGGTTCTCAAAATATCAAGGATATGCCAATAGTGTCGCGGGCAGGTTTATAACGTTTATGATATTGCTGTCAGGAACATGCGGATCATGTTTTCCAGACCCAAAGAACCCTTGGCCTCACCGTTTCAACTGGAACCAGGTATAGGTGCTGGTCTGGATCCATAACGGAAATGTCACGTTTAGAATGGTCAATGACGGAGGGTGTAATATTCTCAAGCTTTTTAAAATCGCAAGCCTTTTCCGAAGGTTCTGGGCGGAAGACAAGCCTTTCTAAGCAACTCTGATCCCAGCACCTGAGAGTTTTAAAAGTGAACCCGACGGCTAAGCAACAACGAAGCCGGCTGTTATTTCGACGCAGTTCAGGATCCGGCTTGGCGTCTTAGCTTTGAGCCACTAAAATCTTAGATTGACAGATCTTGCAGGTCGGGAAATGTATAGTCTGATATAATTAACATAAAATTAGTGATCATGATATCGTTCATGAGTTTAACTACTATTAAATGGGAGTAAATTTAGCTCTAAATTATAGGAGGAAAACCGCAATACGGGACTAGTATACTTCAACGCTACGCGCGGTGCAGGTGGAAACTGTTGATATGAAGTATTCGTCGAATAGATCTTCGGGTAGGCCTCGCTATTGATATAATTTTTCGCAATTAACGTACCAACGGGTGTGATTCTGCTAGATTGTTCTATACTCCACTAGTATGTATCTTTCAATGGATATTAAATAGTATGTATATATTGCTCCTGATGTTCGGGGAGTATCGGCCTCCAAGTCTCCATCCCGTCCTGTAACTAGCCAGACTATTGTGTGTTGGGGACAGACGCAACACATTATGTTTTGTATTGCCAAGTTTCCTAAATCGGAAATCCAACTGTACGACTCGAGCCAACACGTGATCGGCAGATGGAGACCGGCACACGCGGGGACGTCGACGGTTTCTCAGCTAGATCCTTCCAAGCTCCTACAATTTTTCCAACTACACAAGATATCAAAATCGCTACGAAGAACGCCTAAATCCAAATCGTCGAAACTACCCACTCCTGTTTAACGGAGCGCTGAACCTGAATAAGTAATTAGTCTGTAAATGTCGGAATGGGTTCCAAAACTCCAGAAAACGAACCTCATCGCAATGATCATGGTATGTGAACAAAAGCCTGTTTCGCTTGGTTTTGGACCTTGGATTCCCAATCTAATTTTGCTTAGGCGATTCATCGAACTCGAATGGAGCCTGTCGTGATGGCGGCGAGCCGCGGGGCTCCCATAACTCTCGAGACGGAGATGGCTGTCTCGGAGATGTGGTAAATGAGGATGACAGCGACGACGACGACGACGCCCACGGTGAAGTGACTATCATCTCCACTGAAAATCAATTACCTTCCGAAAGCACTAGCGCAAAGAAGAAGAAGAAAAAGTCAAAGAAGAAGAAGAAGAAGACGGTGTCCGGGGCTAAGAAGCAATCCAATCCCCCCAGGATTCCGTTGACCGAGCTTTTCCCGACCGGGGAGTATCCTGAAGGAGAAGTCCAGCACTATACCAAAATCCGGACGAAAACCGCTGAGGAACGCCATACGGCTCGTCTACAATTTAACGCGGAAGACGGGGAATTCCTACAAACTTACCGCAAGGCGGCCGAGGTTCACCGGCAGACCCGTCGTTGGGTCCGAGAAAACGTCAAACCTGGTCATAGTACCTTGGAGATCGCAGAGGGGATCGAAGATAGTGTTAGAGCGCTTTTAGGCCACCCAGGGTTAGAAACAGGGGACAGTCTTAAAGGCGGAATGGGCTTCCCTACTGGCATCTGCCTTAACCATGAAGTCGCCCACTATACGCCGAGTCCTGGGAAGGGGGTTGTAGTACAGCATCAGGATGTCATGACGGTCGATTTTGGTGTTCACATTAACGGCTGGATCGTCGACAGCGCCTTTACTATGGCTTTTGACCCTACGTACGATGACCTTTTAGCCGCGGTCAAGGATGCAACTAACACTGGGGTCAAGGTAACACCTCCTGACTCTTGTATTAGCCATACAATCGCTAACAAGATTATAACAGACTGCTGGTATCGATGTACGTATCTCGGATGTTAGTGCTGCTATCCAGGAAGCAATGGAAAGCTGGGAGGTCGAGATCCGTGGAAAAACCTACCCCGTCAAGCCAGTCCGAAATCTCACAGCGCATGACATCAAACACTGGCATATTCATGGTGGGAAATCGATTCCATTTGTGAAGAACTCGGATCAAACCAAAATGGAAGAGGGCGAAATATTCGCCATCGAGACTTTTGGGTCCACCGGTCGCGGCTATACCCGTGACGACGTATGCACCCATATTTAATTAACCAATGTTTAAAGCCTTTCTGACAGTGTATTAGGTCGGGATTTATGGTTATGGACTTAACCACGATGCCCCATTAACAACATCGCTTCCTCTTGCGTCTGCTAAACGACTGCATAAGACCATTAGGGAGAACTTCAGTACGATCGTGTTTTGTCGTCGATATCTTGACCGACTAGGTCTAGATCGCTACCTCGCAGGCGTGAGTGAAGCATACGAAAACATTAGTTTATATCTTGCCTCTCTAACATAGTTGTAGATGAATTGTCTCGTTCAACACGGTATTGTCGAGGCCTACAAACCTTTGACAGATATTGAGGGTTCATATTCCGCACAGTTCGAGCATGTAAGTTCGTACCTCTATATGACGGCGATGGTCCGAATGCTGATGACGACGATAGACTCTTATTCTGAGGGAGAGCCACAAAGAAATCTTGAGTCGTGGAGAAGATTATTAAGTGATGGTCTTAATATGTTCCTAGACCGCAATCTTTTTTTGCAGTCTCGTAACTAGAAGCCATTGATTGGATGTTTTAGATTGTACTTCCCTTGGTGCTGGTTTTTCCCCACGGGTTTTCCAGCACTGTAACATGAATATGGAGGGAACGGTATATTGTTTTATATAGGAAATGAGACAAAATCAAGTTGAAAGGTAGCCTCTACATGGAGACTAGAACATATTCGAGGCTTTGCTTTCTAGGATATAACTTGAAATATCCGATCTGTGCAGTCGTAAAGTGGGACCGGGCGCGGGCGGTCAGAAGCCTTGACCTCCACAAAAGCGGCTTCTGTGATTTATCACGTGACCGTTCCACGAGAATTTGTATCTGTTGGATTTTGGTCTACCAACGCATATCTGAAGTGCGCTGTTGCAAACAAACTCACAGGCAGGTCGATGAACAATATAAACATACTTTTCTTACAGCCTTTGAGTATCTGTAAAAACGACTTTTCTTCTAAGAAAGCTAGGGATAGTATATAGGGGTATCCGGAGGGGTCTGATTGAATTCCGTTAGCTAGATCTCGCTGCTGCAAATTTACTCCAGATGTAGTTTCATAGCAAGAGTACCAATTCTGCTATAGTCGAGGATGAAGCGCTAGCCCGAATACTGGGATACCGTAGTTTAGTTCCTTACAGATACGCCGTGTTTTATTTCGCGTCTTTATAGTCCTCAAAGAAAATAGCAATTAGCACATAAAGGATCAAGTTCATCATGTACCAACGAAACCAGCCGAGGTCTATTGGGGGGTGGCGAGGGAAATATATATATTCATACCATATGGTACCATTGTATTTCTTCTGGAGGACATTGATTTCGCTCAGCAACGGCCTATTAAAACAACCCTTCCTCATGTATCTTTTACTCTTCCCCCTCCCTCCCTCCCTTCTTTCTTCAACCCCTTCGCACTTCCACTACTTCGATTTTTTGCTTCCACGATTTCCCAATTTTCCAACTCCCAAAATAACGATCTCCTAATACTGCGACTTCCAAGCTTCCGCGATTTCCAGACTTCCACAACTTCTATAACTTTATAAAATTCCATAGCTTCCACCATTACAATTAACTTTACAGTTTCTACGGCTTCCACAGCTTCCACGACTTCCAAGCTATACGATCACATTGCAAAGCTGGGAATCACACTAATTGAAATACTACTTTTTACACGGTTTACTCTATCTTAGGAGGCCACTTTATTCTATCTCACGATATTCTCCTTCTGAAACATCACAAACTCGTTCTTGTTCTGTCAATTGATCAATTATCACGTTATTACTATCCTATTAATCTCCTATCATTTTACTCTTATTCTATTGTACCTTCACCCGCTTCAACCTTAGTCTACTCTATTATTCCACAAACGCTTCTACGCCTATAGCAATGCCGAAAAAAATTGCTAACAGCACAATGGGGGTTGCAATGGCCCAAACACGACTCACGAGAGGTAGAGCCGCAGCGATTAGAGCTGCTACTGCCGCTGGTGCTACTACCACCGCTATCTCCACCGCCGCTACCACTACCACTATCACCCCCACCACCACGAAGAAGAGGAAGACCATATGTGCCGCCCCTCCTCCTCTTACTACTACAGCTACCACAGCAGCAGCGGCCCCCAACAGCCGCCCCCTTCGGAGTTCCAGAAGGCTTGCCTCCGCCCCGGCCAAACCCGCCGCTCCCCCCACCCACGTCCCCGTCAACCTCGGCTCCGAAGACAGTGAGTATGAGAAGGAGGAAAGTCGAAAGAAGACCCCGGTCCCCACAACTAGCGAGGTCCACGAAACATTCCCCCATCTAAGGGAAATGTTCTTGGACCCAGAGTCGGGGGCCGGGGTGGAGGTGAGGTTGTTACACTGGGAAATGTTCTCCCAAGCGGCGGGGCGGCAGAAGCTGCTGAGGGCAGCCGAGAACAAGAAGAGGGGGGAAAAGCGATCCCTACCCATCCCTGGCCCCAAAGTACAAAGCGACGACGAAAGTGACGTCGATACTAACCCCAGGTACCCGCGCCGTCGCCCAACGAAGAGACAAAAAATGGCAACGGGCCCGCCAGCGGGAACGGCGGCTCGCCTCCACTACTTGATGGAAAACCAGGAGTGGCGTAAGTACCTACCTATTTATTTATTTGTCTTTATATCCTTTATTTATGTTACGTTTTTGGTAAACCTCAACTAGCAACAGAGGCTAACGCGTTCTTTCCTCAAAACAGCCGTACGAGTCAATGGTGACAAAGTTCGGACCACTACTGGAACTGTCTATATGAGACGCGAGTCGCCACCCACTGCTTCACTTCCCAACTCCCTCCTATCCCCCCTCAAAACCCCGCTGCCCGTCCTCGAGCCTCCACAACGACCGCCTTCACCGAAAACTCCGAGGTACATGCCAGTAGACCTACTCCATCTACGGAGTGGGTCCACAGGCACACGATCCAAATCAGGTACCTCGGGAATGGAGCTGTCGAGGATTACAAAATGTTCTCGAGGGACCAGCACCCCGAGGGGGGGAGACTGACCCGCGTTTGGAGGTTAAGAAAGGAGGGAGGGGTGCCAAATGGGCTGGCAGATGTCCCTTGCCAGGGCGAGAAAAGAAAGCGTCCCTCCGTCGATGATGAAGGGGAGGGCACCGGTGATAATGCGGAATTGACCTCTCGGCGGGGGGGACGCGAAAAAAGGCGACGGGTCTGTTCAGCGGGTTGGGGTGTGGGGTCGGGGATGGCGGGGGAATTGCAGAGGGCAACAAGACGATAGATTAGGGGGGGAGGGGGGGAACTGGCCGTTTAATCACTGAAAGGTGGTATGGCACGGTGTTGGTGGCTCCAGCTGGTGTGTATCTTATTTGGGAGAGGGAGACAGAGAGGGTTTTTTGGCTCTTGTAGGAGGCGGGGAAGGGCAGGCAAGGCGGAAAAAAGGACGAGGACTTTATATATATTTGGTGGTGAGAGGTTGAGGAGAGAGTTTACACACTCACTCACGTACACATACATACACGCACACGTACATATTGATATAAGGCGGCAGGCGGCAGGAGATCGAGGCGTACATATTATCTATACTTGTCGGGGATATATCGAGTGAGGGAGTGTTTAAGTTACGTTCGGATTGTCGAAGGCCTAGAAGAGATCCCGCAATACAACATATTTCATCTACCTTGGTAGAACCTTCAAGCCTCCTACAGCTTCCCCGAGTGTCCTCTCGCATTATTTTTCCTACTGTACTTATATCTTTTCTAGGGGGCGGAGTTTTGCAGCTGCCTATTCTATAGTGCAATTACTTGCGGCGTTCACGATATATTAGTTTGAATAATTCTTCTGCTTAAGAAAAGAATTTGCCCTTCATCAATATCCACCTAATAGAGATAAATTTGCTAGCTAAGACTTTCTACAAACCTAAAAACCTCCGAAATTTAGGAAATGCGACATAGGTCGTGATAGTATATCGCTTAAACGTCGTCTCCGACCACATTATGCGATATTGAATGCCAGAAACTCCTAGACTTCTTATAAATTGAGAACCAGAAGTGCCCTCCTATATCTGTAACTATTCAACTCGCCAATCTATCGGAGCTCTGATAACCGGTTATATAGACGTCATTGGAGTTGGAAGTTTGTGGATTGGAGAGTCATGGCCTGGGGCACCATATCCGAATTCATTAATGTTCATATCATATGTAATTATACCATGAAGAGCGTCGCACGCACAGCAACTTCGGATGGAAAACTGCGTTCAAGCTTCTTATTGTTAGCCTCTTTATTGATATACATGCTTTTTCACTTTGTGTGGACTTCGGTTCCTGCTAGTTCTTCTCTTCGAATTTCCATGTTCATAAGAATGTGGTATCTACTTCACTTCGAATCGAAATCACATTTGATTTTGGGTTAAATCCCTTTCACTCCCGGGCCCGAACGAATTCCCCATTACCGTTCGGATGATTTGACTGATCGATAGTTGGATCCCGGTCGGAAATCTGTCGAGCGTCTACAGAAAGGGTAGTGGATAGGATCGCTAGCCTATACTTTCCTAATTAGTACCCCTGCATGCTTAGCGGCTATCTGTCGCAACCCGTTAACCCATGCGAAAGCTCTGGAAATTGGATAATTCAGCTCGAAATGTGGATTTTTGGTCGAAGTCGGTGGCTTGGTGAGGGGTATTTGCTTTGTACTTTTTGTCATTGGGGTTATCGGATAGCGGGGCAGTCGGGAGTATTGGGATATAAATAATGACGGGGCCGCATATGAGAGTCTGCACAGCTGTAAATTATTTCAGTCTTCATCCTTTTCAAAATTACAACACGACCTTTGAGTTGCTTGTAAGCCTGGTATATCTCGAGTTTCGCATTCTATTCCTGAGTTATTCTAGTCCGTAGGTTTCAAATCCTTACTATGATTGATATCTTTAGAGAAGTCTAAACTTACTAATCATTCGTTAGTTAGATAATTAGATCAGATTCTGCACGCAAATTAGAATACCTAATTAATTGTCAGCCCAAAACACTTCATAACCCTTCCAAGGAAACATATCGTATACGAGATCGCTTGTTTGCATATTTGATCAAAATGGTCGTACAAGTCGCTCGCATCATCAACCTATGCAAGAACAAAAGTATCGTTTTTTATAACTCCGAAAAGATCACGGAGATCACACTTCCGCACAGCGGTCACGACATCTTCGAAGCAGCACCTTGCTCGCCAAGAATCCTTCAAAACATCCCATGGAAAGCCAGCAACCATAAAATGACGATTACAATCCAAGAACCTGACGACGGGAAGGATCACGTTGTATCTATCATTGATGATAACTACGCTTTCTTGTTGAATGGAAAACGTATCGGGGACTTGCATCCCCTCGAGAGAGGACATAATCCTAATGGAATATTATTGGTAGCTAGAGAATGCCCTGAGGATCCGCACAATCATTTTGCTTTGGCTATTTATAAGACGGAGGATTGGTTGGAGTTCGAGGGGAATAATATTCTTCCGTGGCAGCTGCGGAAGCTTTTGCATATGGAGCCAGTTGCAACTTTGGGAGGGTGGTAGTTTCTTCTGCTCGATTATATTAGCTAGTGGCGGGATGGGATAGATAGAGAAGGCGTGCAATTGGAACATGATTTTCTTAGATAGCCCACTAGCACTGCGGTAATCTTTGTATTTACAGACTATGAGTAAATCTTAGTATAGAGTCTCGCGAGCTCATAGACGTCACAAACGTGATCAGCTAGCTTCTGAAATACGTACTATCATATTATGGCTTTCTTGTTAACCTGTAGCCTTTTCGTGTATGTGTACTCGAGTATAAGAATAGCCATTTATATATAAACATAGCTCTCTTTCACCGATCTAAGTATAGTATCTGGATGTTCTTTGGAAGCTGCCATGGGCTAATTTTGTATTGCATGTATATAGGCTCTGGGTTCTGTAGTCGTACTACCTTTTCTCCTGTAACCCCTGACTCCAATGCAATGAGGTATCCGAACTATATAACAATTAGCAGTAAAACTTGTTCGACGACTGGGGTATCATATCATAAAACCGATTGTTCAAAACTGTGGCCATGTATATTAGTATCAGTATAGTTTTCCCAAAGCAAAAGCTAGCTATCCGAACCAAAAGTTTTCCGGCTGATGGACTAATATCGGGTAGTGTGTTTCCTCTATATATCGATACATATCGATCGCTTTGATTGCAATTCCATGACATCTCGTATAGTGTCATGTAATGAGGATAATTGTATCATAGAAGTCTATATTCCGTGTCAGCGTTCTGATGGAATAGTATTGTAGTATCTATAGTGTAGTGGGCCTCTAGTATCAGCGAATATCACGGCAATTTTACACTTCAATTGCAGCCCTCAAACTGTCTTCCTTCCTCAATATCAGACAACTCCCACCAGCTCCCAACTCCTCTTTCCAACCACCAACAACCATCGTCATCACCTACGTCTTTACTATCACCCTCCACCTTCGATCTCGACTTCACCGCTTCAACTTCGTAACTAACCCCATCGATCAGTCAATTGATACTCCCTACCTCTCGATTGATTATCCTCTGTCCTTTGTATCTTGCGTATTGAGCCTTCCTTACTTGTTCGAACCGATAGTTTTCCGTTCGCGATTGGACCCCTCCATTAGCAACGAAAATTTAACGTTAGAGCAATCTACCTCCAGCTCTTGTTCTCCCCTCGAATAACATCTCAGCGCCTTTTCGTGACCTCTCTCTCAGGAAGACTAGTATCCTCCTAGTCCTCGCGTTCTCCCTTCAGATTAAGCTTCAACCGTACCAAGCAACCATTTAGTCGCCGTTCAAGCAAACTGTCCCCGTTAGTTTGAACTTCTTCTACATCTTTGCAATAACACCACCCTCTCTACAACAGCTTCAACGTCCTGTCTGTTCTAGAGAAACCCGATACGTCAATTGGATATAGACTCGGTCTTTTCCATTCTCACTTCCGTCAACTTGCTTTTGTATCCCCACCAAAAGCTAGCTACCTGCCGCTCCGATACAAAATCTCCAACGCGATTAGCACCAGCATCAGCTTCCTCTGCTCCTTACAGAAATTCACTACGATTGAATCAGACTCGGTCTATTCATATATCGGAACACCGTTCTCAGTGAGACTAGACCATAGATAGTCTTGTCCCTGAACACTTACTTCATTTTACCTCCTCTCAGTAAAACGAATCTCGACGATTTTTTAACCTCCTCAAAGCACTATCGTCTCTTTCTTCAGGCTCCGGAGAAAGTCGATAACCATACTACAAACGCCGTCAACCAACAGACTTAGACACTGTTCTTAGTAATACTTGGCCATAGACAGCCTCACCAAAGAACAGTCGTACTATCTACTCGAACACCACTATCAGTTTTCCCTAGGCCCCAGTGAAAACAGATACAATCAATTTGGACTCCGTCTAGATTTTCAACAAAGCTTCAGTATCGTCAAGACTGTCAGCACATATCCTCAGTCAATTCCTTTTACTTACAGATACTATTCTGTCACCACCGCCGACAAAGCCAATTTTGTCCGCCCACCAAACTGAAAATCGTACCACTTCTTAACGAAAACCGAACATTCCAAAATAGACAAAATGCCTTCAACCGTCAAAAGTAAGCCTCATCACCTACTGAATTCCTGGATTCTTAACTAACTGCTCTTTAAAATTAGTCGACTCTGTCACCGAATCCCCAATTGAGAATATCCCATCCAGTCCCCCTCTTGACGACGAAGCAAACATCACACCTTGGTCCGAAGTCTGCCGATTGGTCGAACGCAAGAAAAAGACTAGAATGCCAAAAGTTTTGACGCCATTCGCACCACCTACTAGGGAGCAAGTCGAAGAAACACCCAATCCGATGGACAAGTATTTCTTCTCTCCACGCCCCAAGATAGTAAAGCGGAAGAGGGAGGCCAGTGAATACGCACTACAATGGGTAAACAGCCAAGAATTTAACGATAGTGAGCAACCTTTGGTCCAATTTGCGCATGCCGTAGCCATTGAGGAGGAAGGCGGGAAACCAAAGCGTCAAAAGTGCAATAAAGCTACCATAAGCTTCGAGGAAGATGAAGGAGCGGAAGATGAGCAGAGCGGGGGGGAGGAAGAACTGGATGAGAATAGCCAGCACGAGGGTGATGAACAAATTTCAGAGGAATATTACGAAGATAAAGATGGTAACGAACAAAGGGTTGAACACGATTATAGTGAACACCAAGACGGAGACGACGAGTATGATGAAACTTCTGACGACAACGATGACGAAGATAACGAAGAGTCCTCCGAATTGCTCGCCGAGATCAAGGAGCGAGGAGCGGAGGAAGGGGCTTCGAGTGGTTCCAGTGTTATCTCGAACTTGTCCGATTTGACAGAAAACGAACGCATGTATTGGCTTTTCAAGGGAAAAGGTCTCTCTTCGAGATACAAGCGAGAGAACTTTGCGCAACGACAAGGCAAACCAGACGGTTGGCTCAGCCGAACTCAGAAGTTTTATCGACCAGAACGGCGAGAGGAATTGTACCTACGCTCGCCTTGCCTAGATAGAGGCCCGAAGAGCTCAGGAAACTATCGGGATCAAGACGCAGAATGGGGGAGCTCAGATGAAGAGCTTGTTTTTGTCCCGACCCCCCCACGTCAAGAATCACCTGCGAAGGGGCTCCCCAAGGGCGCCGAGGAGCAAGGAGAGGGCGCTTCGGAAACTGAATCAGTTCCAGAGTTCATCCTAAATATTGCCCGAGGGAATGCACGCGGGGATGCCCCTCCGAAGAAGCAAGAAAACGACGACGACGAAGACAACTGGAATTTCGTCCACAAGATCGTTAGCGTCGATGAGAACGAAGAGTGGAAATATGAGATTAAAGTATTCCGTAATAACAAGGAATAGGGCCGAAATCACTATGAGGGGGGATGCTACCATGCAAAGCGAGGATCTTATGGGAGAGGTAGGAGGAAATTGTTCGCAATTTTGATTTTGATTTTTTTTTTGATCTTTTTTTTGATTTCTTTTTGATCTTTTTTTTTTTTTTTTTTTTTTACCTGTTTTTTGTTAGTTCTGATTCTGTTTTTATGGTTTTGACTGAAAACCAAAATGAGAAAAAAGAAAAAAAAATAGAGTAGCCAGCTTGTACAGTCATTTAGCATGACTGTTACTCGCTGTGCCCCTCATGCAGCTGTTCACATATACATTTAGACTGTAGACTGTAGACTGTAGACTGTACGATCCCTATGCCGGATATCGTACCAATTATCAATGATGATATGGCTATTCCATATATCAGATAAGTTATAATTACTTTACACCCGAGATAATATTATCTTAAGATCCTATATACTCCTAACATAATTGGTTAACATGGTTTAATCTACTCTCGAAATTGATCAGATAACGTACATATTTGAGCTATCTGGGTAGCTTGTACTATTGTTAAGTACTAGGTATTGACTGGTCTAGAGGCACGACGGGTGCGAGTTCAGAGTATTGGCTACAAGGTAGTATACGATACCTTCTAAGGCATATTCCCTAGTCTCCCTTCAACACCACCAACACACCTCCAGACCTCTACGTATAAGTACAATCTCCATCTTCTTGCAATTCCCTATTGACCTGCCTCTATACTAATAATCTTTTCCTTTTTTCCCGGTTTGCTTTGATTCTCGTTAATTCTGCACCACCAATCACGATCCCTTTCTCGCATCAGCGGTGTCTCTTTCTCGTTTCCTTAACTACCTAGGTACGCTCACCTCCCCTAATTAAACGCCCTCTTGTTCGTCTTGCTATCCCCTTTTATTTCTATAGACTTCAAGCAACGTATTTCTTCCGAATATCCCTCTCGATCAAGCTAGATATCACGGGAAGGCTAGAAATTCCTCCCTCGTCACTGGTTGGACCACGTTTCCTCAATAGTCGAAATCAAGCTCTTTTCCCTTCTCAACCTCCCATCTATCCGTCAATCTTGGCTCGTGGCAAACGCAATAACAACATGGATACCACACCCTCCAACAGTTATTCTCGTGGTAAACATCATTTTTATCTATTAATGTTGTACGAGCTGAACATATCTAACACGTTTATTCTCTATCAGCTGTCCTAGGGGTCCTCAAAATGAGACTTTAGTCTCGTATATACCACTCTTGTCTCGTCGCCATACTCCCAGCTGAGGAGTCTGGCGACGAGACAAATACCACTCTTTGCTGAAATACCTATGCTAGAGGACCTACTCGTCTTAAGCTTCGGAAGGCATTTTAACCCAGGCAACGGCATCACCTAATAAGAGAACCTCACCGGCTCTTGTCTCGTCGCCAGACTCCTCAACTGTGTTGAGGAACCAGCTCCTGGTAGAAGAAATCACGGGAAGCACAATGATACGAGAGAACCTCATAGCTAAGAAATCTGAACTAAAAAAGACCTACCCGGCCGGCTAGTCAAAGAACACGAAGTCTACCGGGGTCCACTGTGACCTCATGGGGCCCTACAGTCAAAGGAAAACATGGCAGGGGTATTGAGAATCTGAGTGGATAGAGATATGTGAAGAGCAACCCATGTCATGCTAGGAGGGAGAGGATGCTCACAGCAACTTCATCCGACTTCTTGTTCATGAACCCTTCTGTCACCCTGTCCAGA
Organism: Orbilia oligospora ATCC 24927; assembly: GCF_000225545.1. Lineage (NCBI taxonomy): Eukaryota > Fungi > Ascomycota > Orbiliomycetes > Orbiliales > Orbiliaceae > Orbilia > Orbilia oligospora. The sequence continues at coordinate 1,007,517 of NW_011645745.1, forward strand.
TACCATTGTGCTGTGGTTGCTAGGGTGGAGAAGAGCTACTGAGCCACGGGTAATGCCTCGTGGATATAGGTCTAGGTCTATCTTGCCGGGAGGAGTGAGGGATAGGCTGGCCTAGGAGAGAAAAGTGGCGAACATAACGGTGGTAGTTTTCTCTTTTTGAAAGGGCAACCGGTTGATTCTCTCCCTCTTGCTCTATTACAAGCCATACTAACCAATACCAGCGAGAGCCTCCTGACCATCCCGTGCCAGTGAGCGATTGGGTCTGCTGAACTTATTTGGGCAATAGTACCATTTAGTTATCCGTACCACTGAGATAGTCTCGGAACCAGACGCCAGCGCTGCCGTGTGGCCCAAGCAGGTGTCCTGATTCATTGGTATATGTATATATGGAGAATGAAGATAAAATAGACCATTTTACTAGATGTATATAGATGACTGCTCTCCGTAATTTGCAGCAATAGCCACGCTCTGTGCTTGAGCTCCTCTTTGTATCTAGTGGCCACACACCTTAGCTTAGACTAAATTTAAATTAGTTAATTCCAACACCTGTTCCACTATGAAAGTACTCGCGAGACTACCATTAAAGTTCGTGCACCTTTGTGATGCATATCTTCGGAGGTGCGTGAAAATCCATATGTAACGTTACACGGGGGATTAAAATAACACCGCCAACAAGCTAAGCCTTTGAGAAAATACGTATCTACATGGACATCCCAGAGCTTCAGAACTATATATCCACCGCCCGGACCCGGGGTCCTATACCTTTCGCCTTATCTGGATTGTAACTTCGGTGGGCGGTTGAAGGAATGCAGCTGCTCTGTTGTAAGGGATATTTCAATCGAATGAATTCATGAATACAACTTCCCTATCGAAGTACTTAAGTATTATTAGTGTGCCTGTACGATTTTCTTTCATTCAACATGGTGTCATCGGCTAGATTTGGGGAATAATATACGAAAAACTAGATTGCTTCTCACTTAGTATATCACTTCGAGGCGACCGTTGAATCTCTGGTCTTGCAGGATAATATTCCGTTGTGTCGGGCTTTTTATTACCCGGCTTGGGCACATCCGATCGTCTACGAGAGTATCTCCCCACAACGTCCGAGTTCCAATCTTCTTTTCCAACAAAGTCAAATAAAAAATACTCAGAAACTATATGTCTTGCTGCCCTCGAGTCCAGTTTAGAATGCATGATAGTATCACTAATTCCTATTGAACAAAGGTCTCTAATGGTCTAGGTCTACATAGGAAACTAAACGCAAGCATTAGTCGTGGATACACAAGTGTACCGTTGACGGGACTCAACCGTGAAAATAATTCACTCTTCTTAATTTGAATTTTCGGATCAAAAATATCTCTTTCTGGACCTTTTTTTTTTTAGATCTTTGAACCTGCATCATGATGCCCGGTCTCGAGGCTGAGACCACTTTTTGCCTATAAATTCTTCTATGGTTCCTCAGCAACCAAAGTTTTTTTTTCCCTCGCCCGGCCATCGACGCTCCCCTGCAGGCCCGAGACCTAGCCTGTCTGCAATGGCTGTAATATAAAAACTATTTTAAAATAAATACATTCTTTCTTGTTTTCCTCTCTTTTTCTCATTTCCCACTTTCTTCTTCTTTCTCTTTCATCCTTCCTCTATCCTTCCACCTCTAAAGGTATTATCCTCCCCTTTGAACAATTCTCAGATCAGCTTCTCGTTTCCCAGAGCTAGGTCTCTTTCTTCTTTCTCCCGCATCCTTTCAATCTCTCTTATTTACTCCTTGACCTCCGGGTTTCTTTCATCATCATGATCGAGCCGCCGAGACTTTTTTCGTTCTTATCCCTCTTCAATGACGCGTCCATCAACCCAAATAGTCCCCGGCCTGCCACACTCTGGCATGGCCAGGTGGGTACTCTCCACGCTCACAACCACTCACGCCACCCGTAGTTCCTTGGGAAATCTTTCTAGGAACTGCCCTAGGCCATTAATCATCTTTCTGGTGTCACTCACTTCTGAGCCAGTCACGGATACGCTGTCGAGTTGAAAATGGTACGAAATTTTTTCTCTTTAACGAAATACGCGAACTAATTTAAGATTTGAAATATTTCCAGAAACAAGTAGATAGGGTCAAAGACCTTATCGATATCAACTACCTACAAAATAGAGGTAGAGAGATCGATTTGGGTTTTGTGGCTAAGGTGCATAATCTTAGCCAAAATGCCGACCGAAATACCGAAGGGAAGGGGAATGGCATTACACAATGCCTGACCCCTTCCATGATACCGTGCGCAAGTCTGTCGTCGAGTTGAAGAGGCAAATAGTTCGGGAGATGGTTCAATTGTTTTACTATTTTCATTTCCTTCGGTTTCTTTTCGGCCTTCTTTGTTTTTTTCTTGGACCCTCCGTGGGCAGTGGGTTGATAGCCACAGCTCTTCCTTGAGTAAGTTTCCTGTTCACATACCTAGTTGCGAGATTTAACTATGCTAATAATTATATATTTTAGTCAGAGTTGGTGCTGGTGCCGGAGTTCCGTGCTCTATTCGGAAGTGTCTTCACAAAAATGCCATTTGACAGCCTCACTGGCCCTCTGTACACAGAAAAACTCCACGTTGTTTCAACGGATCGAGACGAGGGAGACTTACATCATTTTCGAAAAGACACACCGACGGCATTACCTTTTGGCCCCTTGAACACAAAATATTATGACTCAGCCACCAGTGCAAAGATAAACCTATCAAGATATCTTTCATTCGCATCAAAAGAGTCCGCCCAAGAACACGCTCCTATATTATGGGGTGTCTTCAGCTTCTTTTCAAATCCCAAACCGAAGTTTGACGCAGCCGGGATTGTGACCCTTAATTACCACTTTCAAGAGTTCGTTTTGAAGTTTCTCACTGGTAATAATATACAATTTTATCGAAGGAGTGGAGCAGCTACAGTCGGGATGCTAGCCTCTGGAAGGGTAACCTCACCTTCCAAAGTTTATGGTCGGGTGGGTCGGGTGGGTGTTCAGATTCAGGCAGCTTCAACATGGCATTACAACTACCCCCTCGAGACGTTTCGAGCAATTAGCCCAAGTCTATTGTGGCCCCCGCTTCGGCCCTTTATTTTTACTTTCTATATTATCTCGCGCTCCAACTTTTTATCTTTCTCGACTTCGGAGATCATATACACAAGCATTACTTTTACTGCAGGGCCTCACCAGAAAACTGTACCCGAACGGGATGAGTATTTCTGGTTGATGTTCTATAAGCTCTCAATCCAATGAAACACTTCCGGGAACAAAAATACGCGATGCTGTATATGGAAGGCAAGTGACAGTTCCGGGACGTCTAGGCGGAAGAGCCTCAAAGCCCACTACCCCGGTAAGTATTGGTTAACCTTTGTCTCTGGCGTTGAATTGGAGCATTTATACTAACAAAGCAGTCTTATATTATAGCCACAATCAAATAGACGGGAAGTATATTCTTACAATTTTCACCGCATCCGATCGAAACCGTCGTGTCGGAGTAAAGCCATACAATACATATATGTTACTTTCATAGAGATGGTGCTCCGAAATTCCAATATAATTGAGTGCCCAAAAAGTATAGAAATATAATGGGGATTAGAACATGGCAAAGAAAAGGCATGGGTCGGCGAAGTACTATATATATATACATGGCCGTATTGAGAATAATGAAGCCTACACAGACATCGAATTCTCCATTCCGACAGATGCAGAGGTCGGAGCGACTTAGCCTGTTGGTCTGGATGTTCTTCGAGGAGTATTCGAAGATTATACACCTGCCTTTGGAGCACTGGAATATCAGACTATTCAACCAAGAAACAGCCGGAGTTATCAACGATCGAACATTTATATGCAGTTAATGAAGCCGCCGGGTACCTGTTGACAGGACCCCTCTGTTTCAGAGCCGTCTGTCCTGGACTCCTCTCGGGAAACACGGCCGGCCGAGTCATGACCTCCGGGTCTATCGATTCCGGAAGCAGAGCACCCATTCTCAAAATTCATAGAACAAAGCGGCAGAAGGGCTCTTGGATTACAATTAAAACCGCAGCACCCAGCCTCGCGGACATTTTGTGTATTTCGGAAGCTTTTATAGTAGCTTAGTAGTTTGTTTTTTAGAAACTATCTACTAGATTCTATCGAAGCTTAGTAGGTGTGATCCCCTCACAGTATGCACGCTTGTTACCCATACTCATTTTTGATCCTAGATATATATTTTTACGGAGGTGCACACACAATACTACCTCAGCATTCCGGGGCATTCTCCAGCAAGCTAACGGGTTAATAATTCTGCAGAGTAGGTAGTTAGTGCTGGAATAAACTATGTGCTTATGCGCGTAGTTGCATATCCTAGTTCGGATTATCTGATTGCTTTCGACACTTTGCACGCTTGGAGCTTGAATGGTGTTTTGAGCTTGAACAACATTTCAGGCTTTTGGGCTGGAGCGTGGAGAAATAAATCCTAGCGTTACTTTTCAGTCAAAACAGAGCTTAGGAGGAAACGCTTTTATCGAATTTCGGCATAGGCTATCGCGACTGTCACGCTCTACTATTCTTGCTAAGAGACTAGTCTCGTTCCCAGACGCCGTTCAAAACGTGCCACATCTACAGAGTAGGCTTATCTAAAGCCGTCCGGAGTTCTACCAGACCAGCCTAGAACTACGAATATAAAGTTAAATAACTTTATATAATAAACTGCGGCAGCCGTTTTCGAATACTACTTAGTCTGATAACGATGGGGGCACGGACGAAAAGTATTGTATCATTGCCACAGGCGGGGTGTCAGGAGTCCCAAACCTACAGGAGTAGTGTGGGGTGGGGTGGGGAGAAAGACGAGTCGCATTGCAGGATCGGTTTATTGGAGCCAGGAACATCAAGGATTGCATGACGGTGTAGAAGTTGGTGGTACAAACATTGGTATTTTGGGATTCTACGGGCTTGATAAACTCCTATCCTCCCAGTTGGTATGGTTCAAGGTCTACCCTATGTTAAGCCTGAAGGATGTCGGAGGTGCATGTGGGGGACATCCTAGAGAAAATGGTTATGTGGTCCAGCACGGGGCGAATTGCAAGAATATGGTGTAGGGAACAAAAAATATGCAGTTCAAGCGAAATATTACGGCTACTCCCACGTCTAGAATTCTTTTTATCCCCAAACCCGGTGTCATGGGGCGGGGAAGATGCCTTGGATCAATATAAGGAGGAGTGTTAGGATACGATTGCCAGATACCAAGAGCGTTCGAGATTTCGAAATTCGACGAATTCAACTCTTCCAACACGGTATCGAAACCGCTAAACATCTTAAACCCACCCTATAGAGTAAAAGCTAAAGGGATTGCGGCTATAGGGTGGTTTTGACTATGGAAAAAATCGAAATTAACCGGATAGATCATCTGGGGCAAAAGTCGGACGATGATGAGATCGGAGGTAAACCCAATCATATGGCCTTTATAAGTTTAGTACCGGGTATCTCGCAGTTTCGACCAAGAAAATCCCTTGAATATGAGGGTGGAAGGCAAAACGAAGAGCAAGGACTCGTGGGTAGTGAGTAAAAACGGGAGACAGAAGTAACTCGATCACTCCGGATCGTGGGGTTATCTATTAAATTCCCAGCTTCCATCCACGGCTTTGTGGCGCGGGGATATAGAAAGAAAAGAATCATTGCTCTTTGCAAGAAAACAATCAATAAAATACAGGGAGCTCGATTTCGAATACCCACCGGCAACCCCAAAATCATGACCACTTCATTTCCCTTGTCCTACCACTTTGGACGGCTTCAATAGACACAAAGCTTCCAAATTCAATTGGTTTCTTCTGTATACGAATAACGGGTGACTTCTCGAAGTCGAAGAATGCTATTATGCGCTCGAATATACCGGATTATACTCCCTGAAGTCGAAGCTGGTCTGGACAAAGGATCAACAGATGATACCTGGCTGAGCTCCTCCTGCGTATGCATGGAGTTATGGCGTATAACACCAATCCTAAAGCATTGGTGTATCAATAGGAAGAATGCGAAGCCCAAAGACCGCCAGCTATGTCCGAGGCTCATTACGGCGAGGAAGCCGAAATCAAATATCCTCTGGGACCGAAGGATGCAAATTGTCGCCCAAACCATTGCGTTTTCGGAGAATGGAGTGGAAAAGAGGATGGTTAAGGTTGAAGGGATATGATGAGGAGAAAGATATTCCGAATAATGTTAGTATGGTCCTGTGGGCATGTATCTGGCACCTTTAGCAACTTTGAAATGGTTGATTTGGGGTTTCCCTCATATATTGATATGCACTGACCTAGGTAACCAGGAACATCAAGGAAATATATAGAATAAGGGGTACGCAGCTAGCCCTGCGACCCCAGAGGGAAATAGAACCCATACAGAGCCAGTATAAGTATGTATCTTAAACTAGTTCTAATTTATTCGATCCTAATACTTGACAGCTATTCCCAAACACGGTACTGGTCAATCCGTGTACCACGGCTATGATAAGTTAATACAGGCATTATCCATGAAGTGATATACACAAACCCAGCTTTGAAATTATTAATATTTTATATAGTTATTATCCATAGCCAGAATCCTCGCCCACGTGGAACCTGCCGCCCGAATCAACAGATCATCTACGATATGAACTGGCCCTGAAACATAGCATAATTACAGAAAACTTATACATTATTCATAGCTAGGTATAAAAGTGCTGCCGTCGAGTCGTTCCCTTCCCCCCGAACTCCTTGACATCACACTCTCCACTCCAAGTCTCCTTACCCTCTACTCAAATTCTCATTACCTCGCAACATCATTACTCACTCTATAACCAATACTACCTTATACCTTATAACTTTGCTTAAACAAACCACTTATACCCTCTATTACCTTAGTAATATGGCTATACCGGCGATTCCGAAGCTTATGCTTCCGTTGAAAGCCAAGTACCGCGTCGCCAATTATATTAAAAAGCGAATGCGGGGGGGGAAGGGGAAGAGACAGGGGAGGGGCCAAGGTGGAGGGTGCTTTGACATGTAAGTTCCAATGATATGTAGTTATTACAAAGATTTTAAGACTAGATCTCGATTGCTAATCCAATATTCAACGTACAGGGGTCAGCACCTCCACCTTGTGGAGCAAAGCGGAAGCTTTGCTGGGGACTTGAAGTCCCATATCCACTCGGGGATCAAGGCTGTGAAGCAGAAGTTCACAGCCTTGAAGAATCTTTACGCAAGTTTCTCCGGCCCAAAGCCCGAGGAGCCGGAAAGGGTGCCAGAGCGAGCACCAGAAACTCCCCAGTGCACCGGGCCTGGGGAGTTGACTGGTTCTGGCTCGCCTCTGAGCACCCTTCCGTCGACAATTCTCCTCAAAATCTTCACCTACGTCCCCCTCTCATCTCTCCCCCGTCTTCTGGCTCTCAACAAGCCCATCAGAAAGCTCGTTTTGGAGAACCACCGGTCCATTCTACAATACCCCCGAGTCATTACCTCCAAGTACGAATTTTGTCCGTTGACCCTTCCATTTCCCGACTGGTTCGTCGCGCCAAAGTCCGACCCTGAGAACGGTCGTGACTACTACTACCTTCCCCCCAGACCGGTTTGTCAATTCTACAAGACCTGGTGGAACGTCAAAATGTACGACGGCTGCTATTTCGTCTTGTCGGATATTCTGGCTTTCGAATACATGTCATTCTGGAAACACTGGTCCACTGTTTATCCTTCCATGAAGGGGATCTATGAAGAGATCGAACATGTCGGCCGTCATGAATTGGGACAGTTGATGATGATTGGTCTCTATCTCGGAGTTGTTAAACGCGATGCCCCGGAGCGTGTTGAAAGGTACTTGGCCAGCTTGGTCGACGTCAAACCTCCACGCAAGGACGAAGAGGAGGAGGAGGATATGAGATTCGAGGCAAACAAACAAATCGATCCCGAACGCACTTATATCCAACCTATTTATATGTTGCAGCGAGCTTTAGAACACGCCATCCATAAGAATGTCCTCGAGGAGCTCTGCGACAGTTTCCCGGGCACGAAGTTGGAGATGCTCCACCCTGTCCAGTTGTTGCAGCTTTTGATTGTTAAAATTCCCCATTGGAATTTTCGTCAGGAGGATGAAGTTGAGGCGTTGAAGAGAATCTTTATCATGAGTCCAAAGAGTCAGGAGGAGATTGACCGACTTAGAGAAGACTGGGAGGAAATGAGAGAGGTTGTCGACGGAGTTATGAAGGCTAAGATCCTGAAGTCCCGGTACTTTTAATTTCTTCCTTCGTTTTATTCTTTTCCTTTGTCTTTTTCTGTCTTCTTTCTTTTTTCCTTTGTTTTTCATTTTCATTTCCTTTTATCCCTTTTTTACCTCGGGGAGGTATTAGCGTCATGCCTTCATACAGATTAAAGCCTTTGAATTCGTGTACGTTTAAACTTATGATGGCCGAATAGGATGGCCTCAAGCTAGCTGGTATGCTGGCGTCTGGCCGTGGGAGGCCAAAAGTTGTCATCGTCAAATGACAATAATTAAATTGGTTTTTTGAATTGAAAAATAGCACGATACACCTTTCAGTCACAAATTAGACTTACAAATTTACTTGGAAAGCTATCGTTAAGTCTTGTTTTGAATATTGCAAATACTATCACATCTGCTGAATGCCGGTTGGCGATACCTATACACCGGTACCAGGCCATCGCAGTTAATTCTTGTGTTCTGCGTTGATTATGTTGGTGGCGTTGTCATGGATTTGTGTGACAATCCAAATGCGGATGGATGGCTGTGCCAGCAAGAAGCTTAGCTTCCATTACGTCCCGGATACGTTCCTTTTCCCCGTACGTTTAAGCTTTGGTCCATCCAGGTATGAGCTCGTAGTTCATGGTATCAGCCTAAGAGATCTCAGAGAGCCTCTTTCATTCATAGCAGTTTGCTTCCCTTGCATCCAGGGGACTTCCTAGAACCTTCAAGCGGGCGCCGTCGGCCGTCTGGAGGTTGATTAAATGACATTTGTGTGTACATATATCCATATGTTCCTTCCACCTTTGCTGGTGAGAAATCAACTCGTCGAATGGATTCTAAAAATCGTGGTATTGTCATAGATCATTAAATCAACTCGCTCTCATGTACTCCTCAGCTAGCGGCTCTACAACCATCGCATAAAATCTTTGACGGAACCCTGGATCACTAAGATCATTAGTAGGGTCTTGAAAGTCACACCACAAACAAATCCTTGTCACTGCAGCAAAACTCGCCGAAACCATGCCTCTTCTCTCCAGAGATAAATCCCTAGCAAGGTCCCCAGCGACCACGAACTCCGTAGACGGGTCAATCTGCCCAGGGCTGGACCCGTAGTTCGTTTGTTGGACCATTGCGGAAATAGGTTGACAGTATATAATCTCCAGAAGCGCTAGTCCAAGGGAATAGATGATTTCATTACGAATCCATGGCATATTCCGTCGGGCAGGTGCGGATTTTAGGCGATCAAACTTGCGAGAGAGGTAGATTGTGCTGATTTGTGAGGCTCTAGAGTTCTCTTGTCGGACGAAAACATCTTTGATACCCCAGTCTTCTTGTAACCAGGCGGTGCTGTGGAATTGTAGAACAGCATAAGCCATGTTGAGTGCCACCAAAGCTCTGTTGATGCAGAACTAAATTAGTAATCGATCGAATAAACTCCATCAATCTCCCACGATCTAGCATTCAAAAATCGCAAGACACTTACCTCTCCCTCGGAGTGAAAACCCCACTTCTCCAGGCCGTCCCTATGCGAATAGAATAGAGAAGATCCTCCAATGAGTAACCGTCTGTATGAGAAGTAGGTTTTGTTGTATCTGAGCAAAAAATGTGGTGTTTCCACTTTTTGCTTTCGAGAAATCCCAAGTAGGAATTCGGTTTCGAGAGTTGGATTAGCGATAGGGCTTTACAGAGATCATCGACTCTGGTTTGAAATTGAGGGGTAGTCGCTATTGGGGTGGCAGCCGAATAGGTAGGCACCGGAGGGAATGAAGGAATAAAAGACATGCCCGCATGGCTGGACCAGCTTGGTGCTTGTATTACTCCTACGAAACTAATTTGGTCACATTAGTATCATACTGGTTCATAGGATCGATAGCTAGAGCGACGAGGCAGAAGCTGTCCTATACTCACGGTTGCAAATCACTCTCTTCAGCTTCAATCTCCACACCCCTCCAGCTCCATGGCATCGAGCTACAAACCGGTGTTGTACCTGAGATCGAGAACTCAAAAACCAACCGCTCTTTATTCCATTCGAACTCTTCCGTTGATCTCGTAGGTACTTTAAGCTCCAAATCTGCCTGGTGTACGCAATGACACCTACACTGGTAAAACTGCGAGTTCAAACTTTCAAAAAGCCATTTCGCACGCTCGCTAAGTTTCCCCCAGGAGTTCGTGACAGATTGATGTCGCTTTTCGATTCTTTGGGGCTCAATTAAGAGGGCTTTTGTTTGGAACTTTTCGAGGAAGTAGAGATCTCGTACTATGCTTTCGACGTCTCGCTGAAGACTTGGGATTTTGATTCCTCCTGTGATCCGTGCGAAGCCACTTTTGAGAAGTTTTCTTTGTACTTTAAAATCTATACTTCCATCAATGCCGACCCATCTAGGCTAAGAGCATTCACGAATGTTAGCCTATTTTATGAAAGTGTATGCGGCCGGTATGAGAATCGAACGAGCCGGTCTCCATGACAAAAATCGATTTATATGCTCATCGAACTTACACGAAAATCATCCTCCAATTTTAATCGTTTTCCAAACTTCTGTATCTTATCTCCCAAAATATTCGAAATAGAAACATAAGTTTGGAAATTCGTCCCTAACTTCCTTCTGAGGAGATCCTCTACATCCCTTTGTCGCCATAAAGATCCATCTCTTGTCTTTAAAAGCTTATTAACCCGTTCCACAGTCAAGTCGGATATAAGTATTGACTCGCAGGTATCATGGTATAAAGACGCTGCCCCAATAAATTGTGCTAATAAGTCTTTAAATGCGTGCTCATATTGTTTCATATTGCCTAAAGCTGTTAGCTATTGGTAGACACATGTTAGTTAGCATCTAAGTTCACATTTTACATAATTACTCGCGTAAAGGTCATACACCGTTAGAATAATGCTCTAGCGCCGATATAAGCAAAGGAATAGAGCCTAAGACGACTCCGACCACCTCGAGCCCACTCATATCCGTTTAATCTAATCGAATCGTTGTATTATAATAATTATTTAAATAATAATAAAATTATCGCGTTTAGGCCCAAAAGTATGCTGAATAGATACTAGAGCCAGTTGGGATTTGCTGTGCGGGGTTGGAGGCCAGGACGCAGATAATCGGTCGAAAATCGATTCGATTGGTGTCGCTCGAGCTTGGGCGGAAGGAAGTCGAGGCTGGGACGAATTGGAATTTACGGGTGCCAGGCTAGCTATATTACAACAATTCATCCCAGGACAGGGGAATACAGATACCGCGCGATGGCCTCGAGATCTCGAGAGAACGAATAGTCAATTGCAAAGAGAAGAACCACATCGATGTTGCAGCCTTGTGGATTAGCCCCGGATGCAGGATCCACGTCCCAGCCCCACTCGGACAACACAGCTTGCATTGGCGTGCATCGCGGTCGCGGTCGTTTCAAATTCGTTATTCTGAGAGGTTGGGGATAGATGGACCAGTCACGGTTCACATCGCAATATTGGCATGAAAACTTCCTCCATCGCCCCGGAGCTAAGTTATCAATGTGATTAATCTCTATCTAGTTCAGCGACATACGATATTCACATCTAACTAGCATGCATATGGAACCTTTGGAAGCCGGTTAACGTTCCTTTCGACTTCGACACTCCGAGTTCGAGCGCAAAGTAGCATGGATGAACTCTTCCGAGCGGACCAATCATGCCGTCAAAAATTCGCCAACTTGGTAGCTTTGACTGAATCTCCGATACGGGATTTTAGCACACAAGTCTCGCGACGGGACTGGGATATCGAAATCGAAAGGTATAAAATATGGGCTAATGGCGTCGGAGTCGGGTATTCGGGGGAAAATTATGAAAGCTCTCTGGATTATAGATTGAGGGATGCATCCTTTCTGCGATATCAGGTGAGTTTGTGTTCGAATTCGATCAGTCCAAACTTATTCGATTTGGGAGAGTTGGGTCAAAAATTTTATAAGCGACATCCGCTAGAAAACCACTGGGAGTTAACATACCAACTAGGTTGCTTTAATACTCAAACTTTTGAGCGAACATGTAAGGCTGGCCCATCTTCGATATATATACGGTCCTACAATGGAGTGTCAGCGACTAATACATCCGAATGTTCTATAACACTAGATCGAAAATGGTAAGTGATCTAAGCAAGACGCGGCAAATAAGCAATATATATATATTCCCATGAACTTAAAATTATGGCTGCATACACCCTGAACAATATCACCAAGAGTTGCTAATATTTAATTTCTAATGTAGCTATAGTATTACTTAAAGGAGAAAGGGTACCTTGGGAGGATTTGACTAGAGAATCCACGGAGCCGGAGAACCCAGAAGATAATACTCAAGATACAAAGCCCTCCCAAAGCGAATCAGATGATGATACGGAAGAAGACTCGCCCTGGGATTTCTCATCCGACGATGTTTCAACCAATGGAGACTCTCCGGACGACTACGTTGGCGGGAACGATAGATCAAGAAGGCCTACGGTCAGCGGCATTGTCAATATTCATGGCCCCAACGTGAGAACGAGAACAGACTTTCCTGCTGGGGAAATGGCGCAAATTCGACATGCAATACAAACGACTGTCTCGTCGTTATACGCACTTCCTACTCGTAAGGCAGTCATTCAAGATCGGCTTCGTGGAGAACTACCAGAAGAAGTGACTTCTTTTGAGGATCTGGATATCTTATACGTTAAAGACAAATTCCCAGAATTGGCAAAATCTTCTCCTGGTGTTGCTACCCGGCTCGGAAAATTGATGACTCGTCGACGTGAAATATTACATTCCCGGAAAAATCGAGAAAGCCGTCAGCTACAGCCCAACGTAAGCACAATGCTAAAACCTACTGGACACCTGGAAGGGCCGATTAAAGGTCTCCGGAATTCGGGTTTGTTTGAGCCACTTGAATACACACCACTCGTACCTTCAACAATTGCCTCGGCCCTTCTTCCCGAGGATCTAGAAGTTGCAGTGCCGCGGAGGCCCTTAGGAGAAAATGGGGAAGAGCTAGAAACGTTCGTCTGTCCATATTGTTGTACAGTACAAGAGATAAAACGGGAAAGAGAGTGGAGGTTCGTTTATTGATAGATCCAATCTTCGAAATGATAATACTAGCACTTTGCTTACTCAACTGTCGGTTATAGGGCCCATGTGCTCCAAGATCTCCAGCCATACGTCTGCACATACCCAGATTGCGAACTTGGAGATTTTTTGTTCGAAAGTAGGGTACAATGGTATCAACACGAACTGGCAAAACATCGAGTCAATTGGTTTTGCAATACAAAAGGGCATGGACATTGTAACAATAAAACCGATTTCAGCGCACATATGGCTGCAGAACATGATAATGACGACTTCCATTTCAGCGGAATCGATCCCCTAGTAGCTTTTACGCTCTTTTCGATACCAGGTAATGCAACTGAGCCGGGTTTTTGCACACTATGCATGACAGAGACTTCAGACCCGGAGAGCCATGTCGGCCGGCACCTAGAAACCATTGCCCTTGCCGTCATCCGACCAGAAGACATCCCTAAGGAACCTCATGGGGAAACACCGCGCATTCACGACGGGGGAAAGATTAAAATAACGGAAGGTAAACAGTCTAGGGGCATAGCTGATCCCTTTTCCAGGGGGGCATATCTGGGGGCCAAACGATTGTATACATTGAGTGACACCGGGTCAGAGAGATCTCTAAACAAACCATTGCATATCGTGTTCAGGGACGCTGTTGGGTCAACTAACGCTCCTGCTGGTGGGGACAAACCCTTCACAACGAACAGAGGGTTTGAGAAACGGCCTAATCGGAAAGGAGGCATAAAAGTGCCTAAAAACAGCTTCAACGCTCTTGACTATACAAGCAGCAGTGAATCCGACTCTGACTCAGATTCAAGCTCAATTACGAGCTCAGTCTCGGATATGGCCTTCGGTACGCCGCCTCGCTGGGCTGCTTTCGGGTCCGATGCATATACAACGCCACCGTCTTCTTTCTCGGAACTCCATTTGAAATTGAAGTCCTGGGCAAGGCGCAATATATCTAGTGACAAGCGGACATCTAAGCCAAGTCCAAGCAGAAGGATATTCTCGTACGCAAAATCGGATGGGCCTTCGAGTAGCGTTGAAAAAAGCAAGCGGACGCTTAAGAGGAGGGACTCTTTCGATTTTAATATGGCTTTTAGCGATCCAAGTTCTGACAGTTCAACTGGGCGAAAACACGCCTTCCCGCGCTCTAAACATAGAGAAGAAGAAGTACCTGGGCAAAGTAAATCAAATGAACTCACTCCAAAGCCCGTGGCCTCAACACAGCCTCCGGTGGCAACAGGGAAGAAGCGGCGGTCTGGGAAAAGAGAGTCTGTCGATTCAAATCTTGCTTTCGGTGGGTCTAGCTCTGAAGCTTCAGCGAGTGACTATATGCGCAAATCGCGTGACCAAGTTGTGAAAAAGGTCTGGCGATGGTGGCGAACAGGAACTGCAGATACGGCTGATATAGATCCAGAGGATCACGGTCATTCAAGGCCGGAACCTGTTAAAGTTCCATGAAGTGAGTGGATACTCGAGACTTCATCAAACCATAATGTTGGAGTCTTAAAGTACCCTCATATTATATTGAATGTACCTTAAACAGTACTAGCTATAGCGCTAGCGAATGCAAACAGATCACCCTAAGACCGACATTTCTCCATGCATACTTTGGACCAAACTAGGATAAATAAGGTGACTCGGTCGTACGTAAATGCACCTATCGAGTTCATGGCAAGGAGAATGCCCTGTGTTCATTTAGCAACTTTTATCGATACATCAAAGAACGAATTTTGCGAGCGGGATCAAACTTTCAAAATATCCAATCAGGATATAAAATGTAATATAGACTTGAATCTCCAATGTAACCGGGACAATATAGTAGCACGAGATCAAAATACCTACTATGGCGACAGGATCCAACTGGACTCTTAGGTCGAAGGATCTTTATCCCTGGATGAATCGATAGACGGTATATTTCGAGACCTACGAGTATGTATTGGATCAGGGAGGTACTCTATACGTGTAATTAGTACCAGTCTCCAGTTAATATTTCTTAGAATACCGCACCTGGCCGATCATCAAAAATGATGAATCTACATAAATGTATGTTTAGTTCTAGGCCGCAAGGTGTCGATCTTGTAAAGTCAACCAAAGTACTCCGTCGGTGTCGATATCACACTCGTTTAATTACTGCACGATGTGAGGAAAGATATCCTTAGGCCTCGGCCGGAGCTCGGGAGCTCAGAGAAGATGACGCTAGCCGGCACTGCAGGCATACGGATAATATTAATATATATCGATAATTTCGATGAAACTTTCAACAATCACCGGTGCGAGTAGACGGGTGAGACTACACCCTGATCTAAATATTTATTCCCTCAAAGCTTGAAAAGAGTCCTTGAACTACTGATTTCAAGTTGACGGCCATGAGCAGAGGCTAGTTAGGACTTCGCAGTATTACGTATTCTGTGTTGAAACGCGGAACTTGCCATTGGATTCATATTTAATTAGGAGCCTAAACTTCCTGTTTTCATGACATGAAACTCGCAGAAAGCTGTCATTATCAATACATCTGAATTATATATACTAAATCGGATAATCATACTACTACAATCCGATATATCTGAAATCTCGAGGGAAAAAAGGAGGCTCTTCAAGCCTTTGTTTCAACATTTTATCCACTTTCGCTGACTTTGCTGACCGTTGCGACAAGAATTGCCGTGAAACTTCTAGCCTTGGTCTTTTTCGCTTCCAGAACCCGTTGAAATCCCCACCGTTATGAAGCGAATGCGGTTTCAAGGAATTAGCCGAACCGAAGGTTATTGTCCTTCTCTAAATACGCCTAACCGGACTTCTTTGTCGAAAAGTTTGAAAACCGAAGATATTCGGCAGTTAAATAGGTTAAAAATGCTTGATCAAGCCCGGGCCTCTTTTAATTAAGTTTTCATAGCAACTTTTCGAGGTTTTAAACTAGAAAGTTGAAACAAGCGCAGGTGCTGTCTTTTGGGCTCCCGATGTTATTCCGCCGTCCGACCCAGCTGGCCAGCCATGAAAATGCGCTAGCTATGAGAACCGGTATCTAGAACAAGTCGAGAATCGCGATCGAAACTAAACTCGAAATTGTCAGCACGGCTCGAGATACCCCTTCTCTGAGATGTTTACCAAAACATATGTTGATCTTCCCCGTCACGGACATAGCTTTGGAACCGACTAGGCCCTTGGGCTTCCTAAACTTGAAGTCTAGGCAAGGAACCTTTCGCGAGCGGATCTTGCCATCCCCTTAAGCCTTGCCCCTCCGTATCGCGATAACTACCGGATTTGCGGAGAAATATCCCCTTGCGAAACAACTACATCACTCCTCTGGAGCTATACCTAGCTGCGAAGTATTCACAAGACTACAAACGGCACGGGTGGCACGGAAAGCTATGATCAATTCCTGTTTGAGACATGCATGGTTGAATAGCTCAGCGAAAAAGAGGCTGGATCACATTGATAGCTTCCCCGGAGATTTAGTAGAGCTAACTACTTAGTAACTGACGTATACTGACAATTAGTACTAGTTGACCCGAGAATAGCCACAAACACCGAACGTTGCAATCACTTATCGAACTGCATAATCTTAGCTTACAATAGAGGTTGGGAATGAGGCTGAAAACGAAGACGGTGTTCCTTCCTACAGAGCCGCCCTCTCGAAAGAGTAAGGAATGGCCAATAGATCCCATCCAGCACACCCTCAAAAGAAAGAATGCAAGTTGACGCAATTCAAGGCGTACTAATACATATTGAAGTTAGGATACCATCGATAAGTTATCACATACCAACAGACATCACTATTAAGACAAGAAAAAGACTCCCAGGAATAGCAGCAACATCTTAACACCGACAACATTGGGATGGTGACAAGCTTTTTTAGACGCCACAGACCCGTGAACAGGCTGCAGGCGAAATGCAACGGCTCTCATTGGCTGCCGTGGTGTTTCGACTAGTCGCCCCTCCCGTTCAATGGGCTTGTCCGGACAGGCCACCAAGCACAGGGCTCAACCAAGTGGGGTCCCACCACATTCGTAATGGCGTTTCATCTTTCGCCCAACTTTTCCGGCCCACCTTTTGCCCATGTCTACAACACTTTCGTGGTTATTACGCAGGAAGGAGCTGCCAGAAATAGTACGCGCCCACACCCACGTCTGGCCGGTACTTTGGCCCAAGCAAGGACGCTGGCCGGATAGCTCGACAGGACAGGCCAGAAAGTCTGGAATCCGACATTTTGCATTGACAATGTCAACTTGCTCGCGCTTCTTGGACAGCTTGGACAGCTTGGACTAGCTTGGGAGATTCTGGGTATCTTGCCGGTATCCGCTAGAATCATAGTTCCACGCGATAATTCTGGCATCAAATTTCCCTCTGAACACGCTTCAACGGCGCCTGATTGGAGGGGGATGTTGTTCCCTCTCAGTATTGAAATCGGTTCCCTCTGTTCATATCCCCAAGCGCGAAGAGACGCTATTAATATCCTTTTTCTCCAACAAAAGCTTGGTTACGGATGATAGGAATCATATCATATTCGAACACGAAAGAGGCTAGCACCAGCTGTTTCCCCACCGTTGGTTCCTGTTTAGCTGTCGAGTCGTTAGCACTTGTTAATTCCTTCGATGCGTATTGAAGACATTTGCTTATTCCATAGGGTACCACTAAAGGTACTCGAAGTACTTACATTGGGACAGGATGCACTGCATGGGGTCGTGAGCCAGCGAGCATAGCAGGGCACAGGCTTACCCCAGTCAGCATGTCTTAGTGCGAAAGTCTAAGAAGTACACACCCGGACCACCCCTGCGATCTCGAAGACCGATTTGCTTATTTTCGCATCTTCGACTCAAACTAACCGTCGCGCTATCAAATTTCGAGATGCACACGAGCGGCGAGCCTACTTAAGATGCAAAGATCCCACCTCCAACTTCCAACTTCTCCTACCTTCCCTCTATAGCCCCAACCAAAAACCCAAAAAAGTAATCTACAAAATAAATCCGCGAGTGCTCTTCTCGGGTAGAAAGTACTTTTTCTTTTTTCCCTTTTTCCTTTTTCACTTCGTTGGATCCCTTTTAGCTTCAATTCATAACCAACGTTTTCGCCCTGGGGTGAAAATAATTATTTTTTTGGTGGCGTCAAAAGATTGGTGTTTTTTATATCTTCCGCAGCTTCTTACATACTTCCTTCCCGCTCGGTGCCAGCTTATTTAAAACGACTGTTGATCCTCCCTTCTGCAACCATCCTCATCCATCCTTTCAGCTCAATTGATCAGTCATCACCAACCTCAAAACATCTCTTACCTTTCGACATTCAATAGATAGATTGACTTCTTTTCTATACGTCAAAATGCGTTTCACAATCGCTTCCCTTGCTACCGTCCTCGTCGGCGCCGTTGCCGTTCTGGCCGCTCCTACACCTAGATATACCGGGTGCAAGCTGTCTGGTATCTCGATCCCATCTGAGGCTTTCGTCGACCCAAATAACTGTAAGCCCTATTATAAAACATCTTTCTTCATAGACTCTATGGCAATATACTAATATCTATATCGATAGCTTCGAACACACTTCCAGGTGTCGCCCAAAATGAGCAGCTCGCCAAAATCGTTCTAGGATATGGCTCTCAGAACTACAGCTGCACCAATGGCGTTCCCACTCCTCACGGCGCCGTCGCGACTCTCTACGACCTGTCCTGTGCCTTCATGGTCTCTCCCGAATGGGCCGATGTCCTCACCCGTGGCGCCGTCCAGATGGACCCAACTGCCCAACTTGCTGGCATTCAAATGCTAAAGAACATGTTCAACGCCCAATTCATCGCTGGAGTCCACTACTTCAAGGGTGACTTCGCCACTCCAGCTTTCGAATTCGTCGACAAGACTAAATTTATCGGTGGCGTCGGTGGCAAGATCCCAGCTCTTCTTGGCTCTGATGTCGGCAAGCGTCCTCTGAACTTCGGTGCTGTTCCATCCCTCAAATTGGTCGCGAAGCAGGGTATGGGATCCACCTTCTCTAGCATCTACCGCCTTCACACTGCTGGTGGAGTCGCTCCCAAAACATGCGACTGGGCTGGCGAGAAACAAATCCCTTACGCTGCTCAATACTGGGTCTACAAGAGCAAATAAGAAAAGGCATCCATTTTAATTTCTAGCTTTTCCTTCATTTCTCTTTGTCCGTTTTGCTAAGGATTACTTCCTACCTACTGTTTAATCATGCTACTTTGTTTTCCCCTTTCGCATTTTCGCGCTATTATCATGATTACAGCTGGCGGCGCGCTAGCAACATTTTATACTATTAACCAGTAATACTACTTACATACCAATACCCAAAGCCTTTCACCAACGGTTTCCATGTAGATACCATCCTGTCGTTGCAGAAGTCGTCTTTGCTTTTTAAGGATTGTTTTGAGAGTTAGTCACAAAAGGATACGGATATACCCCATCATCATCACAGTCGTTTAGATAGTATTTTTTATTCCTCTGGAAATCAGCAGAGAATTGTATTTAGCTGGGAGGCACAATAATCAAGGAAATTCATTCTAAAAGCTCTGCAATAATAAACACCCAACTAGAGAAGAAGTAGTTTGTTGTTGAGCTCGATAACCTATGAGCTCCCTGACTTATCGAACTAGGGCTACCTTCCACTTCTGAGCGGAGTGAACCCGACCCAAAGCGTCCTTTTTTTTTGCCAATTCTACCAGCTTCACTCGTTTACCTTCATGAAAACCTGTCATGAGGAGATTAAATCTTGGATTTTTCTGTTTTTAAAATGGTGGCTAGGGAATCAAGCATTTTTTTTTACAACTCAGTTCTTTCCACCCGACGGAGCCGTCCAGCCGTGCTGGTGCGGGAAAGTCTCGTTAGTTCTACAATAAATTGCATAAGAATCAAATTTCGGTTATTTTGGGTCGTAAAAACCGCCCTCTTTAGTTGTCTTCGTTATCTAACGTGGCAATGGAAAAAGTCCTTAATCCCGCTCTGTTGGATTAAGTTGTAATACGCTAAACAAAAGGTTTGGTCGCCGGCCATTGGGACGCTGCTCATTCTCGATTTGACATTTTGCTGGCCGGGGTTGATCACGAACAAGGGCAGCCAGATGTGGCGAAAAAACACGTTGATAGACATACGTTTTGCCATGGCCTCGAAGAGTTACTAGGATTTTTGAACCGACGCGACCGGGCAGGGTCAAAAGCTGGCCTCGAGACTAGGTCATATGCATGTATTAGAAACCTTCCACGCAGAATCGTATCCGAGGCGCCTACAACCTTGAAGTGATCTTCTACACGTTCTTTTGAGCAGTGTTCACATTGTATTTTTCCAGCACCCCGGGATTAACAAGGTTTGAGCTGATCCAGAGATTAATCATGACAACGATGTTGGCTCACCATATGAACCTCGCCGCATGCAGCCTCTTTTTTCTCACCCATGCTGATCAGGATTGTTGTCGTGTTTACCACAGGTTGGAGGCAACTTTTTACAGATACGAGATGTATGCAAGGCTGAACAAATGCACGGGAAGTACTCGAAGTGACATTTCAAGATTCCGGATATTGGATTGGGTTTTTGGCTTAGGCATATGCTGTGCTGCAATAAAAAGACTGTACTCTCTTCTTTCGTACGAAGCGGGAGGGATCAATTCAATGAACCGGCATGTTGGATATGTTCGTTCGGCTACGTACTGCACAACTGTAATGAAGCTTGCATGGGGACCTGGAATACCTTCAAGGTTGTGGTTTACGTACCACCCGTCTCTCATAACTTTGTATCTGCAAGAAAGAATATAAGGCAACGAAATAAGAAAACTGTCCAAGGGTTCACAAGTGCGCTTAATTTCCTTGTCCAAATGTTCCAAGTTAATGCTGTATAAACGGATAACTCGGCCTTCCTGAACGCCCTCTGATAAAAGCAGAGTATCTGGGATGTCGAGATCAAAGTATAGGACGTTAAACCCAAAGATCTTCGTGAAAACGCGCAATCTCGACAGATGAAGTTGAACGGTATCCAATCAGAGCTGTTACCATATAAAGCCAGCTTAGTCTTTTTGGTTTTTATTTCTTCTTGCTCCACTTTTTAGTTTCCTTCTTTTAATATGGGGCAAGTTGTTTCTGAAAATAGAAATGGAGTGCCAGTGCTCCACTAATCCTTTGGAGGAAAACTACGGAATGGGATTTTAGCATCGATTTGATCGGAGATGCAAAGAGGGAATGTCCTTGTTCCCTTTCCCAAAAGTTCGAGTTCCTCCACACCCTCTTTTTTTTCCTTATGAAGCAGAAAAATGGTGTCTCGAGGACCAGACCAGTCGAGGGTCTTCGGAAGATAAGGTTGCCCGCAGGCTAACCGCTGGACCCTGGCCACGCTAATGTAATTTAGGGGCAAGCGATTGGATGGATATTTTTGGTGTGTGTGGGTAGGCGCCGTTGGGTTGGCTGCGAAGTTGACCAATCAGAAGTCTGTGGATGTGGTGCCGTCACTGCACCGATGACATCGATATAGCTCGAAATTTTAAAGATCTTAAGATCCTGTGGTATTTTGGTAACGGCGATAATTTTCCAATGATACAGGTGATATAATGCTACATCGACGGCTATTCGGCTTCTTTTGCGACTTTGAAAATTGTATCTACGAATAGCCAGAAGATGAACCAACCGGACCTTCGCCAATGCAACGTCTAACATCCTGTGCGGGTTTGCAACACATGTACACATAGCCACGGTCGCATTTATTGTATATATAGAAATTTTGAGATCGAGTCGCGGCGCGGTCGATTTCATTTTAATATCTTTAGTTCATACGCCGAATACGTATATGAAATCAAGCACAATGAATATCAAGAGCTGTCAAAAGTCGCGTGTGTTTTCGACGTGCAAATGATTATATAGGTAGATCCTTGATTTTTGTAAAAACGGCTGGACTAATTGTACTAGGATCTAGCTGGTTAGTTCTGTCGGTATGTAAGGACTACGAGGAAAACTAAGAAATTGCTAATTTGAGAAGATCCGTTGTATAGGTCATGGATGTGCTTCTGGCTTCTAATCCCGTTGTCAAATCCTAGAGCTGGGTGAGGTGCAGAGGGACCCAGTCCTTAAGATTACCAAATTCGAAAGACTCCTCAACCTGGTTCCGGTAACTTCCTATATAGTAAATTCAAGCCTATTAATATAGTATGGAATTATAGCTGAGACCTTGTGACACCTTGGGCTGTCGGGATTACATGATATTCTCCACATATAGCAGGCCGTTAGTTAGAATTTGGGTGTTTCTGAAGATTGGTAGATAGTATTATGTATCTAGCGTACTGGGTTGTCTCGTCGTCTGATGCCTCAACTGTGGGTATTAGGATATATCGATCCGGATACTTCAAAAGCGGACCAGTCGTTCACGACATCGATATCGTCTAGCTAGACATTCAAATACCGTCAGGGCGGCCCTGTAGCTCAAATCCTGTGTAAATTCCTAGGCCAAATAAAAAGATTCCACATCTCACGTTCTCACGCTCTCACGCCGACATATCCAGAATCAGGAAACGTGAATATGCAATGTATATGCAATGTATATGTAATGCAATGCCCTTTTAGCCTATTAGACGAGGATTAATATTATAAAAGGGCGGCTACTCAGACATTCGAACGCCATAGAAGGGTCTTAGAATGCCCTTCCCCGGCCAGTACAATAGGGCGCTATGGGCCAGGGGGTTCGTGACGAGGTGCGTGCGTGCGCATGCAGGTAGGGTTGGGTCATAAATCCCATTTAATTGCAGCCGTGGGTTGGTGATTTGATACGGGTATCCGGGATTTGAGATGCAGGTCGAAGCACCTTTTGATTGATTTATACTACAGGGAAGATTCTTCTGAGTGGTTTATGCATGAACTACTGGAACATACTTTTTCATTGAAGTTTCCTTCGAATTGATATGGGACGCTTGGCGCTCTAATCGAGGTACCGATTTCCTGGAATATTGCAACTGGTCGGGCTTGGTGACTATGAAGGAGCAATGGTCTTAGAACAAGACCAATAGGGAGTATTCTACTACTGATTAATTAACGTTTATATAAACCTGATTGTACTAAACGGCTAGCAGTAATGAAATATCCTACCATTCATGATTATGATTATCCTTCATCGAACAAATAGGTAGTTGATACTGTGGTACCCCAGGGACTTAATTCCATTGCATTCAAAGTGTGTTATGAATAGAAACTAGTAATGCCTTAGGCCTTTTGGTCGAGTATAAGGATTATCCTCTTTTTGTTTATCTTGATCAGCCTATTCTGGACGAATTCTCATGGATCTGAGCTTTATAGACAGGATGTACTTACCGCAGATATCGCGATAATTAACACTATACATGTGGAAGAGCTGAAGATTTTATCTCTCGGTCCAGCCAGTGTTGCGCGTGCGTAGGTTAATGCTATGATGGCATATTCTGGGGGACTAATGATGGCACGGCCGCTCCCGCGCCTGTCCTAGTCCAGCCTACCGACATGGGTTCTCTCTTCGGGATCGGTCGGGGTCGTGTTCGTCGAATCTTTCACATCACTGCCATTTTCAGCGAGTTCCAAACATAGTTTTGTTGCATTACTTTGGGTTAGCGTGTACCTAAAATGGAAATACCACAAACAACACGCTCAAGTGCGTTGACAACCGGTTTTTGTATGATAGGCGGGTAGGTGTTTGCTAGTCTCGTTCCCAGGTGTTTGCAACGTTTGATAGTTAACATTTAGTATTCGTGAGTCAGGTAGCTAAATTCCCCCCCCTCCTTTGCTTTGTTCCATAGGTGGTCTTCATATTTTCATTGGCGGAGATAATAGGTCTCGTTTATCTCCCCGTAGCTAACTATCGTGGGCGATCCTGAATGATGTACCTGGCGAAATCGGCGCAGGTGCTATATATAAATGACATGTTTTGGTCCGATCAGTCTTATCGGGAAATCAAACGGTCCGATCTCGCGGTCTATAGTGCATGTAACAATGATGCTTCTCGCTATTGAGAGTGTGGGGGCTTCATAGGGTCTCGACATTCCGGACTAGAAGGAATATTAGAGGATATTAGTATAGGCGAGGTGACTTCGCGATAGAGAACGCGATGTAGCGAGTAGTTGAGTAATAGGCGAGAGCAAATACGAACACGCCAGGTCATGTAGACTGGGCCGCACTTGTGAAATGGTGCGACATAACGAATCGGTAGTGTCTCTTCTCACGCCATCGACTCCGATTACAAGATTGCCATCGACTGTCTATAGAGGTTATCCTGACTATATACTCAACACGGGGCCCCCACAAAATCACTGTAAGAAAAATCAGGATTTGGGGGAAAACGAGACTAAATTTTGGCCATTCTAGCTAGTTCCGAGTTACATTAGAAGAAGATTGATGATGAATTTATAACCCCATGATCTCGACATGCGGAGGGACTTACCGGGGAATGCCCTATCTATAGAACTTTCCCTCCAAGCTAACGGCGGCGATTCTGCCGATCTAATTCATATAGTACCATTTAGAGGTTTTCAGCCCAGAAAATTTATTCTTCTAAAAGATCGTCATTCATTTATATATAAAGTCCGTAGTCCTTGCCCAGCAAAACAATTTCTCTTCCTTTCGAACAACCTCTCCTCTTCCAGTTTATTCACTAAATCCGCCTGATACAAAGCCCAGAGCTGTTCAGAATTAGCGTTCCCAATCCCACCGTGCACCCTCGACGCGTTCTTTGGGATAATTACTCAGAACTCAGATTTTCTATACACTCAGGTTGACATAAGTCTGTAAAACTCCGTGGTTCTTCAAATACGATTTGGGGTTTAGTATACAGTGAATCCCCAAATCTCATGCAATACAAGTCTCAATCCCGCAAAAAACCTCTAAGAAATCCACCTTGACAAGGAAAGTAGGCTTGGAGGCTACTCAAACAATATTTATTTCCAAAAGGCCTAGTTGGTGGCTTGTCCTATGGCTGAATACGCGAAGCCTGCCAATCCACAGGGTATGGCTAGTGACGTCCTTGACGCCGCGTTAGAGCAATTACTTCGGTTTGAGCATGTCCCTCCTCCGCAAATAGAGGATGGGATTCCACCTCGTCGCCTAAGGACCGAAGTCCTTGAGACGGACCACTTGATTGATCAAATCACCGATCAACGGTCACCGACCCAAACAGGACCTCCTTCACCCCAGTCAAATGATACATCTCTTGCTGCAGACAAGACCGTGGAAGAGGTTCCCGTACAAGACCGAAAGGAACGACAACGTCTTATCTTCCTTCGGAATGCGATAGAGCTTCGGAGACGTCACTACGCCCGAGTCGCGGGCGCGCAGAAAATTGCGGAATATATTTTACAGTGCTACTCTTGGGGCTACCCCATTGACTGGATGTCATGGGTCGAAGCTATTCCCTATCTTCAGGTGAAATTTCCGAAAAGAGATCCGAGGACATACAAGAAGCCCCAGACCGCTGAGCCGGGGCTGGGTGCTTTGATTTCGAAGGCTCGACCTACTAGAGCTTTATTTACAGGAATGGAAGACGGCATAATCGCAAGAATTATGGGGATGTTGGATTTTCCAACAGTACATTCTCTTCGCCTGACCGCAAAGAGCTTCGATAATGTCTATGGAGAGCATTGGGAAGACATTTGCGATAATATCTATGAGGACAAGCAAAAGAAGATCTCATATATCCCAGACTTCTATACACCCAGTGGTTCAGCTGAGGAGGACTCTGAAGAAAAGTTGAGACAGCATCACTACTGTACTGATTGGGTTGTCCAGTCGATTTTGCCAAACTATCATGAATCAAGGGTAATGATAGATGCTGACTCTGTACGGGTCTCAACGAATGCCTTTTTGCAGATGGCATTGCATCCACCACGAAGAAATGGCAATGGCGCCGGTGACGGTGAGGCAAGAAGCAACGGGAATGGTATTCAAATAGAAAGAACGGATGTGAATCACCAACCCGTGATTGTGGGCAATGCAGAAGAACATACCACATTCAATATCTGGTGTAGCAAAAGTGCAGAAGTTGCTGCGGGGGCTAATAGTGCTGCCGGGGAGAGTATCGGAGGTAGTCAAGAACAATCTCGCGGAAGACAAGACGCAAAGAGTTTTGCTGTACCCAAGTTTGCTAGGCCTCAGATTGTGGAAGGCGAAACATTTCCCTTCGCCGGTCTTCTAAAATACGTTCTCGAAAAGCATTTGGGGTCACCTAGAAGGAGTAAGGACAACCTTCCAAGATATCACAAACGCTTAGATATGATAGAGAGGATGGGTTTAAAAAATCAAGCAGATGAGAAGAAGGCATTCCACTGGGCTCTTAACTTGGTATTGTGGTATTTGAAGAAGGAGCGGACGGTTTACTATGGTATTAGAAATGAATTTCTGAACCAAATAAAGGAAGAAGATGAGGAAGAGAATGAAGAGGGGGAGGTGTTGACGATTACTGATAAGGAGTATGTCGAGCGGTTGAAGCGCCTGAAACCGGTCCAGCTCTGGGAATTAGTGAGGCTAATAGAAGTCAAGTTAGAGGATGTAATAACTCTCCTAAAAGTTAAGGGGTTTCTCGAGGTTGATGAAGACGAGGTTGATAAAGCCGAGGTCATGGAGGAGTTCATATTTGCAAGAATAAAGCAGGTTCTCAAAATGAATTGATAGCGGTAACATGGGTTGGTCTCTCTTGGCGAGAGAGAGTGTATGATATTCTAGGAAAAATAAGTTAGCGTAATACAATAGGCTCAAAAACAGGTGCTTCCGATAAAAACATCAACGTTGCCAGCTTCCCTTGGTATTTAAGTACATAGATGCAGCCACACGGCGTGGACTCCGTGTGTTGTCTGGTTTATGAGACCAATGCAGCCTTGGTTCCATAAAGTTAAAAGAAAATCAATTTTGAGAGGGGTCTCCGAACTTTGGAGTACATTTTTACTCCCTGCCCATGAAAATTGTACAGCAGCTTAGTATTAAAATGTACAAGAATGCCGCTGTCCATAAAGTAAGTTTCCCATAGGCTTTGCTAGTTCTACCGATGCCAGGAATTATACTAATTGGTACATCTAACTTACTCTAAACGGAGAGCTGGGACCGGTAACCTTTGAACATTGAATACTAGATAGACCAATTCAATGTTTCCTGGGAGCTTTCCTCCTACAACCTGCCCATATTCTGACATTCGGGTACCGCGGCTGAAGGGGTGGCTGCGCAGGAGACAATATCGCGGCCCTTATATTGAGTTACTCACCTGAGCCACTCAAAGAGAGTTGAGAACCAAAGAATACGTTGTAAATATTCTGAATAGTATGCAATGATAGATGTTATGTGAATTGATAATTTGGCTAGTGAATGTATATGGTTGCTAGCCTCGGTGCCAGACACTTGCACACCGGTGAACCGACCAAAGCGTTACAAAAGATTTTCGGCTATTTAATTACACGTCACTGAAAAGCGAATGTGTTCAAACATGCGTGAAGCAATCTGAAAAGCGAATGTGTTCAAACATGCGTGAAGCAATTCCACTGAATAATAGCAAAGCGTTCAATCATGCTGCTCTCGTGGTAGGAAATGCAGAAAGTAAGAATAACTGGAAGAATAAGATAAATTTAGCGATTGTCTTATAACCAATTCCCCGTGGTTTTGAATTGGTAAAGAAAAGGACTGGTACCCCCCCCCCCCCCCCAAGATTAGTCAATACTTATATAGTAGCTGGGTGTTATTCTTTAGCAATGTGGCTCCGCGCTAGTGCCTGTTAAAAGGTCCATTAATTGTAGATTATCAGTCTGTTCGAACCATCCCTTCAAATAAAGCGTAAGCAACCCTTTGGTCAGTGGGGAACATCCCTCCGGATTCATGGAATCTTTAAGGGCATATCTTGTGTTATCGGTTTTGTACTCTGCCATATCTTCATAAACCTCCCATCTGTTTTTCTCTTTGTACACTTTTTCCGTTAGCAAAGGCATAAGCGGCAGCAAACGTTTATCCCATGTTTCTGGGAGTTGGGACGTAAGCCAGTCTGAGAATAGAAGACCTTTGAGTTTGAAGTTGCCGCATCTATTCAAAAGCTTGAAGGTGGAATTCCATCCAATCGATTCAGATGAATTTAATGGTACAATTGCATATGCCTTCCCCAAATTTGCATTAGAAAAAGATATGTGCAAGATATCTCTAATGCAATGGTCGACCGGAATGAATTCTTTGCGCTGTCTTGGTAGGAGGGGATATGTTCCCATCTTAATACAGCTGACAAAAAACCTTCCTATAAAATCATTTGGGTTTCCGAAGCCGGTTTTACTGTGACCCAGAATAAATCCAGGGCGGTAAATCGCGATTGGGACACCGTTTTTGATAGATTTCCAGAGTAGCTGTTCAGCTACCCATTGACTTTGCGCATATCCCAGGTCGTACATTAATCCATCGACGTAGGAGTCAATTGGTTCGTCTTCAGGAAGGCTCATCGGCCCATTTAAAAGGCCTGTTGGGCCATATACCACAAAGCTGGAGGAGTAGTGAATTGTTTTCGGTCGACCGGTTACAGCAAGACGAATAATATTAAGCGTGCCAATTGTATTTGCAGCTCGGTGGGCACTATAGGGCTGTACGTAGTTTATAATCGCTCCAAAGTGAAAGATAGTAGCGCAAGAGCGAGCTAATTCGTCAAAAGCTCTCCCGCTGAGGCCTAGGTTCTGCTCTCCGAGATCTCCGGGGATTAAATCTATTTTGGCCTCCATGAGCGCTTGGTCTTGTTTCGTAAACGAGATTCCGTACTGAGGGAAGGCTGCCTTCATCCGAGATAGAGCGTGGGTAGCGTCCTTCGCCCGCACTAAACAGTGAACTTTTTTAACCTCTGGCATCCGAAGTAACGCCTGTACTAGATATGCGCCGAGGAAGCCAGTCGCTCCTGTTACAAGCACGACCCCTTCCCCAGGAGCTCTCCAGTCTGGAATAGGTCCGTCTAGTGGCCGTAAATTTTCAGAAAGAAGAGCATCGCTTTGCATTGCTGCTTTTGTATCGATTTCCTTTCCAGAACCATTATCGAGATATTCTGCCATGGCAGATAGAGTTGGATTGCCGTATAGCGTATCTGTACTCATGGCAACCCCAAACTGTTTGCGAATTTTGAGTATTAAAGTTGCACTTTGGAGCGAAGTACCCCCTAGAGCAAAGTAGTTGTCACTAGGCTTAACTGAGGATGGCGGGTGGGCGAGAGTCTCCCGCCAAATGACTTCAAGCTTTCTTATAGTTGGAGCGCACGCATTTTCAGAGTTTTTATCCGAGTCTGTGTTGAATGCCGAATCTTTGGATTTCAAGTACACTCCCATGAGAATTTTGCGATCGACCTTTCCATTGGTATTCAATGGAAGCTTATCCAGAACTCGCAGGCGGGGTATCGAATACCAAGGGAGAATTTGACTAAGTTTCTGAGATATTGCTGTTAAGTTTCCTTCCTTTCCCTCCGATTTGAGAACGATAAATGCTAATAAGAAACTGGATGCTCCTGGGTCCGATTCGGGAGGCGGAATCTTTAAGACAGCAGCCATAGAAACGGGGCAGTTATTTGTAATAACAGCCTCGATTCCTTCCAACTCAACTCTAAAACCATGAATTTTGATTTGGTTGTCCTTGCGCCCAATGTATTCTAAGATTCTTCCGGATCTATCATATCGGACAAGGTCACCAGTTCGATAGAGGCGTATAGGCTCATTGTCTTTCGTTAGCCCCCTCACGCTGACAAATGCTTTCTTATTTGCGTCTGGTCTGTTCAAGTAACCAAGGGCGAGGCACGAACCACCGACACATAGCTCGCCTATAGAGTCCTTTGGCACAGGGCTTAGTCTTTCATCAAGAACATACATATCGGTCCCAATCAATGGGGTTCCAATTTTGATACTGCCAGAAGCTGCCTCTTGGAGAGTCACTTCATGGTAAGTACTCCAAACTGTGCATTCGGTCGGACCATAGGCATTGATGAGTTTCTTGGGAGGACTGCTAGACCCTAGCACTAGTTTCATGGCCATGGCGTTCGCAGCCTCCCCTCCAGTCACAAGGATATCTATTGCCGAGAACGCTTCGGGGCATGAAAAAGCCACAATATTAAAAATGCCAGAGGCGATGGTCATCCAATTAACTCGTGACTTTTTTCTTTGGAGTGCCTGGGCAAAGGTAAAGGGACTACTTAAAACGCCCTTGTTAAAATTGACAATAGTAGCTCCGCTCGTGAGAGTACCCCAAATATCAGTAGTTGAAATATCGAATGTAGGATTTGTAACGTGCCCTACGAGGTCACCAGGTCTGATATTAGAACAGTGGTTTATACGATATAGACCTTGTGCTAAAACCTCAACCCCCTTCGGCTTTCCTGTCGTTCCAGATGTATAAAATATATGGGACCGACTGCTAGGGTAGGTAACTGTGGGGAGACAAGTTTCGTCGGGGGTAGGCGGCCAATTTAGAAGGTGGTGGGCAACAGTAATGGTAGGGAAGCCACCCAAACAACGATTTTGATTTTCTGCATCAGTGATCAGATACACTGGTTGGGCGTCTTCCAGTCGTACTTTGATTTGTTCATCAGAAACCGAAGGGTCTAGTGGTACACATGTCCCTCCCACGAAAACCGTCGCTAACTGCGCGATAATGTGGTTAAGCCCTTTGGCCGCCAAGATAGCAATGGGAGATTCAAGAGGAATTGGTCGCTTTGATCGGAGCTCGCGAGCAAGCCTTTTCACTTTTTCGAGCAGCTCTATATATGTAACTGTTGTATCTTCGGTGGCGTCGATAAAAGCTAACCGAGACGGAAAGCGTTCTACTTGATGTAGAAACAAAGTTATTATACCACAACTAGGAAGGATAGGATTTGGATCGTCTGGTCGTTGAATAAGCGCCATAGTTTGAAGTTTGGGATCTTTTGAGGAGAAGATTTAGAGACTTTGGAATATGAAAGCTGTTATACAAGAGCTCCGCGAAAGATACTACTAGATCTTGCAAATTGCCGGTCTAGTATATTGAGGAGCATGATATAGAATCGACACTTTGCACCTATATTTATAGTTTTGGGGAACAGGATATTGCTATAGGTGCAAATATTCTCAAGAGCATATTTGCATTGTCTATGGGTCTATTTCTCGCTGCAATCCATTGTATTCTCTTGCTATTGCATGAATTTGCGAACTGAATGAGTTCTCGGATGAACAATTGGACCACATCATGTATCGCCAAGATTAGAGATGCCAGCATAATTACTTTATGCGTACATTCGTACGATATTGATATTGAAGTATAGGTTACTCTCAGACCGAGCAAGACTGAAAGAGACCACAGTTCGGACTCGAAACTAAATTCCATGATTTTGGACTTTGGCGGCATATTCCGAAGATGTTGATCAACTTCATGGCGTATCGCAATCACGATCGCACGGTATTGTAATGTTCGTAGGCCGTACGAGTGGCCGATGGCACACGCGCAAGGTAAATTGTAAGGTAAATGGCGCTAGGGATTGAGGGCTCCCACTAACCGAGAGCAATGAATTACGATGTACGAAAATCCCATCGTGCTAGAGGTTTATAATTTAGATAACCAATTAGCTGGTCTAACTACGACCATTTGTTCAACCTTAATGAATCATCATAGTGTCTGAGTTATAAACTAAAACCAGGGGCCAAGTTGCTACAAGCGAAGGCAATCCCAGCATCTATGGAATGTTTGTGTATCGTCCAATCATCGAAGTTTGAATACACCCCAAAGTTTAATTGAGTATATATCTGTATTTCTTTCTACAGTAGTCTGGCGCTGATCCGGAAGCAAAAGGAGATACCGCTAATCGTATTATTCTTCGTCCATCTAAATACCTCAATGCTACCACAGGACAGGCCTCCAGAGTTGTTTCTAGAACCGGCCATACGTTTTGGGGACCCAGGGAACTTTACCGCGGGGCGTCATGCAGCATATCACCTGCCAGAATGCCAGGAACAATTTATCTCAAGGCGTAAGCGAGTCGCTATGCACGTGCCACTAGGTTGATATATATCACCTTTTAGAATCTCCTACGTGGAGAAAAGGCCAATGGTAATTCGCAACAAAGCCGGAAATTCAGGACCGTCGACGTCCTAGGATCTTTGGAGTCCTTAATTGGATTTTGTGACTGCAAAATTCGTGAGTATTATTCGTTGAAAAGTCGACGGCGATCCTCATAAACATGGAGCATAACCTCGTAAAATGGACTGACTGGAGCATTTTGTATGCCCCCACGCCCCTAAGGCCAGGGCTAAGTCCAGCTGCTATAGTAACAAGGCGTGGACGTCTGCGCAGTAGCTCCACTTGAACCACAGAGCTCAAAATTTACATCCGCTAGTAAAGTCCTCAGAAGTGGAAGCTTCGGGATCAAAGATCGATTTGCTGCCGAAATTTCGATTCACAATGATGGTTGATTGGGATCCGGATGTTTCCTGTCCAGTACCGAGATGGTCTGGGCCTTAGATCCAGATACGCTTGTCAAACACGAGACTCACCTTCACTTTTGTTCCAAATCTTTAAAACTAATCATGATATCATTTCACAATATTATCTTTATAAGTTAATTAGGGGGGTGTTTTACTTGGCGCCGCGCGCGGCACAATCGGCTGGTTGTTAGATCTGCAAATGTATGCATGTTCATGGAATGCTGAGAAGTTCGATCGCCCTTAGCCTAGCGAGGCTTAGGTACTTACCATACTTGTACTTAGAGTGCTCGACTGAAAGGAGGGTTTTACTTTCTCTTTTACTTAATCGATGAAATTTAAAATACTATAGGACTAATTTATTATTTTATAATAATTCTAATATAGTATACCTAGTCAGTTCGTCAATTAGTTAGTTAATAAATATAATTTATTCATTAAAATATTTTATAAATAATAATAGATCAGTTTTTTTAGATGAGGCTTTTTTGGTTAGGGTACACAAACAATAATCCGGCCATTATACACCTATATCAGTATTTGGGCTAGAGTGGTCTCATTCCCAGACGTCACAATGGGCAGCGGCTAGAGGGCCTCACCAAGAAGAAATTTACGGTAGTCCGAAGGACCCCCCCTCTTGTATGTATATTTATTCCAGGCCATAAAAAGCAGCTTGTATAATTATGTGACACAATTTAGAAGTCAATTAATTTCCTACACTGGGAATCTCAACCTCAAAAGTGCAACGCGGTAGTGTGTTGATGATCGTTTGTGTCTGGCTTGTACTGCTGGATAGCTCGGCAGCTTAGCTTAGTCGGCCTTGTTATTGTCGAGATTTGTCATGAGAATTTCTAAATTTATACAATCCAGTCACTGGTAGCACGTTTATCTCGGCCGAATGGGCTTATGTAATTGTATTACCTGATATTACACTATCTAATTGGAAACCCAATTGAAGGGGCCTAGGGGCAGCTGACTATGGTCATAACCCCTTCCAGCTTTGTCATATGTCAAGCCAGTACATAGATATATTCCGCCTAAAATAATCAAACATATCACTCTTTTTGTGTCTGTTCACACCTTTCTTTTTCTTAAAACTTGACCACGCTTAGAGGCGTTCAAGGTAAGTAGAATGGGCAATTATTTATATTAGCGTCTGTTAATTTTGTGAGATTTCGATTGACATGGACTAACTATTATGACAAAATTACAGTAATTCTGACATTAACCTTCAGATAAATACCAAAAATTCCGTAGGGGAGTTGCCTCAAACGAGACTTTGCAAGTAGCGAAATACATTCTGTGTGCCTAGTAATTTGAGCTCATCGATCGTCCAGCCTATCTAACGATAAGCATACCCAACCCCTTGCCCCAAGGTACCTAGGTCAATCGTATCACGATGAATGATAATCGTGCTCATGACTCTGCTGTACTTCCCCATTTTCTATCAATACGTAATCTTCCCCAACTGATAGAAAAAGACTGGGGGTATCAATGAATTTCCCTGCATCGGGACTAAGTAACTTTTTATATTCTTCATCCGCGAGCGCATCCGTAAAATCTTTTATATCGCGAACATAAAAGTCTTCAATCCCATCAAACTCGCATAATGGAAATACGGGTAAGTTGTCTTTGAGAAATTTCATAGCAGGTTTATTGATATGCTTCTTTGGTTCTTTGTTAGTTCATGATCAAAGGTAAAGTAGTGCAGCAGTAATAGCTCATACGCACTTGGGCACATCTAATAACCCCGTATCTCTGCATCCACTTAATGCATAGTGGGCCGTGAATGTGAGACCAATATTCATTGAACTCGTCGTCAGACATCCCTGGCTTCTTCTGGAAATACATTGTAACACGGATGAACTTTTCGGTATTCATGATGTTGGTATCCTAATAAGAAGATTTCCAGCCCGAATTGAACGCACAACCAAAATTAAAAAATGCAGTTTTGCAAAAACTGAAGTGAAATTAGGAGTTGGGTGTTAGGAATCTGGAGCTACGATTGCCATTGGGAGGCCTCAGTCTTTAAAAAAGTGATATATGACCAAGATTTGGCGAATCCGGCCGAGGGCGTAAGTTATTTATCCAGAAGATTTTAAAACAACGTCAAATGAATGGGAGTAAATTCCTCTATGAAACTTTTGGTAATACAGGATAACAGCCCTGGTGGCTAAATTTCTAGCGTAGCCCTACTAAGCTGTAGTTTGCCCTGAATTATGGCTAGTCATTAGTAAGCCTAACTTGGGAAATAGATAAGTAGCTAATATTGGTCATACAAAATACGTTCATCTGCATGATACCTCAATCAATGGGGTGCTAAGAACTAATATCCCGCCCTGTCGGATGGGATATATGAAAAACGTCGTTTTCATTTTCGTCATGACGTCTTTCATATTCGCGGTTAGGAGGATGCAGCACACAGGAACTTTATTTTCTTGTATCAACTAGTATGCTTATGCTCTAGATTTTATGTAGACACGACAAATCAGAATTGTCAAAATAGTTAGTACGATCATTTTAATGGGTTTCGAATGCTGAGTCGGTGCTGTACTAAGTTAAACTGGGAGATCAAGAGGTGGGTAGCGGATAGAGAACTAATTAAGGTAGAAACCGGTTAACGGTTGGTTAAGCCGAATCCCAACGTTACTGACACTTGGTGTGCTCTTATCGTAATATTCTGCAATCCGATAGCAGCCGCAATTAGCGTAAGGTTATAAATCTAGCTTTCACGTGGATAACCCTGACATTAGCCCTTCCCACTTGCAAATGGCACTAGGTTAGCTAGCTTGTAGTACGAATGGCGGGATGGCTGCGCACTAGCTCCTAATGGGGCACGCATATTCTGCTGGAATTCGGACAATTCGCGAAGCAAAGACCTGCATTGGTTTATGATAAAGTGATGCTCATCGGCCGCTACATTGCATTATGCCATAAATCTGATATCACAAACAATCGATCTGAGAGAGGCAGGATTTCGTCCACAAAATAGTCGGAAACCCTTGTAAATATTTTGGCTTGCAGGGATTTGCTTATGAAGCGGGAAGTATAAATTGCTGCTGAAAATATTTAAGATTCCAATTCCTTATGCAAGGAAATGGTCTGGAATGTACATGTGCACCTACATGCATTTGCATATTTGCCACTCAACGGCCGTTATTTCAATGGTCTAGCTAACTAATACCCGTCTACTGAAATGGATGTAGGTGCAGATAACCTGATAAATAGGGCTGCCCCGCGATCGTGAAAAACTGCGGGTATCGAAAACTTATTTTTTTCTTGATCTATCGATGCATCGATCGCGATCCGATGAACGAGGAGTCTTGGATTGGGTGCCCCACCTCGACTCGACTAACCCAAATGCGACAACTTCCGGTATGCGGCGCAGGTGCCCCGCACACATCAGGACAAGAGATAAGTGAGATATTAGGTACACAAGTAAGTAAGTACATACATATGTAATATCTCAAAAGAGCGGAACAGCCGGGCAGAAGG
Organism: Orbilia oligospora ATCC 24927; assembly: GCF_000225545.1. Taxonomy (NCBI): domain Eukaryota; kingdom Fungi; phylum Ascomycota; class Orbiliomycetes; order Orbiliales; family Orbiliaceae; genus Orbilia; species Orbilia oligospora. Next base: position 1,043,623 of record NW_011645745.1, read on the forward strand.
CGTGGTGGCATGGAGAAAATACCAAACAAGTATTTACTGGACTTCCTATTAGCATTTAAATTTGTCAATCCTGCTAGCCGGCCAGGGGCACCACATACACAAATTAATCGATCGCGATAACCACGGCAAATCTATCAAAATGCATTTTAGATTCACCGAAGAATGCGCTTAGAAATACAAAGGTGTTGTCCGGCCTCAACAAAACCCTTGTTGTTGTTAGCAATCGATTTTAAGGAATTTCGGTGCTGTAATTAATTAAAACGTCGGTTTGCAACTGATATCGCAATTAGGCTAGATTGACGTTAACGCGTAGGAACTGGCCAGACTCTCAATGCCTTGAAACTTTCCCTACAGGTTTATTTGAATTAGAATATTATTATGGAACCGCTAGACGTAAAGGATGTCGAGCTACTTAAGAGGTTGGAAATATCTCGAAGCCCTATCGATTCGATCATGACCAGACACTTCGAAGCCAACAAGCTTGTATTTTAATCCTATTTTGCTCTATAGAAGCAATCGGTTTCTTTGGTCTTAGAAATTCTCTGCAACATTGAACCCAGTCACGAAATCAATTGCTCAAGACCAATGGAGAATTTTCAAGAATATTTAGCCGAAATTACATCACGTCTTTCGCTAGGGGCGAAGGTCGTAGGCAGGGAAGGTACAGTGGAAAGATTTGACCAATCTACTGCACCAGACCCAGTCATGACCGTGTTTCCGCATAGTGAAGAAGACGTGATTGAAGTTGTAAGTCCCTCTTCTATTTATTGGCAATTGATGCCTCCTATCCTGTAATCTTTCTTCATTTAGTTACCATGGTTTTCCTCTTCCCTACTAATTCCATCCTCAAAACCTTGACTAATATACCCCTAGGTTCGATACTGCAGAGAGAAAGGTTTGAAATGTTTTGCTCAATCTGGTGGTCATAGCTGGAGAGTTAAGAACCATAGAACCATCGATGTGGTTATCTGTATGAGAGGCTTGAATAAAGTCTTCGTTGATGAGCCAGTACAGACTGTGACCTTTGGTGGTGGCATAATTGTCGGAGAACTCATTAATGCTGTTGCGGAGAAGGAGTTTGATGTTAGTAAGTGCTTCGAAGTATCTCTTTGGGCCAAATAGATAAACTTGAGCGGTCACCTAACTAATGCCTCCTACTTGAGTTTATAGCCACAGGACTTGCCAATACTGTTGGCGTTGTTGGCGCATTCCTCTGCGGCGGCTTAGGCCGGTATGTTGGAAGATACGGTTACGGTGTCGACAACCTTGTGGCCGTAAATCTTGTTGATTCCGATGGTACTATCCACAGAAACGTGAATGGAACCACCAACCCAGAATTGTGGTGGGCTATTCGTGGCGCTGGGGCGGCCTTTGGAATTATTACAAAAGCCACAATGAAGATTTACCCGCAGACTAATGGTGGGTTATCGTGGACTTGTACTTTGATTTTTAGCAATCCGTCGAGGGAAACTATCGAGAAGGTCTTTAAGGCTATTAACTCGACCCATTATGGGGATAGTATGTTTGTACTATTCTCGTTCGCTTTCGTCCCACCAATGGGCTATCCATCGCTAGTGATCGCTCTTTGGTTTTACGGTCCGGAGAGCCAGGCTGAGAAAGCTTGGGAACGTGTGCTTGACCCGTCCCTCAGGCCTGATTTCAAGCAAACTGCAATTCTTCCAGCAGAAAGGTTGAATGACAGCAATGATGCCACATGCTTGGCAGGTTATAGAAGACCTGGTATCGCAATGGGAATTGAGCGGCTGGAGATAACTGCATTTTTTGAGATTTGGGACCTATGGCTTGAATTTGGGCAGAGCAAAGATGCTGAAAACTCTGTTGTTGTAATGGAAAGGTTTTCGAAGGAAAAGGCGCTCGAGACTTCTGACGAAGAGACAGCATTTTCGCGATTCCATCGTGGTATTGTGTATGAAGTGTAAGTGGCCCTTCCTTTTTCGGTACGTATACTATCTTAACAGTTCCACTACTAGGAGTATTGCTCCTGCTTATAAGGATGCGAAATTAGACCAAAAGGCCAATGAGTTTACGAGTAAGGTACGCGATGTCTTGATCCAAAAATGCAGCGACCCAGGAAAGATTCGCGCTTATCCAACAGGCTCCGGACTAAATGAGCCCCTCGAAAATATTTTTGGCGGCAAGGAGCGGGTTGAGAAGCTGCTTAGTATTAAGAAAAAGTGGGATCCGGAGAACTATTGGGGTGCTTTTTTTGATACCGAATGATGCGTGGTCCCGATTTGCAGATCATTTTTCAACAAAAGGCTGAAATTTGAAATTAGTAGCCTTAGTCTTTACTGTTATTTAAAAATCGAATCTATGCATGGGTCAACCACAACTTGTCTCCGTACCCCTTTCTTCATTGGTAGTCTCCCCGCCTAGACGCCCACCATCCAAGATCAGAGCTTCATTGTCATTCATATCGTCTTGTACGACCCTCCAGCCACTTCTTATTTTCTTTCCCCATTGCCCTAAATCGTCACTAGACTCAATATTGTCGTCTTCGGCATTTTTTGTATTATTGTGTGGTTTCCAAACAGGCTTGATTAGGCCCTTTACCAACAATGGGTTTTTTGAGAATGTTCCACCGCCGGTTGCAGCTATAAAAGGTATCACCTCCTCATCTTCTTCTTTCTCAGCCTCGACTTCAAACTTTGGCTTCTCAATGGCACCCATCCGCCTCTCAACCCTTTTTCCTTTCAGATCAATAGAAACAACTACTGATCTCTTTTCCCACTCGTCTCTATTCTCCCATTCAAGCTCTCTCATCTTTCTTTGCTGTTCTCGTAGTTGTAATGCTCTCTCTTGTGGTGTTGCCCACATATTTACACCAGAATCGGGTGTCTCCCAGTCAGCCGCCTGGTCAATGATCCTTGTCCTTTTAGCTGACGAGCTTTGGAACCCTAGGAGCTTATCCCTCTGTTCCATAGCACTAGCTAGCGCAGCTGACGATCCTGATGCAGATAGTGCAGGTGTTGGACCAGAAAGATGATTAACACCCCCAGCTGAAGGATTGACTTTACTTGCGTATACGGCTGTAGTCTTCGTTGTTTCAGCTTTTCTATGTCCAGCATTATGCGCATTCATTTTCTCTTTGCTTTGCTCGTCACGAAGAATGCGACGCATGGCTTCCATATCCTCGGACGAGATAAGGTCATGACCACAGAAAGTACAAAGTGCCAGGCCTTCTTTGATGCAAATTATCTTTCCACAATGAAGGCAATTAGGGGCCGCGAGGAGAAGCTCGTGCTTTCGGCCAGAGCAATTGCAGCGGCGCTTTTCGACGGGGAGAGTGTGCGTATTGGTAAGAGTTGGATTTGTTTGTAGTTCCAGAGATCGAAGAGCAGAAGAAACATCTGATAAAGTAGAAGACGGAGCCCGCATTGTGGTATTTGCTGGGACGGATACAGTTGTAGGCTTCGGTTTCGAAGCTTTCTTCTTGTTTAAAAGGTCGGAGGTTAGCATACCCTGCTGCGCCGGTTGCTTCTGGGACTGGTGGGTAACTGGGGCGGTAGACGTGGATGTAGAAGTCGTTGAAGTTCCCATTGGTGGGTTTGGGGTAGTTGATCGAGACGGCGTTTGGGACGTCGGCTTCGATGTAGGGTTCGAATTAGAAGCCATCTTCTTTCTTGATGTTGACATGTAATCGTCTAAATCCTCCTTCTTGTACACCTTTCCTGCTAAATTCTCAGAGCTCCCCGAGAAATTATTCTCTATTTTTCGGACTGGTGGTAGCTTGCTTAGAGGTTCTTTCTTCTTGGTTCCCTTGCGGTTCGACCTTGGAGGAGCATCGGAATCATTTCGCGTACTCGATTGTCGCGGTTTAGAAGCCGATGGAGCAGCTGGAAATCTCCGTCTATTGAACTCCTCGATAAAGGATAAACATCCTGGAGAAGAGCCGAGGAGATCGGTGAAGTGGGTGGCAATAGCAGATGGGTTCGAGAGATCTGGTGAAGTCGCGGCATACGATACCACCTGTCGGAGTTCATCCTCAGGAAGCGGAAGCAGATTGGAGAGCCTCGGGACAGCCCATGATGTCAGGTCGGAGAGGTTAGCCATATCTGGTTTAGATGAAGCTTCCGTCAAGTTTTAACGATACTGGAGACGCCGAAGAGTGGAGATTATTGAAGATGAAGATGTCCCAGTCCTGGCAAGCCAGAGCGTCGCAGCCGTGCATCAAGCCAATGTTGACTCTTTGCTGACTAATCTTGTGGTATTTCGGGCACACAACACAAAATCTTTGTGTGACGTTGGAAGATTTGTTGACAAACACACTAAGCTGCAATGCATTGACGCTCCAATATATTAGTAGTAGTGTTCCATATATTCCCGGGCCCGAAATTGATTGGATTAGGAGATTAAAATACAAGACGTTGGTTGAATCAACTACGGTTCAGAGTAGCTACTAAACATGTAGAATGTAAGAATACAAAGCGGTAGTCGTTGAAAAACCACTTCCCTAAACTCAGTAGAGACATGTACGTCTGTAAGTCGTAATCATGTGGAAGCAGACAAAAAAATTCAACGATTGTAGAGACCCGGGCGGATAGAAAATTATTTAATCCATGCTTAAAACAAAGCCCGTGTTACCCATAGTAAGAACAAAAAGATGAAAATAGAGAAAAGAGACAAATCTTCCTCCAATATCCTTGTGTTTGAACATAAAGGACGGGAAAAGGAAGAGGCCTCGAGGTGTGCAAGAATAATCGACAATGAGATAATGTAGAGTAATGATGAACTTGGTCTCAGTCATATCTAAGTTCACCTCTCATCTGGCGTTGGTGCTCGGGCCAAGGATCCCAGTCGCTTTCGAAGCCACTCGTGGATGGCCTGCGATTCTCAGGGTCAAAGCGGTGGGCATCGCGGGGCTCATTGTAAGAGACCCCGAAAGGTCCAGGGTTAGGATCTTGGAGACTGTTGTAGTCACGACTGAGATGGTGACGTCTACCTGGTGGGTAGATGATGTCACGAGGTTCAGAGCGTGGAACGTCGCGAGAGAATCCAAGATCACGGTAGTAATCGGGAGGTGGAGATTCTTGTTGACGGATGGGATGATGAGGAGGGTTCGTTAGAGTTTCACCTTGGTAGAACTCTTCAAACGTGGCCTCGAAGCGCATAAGACGACGACGTTCAGCGCCAGCCCTGTCGGCACAAAGAGTCAAATCTGGGTCGTCGAAATCGGTCAAGGGATAGTTTTGGTTCCCTTGCTGTCGGTGGGCTTCGTTGGTGGTCCAGACGCGACCTGGCTCACGACGAGGCCCTTGTGGCTGACACGTTCCGTTACAATCACCAGGGCAGTAGTCCCAAGGGCAAGGTTGCCGATTGTTACCCCAGAAGATGCAGTGAGGGCAATGACCAGAATGGTCGCGTCCGAAGTCGCTGAGACAGGGCTTATCGCGGCAGCAGGTGCAACGCCTGTAAGAGCGATTGAAAGTTGACATGATGAATGACGATTTGGTTTATCGAAGAATCAAGGATAGTTAGATTCAGGATCGGGAGAAGTAGGAGCTGGAGCTGATGGAATTTGCTTCAACTGGGAAGTTATTGCAGACGTAGGGAGGTCCGTGGATACGAAAGAGACTTGTAGGTGAGCCGGTAGGAATTGAGCAAGAGTATTATCGATCACAAACGGGGCAGGAAGAGGTGGTTGAGGTTGGTTGATAAGAGAAAGAGGTAAAAAGAAACAGGTGTTAGCTTTTTATCAATTGATACGTTTCAAATTTTATTCATTGATGCATTCTCTATGGTCGGTGATAATACTATCTTGATCTATGAATCAACTCACATCAAAGGCCTCCGCGCAACATCATGAAAGGTCCGCAGTATGTTGCGAAACTGGCATGCTGCGGCCGTCCGTATTGTTCAACTGCATGGCCGAACCAAAATGTTCTCCTAAACTTTACATATAGGATATAATGCCCTTCGTTTGGCATATTCAATCTTCAGATGGATTACGCGGGCAATATTCCAGGATCATGCAGTATATAAGTTCATCCTATCCAACGAGGATCTTGTACAATGTTCATATTACCTGCAGATTCCCAATGAAACAAAGGTATCTCGAGCAAGAAAATGATCATTGCCATAATATACCCTAGGACTCTAGACTACTTAAACCGGTCCAGACTGCCATATCAGCCAAACAATATACGTAGTTTACTTCAGAGGCTATCAACGGGGGTATGAATTAATATGCAAGATCTTTTATTATGCCCGAATCAAGATGTGGCTTTGGTTCGTCCTCAGCCCCATTTCAAAACCTTAGAGCCCCAAAAACTGGCATTTCATAATACGGGGAAATTTTAAAAAGTTATATAAATTGTATTAGGGTGTCAGACTTAATTCTCAATCAGGTCCCATAAGTGTTCAACTTGCTCCAGTTGCTCATCTGGAGGAAGGCCGTCGAATGAAGGCAAGTGGCCCTTCGGATCATATCTAAATTTACAACTCCCCGGTGCCTCTTTCGCAATAAAAATAAATAGATCCTGGCGGTCACTCCAAAATGTCTGTCCAATAGTCTCCCAGGTCCTATTCGGACCCGTCGGAATTTTCTTGCCTGTGTGTATCCAGACTTCCGCATCTTCACCCTGGACCCCTGCTGGAGTAGATAAATGGAGAGATAGTTCATACGCCAATTTCGCAGCAGATAGGCACCGAACGCTCCTCGGAGTCTCTTCCGGATTATTAAGCCGAATGCTATATCCCGACTCATCACAGTATAAAATGGGATCGAGATTTACACCTAGTCTCTTTCCATCCGTGCCCTTGAATTCTGAAAATCCCTGTACATTACAAAGGAGCTCCCTCGTTTCATTACTGTGAGGACCGTTATACCCCAACTCTATATCGGCTTTGGCTACAAGCGGGTCGTCGGCTGGTTCATCGGCAAACAAAGTCGCTAAGAAAGCGTTCTTTTGTCTCTCTGGTAGCTCTAGCTGGTAGAAATAGAAGAGAGCATTTCTCATTGCGCTCCTCAGTTTATACCATTCTAGCATCTTTTTCCGACTAGTGGTCACGCTACGTGGATTAATTTTGCCATCGTTGTCGACGTCCCAGTTGCTAACGTAGACTTGACGCATTTGGTCATAGAATATCTCGTACTCTTTGAGATCCACCGCTGGAACGTCTGTTGGGGTAGGGCGATTTGAATCGACCTGTGCTGCTGCGGACATGGTGGCCGTGGGTGGGCCCCGGGGCTGAATATATATGTTAGAATGAAGGGTTCTCAGACTTAATTTATGAAGTCATTCATAGAACGAAGTCTTACCAATGCATTTGCTATGCTCGCTGTCAGACCTATCCAAAACATGAAGACTCTGAAGGTAAATTTACGTAAAACCATGCTTTATATTCATGCTTTTCGACTAAAATTATAAAACTTGATCTCAAATTTAAGTTTTTTGGTGATCAGTGAAAAGTTATGAACGTTCGAAACATATATATATTTATGAGTAGTTAGCTTGAACTCGCGAAAGGTTACTGATCATGAATCGGAAATGAGAATCAAATGGCACATCCATCCGGATTTATACACCGGCGGAACAGCCAACATGGCATATCAGCCAATACACCGGTCTGTGCTAGCTCGTTAAGCCGCCATTGACTGTAAATTAAAAGGTTGTAACACAATGGTCATGCGTATATGCTCCAACCTGTACGGCGAATAACGCAACATGTTATAAATTTACGAGCCCATTCTGCGGTCTCATCACCAAATAGGCTAGAGTCTCTATCACATCTAGCTTGCCAAATGATCTTGGACAGGAAACTTGTGACAAATTATACATGCATGCATGCATGCACACTTCGAAACATGGTGGTTTGGCTCTCACTATCAGAGTAGGTGCTTCTTGTCACAGCATTTTGCAACTTTTGTGTATGTGCTAACTTAGTAACAACAGCGATCCTACATTTTTTCCCGGATACTTACTGGAATATTCGTCGAGTTCTCGAAATTTTGGAAGCTAAAAACGGTTACATGGCGTAAAAATACTAGTTGGTAATGTATGTATGTACAGATGTTGGTACCATGGTACCATGGTTAGGTTTCAGCTGGTTTGTCAGAAACGAGACCAGTTTCAGCCGAATCGCTTCAGGAAATTAATTTGGCAAAGCAGGTCCTAACTAGCGCTAGCTAAGAGCTAAAAACTTAGATATTGATATGAGAAACTTTCGGCTAGTTACGGCTAGAATAGCAGGAGTTATGATCAGACACTTATAGTTATTGCAATGTAACCGTAATTATGAAGTACAATAGAATGGCTCATGCACCTATTAGCTAAAGCCTGCAGCTTGAAGGCTGGGTTTAAGGGATTCGAGGCTAGGTTTAAGGTTTGTTGGAATTTTGATGAAGAATGTGTTGCAAGACTGGTACCGGTCTCGCGACGAGGCTAGGTTCTGCACTCAATATTAATCGGCGCAATAGTTATAATTACCGCAAGCATTTTGCTACCAGGCCAGCTTCCTTCATACATCATGCACGCTCTGACCAACTAAGCTATCTAGAACTAACCGATCCTTTTCAGTCCCTTTCGAGCGGCCCAAGGCCCTTCCCGAAGGAATTGCTTAAATAGATTAATTTCTCCTTATCCCGGCCCTCAGTTCTGGTCCCCTTCTTTGCATTAATGAAGCTTCCCTTCAGGTTATCTACAAAACTTAAATGAAGTTATCAGAACTATTAGACGCAATCAAACCCCCGAAGATCCGACGATGGAGTGGACATAACTTTACAACTCTATCTAAAACAACGGTACCAGTCCTTCCACGGGAATATCTTGATGATTTGACGCCGTGGCCAGGAATCATAGACGATATTAAAGGACTGCTTGATCCACATACAAACCACGAGGTATTTTACTCTTCGGCGAGGTTCATTGTTTAATAGAGTACTTTCACTAAAAAAAACATCTGACACCTTTAGTCAGACGGTTACCGTGATCTAGCTGCCGCTTTTAAATTTAGCGCAAATAAACGAACAGCCTGCGATGATCATAAGTCACTCATTAGACTAGCAGCATATGTATACGAGGATCCTACCGTAGGGATCTTAGAAGACCTTTTTTCTGTTAAATGCGACTTCGGGGACCGTCAGTGCGCCTTTAATATCGGCGATCCCGATCGAGTCTTCTATACATTGGCTGAAGATGAGGTGAATGATATCCGGAAGACCAGATTTATAGTGCAATGGAAAACACCATGGAACTTTCCGACGCCAGTTGATATACGAGAACATTTTAGGAACGAAAGGGGGAACCCACAGGATACAGTAGTACAGGCAATTAGTCAGTTATACGGCTACATGACATTCAATAGTCTTATATACGGTGCTATCTGCAATTACGAGGCGTTATACCTGTTTCGGAGAACTGGTGATACTAATTTACAAGTATCACCTCGGTTCTTATATACTGATAGGGGTACGCAAAGTCCCGTAGCAGCTTTAACGTATATCTGCAACTGCGTGGTCGAAGCGGAATACCATTACTCTTCAAACTCTCTCGTAAAAAGGGAGCCACGGGGAACTCACGTCTTTTCCCTGGAAGATGTAGAAGTCGATGGAACGTGGGACGAAGACATAAAGGTCCCATGGACCAATATGGATCTACGGTTAAGCGGCGCCATTGCTAAGGCTATTGCAACCGTTATGACAGGAGAGGTAATAGCTCGACCAGGAATCAACTTTCGGTATCAAAAACAAGCCGTTTTCAAAGTATATGACATAACACAGACTTCCAACCTGGAGGTTGCTGATGCTGAAATCAAAGCGTAAGCCTTTCGAGTCCCCCCTTCCATGCTGTTCGTGCTAATGCATCCGGTGCTAGTTATAACGACCTCAAACTCCTTCAAGGAAAATGCATACCAAGACTCTACGCTGCCGGAACTACCACCTGGGGATGGCTCAAGTTCCTTGTCATAGAGGACTGTGGCCAAATCGCATCGGAGAAAAACATAGATCTAAACTTTTGGCCCCGGGCAAGGGAGGCGATTATGGAATTACATAAGTCCGGTACAATTCACGGAGACGTCAGCCTGGAGATTTTTGCCATTTCCAACGGTGATGTGAAGTTCATCGATTTAGGCGCTTGTCATCAAGGGAGTCCGGCAGAGCAGGTTGCGGAGCTTGCAGAGTTTGATAGATTCAACAAAGCTTGGGACGCGGAACGAGAAAATAATGTGGAGTCATGGGGATAGTCGCAGTCACAACTTCTGAGGATCCGCCGTGGCTCATATTCGAGGGTGATGAAGAAGATATGCGAGAGGGAAAAAATGATTAAGATGAAGAGTACGAAGCATAAGATCTAAACCACGACGCGGATAACGAGTTGAAGCGTCAGGCGGATTGTCGGTCAGACTGGCAAATACATTAACCATGTTCTGACAAGCACCTGTGTATCTCTATATTCTAAGTCTAATAAACATATTATTGAATTGAGCAAAAGGAAGAAGGAAAGGAAACAGAAAACCCCCAAAGCGCCATCCAGGTATACCGTTCTAGATGGTATAAAATGAATATTCTAAACCTCTGTGCCCCCAGACTATAATCAAGCTTCCACCATCTATAGATCACTAGCCGTCTCTGGAACTACTTTGATTACGATCTCAAGTCGTTTCCTCTTTCGCAATCACACTTTCAACAACCCTCCTCAACCCCCCAGCCCACCCAGCAACCCCACTTTCTCTCCTCATAAACCCCACAATCTCCTCTCTACAAGTCTTCCCATCCACCTCCCCGCTAACCACAAACATCTCCAAAATCCCCCTAATCCATTCCTTCTGCTCATCAGTTGTCCCACCATCCCCCGTCTTCGGAAGTAGTGACTTGTTTATCCTTGTTTGTAACTGCGTTCTCTCCGCCTGCGACAATGTAGACGGAAGAGTATACAACGCTGGAAGCAAGGTTGATAACTCATGTTGACCTTCCCTTGTTGTTTCTGTAGGTTCTTCTGTGGATTGCGATTGTGATTGTGATTTATCGATTGGAGTGGCCCGGCCGAGAGGGCTAATGCCACGTGAACCACCGGCTGTTGGTGTTATGTTTGAGTTTCGAGAGGCAGAGCGAGAGAGGGATGTCGGCGAAGGTATATAGCCGGCTGGAAGATCATTCCAGTGTTGATGTATTGTCCCGGATTGGTGGGATTGTGCACGTGGTGGCGGGGAGGGTCGAAGAGAGTCCCTTGGAGGAGGTGGTTGTGTCATTGCTTCTTAGCTTCTGGAGAGAGTATATTTGTTTGGGGTAGGAAGATAAGGATGAGGATTGGTGATGATTTTGATCCTGAAGATGGAAGGTGTAATGAAGATGGAGTGGATTAGAGGAGAAGAAGAGGATGAAGAGGATGTAGAAGGAGAAAGGGGAGCTTGTTTGTGGCGACAGCGCCAAGACTTTTGGAACCGGGTTTGGGTGGTGGCTTCCCAAAAGGGTAATTATAGAAGTCAACACCATAAAGAATGAACCGTCTACGGGTCGGAACTTTTGGGTCTGGACAGTTAGGTCGGTGGTAAATTTATAATATACCGCCTTCATGTCGCTTTAAGAACTATATACTTAGCATTAAAGGTTTTAAATTATCGGTACTTCTCCAAAAAGTACATGAAAAGCCCACAACTACCACTATCATGACATTTAGATGCCAAGGCCCCAGGTAAGTCCGATACTTCACTGCCACTGTCTCTGTTCCTGAACTCCTCCAAACCCCATATCTTTATTCTCGGGATCATTATGTATCGGAATACTCGGAACATCCTGTTTATTCCTCCCCATTCTATACGCTATAAATGCTATAATAGCAATTACAGGGATAGCTACACCAATCACGATACCGGCTATTGCTCCACCACTTAGTTGCTTCTTGCCGCCACCGCCACCATTATCATTATCGTTTGACTGAGAAGTGGAGGTAGGCTTTCCTGAGCTTGTGGTAGATATTGAGGATTCTGTTTGACTGGGAATAGGTGGAGTAGTTGAACCCGGAGAAGGGGTGGTAGTACTAGTACTAATGTTTTCCGAAGTTGATGATGTAGATTCCGGGTCGGATGTATTCCGTACGGAGCTACTCGACGCTGGACTGGTCGCTCGAGTCGCAGTGCCACTGTCATCCGTTAACTATTTCACCGTTGTTGAATTATACTTAGCATGAATTTTTATATTTACATGTAGAGGTAACATACTCCCAGAAACTGAAAAGTCCCTGTAATCTCCTCTCCGAAGACAATTATCGCCCTCGCATTATAATTGGCCTGGAACACTGTCCCACTTGTTGAAACATCATCGTCCCATTCGAAGCACGAGATACTGATCGGATCCCTCGCCAGTGGATTTATAAATGACGTTGCAAATCCGGCTCCTCCAAGTGTCGTCCCAGCTGGCGATTTAATACTACAAAGGTTACAAGATATCATTAACTATAACCCCATGAACAGTATCTTTGTTTTATGTATCAGTAGAAGGGGGCATATGCCCATGGGCCCACATACTCAGGACAGCAAACCGTCCCCCTCTGATCCCCAATCCACGGGTTCGCCGCAACATTCAACAAACTCGTGTACCCCCCTGGACACGCCCCCGGCGCATAAAACCCCCATGTATTATACTTCGGTGGACAACAGGTATTATACCCCCCATTGACCTTATCGGTATTACAGCCTATATACCACCTCGTAAAAAGTCTTGTGACGAAAGTACTAGCGCTATTGACATTATCGTAGAAACGACTGGTCGACCAGATTGAACGGGAAAAACAGTTCGCGGGAGGAGTAAACGCGGGCAAGGAACCGAATGAGGTGAGAGTTGGGATTACTTCGGTTAAATCTACTGAGAGTGCCGGGGTGGTGAGGAAGAGTAAAAGAAGGAGAGTTATGTGTTTTGAGTGTGGCATTTTAGAATCGAGTCAAAAAGGCTTAACTTGGCCGGATATGCGCGTCGACACTGCACTGTTACCTGCTCGTTTTGGCGGGCGCGGAGGGAGCTAGAAGACGAAAAGCCAAGAAGGTGGCGGGGAGCCTCATCTTTTAAATACATTTCCCCGCTGTCAAATCGATTCCATATCATATCAAACCAGTCTGTGGCTGTTAATTGGAAGAACTAGCAGGGTCTGTGTAACTCTATAAGTTCGGGCCATTATAGGGTGTGCAATACTCCACTTTATATATAACAACAGGTGAACCAAACCAAGATACCTGTCACTCATTATCGCAGACGCTAGAAAGCTTAGCACTCTTATTATCATGTTCTTCAGACCATTCGGTACACAAGACGCCATTTATTTCTGGGACAACTTGAATATTGTAACCTGGTTGTTTGCTGCAGTTAATAACGTTATGGTGACCAGGATAGCTACTGGACGGATTTCAAATTCTGCCGCACGATCAATCGAAGGCAATCTAGATCTGTACGTATACTTGAGCCGACATGAGGTATATCCATAGATACATTCATACCGTATACAATTAGTGGCAATAGATGTCTAAAGACATACATCAATAAATCGTGAGTGTAAATATCGATATGGAGGGGTACACTCTATTATATGAATCTAAACTTTTCCCAAACGCCGTAAATCCCGCCGCTATACAGTACATGTATCGTACAAAATCCCCGAGTATAGATGATCATAGCCTCGAATCCAAATTCCCTTGAGGCAGGGGGGTGTGATCAAATAGATGGTATTGGACTCTACGCAACTTTGCGTCCAACATTTCCAACTCCCTTCCCTACAACCCCCAAACTGATAAGCTTTTCTTCGTCCATACCCCCCATCCCACCTCCTGCAAGCCCCTCACTCCCGCTCCACTCCTTCACCAAGACCTCACCACACCCAAAAGTCTTCCAATCCCTCAAGTGGCCTACAGTTTCCTCCTCAACTACTCCCTTCCCCAGTACCACTCTTCCCACATCCTCGCTCCCCATCATCATCAAACTGATCACAGTTTTAACCCCAATCCTCTGTATACAACCCCCCTTCGCAATCTCCTCCACCAGCCGTAAAGCACACCCCCTTCCGATCTCTTCAGGTGTTCTAATAACCTCGGTGCTGCTCCCCCAATCTGCACTATACACGCAATCCGTACTACTCGTCGCCACAAGACTCATCCCAAACCCCGGAGTGCCCCTCTTGCCCCCCTCAGCAGCAGGTGGATGTCCCGCTACTTCAGAGTAGATATATATATCATTAATAAACTGATTCAGCACCTCTCTTGCTGCATGAATCATCCGTTGGTTATTCCCTGCACTAACACCGAGCGTGTAACTCACTCCCCTGATTCTCTTTATCCTGCCCTGATTCCTAAGGTGTAGTGTAGGCGGTAACCGTATCTGGTGGCCAAATTGTAATGTCACCTCCCCGCCGCCACCGGGCGAACAAGAGCGTTTGTTGATACGACATTCGATTTTGGCGATAATGTTGAAATGTGCATATAGCGGTAGAATAGCAGTTCGGAATGTATCCACGCTATAATCCAAGTCCGTAGATCCAGTGACACATCCAGGACCCGATAGTATAACATGAAAAGGTGACTTCGAAAACGGCGCGAGGATACATATCGGCTCGAGGAAGTAGGTTACCCCTCTACTTGAAGATTCAGCAGAAATAACGTGTTTGATAATCTTGGATGCTGAGGAAGTAGCGGAGTTGGGTGATGGAGTGTGACCGATTAGACCGGGTTTGTAGAGTAGTGTAGTACCCGTTTCGGAGATTTGGAAGACACCACCATTGGTTAGAGATGATATTAAACGTAGAAACGAGACTTCGTGAGGAAGAAGACCTGGCGTTAAAGAATTGGAGCGGATGGAGGTTATGCGAATGGGTTTTCCGGTTAAGGTTGATTGGATGAGACGGTGACGGAGCGATGTGCTGGAGGTGAAGGTGAGGATTTGCGGAGCGGTAGACATTGTTGATGATATAATGAAGTTTCTTTATACAGCGCGACCGCTGTTGAAGGGCGACTAAAGCTGCGCGATGAGATTGAAGTAGTGATGTTGGGGTTGATTGATAAGGTCCTGTCGAGTGAAATGTTCAGAAGTTTTGAATCTGAAAGCTCAAAATTTTGGTTGAAGAATTTAGCTGCGCTTTGATGACTAATCTCGTTGTATTTTGAACTTCAACACACTTTTGTTAGTTACGAGACTGGTAGAGTCTTTCGACGAGATGCATGTATCGAGACCCTCAAATTAAAGCTACTTTCATTGACACGTCACAAAAAGAATCTTAGGAATCTCTAGTGCGGGCCAATACTTCGTTTGAAAAAAGCATATGTTTCAGCTTCAAAATTAGCTGAGCCACTGCCTCTGCCCTCACCCTGCGCCTGGTCTCGAAGCTACAGTTATCTGGTTAACTCTAATAAATTAAAAACATGCAGTTGCCCCATAGCATTCTAAAAGTCATTCAAGACTATCTAAGAGAAAACTTAGCTCTATATTGTGGTTCGATACATAAATAGTCTTATTGGTTGAATTTGTTTCTTCTTATCTAAGCCCTCTTACGAATTATTGCGGGTTCAGGGACCATTCCCCGTAACGTATAACAAGCTCCAACATTCACTAGCAAAGCAACCGAAAAAGGCACATGGAAGTTTTTTGTGCCACCCTAACAGAATTTTTCATACGGCAGACTCCTATTGCTTCCTTCCCAATGTCTTGTATTTTGGCCCATTAAACTTGGTCTCGTTATTAAACCTAATAAACAGAAGTCGAAACCACTACCGACAACAAAATTAAGGCGTTAACACCCCGAAGTCGTTCCCAATAATCTGACGCATTCATGGGGTCCATTGAAACTGAGTTTCTTTGGGTTTTTTTTTATATATTTATTTTTGGGGGGTTAAAGTATTGGGTATTGAGTCGAAAGTGACTAGCATTTTAACGTATAGAATTATTAGCCCTGACCCTTGTACTTACCTGTAATTCAAGTTCTTAATTCCAATATTTTGAAACAGCCTCGAAATCGAGACCAGGCGCAGTTTGAACATTCTGCGAAACAAAAGGCTCTATAGATCCAGGTCACTCACTACCTCTATTCAGGGTTACCACACAGCCGTTAACGCAGGCTTTGATAGATGTTGTCAGCCTTCGAATACATATGAGTAGTATAATATGTAGCCTCTCGTTTGTATGAATCACAGTTCCCCCAGCCATATGGGCACCTAGTTTTGAATAATCCCTGTTGTCTTATCCGACTGACCTTTTGAGATATATCTTACGGTAGGTGCTCTTGTTAAGGTCGGGGATCATTCAAAGGTTAGCAATTCAATTCTGTAGTTGACATGTCATACCCTTTCATCACTTCTTAGGTGTACTTAAGTACTTACCTACGGGCACAGCATTTTAAAGGATTTAAACTGCAATTGCCTCGCCGCATCAAAAATATCAGCCAACCTCATTATGAAACCCAATACCCCAGTCCAACCTAATAAGCCATTTCCTGTTCGAAATTTAATGATACCCATATGGTTTTCGTGCAACTTATCGATCGATTGATACCGGTCTGGTTGGCATTAACATAACTCTTTTCAACATGTTAACAGGGCCACGAGTTGTCTCATACCCAGACCTGGAAGAGCCACAAATTGAAAATTCATTAAAATATAATTGATACTCGTTCAATCGACGCTAATTATGAACAAAAGCCCTTAAATTTCAAACTACCCATACTACATTTAAAGGCTTTCCTTTGCTTGTAGGCGGAAAACCAGCCCTGTGTGTAGTACCATCGAAGATATCCTTACAAAACAGAATAAAATCCTATGCTAGCATCGATGCATCTATATTCGACTTGTATTCCCATGCATAGTCTTCCTCTAGTAATATTCTAATGCACTCCTCATATCTTCCCGGTTTCCATTTCATCTTCCTCTGCCTCTTTTTCAATCTACTACCTTCATCGGCAGGATCTCTTGATATCCCCTCCAGGGTAACTTCAGAGCCCCCGCAACCGATAACCCACAAACTCGATCGCCGCCCTTTCTGGGGTGCCAGTTCAAATTTAGAAACCGGTTACCTGATCCACTGCGACGAGCCGCGGGTCGTTTTCGACAACGGACCAAAACGTGTCGGCAGCCATCCAACCGAGCTCCGTGATTCCCTTACCAACAGGCGCCTCATCAGCGGTATATATGAATTCGGATGGAGCGATGATATGGAAGATGATATTCGATGGGAATCGAGTAGATGCGGGCAGTGCTATTGCGATATAGGAGCGGAGGCGGACGAGATATTTACTGTGGGGACGGGACTGGGCAACGACTGTGACCGGGATATGTTAAATTTATGTAAATGGTTCTTCGGTAAGACCACTATTGAAAGAAAATTATCTTTGACGTATCCTAAAAGTGGTTACTGCACTGCTCATCCCGTGCAGGTCGATGATGGCCGTATCTTTGACGCTAATAACAATTAATACAGGATGCTATTGCACCCTCACTGGTGCGCCAGATCCGAAAGGCACAGATATCTCCCTCTGGGACTACTTCGATCAATGGGAAAAAAACAACAATGAAAAATTGCCATTTCGGTGGCGCAACCGTCGTTCACGCCGCGGCCCACTCCCTCCGGGACCTTTTGATCCAGGCTATAACCATAATTCCGATACTAGAAATCGCCAACCGTTTAAACAATTAGTTCCAGGAACTAAAGAGCCCTATTATTTGGAGGGACCGAGTTTTGAGGATCCCACGAATCCTAGAGGGAAAGGAAACTCTGATCTTGACAGCTTATGGAGACTTAATAAGGCTGATAGCGGGGGTCTTTGGAAGAGGGACGATGTGGGAAGAAAAAGCGAAGGCGGAGAAGCTCGAAGGTAGAAGATAGAAGATAGAAGATACTAGTGAAATGGAGGATACGGGGAATGTATATTTAAACCATAATATGTCGATAATGACCTGAATAATTATAACTTCCTCCGGTAAAACCACCCCGATATATATATACTTATATACATCAAACTAAAACAGATAAGATAAAATTTTTAATATCAAGTATGAGTATCTCAAAATTTTACCATACAAGCAGCAAAAGGGCAATTTCTATTGTAAGCCATGCCTCCTATATTTGCGACTTCTGGGAACAAGACCATGTGAATCCATACACATTCAATATACTATTCAAATTTGGTTCCGAATACAGTCAATTCTAAATTTTATAATTAAAGGTTAGACAATTGGGACGAATCTCTTGTTTCATAAGATCATGCCTCGGACTATCATAAACGGTCTCGCTCCTAAGCTGAACATCCAGATCAATAGTTTCTCTTTTTAATTTTCCATTAAAATCCTCCGGCTGCCCATGGGGCCGTCGTGGAATTGTTCCTACTGTACCATCCTTTCAAAACCAACATGACATTCAAGATCGATCAGGCTGCCCGACAAACTCGCTGTGCGCACAATTACCTTAGTTTGATTATAATCGCTCCATACATACCAATCGAAGCAAAGTTTCTTGATTGATATTTTTGACTTCACCACAAACTGGTGTCGGGCTTGCGGCATTTCCCGAAACCCACAAAAGGAACCATCAATCGCATATTAGAGCGAACCGGCGGGAATAATCAATCTAGACATCATGAAAATTTCCAATTAACTCTTTATTAAATCCTACTAAATACCTAGGTAGGGACCTATATAGCTATATACTATCATACATGCGACGAATGGGATGAAGCGAAAGAAGAAGAAGAAGAAGAAGAACAACAAAACTGGGCTAAAGAAACGAAGAACATAATATCTATACACGCTCCAGTGTATAGACAATGAAGCTGAGACAGCTTGAAAGAAGGTAGGTAAGGTAAAATATAGACGAAGGTATGTACTATATCCCATGAGTACTTCAACGACCCGGGCGCCTTTCCAAACGATGGTAAATAATTCGTAATAATAAAAGAATAATAAAAAAGAATAAAAATATTAGAAACGAATGGATTTATGTATATATATTCTTCTCTAGGAGCTTAGTCAAGCATACCGCATATATGGCGGCGGCGGTTCGCTAGGAGTATACTCATTTTGTGTATATCCGGTAGGGCCGTAGTACGCCTGCATGGGATATGGTTGTTGTTGATGTTGGTATTGTTGGCGAGAGGGAGAAGCGTACTGTTGCTGCTGCGCTGCCGACTGTTGTCGGGCAGGATTTGGAGGTCCAAAAGCCGAATGAGAAAGCTGTGGTTGTTCATGTGGTGCGTAGGGCTGCGATGCAGACCCCCAGCTACTGCATGGCTCATCTCGCACTGGATAGTGATACTGCAATGGTATTGCGCTTGTGGCACTTATATTTGCAATGGCGATCGCGCTGGTGATAGCACCGAAGGTGGCTCCGGCAGAACTTCGTCGGACTTCATTGTTGGTAAGGGGGAATGTGCTTCTGGCAGATGACCTTCGCTGGACGCCCTGCTCTACTTCTTCTCGGGTACGACGTTGAGGACTTCTTGATGTTTCTTCACGAGAACTGCTGGTTAGGGAGGTAAGTAGATTGCCAATGCTCCGCGGGCTCCTGCTTCGGGGGCTTCGAGTCTCTGTCGTGGATGAAGGTACGTCGCCGTGATAACTAGTTACTTGAATTACTGGTGATTCATATGTAACCGAACGTGGCCTGTTTTGGACCTGGGGTCGGGCTAACAGGTTTCTAGAAGAGCTAGCGTGCGCTTTGAGACCCTCAAGCCGAGCAGTGACGGCTTGTAAGGATTCCCTCCATCGAGGGTGGACTGCGACCACACTTCTTATCCAATCCAAGAGCTCGGGGCAACTACTAATGAATGATCTGGAAAAGCTAGGGTCGAACACCTGGCCCGCCTCAACCCATGTTGTAGCATTCGTGGAGAGAAAGAAAGTTATCAGGGCAGAGACAAGCTCAGAGCCGTCCTCGGTCGTCACATCGCTAACCTTCAACAGGTGGTGTACTAGATGCGCTGATGAGTACTCAAGGCATCGGTACTTTGAACGAAGGTATGTCTTTGCCGCCCCGGCCTCTGAGCTATGGATTGCAGTGTATTGGTATGTCTCAGAGTTTAAAGAGTCTTGGAATTGGGGGGAAGATAGATATCGGACGCAGCTAAGGGCTAGTCTAGTAGGACCGTCGGTAAGTTGGAATTGTGGATTCTCTTCCATGCTTGTCAAGAGTATGTAGTCAGCCAGTCGGTGGTGGAATAGTTCGAATCTCCCATCTAGAGTAGGAAAAATCAAGAATTCGGTACCGAATCGCAGAAGAAACCGGGATCTATCAATGCGTCGGTGTTCGTAATCCAGAAAGGAGCCATCCGAGCCAAAGAGTCTGCCAAAGGGGAATGATCCGACCGACAATGGCTCCATGCAGAATATGGTCCACTCAAGAGTTTCAAGTATAAGCCGTCGCTTAGATTCTGGCTTTTGCCAGATCTTCCATAGTTCTTGTTTCACCAAAATCCGAATCTCCAGTGGGATAGTAGTGATGGTTTCCCAGAACCTGCCCTGGGCTTGTGCGACCTTGAGGTCAGCCAGTAAAGCTGACGCCCAAAGGAAGTTGCCATCAGACGCAGCGATAACCTTCGCTACAGCTTCGGTAAATCGTTCAGATGTTTTATGGAATCCTTCAATCTTGCTGACTTCGTCCTCGACGAAATGCCTCAGGTCGGCGGAGTAAACGCCTTGTTGGGGGGTTAATCGAATCACAGGATATAGGCCATCGGGATCGAAGGAGTCCGGTCGCATCCGAGAAGAGATTAGAATGCGAGTTGTTCCATCCGCTACAGTAGGGAGACCTAGAATTGCCTCTAGAACTTCTGAAGGCTGAAAACATTCGTCGATTCCGTCAACTACAAGGTATGTCTTTCGGTTTTTCAAAACTTCCCCGAGAAACTCGACCGCCTGGTCGAATGTCGGTATTTCAGATCCATACTTTGTATAGACATCCCACCCTTGAGGGGAGTGGCCACCGGAAGCTGGATGCGATCTGAAAATTTGAAACGCTAGGCTTTTAATAAAATCGACTGCCTGGGGGGCTGGATTGAGTTTGTTAGCTCTCTTGCCAAAGATGTAGGCGAAAGAGAGTCTCTCTGAATAGCAATGAGTTTCGACAGCTTGGAGTATCAGGGAAGTTGCTACACTCTTTCCGACCCCAGGTCGATCGCACAGCCATAATACAGCTGAATCTGGACTGTTAGATTTCACCCATCTTGTAAACTGCCCATCGACAGTGACGAGCCATTCGAATGTACGGTCTGTTCTAGCCTTTTGTAGTTGCAGACGTTCCAATTGAAAGTCGATAGGAGTTAACCACTGGCGAAGAAGATCTAACCATAAGTCAGCACTCATTTTGACCATCATTGGTCTCTCACGGAAGATATCTTTGACCGACTTGGATAATCTAGCGGAACCGCGGCAAACATTGCTAAGTTGGCGTCTGTTGGCATCGACGACTGTCGGTGTATTGGCGAGAATCCGGAGAACGCAGCCGATTGGGGACCCGTCGTAGTAGGAGTCGGTGGGAGAAAACCACCCTCACCCCCCGAACTCCTCGGTCTCTCCCCCCACGATGCTTCCCATGTCGTATCAACAGATGCACGGCGTTCGGTTCCAATACGATTTAAATCTGAGCTTGAGTATGAGTGCCGTCGCTCTCCGCCGTATGGTAAATATCCATGGGGTAAAATTATTGGCGTACCAGATTGAGGGGAAGATATATTAGAAACACTCATGCCGCGACTTCCTATAGTGAATCAGTTTAGCATTGTTTGATTTTGACCAAGTTATAGTTCGATATTATCTTTTGAAAGTAGGTTGAAGAGAAAGGGAGTATGATTGATATGATGAACAGTGAAAAGGACCGGGAAAGGCTCGGGGTGATATCAATAGGTTATAATATTCCCCACACTTACCATGAGATGAATGATTAGAAAGCAAAGGTCTCGCATTCGGGCTTCTTGAATGGCTTGCATTCCCCACGGGAGACACTGGCGATATATTGTATTCGCGCAGGCGAGAATAGGGATCTGTGGCTGAAGAGGGACTCGGCCCCCAAGTCTGTTGCCGAACTGCCATCTTTTCAGCACGGGTTCCCTGCAACGCCGGCTGGGAGTTTGAAACGTAAAAGAATTCGGCAGTTCCCTTGGATTTTATAAATTCACTGTGCAGTGAACTGGTAAGACTCCAAAATTGGAACTTGTAGTTTTCATTAGGTCTCGTATTACGAGACAGGCTTACTGAAGTTGGTAGAGTGAAGTTAGCATGTGCATGCTCATGATGATAATTGAAAGAAAGTGGTTGTAACAGCTCACAGGAAAACGCCTTATGAAACTAATTGAAGGGATCCGTTTGGGGCGGGAGGGTTGCTTACCTTAATTCCTACGTGTGCCTGTGGGGAGAGAATCGATTGTGTGCTTTTAGTTTTTCAAACAGATGTAGGGGATTGGAAAACAGATGTAGGGGATTGGAATGTCAGAGCCGGTATTTGGAACGTAATGTTGAATACAACCGCCGATCCAGAAAGCAGCGAGAGAGGGTATGGAGATATAAGTTGAGTACAGGATAGACATCTCGAGTTCCAACGTTTAGGAACAGCCAGGACCAGGAAAGGCATGGGAGCCGGGAACGATCACGAGGGCGTTTCCGAGAACATGTACCAGCTCGCCTGCAGACCCCCTCCTTCCAGGAGCCACGATCCCAGACAATGGTAGATCGACCGACAAGCTTGTCCGTTTCTGCATTTCATTGAACCGCGCTAAAATGAATAGGAGGCGAGCCCTAGGTCTGTGCCAAGCAAGCAGTCCTCTTTTCGGTTGAAGTTGTCGAAAAAGAGACCTCGCGCAGCAGCCCGAGCGAGGGATAATGGAAGGTGCAAAGCGAAGTTAACTTGGGCGCAATGGGCCGCTGCACAGTTTGTTCGATATTTAGTGGTTGGACCGTGGCTGATGTAATTCCGCTTGGGATTTGGAATTCTGATTTAGCGACTCGACCGCCCTCGCGACTTCTGGCTCTCATGCATGCAAGGGTGCAGTGGCATATGCTGCAAACGCTGTTGAAGCTGCCACCGTCAAGGTCTTCATTGGCATGGCCCTCATGCGGTTCTGGTTGCATCTCTCGATCTCGACATATTGCAAGCTTGACTCGCGTGGAGTGTATGCCCCCCGCCGACATCCAATTAATTTGCGCATGCGCATTGCAGTTGTGGTTCGAATTCTCGCGACGGAACATGTTCCGAGGTTTTGGTGCGGTCGAAGTTCGAGTTCAACACAGGGGCCAAGACCTCATGATCTTGAGGCTGAGCCTACCTTGACCAGCCATGGCCACCGGGCTGTTCACATTGTGTAGCCAAAAATATCTTTCGTCTCATATAACCCCCAGATTATTATACATACATACAGACTTACATGAGATATTTACTATTTGCACTGCACGTAAGTAATGGTCAATCAATTAAGTAAACTTCCTGTGAGAGACGCTCGCTAATTAAGTCAAAACTAGTTGCCGGCATGCTATGGCATGGAGCCCTAGCTTAATAAACCAGGAGACCTTCCATAGAATATTAGTTGTCAGCCCAGCCCGCATTTAGGGCTGAAGAAATGCATTGCGACTTCGACGATATTACTTCCAGTCGCTCAGCAATTGACGGGATCACGTCCACATCGATGCATCTTATCCTGGCGGTTTAAATCTAGGACTTAATTATAATACGGATTCTTGCACGGGCTCCGCCTCTATAGAAAACCAGGTACCAACAGTCGGAAGGGGATAAGTAAAGCAGCCGAAGTCTTGGAGGTAGCAAATATAGGACACGACGGCATAGAAACTACGAACAATTCAAGACCTCAATTCTAAATCCGCCAAAGATCTCGGTAAGAGCTCTCGCCTGACGAAATATGGTTCGTTACCGTGTCAATTATCCCGTTTGAGACCAGATATATTGACTATGTGGCTTGTGGTTATAGCCCTTGGATGGGGTAATACAGAGCATGCCAACATGCACGGTGTTTACCTAGTCGAATCCACATTACTTATTATTCATGTTATGTAAGAAAACCCCAATTACTGTAAGCATAATACTTCATCTTATGCCTGACCCTAAGCTTCTAAGAGAGATTTTCTATCCACTCCAAGATAGCCAAACTTGATCTTGCATCCCGTGTGTTCATTAGCCTAAGATGATTTGTCATCAACGGAAACCTGAGAACCGGACTGCAAACAATCTTGATAACCCTAACAACGTTGCAACCATCTGCCGAGGATCGGATCTCGAAAATACAAGATGAAAGCGTACCCAAAATGACAATTTATCGGGCAATACTCGGACTTATGTTTTGTATACGCGTAACGCTAGAATCGGTTAAAGGTACTAGGTGAGCCAAATATTTCGAAAGGAATCAATTAGCTGAACATCGAGTCTCGACATTGACCTATTTTAATTGAGCCTCCTATATTGTCCCAATACATATATTCACTTCAAGCTATGTACTTATATACATAGCCGAATATCAGCTTAATTTTCTATATTCAAACTATTAAAATGAGTATGACTATTGGTCGCTCAGGGGCAACATTAGTTTCGACGGAGTACATCGGTGCCGAAAAGTTTTTTCATCCCCGACTCTAGTCGCAAGTTGCTCAGGGATATCGGATCAATATGGAGATGACGGATGCATTGCCATGGATCAGGATGATATAATATAGTTTTGTTGGAAGCCCCAAACGCTTGATATCATTATTCTTCAAGGAAAATTTATTCGTTCGGGTCATGTTTCGCCTTGCATTTCGCCCCTTATCGGTAAGGGCCCCACATTCATTTCGCTCCCAGAAACTTATATAGAGGAACGACTTAAATCTCAAGATCCTGTACGGCTATGGGGACATACTCTATAGTGTACTCCCTTTGAATTGCAGGTTATCATACTTATACGGTACCGTATGTCGTAGTGGGCCGAACTAACGGCACCCTTGCACTTGTCCAAACTCTGAAACGTTCAAACCGGCACCGCCTCGAGGCCCTTTAGTTCACCAAAGAATGCGGAAATACAATCTTAACTGACTTCGACTCCCAGTAAAAATCTAAATATAAATTCGCAGCGGCTCTTTAGAATTTCCGAATATTCATCACGGAAAACCCGGATCTGGTCTCGTAAGGGTCCTAGGTGTAACACCGGAGGCCTGGTTCGTACGACGTCCCATCTTCAACAATGCAACACGGTTCTTGACCGTGACCACACTTGAAACAGAACCTTCAATTGCAGTCCGAATCCACAAGATCAAGTTGGATGCAGACGTCAGCTTTGCGTTCTCGAACAAAGATATTAGTAAGGTAAGTTGTATGTATGTATGGGCCGAAGGGCTTACAAAGAGATTTTCTGGCAGGGCCGAAGAAGATTTTTTTGATAAGATCCTACTTCATTTACCTGACTAAAGAGAGCTTCTTCTGAGGGACTAGTATTCGTACAGGGCAACCTTACAAGCGTATTCTTATCTGCCGGGACACCTTCCCAACGAGACACCGACACAACAATGCGGGCCTTAAATCCGCCAACATCGGATGAACTTGTCTGCGCCATCTAGTGATTATTATCTCATCGATCCGCTTGGATTTGCCTGTTATGTGAAAGTGCAACAAATGCCCGGTTCAAAATGCCCATTTCTGGTCTGATAGCTGGCGACGGGTGATAATGAACCTTCCCGCCAAACACAATATCGAAATCACAATTGATATCAAAAGACAATACGATATTTTGCAGGGAAAACATCGTTCTACCCGGAGATTCGAAAGTCGCCGGCGGGTATGCATTTTCAAGTCTACCTATTCAACTAGGTAATGCCATCATTGAAGAGCTACTGCAAGCTAGCTTTCCCCCGCACTTTCCGGGAAATTCCTTCGACCTAGGCTAATGACGCAGATGTCCCCACAATTGTTTGGCTCGGTAAAGGTGCATTTTTTTTTAAAAACAAATAATAGAATGTGAAGCCGACATGCAACTGAGAATTGTTCTGGCCGCTCAATCTCAGAAAAAAACGAATGGGGGTACCTAGTATCTCTTATATCATCAATTACCCATTTCTTTTAAAGTTATCGTACCTCCCTGCAAATTTTATTAGTTTCGGACATAGCTCAGTACCCGGCGAAAGCGTCGGTGTGACTTTCTACCCACGCTTGTGCCGCCAGGATCCTAAAACCGTCCGCACATACCGATCTAGCTCAGCTTTGCTTTAATCTTTTTTTATATATTTTTTTTTTCTACTTCGGCACTATGAGGAAGTTTTCGAACTTGGTAGCTAGTAAGCTAGGAGGGATCACCTAGTGATTAGTTGCATGGGGTAGCTCTGGAGCTTACTTTTGTGGATGTAATCGTTAATCTTGATGGGACAATGTCTGGAGCCGGCAAACTCCCTCGAGCTATATAAGCTTTGCTAGAACCCGCCCATCCTGTAACTTTATCTTCACATCCATACACACATCAATCTAGCAGTACTCGAACAAACATACCTCCAAAACTTACCTTTTTACCGATTTCTGTTTTAATAAACCCCTACAAATCATCACAATGGTTACTACTGCCGGAAAGTGTCACTGCGGGGGCCTCCAATGGGAGATCACTACCGAAGAAACTCCTGTAAGACCTCTATTCCTAGGTCTAGCTCAATATCGCGATCTATGGGAAACTAAATTGCAATTAGGTCCACATCCTCTGCCACTGCAGCGCCTGCAAGCTCATCGGTGGTGGTGAATACACCCTCAACCTAATTGTTCCAAAGGACAACTGCAAGATCACCAGCGAGACTCAGCCAAACGTCTACACCTACAAGGGTGACTCCGGCAACGATGTTCAATGTTTCTACTGCCCAAAGTGCACTTCACACCCATGGCACTATCAGGTAAGCCTACTAATCCAGTACCTTCGTATCTACAAAACGTGTATTCTAACGCTATCTCGTGTGTTACACAGACTGTCAATGCTGACAACTACGTCGTCCGCACGGCCCTCCTCGAGGGTGCCGATAAATTCAATGTCGCCGCCGAGGTCTACATGAAGGAGAAGTTCGAGTTCCAGCCAAAGATCGCCGAGGCCGCTTTTGAAACCGTTCCTCCATCTTAAATTCCAATTGAGGGGCGCAAAATATATCTGTTGCAAAGCTGTAACTAGCCACCAACGATAGGGAAAGAAGCATTTGGCGGAGTTGGAGTTAGTAGTTTGTTTGTACGGCGGGTTTATGATTGGGATTGAGAGCGAGCATGTTACGTAACTGGCGGGTACCTGACTATTCCTTAGTTAATAGTAATGACAGATCAATACCCGGTGGCGGGATAATTATGACATAAGATAATAATTGGGATTATTGATACCATTGATCAAAAATCTCCGTCCTATAGAACCTTAGAAAGGATATACATCTGATTTACGATAAATAACGCCATTGGAATTACATTGGCTTTAGCGTATATACGAATTCGAATATTCATACGTAATCGAGTACTCAAACATCTAGACAAGGATAACTATAACCAACCACGTCGCCTACCGCCTACTAGAGGTCCGTGCTGCAGCGCTGATATAAATTATAGTTATTCACACAGTATGTACCACTTAGACCAGCTATTATATACACAACGTAACACTGCATTCAAAATACATCTTACAATCAGCTTACTTATACATCCGCGGCTTCATCCCCGGTCTAGGCGGTCCTAGCAAATCTCTTTGCGTCAGCTTTCTAACCGGTGTAACAACTGCTCTAACATTCTGAGCAGGGGTAGCCGATTTCTTGACCTTCCTACTCCCAGCTACACACTGTGAAAACCACTGATTCTGATATTCACACACCGATCCATCCGGACAATCCGACGGACCATCATAATTTGACCCACCGCATTGTCCCCACAGTGTCTGTGGACCACTCTCTTCGCCGCCCTGTGCCGTATTCCCATTCCCGCCGCCGCACAAAGGTGCATCTCCAGGTGTATACGTATATGGCGTAGGATAACACAGGCTCTGCGGCATAGCTTGCCAGTAAGGTTCATTATTTGGTCGAGTAGGTCCACACATGGCATATTGACCAGGCGCTTCGTATCCATCTGAGGTTTTTGTCCAACAGGAGTCGCCGGCATCACATCCTTTTGCGGATCCGAGGAGGTCCCAACAGATACCGCCGCATTGACGATAGCGGCCTGTTGCGCCTGGCGTAAGGGTGCTTGCACAAGCCCAGTAGCGAATCGCGGGTGGACAAGTTAAAGCGTAGGAGGTGGTGGGAAGACACTGGCTGTACCAGAAGTTTCGACAGGCGCAGCCATAGCCTTGGGGGCACATGGTTGCGGTCGTCCATGCTATACCGATATTGATATTAGTATATTAATATAACAAGTTTCCTGTACGTACGCGAAAACTTCGCATATATATATCGTGTATACATACCACTGCCCGCGATAACAGAGGACTCCGTAAACCCTCCACACTGTCCAAATGCAGACGCCACATCCGTAATAGTTGTCGTCCACCTCACGGTACAAGTATCATACACTGTGCCGGGATCAAACTGTGCGCATCCATCTGGCGCGGCCGTTGTAACGCATAAATCCCCACTCGGTTGGCATTGGCACTTAAACCCTACAGGGCAGATAGCTGTCGTTGTGCCGCCGTTACTCTGGTAAACATAGCCACACGAAGATCCAGGAAGAGCAGCCCATTGTGGAAGAGTGGCGTAAAGATAGGTAGTAGCTGTGGGGTCGCTGCCAGCGACAGGACCGTCACGCTTGACCAATCCACTGTTAAGAAGCGAGTAGTCTGGAGAACGCTTGAGGATTTCGAAACCAGAGCGTTTTTTATAGCCGCAGATCTGGCCTGCCCAGACAGGACAAGTGAGTGCGCGGGCTTCAGCAACAACAGATGCGAGGAAGACAAGCGAAAATAATAGAAAGCTCATTTCGAATATTTATCTATAAAAATGATTTATAGCAGGCCCTCTGAGTATCTCAGATATCGGTCGAGTTGCAATCCAGCGAAGCCCAGGACACTGTAACAGGGCAATCAGGAAGGCGGTCTTTAACCTCTTATAGCCATCTCGGCGCCGCGGCATACTTAGTACAGTAAATGTCGATCATAGAAGGAGCCTGCTCGCAAGCTTTTTACAAATTCGGATTTAGCACCCATGGTTGACTTTGGTAGATATTACCTATATGTGGGCGTGATGTAGTATATGATCCAACATTATGACCAACCGGCTTGTTTTACTCCTTTAATCCACTTTTCTGTCAGACTTAAAACTAGCCTTATCACAACTGTTTGAGATAAAGCCGTCGCAGCGGCCAATGAGCGAGAAACGTGGACGATGGGTGACGCCGCCCATATGTCGCTGCGAAGCGAGGAAGAGGCGATGACCGATGAGGATGGACCGCCTGCGATATTTAATTACACACAGGGACATTTGGGGTGCCATGTTTTTACCTTGATTTCGGGTATAATTAGCAGTAGGGACGTCGCCATGATGACCACAAGATAGATAGGCACCCAAACCCGTGTATGGAGCCTCGATACGTTACGCAGCGGCCTGCAAGATTTCCCCTGCACATGCAGCTCCTCGCCATATATATCAGATATTAACGTAGACAGTATAAAAGTCTCAAATTTTTAGTCAAAAACACCACAGTGACACTTCCATGACACTTCCATAAATTGTAACTTTACCCACAGCCAAAATATTGCAAAATAGTGGCGTGAACTTAAAATGAACACGAAGACTCTATAAGCTCTCTTAATAACTCATGTTGTCTAAGGCAGAATGTGTGGTATTTTGGGTCGGTGTGTTAGGCCTCAAGGTAGTCTTGCGACCGCTTCCAACTGCAAGCTGCCATGGCCAGATCTCGAGTCCCCTCAAACTCTATAAGATACTTAAACCGGCATTTAGGAAATTTATATCGGTGATCATTCTCCTAAACTCGTTAATACTTAGAGAAACAAGCAAGACCTAGCGTGGTATCGGCACTGCAATAGCGGCTGGAACGACTTGTGATGGAAAGTACCATATGGCTATTCGCATTCCGATCGACCTGGTACAATACAATCCAATGTATATATTTTATCGAAACAGTATGAAAGATACGAAGAAACGAAGAATTGGGGGAACTAGGCTTTCGCTTGTAGCCAAACGGAATCATCCAAGACACAGCATGTCAAGACTATGTCGACCAGGGCATGCTCGCATATTTCGCTTCATGCGGATATGGCGATCGAAAGTTTAATAACGAAGAGGGCGGGTCACCTGCAGTTTTAGAACACAAGCTCGGTGTATTACGTGGGCTAGATATATAGTATACACCAGAAACCTCTATAACGTAGCACTGCAGTTTTATTATTTTATCTTACAGGATGTACCTACTAAACAAGCCCATTCCCCGATATCATCAAGCTTAAACCAAAACAACTTGTAGTCAAAAACCGTGTTGTAGATCAGAGCTGCATTACCAACTTCCTAAACAGGGTAATTCGGTGAGAACGGTAGAAAAAGAGCACCCTTCTATGGTCGCCTTTTCAAACCTGCATCATCGGTTGCTACGATCCAGGTATGTTCCGCATTACTCGATTTGGTTAGAACCTGCGAAATGATGGTTGACTAGCTCGCAGGTTGCAACCAGTTCCATTGAAATGTTCATACCATGTGCCGACTTATAGGATGCAAGAAGCTGGGATAATCTCGAATTAGTCTGTCTCACCATGGAGTCGACCATACGATGTGTTTAACCATAAAATAACCAGTTTCTGTAGTCTAGGGCTAGGGGTCGCTCACCTCTGCTTTGGCATTTTCTAGACCCAGCCCTGATCAAATTGAAACTGGTTAATGCGAAAATTTCCCTTCAAAATTGTAAGCCACGTTGTACGAAACAAAAGAACCTAGTCATTATATTAATTTCTACATGCAATTCGTATGCACGACGTTGCAACCTCGCAGAAATCAAGGCCGTTGACGTTTTCGATGATATGCAGGTCCGGTCCTACTTTTTGATAACGAGGTTTGCGAATGCGCGACCAGTCGACCCTCAGTTTTCTGCAAGTCTTCCAAGCCTCCGATCTTTTCCCGTCAATGCTCCTCCACATATGATGTCTCCACTTATCTATACCTATCGGCATGCCATGTAAGTACAATGCATAGCGATGCCTAGGAAGCTTCAACTGATAACAAAGATTTCGCAAAAATTGCGTTATACCACATTGCACTCAGACCGACCCTTGATGGCAATCTATCGCCTACCACACTTCAACCAGGTTCTCCTCCAACGAGGATAGACACCCCACTTAACTTCGCGAAGATTGGGTTTACTTTCTCAACCACCAGAGGAAATGAGCGGCAATCGATAGTATGCGCACGAATTTGGGATATATAATCGCTTTCGCCGATTCTTCCCGTCAAAAGGACGGGTCGCTCCTGACCATTCATTGCCCAAATTTCTTTCGGGATTCCCTTCTTTTCCGTCTGGATCTAGCCTCCATTTAGTATTTCCTTTGGAAGGCGCCTTATTGCTCTAACAGCCTGAATCAGGGTCGCCATGGCCGAACCTCTCACCCAAAGTGATATATTCTACATCACGCTCACTTGTTACTACTGGGGCTCTTCTTCGCCACGTTTTACCCACGAACACACAAGTGAAGCCGTAAAAGCACTTGCGCAACTCTATATTGACTATCCAAATATTACAGATGATCAAGTAGCAAGCTACTATGGTTGGGACATTAAAACATACGACGTCATGGCCATGAATTTTGCGCCATTCAATGAAACGGCGTTCGCAGCGGAGCTATTACCGTTAGCGCCACATCCGCGTTCTACCGGATCAGTTTTGCCTTTGTTTATCGTCTTTACGATTCTCAGTACCGTGGTAATGTCATTAAGGCTGTGGTCAAGATGGTCTTTGCTTGGGAGGATCCAGAACTTTGATTGGGTTGCTTTAATTTCATATGTAAGTTGAGCTGTAGGCGTGTAATACTCTGTAATTGCGTTTTTCTTTTCGCTCTAGCTAAATGGTATGTCTAGTTCTTAATAGTCGCATGGGGTGCATATGGTGTTCATGCTAGTCTCGTGGGTGGTGATATGGCTAGTTGGTGTGATCGGTCATACTTCCAGATTAAACAACAGTCAATTGTAAGTCTCTTAAGCGCCAACTTAAGTATCTTCTAAAGCTAGGTTATTGAAAATAGTACTAAAATGTTGGCATAGGCTTATAACGTCGGAATGACAGCTTACCCAATGGTCGTTCTATCTATCAAACTCGCCCTCTTGATCTTCTATTACCAACTATCAACCTGGAACGCGCTTCGTACAGCCGTCTTAGTCACTGGTTTCATATCTATCGGGAACGCATTGGGTGGTTTCTTTGCCTTCTTGTTCCAATGTCATAAGGTAAACTTCTGGGACTCAGAGTTTGACCTGACTCTGAAATGTGAAGTGCATACTCTTAAGGCCATCCTGGGTACTGGTATTGTCAATATTATCACCGATGCTTTGGTATGGGTGATTCCTATGCCGTTGGTGTGGAGGTTACAGTTGTATCCTCGAGAGAGGATTATCGCATTTTTTACCTTCGGGTTTGGTGGAATGTAAGTCTCAAAACCTTAGATTTAGACTTAAACGGTTGCTAATATTAGTTAATCGCAGCGCGTGTGTGGCTGCTGCCATTCGCCTAGAAGCCGTACAGAATTCTATTAGATTCGGGATCGATGGCAAAGACTCTATTTTGCCGATAATTGCGTGGGGAATGTAAGTATCCACCCAATATTATACCAATATCGTTAATTATGGGACCAAAGCTTACAAACTCCAACTTAGCATCGAACTTAACCTAGCTCTAATATGTAGCAGCGCCCCAGCTCTTCGCGCCCTTCTCATGAAACATATCCCCAAGCTCCTCTCATATGGGAGCAGCGGGGCATCAGATATCAAATCCATGTTCAAACGAACAGGTGGTAACAGTAGCGGGTCCGCTGGGACAAAAATCCGGTCCGCGGCTGGTAAAACACATATTCATGTTCATTCCGATCCTCAGTCTCCAGTCAGCCCTCAGTCCCCGTATGGCAAAAACATGTCAACAGCGTCGATTCGTATTGGGTATGTTGAATATGAGAAGAGGGACTCCACGGGGACCGACGTTGAGTTACCGATACAACATCCGCCGAAGGCCGCTAAAATAGAGGGGTTCGTTTGATACAAACCTAACTATGAAGGGATTCAGTTAGATTGATAGAGCCCGCAGGACGGTGCTTCGGTTCAACTAGTGCCTGAAGATCCTAAGACGTTTAGTTTATAATTTAGTTCTTTTCGAGTTTTGGAAGTACATTTCCTCAATCTAGTGTTACCTATGCAGTCGGCAGGTCCGACACACAAGATCCTTTCTTTTTATTGACAGTACTGGGTCCGTATACGCGTATCGGGACTTTTGTTACAATCAAGTTTTTTTTTCATTGGTTCTAAGGTTTATTTTGACCTTGAGGCCCCTGGGATCCCGGAACCTAGTTATAACGCCAATATACCACCAACTCGTAGCGTACCCATTATCAAATTTTAATCAAACAAAAGTCTCGTCACGCATCCAATGGGAATTTCTTTGGGAAAGAGACTTCCACAAGTCCTTCTTGTGGTAAATATCGATATCGCGAAACGACTAGCCATGCATGTACCACGGAGCCAGTCTACAAGCTGATCCGTTTCGCACTTCGTAATGATTTCACTTGGCCAATTAGCTCGGGTTTTCAAGGCCGAAGGCAGACTCGCCCTGCACTAGGCCATAGTACAAGCTGAAAGACAGGCTGCATGTCATGCACACGCACGCCACGTTTTAGAGCTGCTAGCTAGCTAGCTCGCAAGCAAATCAAATTTACCGTGTTTCAATTGATAGATTTGGGTACCACTGGCCACTTACTTGCATACTCAGCTACTCAAATAGCTGATATACACACAAGTATTTAGTATATAACTATAGCGCCTCGGTTACTATTGACCCCGGTGATCAGTATACGAATATTTGGTAACCTATTTTGAAGGGTTTTATCAGAACAATTGCATAGGAAGGGTAAACTTTCTGTGAACAAAACTAGTAAAGAACATCAGAACCAACCGATATGCAGACCAATAATGTCTCTAGACTTTTGACAAGAGCATTTTCCAGCGCAATACCAAGTATACTATATATCCCCATCAACCAAGGTAAGTCGCCGCCTGTAATATACTATCAATACCTCAAATTTCCATCACGGATTAATTTAAGGATCGAAGTTCGATGGACTCACCTAGGGCTTTGAGCGCCAGTACAGCCTTTACTACGATTCGGGCGGGAGTATCAACTAGGGACTTATAAAGCCCACAAGTCATCGATTAGTTTCGTAAGCCGAAGCGTCGGATGGACAATTGTACTCACCTCAATATAAGATTCATCCCCTTAATAATCCTTACACCAACAGCTTCTACGAGCCCTTTTCTAGCTAGATTTCCGGAATGCAATTAACGGGAAATGGTTGAAAACCAATTCTTGTGCTCCCCAAACCATCGCATGTGAATCTAATTTTTTTCTGCGTCGCCTCACAAGAAGAGCATATGAGGTGAACTCAAGATCCAAATCTCTAGCTTATACCATGGCTTTTTCTCCAAGGCTCGCTGTCTCGACGTTTTGGGACCGTTACCTGTTGTTCTATTTAAATTTCTTCGTCGTTGGGCTGGCCTATGCAATGGGCCTATGGTTCTAAAACTTCAGCAGAGAAAAAAATGCTAATAGGGAGAAGAGTGATGAACTCTAGGGGAAGACTGCAAGGCGACTACTCAGGAGCTCCCTATTTACTTCCAGGCCACGAAATTCTTTGATATATATCGATCGTTTCAAAACAGTTTTTCAAATTTGTGTGTAAAATGTTGCAAAATATCGCAAACGGATTTAGGATGGATTTAACATGCCAGTCTTGGTTTCTCGGCTGTGCCGACGATTGGACAAGCTTTTCGGGCGCTGCCGGTAAACTAGCTAGCTCCATAACCCCAATCTCCATGCGTATCATATATGCATATGGGTTACTCATCTCCATATTTCCATAATGTCCACGAATTACTAAACGTTAAACTCTCACACGGCGAGGCCTTCGGAACCAACTATAGGAATAGGCGACCCACTCGGATAAACCTCTAGGAAAGCCCTAATTCTTAGGAATCATCAAGATCGATTATCGATTGGGCAGAGT
Organism: Orbilia oligospora ATCC 24927; assembly: GCF_000225545.1. NCBI lineage: Eukaryota > Fungi > Ascomycota > Orbiliomycetes > Orbiliales > Orbiliaceae > Orbilia > Orbilia oligospora. Next base: position 1,078,773 of record NW_011645745.1, read on the forward strand.
GGGAACGAAACGTTGCCTTCGGGATTTAAGTCCTCCCGTTTGAAGATACCACAACTTGAAGAGAATTTTGGCGCTGAGACAACGGAACATTAACTTTCGCATTACAAGCCAGTGAACATCTACGACTTCATGAATTCAAAAGATAGAAAAAAGGAATTCAATAGTACACATATACAATGCATATGTAATCCAGTTAACATGTTAACAGTATCATCGCATCAGAGCTCTCACTTACTCCTCCAATCGATATCAATCTCAAAGTAAGATTTTAACAGAACTCCGCTTGGCAAATCCCACATGGACCACCAAAACTTCAAGATAGTTAGAACAAAATGCGGCGTCAACCACGATGCAAAGACACCTGACTAATCCGACAATAAAAAGCACATATTATATGGAAGACCGAGGAAGTCCGACACTAATGTACTAATTCAATGCAGGTTTCACTTTAAATTATCGAAACTAAGCGATATCAGTAGCTCGGAACCTCAAAGAAAATATTAATAGTCCCTATGTCTATACCACAAAGCATATCAGACGGGTAGGCTGTAGGTGAGAGAGTTCCGTTATTATCAGTAATCAATAGCCTTGGTTATTTCGGTACCTTGGTTCTTTCGATATCGTCCCTACTTTAATGGGAAACCCGGAACAAGGGTAACTGTATTGATATCGATAATGTGCTACCCCGCAAAAAAATAAAACGAAGACAGAACTCGAATATTCTTGCAGCTTCGATTGATATACTGTCGACTAGGCTTATAAGTTGGTATTAGATGAAGTAAAGATCTTCAATGAGACTATGACTGCCCAAAAGCTCGTTACAGGACGCTAATTTACAACATATGCGTTCCTGTGTAACCATGTTAAGAACCGTCGAGTATGATAAAATATTAGCTCTAACTGGGTACGAAACCAGCTCCAACAGGCGCCCGCTTGAAAGATGCAGAAACCAGTCGAAAGATCCAAGCGTCTGCAACCCCGAGCTCGACGCTCCGAGTCCCTGTGAGCTCAACGACAGCCTAGAGAACCCGAAATGCATAGAACCTACAATATCTACAAGGGTCCTAAGCTATAATCGGTAGCTACGTTTGAACACGGACCGCGGATGAATTCAAAAAACACGGAGTATATAGCTTTAACTATAATATAATACAACGTTTCATGCAAAACAGAATAAGTATTAGACTCTTCTAAGATTGATAAAGGGAAATATAACAGGGATTACGGCAGTTACATGCCGTATTATGTTTGCCTCCTCAAAAAAAACCTTCCATGCGATTAGCACTACACTCTATAAATCGATATCTATTGCGTACGGTTATTTTTTTAATTTTGTATGGTAGATGTTGGTCATACACACGCGGTTGACCCGCGTCGGGATTAACAAAGTAAGCTCCATGCACTAACGCGGGTGGGATGCTTTATGCACCTCCTAGCTGACATAACATTCCCAGTGACATCACCTACTATCTTCCCGTTAATGACACTTTACTTCCCATTGGATATGCATGTGAGAGTGACAAAGCCAAAAAAGCTTAGAAAGGAAGAAAAAAAGTAGCTCTCAACCAGGAAGTAGTAGAGATAGGGGAGTAAGCTCCCGCATTGTAGAGTCAGTAGGTAGATGTATAAATAAGCTGAAAGCTCCCCGTCTTTATCTCAACTTCCATCATCTACATCCGCTTCAAATTCAACGATTCAACAGCTATCGTGTAACCAACTTCGAAAGATCGACTTCCTATTCCGGACGATCCAATTGACCACAAAATCAACGCAATCCGCAATACCTCCTCATAAGCTCATTAACTTCAGAATCACTTGAAGTTTCTACATTCAATACCAATCATCATGTCCTCTTCACTCCCATCAACTTTCAAAGCCGCAGTCGTCGACCAGCCCGGTCACACCCAAACCTACGGTGCAAAACCCGGTGAAGAATCGCCTGTAAAATTCACGCTGAAGGACGTCCCTCTCAAACCACCAACCCACGGACAAGTTCTGGTTAAGGTTATCGCATCGGGTATTTGTGGATCTGACGTCCATATTCTAAACGGCCATGTCGGCGCCCAATTGTATGTTTGAAAGCTATATAAACATATCTCTATAGATCTATCCTATTTTATCGAAAGGTGGGACATGTTAACCTAACCTCGAATCAATCGAAATTTATATAGCCCACACGTCTCCGGCCACGAAATCATCGGCGAAGTTGCCGCTATTCCCGAAACTGAAGACCACTGGAAGATTGGCGATAGAGTCGGTGGAGGCTGGCACGGTGGTCACTGCCAATTCTGTACCCAATGCAAACGTGGTCAATTCCTACTCTGCGAGAACGAGGCCATCAATGGTGTTACTATGTGGGGAGGGTGTATGTTCCTCCAATTCCGCCTCATAAAAACCCCCCATATTATAATGAGCAACCCAGCAAAGCTAATTAGTACTCTACTATGATGGTGTATAGTGGCTCAATACGTCCTCCTTCGTCGTGAAGCCGTAGTATCAATCCCCAAAGATGTCGACCCAGCAGCCTATGCTCCAATCCTCTGCGCCGGCGTCACAGTTTTCAACGGCCTTCGAAATATGAACGTCCGTCACGGTGGTACAGTCGCCATCGCCGGAGTTGGCGGTCTAGGACATCTTGCTATCCAATACGCCGCAAATATGGGCTACAAAGTCGTTGCGATTGGTCGTAACGAAGCTAAGAAAGAAGAGTCGTTGAAGCTTGGGGCTAAATCGTACATTTACGGCTCTCCAGAGGAAAATGCTGAACAATTGAGGAAATTGGGTGGTGCCGATTGTATTGTTATTACCGCGAACAGTCCCGATTTGACATCTAAATTGCAAGGCGGATTGGCTAAAGGTGGTACTTTGTTGGTGCTTGCTAGTAAGTTTAAAATCTATATGATCACCAGCCTTCAAAAGCGTAGTAAAGAAAGACAATTGGGATAATACTGATATGATATATACACCAATAGTTGTCGGTTCCGCCCCATTCGACAGTACTGCACTCATCACCCAGCAACACGCCGTCAGAGGGTGGCCTGCAGGCTCTTCAATCGATTCCGAGGAAGCCATCGACTTCGCCAAGGAATTCGGGGTTAATTGTATCATTCAGAAGTTCCCATTAGATAAGATTCAAGAGGCTTATGACATTGTCGACAACGGGAAAGTCAGATACAGGAGTGTTATTGTCATGTAGATATACCAGCTTCAGTCTACAGGAAGAAATGAAGGAAGGGAAAAGTGAAATGGACATGTTATAAGTAGCTGTTAACGAGCCGTTTAGCGAAGTCTTGGATGAGGAAAAAGTGGAAATTCTAGTTATGACAATTGGTACCAAATATTACCAGCTTGGATAATTGACTTATAAATATATGGAACATCAGAATTAAGCAATTGATCTTACTAGGGCATGCCTGTTACACTTAGCACCCAAAACATACCAAGTATTTCTATCCATTTTGTGTTAGCCAGCAACTAATCCCTACATCACCACACAGATTATTTTTTCCCCGAAAGAAGTGATCGAATGCAATAGAGGTACCTAGTAGAATCCCACTAGGCACCCATATATATTTTTTTCCAATCAGCTGCAGGTCCACACGGAGCGTCGTCCAATTAGACTCCACTGGCATGATATATAAATATGTACAAGAGAAGTAGTAGCAGAAGAAAAAAAAGAAAGGCGGAAAAGTTCAACGTCAACGAGTTAAAAAGACAAAAAGGTCGAAGATAGTAGTTAGTAGACATAACCTTTCAATCATAGAACGCCCCTTATCGCACTCCGATGTTTTCCAAACAAAAAAAAATAAAAAAATATGGACTAACGAGGCAAAAAATAAACCAAAAACTTGCAGCAAAGAGTTTCAGACCGTTAAACAGAATAAAGGAGGGAGAGGAATGATAGAAACGGGTAAATAGCAAATGAAATCAAGCTGACTTTGCGCGGTAGAGAGAAAAAAGCTTGCAAATAATATATAGGAAAAACTGCGAGAAGAACAGAAGGCCGTTATGATAGTGGAGTTGTTTTGGTGATATATGGAGAAGGAGATAGAGTTCAGGAAGCATTAGTCGCACCCACGGAAAATTATGTAGGGATAAATATCCAACACTGCATGTAAAGATACTAAAAAGAGAGGGAACGAGGAAAGAGAGAGCAGAAATGATAAATTTGAGATGAAAAACAGCGGAAAGAAATAAAGAGACTTTAAGGGAAAAAGATAAAGAAATAAGAAAAAGGTAGGATGTTAAGACAATGAGACGAATTGAGAATCGCACCAAAAGCAAAGAACAAAACCAAAGTCGAAGGGTTAACTTTTGGGCGTACTGAAAGCCCTATATATTACAGTAAGTCGTGGTTTGCTAGTCGATTTCGTATACGATAGATATTGGAGTATTGGTTTCCGCTATATCAAACATATCGAGGCCGTTCTGAAAGGATGCTAGATTCTGTCGGGAAAAGGAGCGTGTATCGAGTTGTTATTCGTCGAATTTTTTGATATATAGTAGTAGCGAACCAATCACCGAATGCGCATGCGGACAGCCTTGAACTTGGTATCCAATCCTCCGCAACTTGGGCAAGTTCCATGGGCCTCATCACCATCTGCATATCCATCGCTTCCCTTCCTGACGCAGCTGCGGCACAATCCGGCAATGCACTCAGAACAAGCCATAGCTTCACTCATAGCAGTCAAAAGGCCGCAGCCGCTACACTCAACTTTTGGAGTGTATGTAATTGTGATCTGTGGACTATACGGACCACCAGCTTTATTGAGAGTATTCAAACTGCTCAATTGGGCACCTTCTGGGAAATCCGTCTCCATTTTGTTCGAATTGAGCATGCCTGTGGATGCTCGTGGGGAAACCGACCTACTGAAATTCGGAATTTGCATCTTCTCAAATGTTCCCGAATCAGGCGGGGTATCACGACGGTCCGACATTGGTGGGGTGATATTGGTGGTCCGGACCCGGTGTTCAAGATCAGCCATTGAACGAGATTTGGTAAGCGTGTTTCCACTGTAACCAAACGCTGCTGGGGGTGGCTGATTTAGGAATTCAGGAGCCTGTGAAGCAACAAAAACGAGCTCATCCCAGCGGGTTCGAGCTTCATCATCTCCACTGATAGTGGAAGAGGCAGGTCGAACAAGATCATCGTGCTCCAAGGTGCGGTCAGGGTCGGATTCATTTCCGGTGGCGGCACTACTAGGTTCGTATGACATTGGTGTGTTCTGACGTGACAGGTGGGGCGAGCTCATGATCGGGAGCCGCTTTCGCTGACGGGATGGCGGATGGGGAATGTGAAGAGGCTCGAGGCCCTGTAGTGTTGATACAGAAGAAGGGTGGAATGTATGGTGACGACGAGTATTATCAATGGAGGAATTATTCTTCCGTTTCCTAGCAATAGTAGTTTGTAAAGGCTTTGGGAGTGGTGGTGGCTGTTGAATGGCAGGATATGTTAGCTCCAACCAGGGGAGAGATCGATTTTTTCTTTCTTGCGAGCTCACCTGCGAGACTTCGCTTCCAAAGCTCGAAAAGGGTGCACCAGTTCTACCCATACTCATTGAGTTCAGAGAAGTGTTGGCACTCGACATATCCACATCGGAATTCGTAGAAGGAGGAGTAAGGTCCTCAACTCGAGTTTCAAAGCTGTTGTCTTCAAATCCTGTGCAACAAAGTATAAGTATGTCATCAATTGTATTGGGTAGTTTTAAGCAACAGGAAAACTCCAATCTGCACCTCGAACAAACTTACTCCAACCGGTGCTCTTAGCTCTTTCCTCTCCACCCCCAGGTTGAAGGTTTCGTCCTCGACCAGGGCTGGGCGGGCCTCCCATTCCTCCATTCGGTAGTGATGTTAAGATATTTGCTGTGGTGGCATTCAATGCAGCATTTCTGACCATTCTATCGAAGCTATCCTTCGTTGCCGATAGCCTGGGCACATAGTCGTCGGGATGGGCACGACGAATATGTTCCTGCATCGAACGATATCTCCTCTCCTGTGAGATTGAAAAAAAGAGCTCTAGTTAGCAATCAACGAGCAAGAAACAAAGAATACTTTCAGCTTTCTCATTTACGACAATTTGGGAACTCACTCCGGTGCATTTTTTAAGACACCTGCGACCGTCCGGTCGGATAAGCGGGCAGATAACTTCGCCATCTGGATCTACGGGGCCACCTGCCACATGAGGTTCCGCGGATGTAGTCCTAGACATCATCTTCGCACTATATTGCTCCAACAAGGAGTGGATTGCGATCTTGCTAGCCGTTGTTGCGGTTCCGAAGAGCTAGCCTTCAGGTTCCAAAGCTAAATCGACGGTATTGGGGGTTACAGGAGCGGCTGAGCTAAGCTCAAGAAGCAGCAGAAAGGACGAGATGTGTTGTCGGTGACGGGAACATGGAATGCTGAACTGGCTGGGGGTGTCGCTGCAAACGGAGGAACTGATTCGACTCCGCGAGGGCAAGTTATTTAGGTAAGATGTAGTAGTAGTTCTGTGTCAATTCTTCCCGCCGGGGGTTGGAGGGGGATCCGTAAAACTCGGTCGGCGGAAGAGGGAAAATAAATTTAGCAGGCGGTACGGTGAGTTAAAGAATTAACTTGCAGGCAGACCGCTGTTCAGTCGGGATCGAGATCAGAAAAACCAGAACCGGGCTCCAAGCTTGGGCGGATGGATTCCTTGTTAGATTGGCCAAAAACGTCCCTTGCTTCCTTCTTGTTTGTTGGTTGCTATGTGCTATCCCACACCTGGGCCAAAGTACCCGAGTAAATGCTCCAGCTCACAATGATCAAACAAACAATGCAGCCTTTTGTTCCCCTCCTCTCGAGATCTCCTTGGGTAGTAGTAGTGGTAGTGGCGGTCCCTACTTGCTGCTGGAAACTGTGGATATGAAAGAGTAGGACTGAGTGTAAGCACGAAATTTATGTGGTCTGATAGGAAAGTAAATAGAGGGAAGATAGACAGATAAAAGAGCAATCCCCCCAAGACGGAAGCTTGAGCTAAGATATTGCTTGTTCACGAGAGTTTAAACCTCAGAGGCGATATGAAGAAAGAAAAAGAGGAACGAACGAAAGGACACCAAAGCAGGATAAACAAGGGTTGAGCAGCTATCCCAAATCCCAAATCCCACTTTTCCTCGGAGAATAAACAGCCACACGGAATAGATGAGGAAAAAGGTATGTTGCTGCTCCAGATATTGAATTTTGCTGCCAGAAATGACCAAGTAGAATAGGAAAGAAAGGGAAAGGGAAGAGGGAGCTGTTGGTTGTTTTCTTGAGCGGATGAATGGGAAGCCGTTTGCTGGTCTTCGGAAAGCCGGTAGCGACTAATGCGGGAATTGAATCGATTGCTTGTAAGAACGAAAGAAATGTGACTGAAGCAAACAATAATTGGTACTTGTTAATGGGTCAGTGTCCCGTTTGGAATCCGAAAGGTAACCGAAAACTCAGAGAAACTTGAGCTTTGAGCTGAGGGGGGGAAGAGGGGGGAAAAGCAGGATGAGAAAAAGAACGAAAGAGATGAGACCGGGAATGAGGTTATGTTGGCTTGAGCAGAGCTTCTTAGCTTGTCTGCAAGCAAAGACAGAGAGCAAAGGGTGGCCGCGAGAGATATCCGCAGACCACTAGTTACCCAGTCGCATATCAGGAAGAAAAAAATTAAAGAAAAGAAAAGAAAAGAAAAGAAAAACCTTCGCCAGCTTTTTCAGAAGGAAAAAAAAATGGAGTGTACAAGTACAAGGGTAGAAGGTTGTGCGGGCCTGCAAAACTCTGGTACCTGCAACTTAACCTTGAAAACTCAATGGGAGCAGAGGTTCAACTAAAAGGATAGCTTGAGGTCTGCCTGTAACCGAACTTTACCTCAAACAGGCAGAAAGCGATGAAGGTCTCAGCTTGTTTGTGAGGAGCTACCCCAAAGGCGGGAAAGGTCACCGGAGAAGCTTGAATTCTAAGAATCCAATGTAGACACAAATGAGACCACAAGCTCGACCAGCTGCGTTTCGAGCTAACGGAGCTGCTTGCTTCATGCAAAGAATGAGGCGATCCAAGGAGAAAGGCAACCAAACTTGGGGATCAATCATGCAGCTTCGTCTGTCCGTTTAGTCGTATTATTAGCAGCTATATTTGCTTGTGGTGTATTGATTATTGATTTCAAGGTCTGTTACATGCGCTGCACCGACCATTTAGCTTCCCTCAGAGACAGATAATTCGATGCTGCGACCAGGGCGAACCTTGTAATGGATGGCGGCGATCGAAATCCAAAATTTTGATAAAAGTGGCTGCAGAGATGTGGGTAAGTAAGCGGAATATTAACTGGAATGGATGGGTTCGAATATTGGGCAGCACCTCGGCATCATGAAAACTGATGCTGGAAGAGAGAAAGAACCAACCCCCCATATTTCCTTTATGAAATTAGAGCTGTAAGTCGCGATCGCCCAATCTACTAAACCTGGCGACGTGTAGCAGCTCTAGCAAAGGAAACGGAACTTCACATCCAGCACGGTTTTTTTTTTTTTTTCCCTCCCTCTTTCTTCAGTTTTACCATGTGAGGCAATTGTTTCTACCTCGTTTCTCTCATGCGTCGAACGAAAACACCACAAAAAAATGCGAAATCATGTTCTGCCTTCTCATCTGATGAGACGAAGATTAGCTGCTGCGTCTTTTGAGCAATAAAATGGAGAAAACGACAGCACAAGATGCTTCTGACAAGCCTCTCCATGCACTGTAACTAGGCAGGTCAGCAGGGGTAAAAGGCAGCGAAAAGGCTCCTTTGTGTCAGATTCCTCGTCCGGGACCCATTAGTGGAGATACTAGATGTAGCTTCCTTCAAGCAGCGGGAAAATCCCTGCAGCTCCCAATAACCACTAGCTCCCAAGAATGGCTTCTCGAAGGGCAAGTCAGTTAATTTCGAAGATTGAATTCTTCATCTAATTAGATGAATCGGTCTCTGCTTTACCCGGGCCGAAAGGTTTACCCGACGATCTTCTGAAGCCTGTCGACCCTGGAAGGCCCTTCATAGTTGCATGTAAGTACAAATGTATCTACATACGGAGTACCTATGCAGATAATCATTTGATTCTTTGCATTGAACCGGAGGTCTTGCAGAAATATCATTCGAAGCTTCCGAAGGGGGGAACGAAACATCTTTGGCAACAACAACAAAATCACAGCCAGCAACGGAATCAGACCCTAAACTGAGAAAGGCGGTGAGCAATGGACAAAGGAGGCTGGAGCCGTGGCTAGCTAGCTGGCGAGGGAACCCACCAACCATCCCGCCCTTACAAACCGGGTCATTTTGGCGTCATTTAGATCAGAACATCAGGTCAGGCGGGGTGCTTTGAGACAGGAACCTTGTAAGGTCATAGCTGGAAGCTCACATTCTGGGACCAAAATGAAGTCGAGGAGTACTGCAGGAACAGCCGACAAGACCACAAAACTCGCAGCTTGATGCGGCACGGACCTGAATCAGGATTTAGGCCGAAAATGTGCCTTCTGCATTCTGAATTAATATTGCTCCAAGCTGGGCCCTTCTTATATTAAAGAATGCGCCGATGGTATGGGTTAATCCGATCAGTTAGCCAATATATTTCCTCCTTTCGGAAGGCGAACAATTCGAGATGAGGGTACTTGCATACCCACAATCCGGACTGGGGTATCCGGTTTGCTCGGATAATGACCCCTAATATAAACATCGTTCGTCTCATCATTGAGGGTAACATCGCTCGCAACCTGAGCTGAGCTACTAGTCGTATTTTAGTGGGCCGGGATGCATACGAACGGGCAGCACTTCAAAGCAGGAATCACCGATGAAGCTTTATCGAAGCGCGAAGTCTGGGATAACGTGGTGGCCAGTAGCAAAAGCAGCTGGAGATGAACCATCCTGATGTTGATCTGGTCTCGAGACTACGACGCCACCCGGGCTATCCTCCAGATAGCTTGATCCGCACTGGTGGCTATAGACACTCTCGCAACACATGAGAAAAAAGCCACAGTCCACCACAACACACATGTTGGTTACGAGACTGGCACATGCACGAGCTAGCGACAACACATAAAACGCAACACCTCGCAGACCGGATCCGTAGCCTAGCTGGCTGTTCTTGCGGCTGTCGCTCGGTTGGCGACAATGCGGGCGGGCGGAAACATTCGGGTCATAAGGAACGATCGGATCGATCTGGGGAGGCTTGGTATCTTGATAAGATAATTAGAGTCATCGCCTAGTTTGCCACTAGATCCCTAGCAAAAGGGTATATGAGGAGAAACATTATACATCATCATACTCGGCCTACTAGTAGTAGTCATTGGCTAAGTTTCAATCAGACCCCCGGGTTTATCGATCGCTGCATTCGAACTTTTCTATAAATTTGACGACACTGGTATAGGTAGAAAATCAACTTCAGTCACAAAGATAATCGTCATTTTGTTCGATCGCGAAGATGCATTAGGTATGGAAGGTATTTACTATACTAACCGCGGGCTAGTTTCGAATACTGGGATTTATTTTTGTAATTTAGAAAAAGTAGAGGTTTAAAAAATGGGATAGATAAAATGTTATAAGGAAATAAAATGGATTTGCTAGCTACATGAATAGGTATAGCTATGGGAAGAAGAACCCTGGAGACGAAGGCGCCAACAGGCGAAGGAGACGGCTAGACTGTGTATACATCGAGCCCGGAATCCACCTATTAAAAGGAAATAGAAAGTGGAGTAGGAAATAAGGGAACAGAAGGACGACCAGAACACAATACTTGGACTCGTGAATGTCTCATTGCTAAGAAAAAGGAAAGGAAGCTTGAAATGAAGAAGACAAGAAACCCTCCCAGGAACTCCATTGACATGCGTAACTGGTACCGTGTGCATGTGATAACGAACATGATCTCCAGAAACAGACGCCAGGTGAAGATGAAGATAAAAAATAAAAAAAATAAAAGCAAGCACCCATGCAGCTGTACCAAAATCGAAAGCAGGACCATAAAAAAAGGCCCTGTAGGACCGCTCGACAATATAGGCGGGATGGAGAGAACAAACAGCATAGACGGAAGAAACTGGCTAGTCATAACGAATAACCAGCAAGAAGAACGAACAACCACCTCATCGACATAAAAGACAGAAACCTAACTCAAAAGATGCAGTGACGCCGTGAAATGCAGGATCCCAGAAGAACGAATCATAGGAGGACCCAGCCGGTGATCCTGCGGCCGTAAAGAAAAGAAAAGAAAGATGGTAGAACATCTGCCCGAGGAGAGTTAAAAAAAACCGAAAAACTAAAAAAGAAATCATGCCCGTCATAACGCCAAGGTGCTGAGTATCGAATTTAAAGAATGATCGAATGCCGTAAGAAGCTGCAGGGGATGAAGTCAAACTGACAGTCGTAAAAGCAAGCCATCGAGGCGGTTCGTGAGAATGGGTGCAGGCTGTGAGTTCCGAAATAAATAAAAAAACGAATTACGATCTTGATCATCCGAGTATCTTTCGAGTCCTCAGATAATAGGATATTTGGTTTCATATCGAAGGAGGTAGAGTGATAAAATTCGACTTAAGCAGCCAAACCGACTCGCTCAACGAATTCTTCCTTCTCGAGACCTCTCATCCAGCCATCAATCTTGGTGTTAATGTATCCGTAATCGAGCTGAGCACGCTTACGAGTGCAGTCCTCGCAAGTATCTCTGACATATTTGCGGTCGACGACACACATTCTGCCGCAGCTTCCTGGTGAGGAGGAAAGAGCATATTGACAGGTATCGGTAAGCCTGTAAGACTTATGCTGACAAGAATGCGAGTTCTTAACGTATTTGCACATTTTGGGTTAAAAAGAGGCTTGAAGTAATAGTGGTAACGTAGGTAGATAATAGTCCGTGGAGAGTTTTAGAAGCTAGTGGATAGGAGGAATAGCTGATAGTAGCTAGTAGCTCGGAGAGGTTGTGTGTAGGTGGTACGGATGACGGGAGAGGTGCCGAAGTGTATGCAGAGCGGGCTTGGTATGCAGATGTGTTGCGAGGATGTCTGAGACTTGCGGCGACAACACAGATTGGACGGCGTTGCCTGGTCGGGGCTTTCTCAACTACAATAAAACGCACTCGCTGGGAGTTCTTGTTAGTAATTCGAGCTTTGATATTGGATTTATCAACTGGACTGGACTGGACTGGACTGAACGAATGAACTAAAGCACAGGGATGACAACCATAAAACAACGACAACGACAACGACAACGACAACGAAAACGATGATGACGATGACAATGCCAATAATGGTAACAGCAACAGCAACAGCAACAGTAACAGCAACTGGAGAAACGGAGAAACTAAGAACAAAAAAGGTATTGTACGCCAAATGTCCCACAACTTCTAGCTCTTATCTGAGATACAGAACCGATTTGAATCACTCTGACTGATGTGGTGGTAGCAATGGCAGGACGGATGCTGGCGGACTGGTTGGTGGTGTTTGTGATAAAGAGACAGCTAAACATCAAACTTGCAACTCACGTTTGGTGGTCAAGGTCAGGAGGACAGTAGTGAAGGTCTTCTATGAAAGCAGCTTCACTTCTATGATCAATGAACACTTTCAAATTCTTCTCACAGACAGATTCAAATGCAATATATCACACTCGACAGCGATGAGAAGGTCGACTTTCTGAGATTCGGAAAATAAAAATCAAAGTTCAAATTTGACGAACGTGGGGGATGAGGCCCTTCTTATATACTAAGCAAACTGCCCTTTTTGAGATTGTGACTGAAGGGGCCACGTTTTGGGGGGGCAGGGCATGGACATGGCGGGCTGGAGAACTCTGCTGGAATGATTATCTGTCGAACCAGCCCATTTCTGTTGAGTCCCCAGCACTGGCCGTCAGAACGGAAATGGCTGAACTCAATTTGGCAGCGATTCCCAAATTCCATCGTCGACGACATGGGTACAGAAGCGTCCCCAGACTAGGGTACAGACCAACATGGTGTGAACTCGCCTTGCAGCTTGGGTCTGTTTGCTGGAAACTCCCCGTCGAATCATGGGCAGGGTCGCACCGCCAAAAACCCGAACGCAGGGAGAGTGATAGTCGCGGTGCTTATCTCCTGCAACCTATCCCGACCTATCCTACTCTTCCGGATTGATGCATGTGCACACGATATATAACCTGAAATGCAATCTGTTGTGGGACTCGACAGGACATACAGGCAGTTTTGCTGCTCAGCCGAGAACCCCCGCTGTTGTGAATTCGAAGTTTACCCAATGGCTGCCCAGCGGGTTGAAGTCAGGGAGTCACAAGACATTTCAATTGCAAATACACGAAGCTGACGAAGTTTCTAAAGTGCTTCCTCTAAAAGGGCACGGAAGGTACCTTGGTTCAAAATTGGAATGCTCCCCATGCATAATGCACAGGCGTGTATCTCTCTAGCTGGCATGGCATCGTGGCGCTGATACCTGCCTTCTGGATTTCGTTTACATCACAGAAACCGCCTATTCGTTGGGCAGATATCAGTGATTGGACCGCTTGAGATCTCATGAGACCATGGACTTGCTTTCGGATAGGGACACCCGGTCAAGTATGCAACCATCGCACACGGCTCTCAGCCGTCAACGACTAACAGCCGTCTTAATTCAGGGTATTCGAAATCTCACATGCCATGGTATTTGCCATGTTGCACTCCAGCTCGCACGGCCTAACAAGGTGCATGTACATGTACCCCCAAGGTTGCCTCAAAAGTCGTTTTCGAACGTAAGATCGATGATCATTGATCTGGGTTTCTCATGATCGAACTATCGCCACGATTTTAACAGGCATTGGATCAATTTTCACGTCACGATGCATAGCTCTTTTCTGGCAGGAGCTAGGGCTAGCCTGTCGAGTATGGCCCCACTTTCCGTCCCCCATCCATATCAAGTCGCGAGCCAAGACAGAGCTCACCTGGCTCTTGGTGCTTGGAATTGACGTCCCAACAACCCTATTTCATCTATCATGAGGGGGCGATCGGAGATTATAATTAGTGGTATCACCGACAGGGTCCCGATCCTTCTGATACGGAGCTGATAGATAATAAAAACAGCTGTCGCTTTTGTCGACACATTCGCTTTTCCAATCACAACTGTCTTAGCTGTCACACGTCAAGCGAAACTTTACCCTTTCGTTTGAGTGCACGGTACACGCGTGGAATCTGCAACTTCCTGGCAGGTCATCTGATCTTTTCAAGAAGCAAACTCCGACACTGCAAAACAACCGCGCCTGCATGCTATGATACAGCACCGTGGATCATTCACTCCAGCGAATCGACAACTCATCCCACGCCGTTGGCAAATAAGTATCGCCAAACAAAAGTCTATTAGTTGGGGCTATTCCTCGCCATTGATTCTTCAACTAATTAGTTGCTCCCGTTCGCCACTACAGTACTAATACGACATGGGTTGTGCATGCTCAAAATCCGACAAACTTACGAATAGGAGGCCTAGATTCCACATCGTGCAACATATATGCCTCCACGACCCTCCAGATATATCCCGCTTCACCGAGATACCGAAGAACCCTTCCCGTCTTAAAAATAGGCAGTAGCGTGGATCGATTAATATTTCTCTAGAAACCCTGCAAACACGTTTCATCGTTTCCGTCTTTTCAAAATTATTCTACGGCAACAATCGACGAGCAGAATTCGTGGCATGATACCGTCGTATGTCGCTCATATCCCGTGTAATCAATCAAATATTATAAATCTAGCACGAACTAAACATATTGGCGAATTTAGAACTAATGACTCGCAGGTGCTTGTCAACATTTATTTTCGATCACAGATCGCCCCGCCTCGATTAGGAAGCCGGATTAAGAACCAGGCGCATCCTGCACTGGAATGACCATTGTCATTTACGTCTTCCTAACGTAACGTTCGATGCTGAATATGGCAACAAGTGTGCGGGGTGCCCACTCTCTCCCAGCGATGATCCCCCACGGCCCCATACGTGCATGCTTTCCCCTATTGTCTCACACGCGGACAAGAAATGACGTCCTAGCATTGGATGAATTCGTCGCGGTCGCAAGACCGTTATAGACGTGGGGAGACTTCATCTGTGACTGTTGCCTACTTTTGTGATTTCATGTCGGCTCGCGGGATGGTTTTTTGACTAAATGTTTATTGTTTGCGGGGTGTTAATGGCGAACGGCTGGCCATCCTATCCGATCGTTACACAGACGGCTGTGTTACGTTAGTCGAATGGAACTACTTCCGGGTTCAGCATGGGATCATGTTTGAGGTAGGAATGCCGTTGGCTCTAAGGCTGCTTGCCTAATTTGTACTTAGGGAGCTGGGCCCTTCGTATTGCCTCCACCGAAGCATCATAGTCGGAGGAATTCGAGGAAGGATTCTTTCGATTTCCCTAGCCGTTTGAGTCGGATAAGTCAGAAGTAGAACTGGTTCAAAATCCCAAGCCATCGCCATTCAGCCGTCCACCAGATCTCTCCTATATGCAAAGACATAAGAACTTTGCACCCCAGGCCCTTAACAGCATACTCTCCCAAAATTCTTTGAACCCAGGCCAGAAACTATAGCTGCCCTGACTTTACGAAACCGTCGATTCAATTGTTACTCGTCGTTTGTCCTCCTTTAGCCTCTCAAACTATCGTGCAATTATTACCTCTTCTCCTTAACCCACCTATTAGCGCATTAATCCACTACGATCCCCAAAATATCCGCACCCAATCAAGTTTTCTATTATAACTGCATATTTAAGTTATCTTCCTATCCTTATTGATACACCACCTACAAAAATACACAGACTCCGGGCTGTTATACTACCTCATCTAAACACGATGAAATTCGAATCCGCAGGACCGCCTCATAAACAACCCTATTCGTTGTGGTACCATAAACTTTCACCGATCTAATACATGCATAGTGTTTCGGCAACTTGGGCTACTCCAAGAGATTGCGCTCCTTGTTGAATCTAGGCTGCATAGCATATGATTTGGGGAGAACCTTGCATCATAGTGCACTGTTTAAGCTCAATTTAGATATATTTGAGCTCTGGAATGCTGACAAAGACACCTGTTCTTAATTCAGGAATGGATATTGGAACAATAGGTTAACGTAGGCGAGCATACTATTTTCTAAGGAGTACTTCGGCTTCCTAATAGAATAGTACGATTTTGGTCAAGTCGTTGATATCCTGTTAGAGGCGTTCTTATAGAGCAATTTATTACGATTTTTTGCCTTTTGTGGATACCCAGGCGAATATATATCTTCCCTCGCATCAATTCAACAGAAACCCGAGGAGGTCTAAAGATTTATGCTATATATATTCCTTTACCAATACCCATCGCTGCGCCGTTCAATTATTGGATGTCCTATATGTTGCCAGAAGGGCCTCTACCAACCCTATGGATCCGCTCTAAAATCCCAGCATAAAGATTATTGGTTGGTTTATTTCAATTAAGCTAAGCGGCTCAAATTCCTATAAATGCCTAAAATTAATCCCAAGTTCAAGGATATCCTCTCGAAAGAACGCCATGCGCTCCCAAACTATTACTCTATGGGTCGGAATTAGTAGTCATAGTGGATAAACGGGGCCAGCAGCTTCATCCAACCTCCCTAGGGACGGTTGCAGTCTCCGGATACTTGTATGCGTACGACAGTCTCGTATATGGGAACATATTGCCCCCTTCCGGGCTCTTCCAACTTTATATCCATTTTCCTGAACCTATAGCGCCACAATCCCTGAAGCTTCTCTTTATTGTCCACAGATGCGTAATCGATCTCTCTAACATAAAACACTGCCTCGAGCTCATTGCGTAGGACGTAGACGTCATATTATTTAAAAAGATTTGAGATGATTTTCTTATTGGTTTTTAAAAACGTTAGCTTAAAACATCAATCTAGCTAGTTCTCGACCTTGGCTTTGACCCTTGGATCTTATATATTAACTACAAGTTTCATACTGATGCAATCTTGAGCGGAATCAAACACTATTTCTAAGATCACTCCTCTTTAAAGTTTGAATCCAACAATGAGCTGTATACATGTATATAAACATTGATGTATTCATAGACTTCGCTTTGGGAGGCGAGGCAAGGGCAATATGACCGATATAACTAAAGTACCGAGTTAATTGACAGATGTGATATAAGGTTCAAAACCCGAAGATTCTTGAGTATTGAATTTAACGAGGAACAATAGGTTATAAATCTTACTCTTTAGATTTCCGAAAGTATGAAAGAGAGGTACATGTATCCGTACAAAAACAATTTTATATTGCGCTTATGCATGTAGCTTACGGTACTATACTCTAGTGTACAATCGATCTTAGAATTTATATCCTCATATATCCATTGGCTCCCCCTCCCGGCCACTTATGCTCTTGGTTTCGGGAAAACCAAGCCCGAGTAGCAATTAACCATCCTGCTCTGGTGATATATGAAAGTTCCAGGTAAGTCTTCATTTTTTGTACATGAAATTAAACTTTATTCGTCATTTACGTCAGTAACTAACCTATGTACTTTGCAACTAGAACCATGCCAAGATACATGCGGTTTTTTCGCGAAGGTGGGTTCCCGGGTCTGGTTTACGAGACAAAGTCTACCCTATCGCCTTCAAAGTTGTCCAGAATATCTCCATAAATGACGTCAGACCCTTTACTCTATGCAGACCTAAGTTAGTAGACATCTACCACTCCCTTAATAAATCGGTCAGTTTGGCGTCGATAGAGCGCTTGGAGCTTTACACTGTGCTAATCGGTATAATTTCACGCGGGCGTAGGGACCAAGTACCACTGGGGTACCACGTGCACGGCACAAAGTTAAACCACGGGAGTCGGCAGTCGATACAAAAACATGTAAAGTATTATACAAAATGCGAAATTCCGATCTTTTAAAACTTCCTTTCTCGAAAACCAAACTTATGTTCCAACAATCGGTCAATAGATGCGACGAAAACACCCACGTGGGCACGATAGATACTTCTGAGCTTCTAAATACGGACCGAGCCGAAGCAAGGTCGGGCCGATACCCAAGCATGGTTTTGATTCCCAGGTTTTCAATAATCCCAGAAAAGGATTTGCATCGAAGTTTCTATGTTTGGCTTGAATCAAATTATCGCGACCAAGTAAGTAGTTACTAGGATGTGATATACCCAACTTGGGAACCAGCTAGCGACATAGAACTTCGAAAGCCCATCTTAGGGTTTTTATTCTCGAAGCCTGGGCAGCTTGACCATCATCTTGGTGGTATTTTCCAAAACTAGCAGGGCCCTAGCCGGGAAGTTAAATTTCCTTGAGGGTAGTCGTTCCATTATGCCTTTGACCTATTCATGAAGGTTCTACTATCCTCCTCCTCGATTGGGCACCACATCCCAAAGCAGCATAATGCCTCGTAGTCTGAAAGGTTTCGTCATCGAGTGTTTTTGTGTCTGTGCGTAAGCTAAGTCCTAGGCATTACTAGCGGCCTTTGCTATGCAAATTTAATACAGAAATAGAATGTGCTCACGAGGGATGCTATATTATCATCCCGCCATCGAATATATACTCTACAGTGCTATACTAGTACTCCTGAGCTCGGGAAAGGAAGTCTGGGCCTTGGGTCCCCGCCTGGGCAGAAACCGTTATTATTTCTCCGACATCGAATTCGCAACACGGGGAAAGGAAATTGTGGCTCAGCCGTACTCAAAAAGCGCCCGGCTGTTAAACCCCAAAAGAAGTTTTCCGAAGATGAACGGAACACTATTGAAACAAACCCAAGAAAAATTCTCCGTTTTGAATGTTTGAGGATGGTGGGGTAAATTATTTTCTCCAAACCAAGGTTCTGTGAGCGCTCGGAACAATCGGAACCCTTTTTCCTTCTCCTTGCTACGAGTATTGTTACGTAACCGCGCTCTGGAGCTGTTATCACGATAGGAGGAAAGCTTTCGAAAGTATTATGGGATGAATGGATAGTTTCTTGAAGATGAATATTTTTATTATAGAGATTTTGATTCCTCGGTAGGAATTTCTCGACTGACCAAATGATAGTCTATCCTAATTGCTCCCCAGAACGCCAAAAAATACATTTGTCGGGCATACATGTCGAGACAGAACGAAAGAAAGAAAGAAAAAAGAAAGAGTGTCTCTGGGCTTGTTCCGAGTCCAATTCCAACACACATAACTATGATAAAGGCAGCTTAAAAAAAGTTTTGCTGATAATATAATCAAGAGATGACAAGAAATGCCCAAGAACTCTTTTGGGGGATATCAAACCGACAAGAGTTTTTCCTAAATACCAAGTAAAGCACTCGCAAAAAGAACACAAAGACAGAGACAGTAATGAAAAAGTAGACTAGAAAGGGTAAAAACGGTCGTTTCCGGAACTCGGAAGAAAAACCTCTTGGTAAAAGACTTAATTTTCTTGGTCACTTATGCAGCGAACCGCCTGGCAGTCCTCTTCTGTTTCTTAGCAGCAGCTCGCTCGGCAACGGCAGGAAGGAACTGGGCAGCAAATTCGACAACGTTTTGCTTTCCAGGGCCGGTTTGGAGATTTCGAGAGTTGTAACCAAGAACTCGCTTGAAGATCTTGTAGTCGGCGATTGAGACGTCGAGAATGGTATTACTGACATACCATGTCACTCCCTCAGTGCATGGAGGAGTGGTGAGGGAGCCAGGGTAAGTATACTTCTTAGCACCAGTGATACCGGTACGAACACCAGCAAGAGGAACGTGGGTGGCAACGACGGTGTCGCCGGGGTTTTCGATCGACTGGAGAAGAGTAGCGAGTCTTCTCATCATTGGGTCCGATGTATTTTCTTCATTAGTATCAATGAAGAGACCGACGACAGCCAATCTGTTTGGATCTATATAGATATGGCTCGTTAGTCATGGCTTACGGTACCGCATGTTATAGTATTGATTATTGTGACGCACCATTTCGACCTTGATGAACAAAGTGAACCTCCATTGGGAACCATTCATTGTCTAATCTGTGCTCAGAGGGTGTATGGAAGTGGAATCTATCCGCAATTATCAAATTAGTCAATTTCTCTACGCCTTCATTATGTGAAGATGTTTTCATTACCTCTGAAGTTCATATTCCACACCACCCAAGACTGCGGGTTGTCCCCTATAGAAAACTTCGACTGTATGACCAGTATTGGTAAAGTTGAATCCACTAGCACCGATATCTGCATAGTCCCCAATGTCTCCGGCAGAAGTTGTGTTCATTGTCGATACAACGTTGATTGGGGACTGGGTCTTTCCATCACCACATGCTTGGGCGCCTTCAAACTGGTTCCAATCGACGGGTCCAGTAAGACCGAGATATGAGAATGCTGGCTCTCCACCCTCCCCACCTTCCGCTTCACGGCGGTGTAGTTTCTTTGCGGACCCACTACACGACTCGCATGCTAGGGCGGAATAGAATAACGAAGAGAGGGTAGCAATTGATATTATTGTTGAGAAATGCATATTGAAGATTTTTGGTGGTAAAAAAAGTATATATCGGATATATATGGAATGCAGACAGTTTTTGAATAGTTGAAGAACGGGTATATATTATAAAAAGTTTTGAAGAGAGTGTCGAACGATCTTGAGAAATTTCTATAGAATGGGAAGAGAAAAACGAGATATCGTGGAGGGGAGGAACGATCATATTTATGGACAGCAAGGCTTCAGCTTCTTCAGCTAGTTTATTTGAAAGGAGTCAAGCCTGTGAATACGAGGAGCCCTCCGGTAACAAAGTGAACTGTTCTCGGGCCGTATCTCGTATAGTCCGTGCCCATTCGGGGAGGCCTGGCCAGCTGGGGGCGTATGCGCTTACAAGAGACAGCATGTAATCTATAAGATACATCGTATAGAAAGGGATCTCTGACACTCACTAAGCACTCAGCCCTACACCCGTAGAGTTGGTGGGCTTGTTCTGGGACCCTGCCCGAGCACTCTTCCTCGCGGCGACTTCAGACATCCTCTTTCGACAACGCAGGTGAGCATTTCTAATTGCCTACCACACCCATAAAACAATAATAGAACCTGCACTATTAGCATAAGCAAAAAAGAACTGGCTGGCAAACCCTTCGAAATCCCTATTCTGAACTTGGGGCCGGTAAGGTGAGCATTGCATACCTGGTTCACGTCAAGTATTTAAGCTTAAACTGTCGTCAAAAAAGTTGATTTCTATTACGAGAGAAGTATGCTTCCTTAACGACTGCGGCTCCGTTACCTGTCAAAACCCCATAAACGACGCTTAGCAGCTTGTTGCAGCACTGGAATACAAAGTTTCTTCTCGGTACTTACGGGACAAGGCTTCCAAGTATTGATCACCAAAAGCTTGACCCGTATCAAGACCGCTACCAAGCTGGGCCTAAGGGCTTGGGGAGAAACGTTCATGCGACCTGGGCAATTCTTGGTGTTTTATTTAGAACTTTCTCCATGCAAAAATTCTCTCAGCAGGATCTTCAATTGTCAATTTCTCAGCCGTAGGCAGCCCAAAAGTTATTTGAATACCAAGTTTCTTGGCTGTATTGACCATGCCTCAAAACGAATGATTGGGGTTTCCCAAACGCTAGGGACTGCTTGTTGAAAATGGGAGACGCTTTTCTCTCCTTCTTCTCGGAGAGCCAATGGCCCTAAGATTTTGCTTAGCCTCACTGTGAAGCTAACTCCAAGAATCGTGCCCAGAGACTTGGCCGCATCAGTTGCAGCAGAATCTGACAGGGACTGTGTCAGCCGTACAAGAAAAATAGCCAGCTCAAGCAGACTAATTGATCAGAAATCCAAAAACGAGGATTCGTTATTCGTTATAATTATAGTCTTCCATGAGCCCAGCTGCCCGGTATTACTCTTTGGTGCCACAGAGAAAATTGATAATGCGCATATATATATGCACGTGAACTTGCCTACCGTCGATCTCATATTGATCTTGGGGTTTTCGCGAATGTTGCACAAACGGGGTAAGGTCTGGGCATAAGCATCTTTTGCATGTTAACATATATGCAAGCTGCATTACTTCGGCATTTTTTAAGGGAACGACAAATACCAGGGCTATACCGAGGGTTACCCTTTCCCGCAAAAAAACAGCCCGCCACGGAACAACCCCTCGTCAGTTAACTCTTCTGCTTGATTTTCCAAAGGTTAGATATCCTTGAGATAGGCAGCGCTTTCCAGGTTCCCTTTCAAAAGACTCTGGTATTAGGCGAGCTTAGGAGGTTCGATCCAATTACGAGACTTGGAATCTCTGGCGAACCCCAGTCGAACACGGAGTTTTCACCTGCAATCTTTCTTTGTTCTTTCGGAACCTGGATTGTCTCACAGAACCAGCACGGTGCGCTTCCCCAGACAGGGTCATATATATCAAAGGTGGTCGACGGAATATATCGGTGGGGCGATACGACGAATCGAGCCGACATATCGGTTATGCTTGTCACCCGAAATTGCGAATAATACGCGTACTATGCACGCTGGGGAATTCTCTAATATAAGTGTTATCAAGACTTTTCCAACAGACAAGTCGATGAGTTCAAGGTAATGATATTCCATCTTTCTGATCAACGCAGGACCGCTGGCTGGCGCGGCGAGTCTGGGCCCTGCATGCAATCCGACAGTTTAGTATACCATAACCAAAAGAAGTTCGACCACCCAACGTTAACTTTTCGACGTGTCCGATTACCCATTTCTTTCGCCAATTTTACTATTTTTTTGATCAATTGAGCATAATGGCCATGTGGGAAAAGGTATTAATTGCACGGGCTCGGTGTTTGTCGTCGTAATCTAGCTAGAAATGTAGACTAGTGCCCACATGTTCAAAACCCAGACTGCAATATAACTGAGAGGGCCCACCAATGCCCGGCCTTGAGCTCTGAATTCGAATCATCAAATTTACCGTTTCACTCAACCGAGGTGGTTCAGCGCGAACCGAAATCAAAAAACTTAAGGAATCCTAGCTAATACACCCCGAGGTCTCAAGATCCCGTGGGGAATCCAGGGCAGTATCCATATACCCGAAACAATGTTCCGATTGAACAAATGATATCGCCAAACGTTGCCGTTTTTATTTATTTATTTTCTCCGTCCATTTGAAACTCCGACTTATCTGCCCTCAAGAACGTTTTTAAAAAAAGCCCAACGGCTTTTTCGAACCCCTCCCCCTGCCAAGTTTTTTTTTGTCGAACAGGATCAGGGATGTCCGGTTTCCTGTAGGCGGCGGCCTCAACTATCGTCGCTTAAACTGTTCGTGCAGAATTATTCTCTCAATTTATTCGGAAAAGCGTATAAAATACTCCATAATTCCGGCGCGGCGACAAAGATTACTCTTTACAAGCCCGGGAGAAAATGCCTCACAATTGGAAAGCCTAGGCAGAAGAGTCAGCAGACCTGATCCTAAGTGTATTGTGTAGTGTAGATTTCCCACAGAACAATCAGATTTATGACCATGAACCTCGGGTAGACGGGTCGGGATAGTAACTTGCATATTTGACGATATTAATCGCTCGAATACAGTACCTTGAGATGATTTGGGAACCTTTAACATTAAAGGCCGGACAGTTATCCTTCGGACTAGGACTCCCGAAATGGTGTACCTGGAGACTCCTAGTCAAAGTTTAGAGTCCCATGTAACTCGTGCTATTCCTAGACCACCAAGTGAATTCCTAGTGATGGACCTGGAGCCCGGGGTATGGGCATCTTATAATTATATGTATGTTGATAATAATGAGGATACATACATACAGGCCTCTAAAGGAACCATCTCAAAGAACCTTGCCATAGAATTACATAACTTCATTTTTTTCTTCTTCAAAAGCCAGCAGCATCTATCAGATACTTCATATGCCCTAGACCCAATCTTCTTCGAAATTTATAGTTTCCTCAACCTAAATAGTCCAATATAGGCTGCTAGTGTATGTATAAAGTCGAAACAACTTTCGTTTGCGTGTACGTCTGACAATCGAACAGTAATGAATCCTTTAGCTAGAGGTTGTGTTTATTCTAGAAAATGATATATACGTACTATAAATACTTAAATATGCTAGGTTTATGTGCCGTAGCCATATACGGTTCTAGTATATAAAGTCGGGGACCCGGAGGCCTAGTGATTTCAAGCAAAATACCAGATCGATCTCGAACGGCTACACCGACATTACAGGGCGTCGACATCTGCAGGCTACTGTATGCACTCCGCATTATCTCCACAATTATGGGAGAATAAGCAAGCAGCAGTACGCTTCCATATCAGATGTTCTTGTCGACGTCCAGCCCCCGAGTAGTCATCAAAATATCCCAACATATTCCGTGAATAGGAATATATACAAATGATACCATTCTCATACGATCACTTTGTCTTCCCCTGTAGAACCGCAATGAAATTATCACAGCCACTCGCTTATATACCCAGCTTTTGAAGCAAATATTACTTTCTCTAGAAATTTATGGCGTCCTGCATCTACAGCTTTAGAAACCAATTATGTCTTCCTCTGGTCCGAGACTCGCCCGATATCCGAGATCTACTGTACATTACGCAAGATCCGCAGGAGCTACTGCATGTTAAAACTTTTAATAATTTTTTTTAACATATCATAAATATGCCACTAGGCTAGGTAGATTGTGATATACGAGGATAGCACATCAAGGAACTAGGTTCCAGCCTGGGGCTGCCTGGTTGGTTAGTTTATGTTGGAACTGTTGGGTGGCGGAGTTTTCCACTACACCGTAATTAACTGTTGGGGTCTGGTCGAACTGTACATATGATTATATATCTCACATGTCGAGTTTTGTGATGGAAAATCGTCGAATAGGAAGTCTTATATATGATCCTCGGGACTAGGTAATCTTTTGGGGTAACTTTAATCCGTTGAACTACTTACGAGGAAGCATCAATGTGCGTTGGAACTGTGGTATTTTGGACCCTGAGAACCCAGGCCAATCGGACGAAATGGTGCTTTGGCACTTGCTGCTGTTGTTAATTCCTCCTGAGCGCGAGCGTCAATGTTTCCATTTAAAAAAAGGTCAACTATAGCCGCTCAGGTTCGGTACCACGGTGGAGATACTGGCTCTTTAGTTTCGGGCCTATCCCCGAAGTAAAATGATAAAAGAATACAAGTAACCTGTGGAGAAAACGGCCGGGCGTGTTGAAACCGATTCAGTCTGTAAACATTGCATTACTCGCATTATCGATATTATCCGGGATTTCCCTTGTCTCCCAGTTTTAACAAATCCTAAGCAAGCACTCGAACACTCGGACCTGGGGGATTATTTGAAACTGCAGTTTCAAAACCTTTTTTTAAAAAATACCATGGGACCTGATGGCGGTAAGTTTTGCGATACACGCCAAGCGCCTTGGTATTTCTCTATTATCTGCATTTTCTGCCGACATAATCTAGGAAATATAATATCGTCCATTAAACATATTAACATCTCCATATTGATATTGCGGTATCATGTCCCCCCACTCGCATATCACAAGCTTTTAATCGACCCCTAATAAGCTCCCTTGGCTATTTTATTAGGATTCACGGGATGACAAAGCTCAACCTAAGCACCGAACGCTCGAACTGTGATAAAACACCTTTAGAACAAAAAGTTATTTAGTTCCCTTATCATATCCGCCCATCTAACCGTCCAAACTGATACATCGCCAAAGCCTTCGGATCCACAACATCCTCAATCGCCGTCCAATAAACATCCTTCTCCTCCTTTTTCTTTGCCTCCAACCCTTCACTTACTTTGCCGTAAATCTTGCTAAACACCCTTAATTCCTTACATGCAATTTCTCCTTTACCTCCTTTCATAAATTCCCTTATCTGTTCACCGGATCGGCGTAACATTACGCTGCCGAATTCAAGATCCGAGGCAGTGGAGGAAGGGCCTTTGGGAAACAGGGTACGCTGTGCCTTTGAGGACATTAAAGCAGCGTGCATGATGTAGAATACTACAAAGGGGGGTTCTTTATCAATATCTTTGAGGTAATTTGGACCATTGTATTGGACAAATTTGTCGTGAAGGTGGGCTCTGGCCTGTTCGTAGAACTCAATGCATCGTTCATGAAGACCGATGTAATTGAATAAAAGCCTGGGTTCTTCGGTAGCTAGGTTGCTACGAAGGGTAGCGAGCAGCTGGAGGGGTGACAATGTCTTGGTGGACTTCCATTTTCTTTTGAGAATGCGGAAGGCATTGGTTGGGGTTGAGGTTGTGGAATCGGGGACCGAGTCGAGGTATTCTAGTACCTTTTCAACGATCGCGAGAGAGAATGAAGCCTTTCGGTCTTCGACTAGGGCAACGTGGAAAGCGGTGGCGAGGACTGTGGTGGGTGCTATGGCACGGGGCGTACCAACTGCTTGACGAAGTCTTGAATTGTTCTCGGGTTTTGTTGCCCCATTCACAACTTTTGAAACGAAGGTCGCTGGCATACCCCAGAATAAGAGAAATATTTTGAAACTATCTTCGATACCCACGGGCCTTCCGCCGACGAAGATGGTTTTCTCGTCATGGAATTTCAGGAAAAGATCTAGGTCCTTCCAGTCCAAGGTAGGCACCTCTCGAGCGTGCTCAAGAAGGTTATAGAGGTGGAGTATTGGGAAGACTGATTTCCAGGTGTTGATGGTGGTGAGACCTATATCTTGGAGATTTAGGTTCAAATCGTACATTGTAAGGCCGGATAGGACCGGGTTTTCTTTGAAAAGATGGAACTCAGCGTGTTTGAAGCCTGGGGCACTCTTTTCTTTCAATGGAATCCAGACATCCTTTAAAAGATGGGTTTCGATGAACTCTAGAATCCCTTGGGTCTGCTCAGTCATTGATTTTGGCCATGATGCGCATGGGTGGGTTTTGATCGATGCCAATAGGCTTGTGAGGCTTTTCTTCGCCCTCAAAGATGTCATTCGAAGATCATTGAATGGTGCTGACTTCTTCGGTTCAAGTACATTTCCAACATCTAGAAAGATTTGGATACAGAAAGCGTGATGTAATGTTACTTTCTTGGACACCATCATATCCATCATCGTCTCCGTGATTTCATCTTTCAACCACATAACATTCTTAATTCTGACCAAGAAAACGAAGTCTCCTAGGATATCGAGTACAGCTTCTCTATCGCTTTGGAACTTCTGTTCGTTTGATCGTTGGGTGTAAGGTTTTGAAGTATCAACAGGGCCGAAATGCCCCTTGCGATAGAATGGACAGTGGCCTGGTTGAAGCACCGGTATGAAAGATTGGAGGAGTATAGTCGCCGTAGCAAGTGCCCAATCTGCAGTGTCCAGCGTTCCAAGGTCGAAAGGTTCGTTCGCTCCTCTCCGTGAGGCATCAGAGGGGACGTTATCCAACAAACATCTCAGCTTGTACATTGTAATCGAAATACTCTGAGAGTCTGGAAAATCGGTCCGATCGATCTTGGAAAAAACGTCATCGATCATCTCCTTCCCAAGAATAACCGCGGAATTCGTGGTAACTGCAGCTGTCATGGCGTCTATCATCCCATCCTTGTATTCTATCCAGGTCTCTTTGATGAAGTCTCGGAGAGTGTTTATATCATCTAAAAGACAGAATGCCATGAAGAATGATTCTGGAAGTTCTAGTTCGTATTCATCCTCGATTTCGAATGTTTGAGGTTGGACTGTCGCCTTTGGCGTGTCATCCTGTTAGTTGAGTTAGTAAGATATCGTATAAAAGATACAAGACTGATTCGGTAACAAACCTTTCCATCATCTTTAATGTTGAGACCATCATCATTGTCGTTGTCATCCAAAGCGAGATGCTCTAACAAGTCTGGAATCTGCTGTCCAATCGATACCTCTCCTTTCATTGCCTTCGGGGTTTGTTTCGTAGACTCCCTAACAGCACCAGCAACAGACGAACTCAACCTCTCTAGTGCACTCTCCAAAACCGTAATAAAATGCAAATGCCCTTTATCCGCTTTATCATCCACCTCATGACCACCCATCCGAAAAGCTACTGCAAATTTCTTTCGAATAGCAATAGCACGCTCAAGAACGAGCCTAATAGTCTTCGGAAGCTTAACACCAGCCTTCACAATTACATCGACAAGCGTGGCATATCCCTTGAGAGGGATCTTAGTGATCTTTCCGGATCTTTTTTTGGACGATTTGGGATCTGGTTTAAACAGATCTTCGACTTTAGTACCACAGGAAGTGGCAGCCTCGATCAACCATTCTGTAAAACGGTTGGTGTCGGCTTTGTACCGATGGTAGCTACTTTTGAGGAACGGTGGGAGCATCGTGTCTGTGTTACCGGTTGATTGGAGATGAAGTCGGAGTATTGGGGTTGTAGATGAGCCGGTCTAGGTCGGTTGGAACGCGGCGTCTACAAGGCTTTTCGAGTTTAAAGTTTAAACGTAACTACTTAATCGGGCAGTTACGCCCTTTGAAGGTACCACGTACAACACGGCTTTTGACGAGCCGAGCATATCGATAGATCAGAATTCGATCGGTTCTGAAGCGTTTTTTTTTTGGACGACAAGAAAGTCTCTATTTTCTATCCACTCCGGATTATAAACGGAAGTAGTATCGACATCGTTAGGGGTTCGAGGTTAATAGACAGTATCCCGTATCTATCAGTCTTTGTAGCTTTTCTATTGGAATACGAACATCAGTATTAGTGTTCTGGAATCGATGCCGTTATATTAGTATAGTATAGTGTTCTAATATCGCTAAAAAAACATAATATACATTCAATTGATCAATACCACCCTTAATCTCTATGATTTTGCATCAATGGCTAAAGAAACAACATATGCAGATGATATCAATACGATACAACTCGCGCACCTTCCAAAAATGTTATCCATCTGTCTTAATAAAGAGGAACCACTCGAAGATCGATCGTGACACAAGCATAAACAGTCGCCGAACTCGAACCAACATAGAGCCCACGCCCATATCCAGCAGCCGGGAAATTGCAGACAGTAATCGGCTTCGAGCCAGCGTTCGAAGGTGTGCAAAATCCAGTGACAGGATTTACATTCCACTTAACAACGTAACAGTTGGTACACCCATCTATCGAAGCGCGCTTGTTGGCATATAGAGCCTCGAAAGGAATATTTGGATGGTTGAAATGGACCCAATCAGCTGATTCTTGGCCCACTACTGAACTTGTAAAAAGTGTGCTTGAAACAGCGATTCTGAGTGCGCCGTCGGGGCTAATGGTGAACTTTGTGGCTTTTGTAAGGTCTGTGGTGATTGGGAAGGATTGAGAAGCACCTATTCCGTTGTTATTGGCATTTTCATTTCTATTGTAGACGTAGAGGCCGTCATCTTGTGTTCCGGGAGCAACGACCTTCAAGGCGTACGCTGTTGGTATCAGAGGGGCATTGGTAGTTGTAGATGTGACGGTGGAGTAAACTGTGGAAGTTTCAGTCACAGAGGTTGACTCAGTCAAAGTGAGGGTAACAGTCGAGCTAGTAACTGAAGTCGACGACAATGTGATGGTCTCGGTGACTTCAGGAGCGGTAGCAGTGACTTCAGTGACGTCAATTGGAATGGTAAGGCACGCGCAGGCGCTGGAAATCCGAGATGGCGGATATGTCGTCCCTGTCACCTTGTCGACAAAAGTAGTCGTGGTCTTCGTTGAAGCGGCGCGGCGGGCAAGGCGGGCTGGTGCCTGAGCGTTAAGTGTGAGCGTGGTTGTAGTCACAATCACCGATGTCTCCGTGGACGTAATTGTCAAAGAAAAGATTGGATTTTCGGTGAAAAGAATAGTTTGATTGCTGAGATTGGTAGTGTATGATGTACTATTCCCAACAGTAGATAATATGTGTTAGAGCTGGCGTTTACCACAGAAAAACATAGATCGGCTGGATATTCGGCTTACGCAGTCGGTGTCACGGTCGATACCGTCACCGTCGACGCTGGCAGGTTCAAATAACTGCTGCAGAATGGGAGCGCCTCTGGTAGATTGGAAGGAGTACGCAGGAGCCGAAGAAGATTATCCGCATTACAACTATTACTTCGCTCTTCTAGAGGGAAAGGGACAGCTTGAACTGGCAAAGCCGTAAGGAAGGCAGCTACTGCCGCAGCTTTTTCCAGAGAAAACAACATGATCTTTACAATCAATTGTTTACAACGAAAGTAAGAAAATTAAAGTTGTAATGGGAATTTCACTAATGTAGACAAAAGGGATGGGAAATAAAAAATATATACTACTAGACCTACCGGTTGTCCCATTGTATTTATATCCACACCCGCCGACGCGCCCTGGCTTTGCCATCAAAGTATCACTCTCAAGATTTTAGGGTTTGCGATATGGCGCGCTCAGCTGAACCTTGGTTTCCCAAAATGGGCTCCAACTCCTCCATTCCGAAGTGCGAGACCAAGAATGGTAACGAAAAGACTTCGAACAGCTCACAAGTCCAGGCCATTGTGGATATACTTGGCTCTGAGCTGTTTAAATTGCATCCAATGAATATGAATATGTGGGCTTCATTGTCGGAATTATTCGGCAAAAAATTTAACATGAGAAAGTTGTCAATCTGCCGCTCATGATCATTCTGTTTTTTCCCCCGTTGTTAAATTTAAAGAGTTAACGTGAGGTCCCGCAGGCAACTTTTTGATATTCGCGAACTCGAGCTTTGCGTGTTGCACGTTGCAATGGAGGCGTGCACTGACACCTGTGCGGCTGCATTGCATTGAAGGATTTCCGATTTTGCGATTTGGACCGCGACCGACGCCACCCCCTATAACATGCACCCACGTTACCGGCTACCGGAATTCAGAAAATGTCAACATGTCGCGCCCATGTGGAATATATAGTATTTTTGATTTGTCGATACCAGGGAGAGAAAAGAGAAAAGTATATTTGATGGGTAGCTTAGAAAAAATACGAGTCGCGCACACATACACACCCACACCAGAGCAATGCTGTGGAGTATATCGCAAGCTAGTATTCAGGATAAACTTAAATTTTTTCCCTCCAACGGCCTTATAAGCGGACTGGGTTTATAAGACAAAAGTTTATATCTATGAAAAGTTCTAACTTGCTGTTTAGTCTAGGAGTTTGGTATAAATCTGCCTCTGGATCTGCACATAAAAGTTCTGCCTTGTTTCTATATCTAAATATATCTCATCCTAAACAGCCCGAATCCAAATACGAGGCTATCTTTGCGTAATTATAATTTGATGACATGTAGTATCTAGTGGTTTTTTGGTTTACATAATATAATACGTCGACTTACATGTAGTTTATGGTTGCTGTAACTAAGTAGTTATAAAAGAAGCACACTGGCTAACTAGGCTCGAGCGGCGGACTGCCAGGCATGTGTTATACTCACCCCTCACCTCACCCCGGTGTTCTCGAGTTACAAGAACACAAGCTATCTTCTAATCCTATTCCCAGTCACGCCTACTTGATAGATATAATTTTGTTTAGAAGGGTTTTTTGTTTTTATTACAAAGGTTCACGTTGACATCCACCCCACCCAGAGAAGACGCATATCCAGTATCCATATCAGAGTATACCCAACCCCGATTTCCAAATCCTGAGCGTCAATAAACCATCGAAAAAAAACTCCTTGCATCATATATAATCCTTATCCAATTAACCCAGTGCGAATAACCAATCCAAAACGCGAATGCCCAACCTCAATAATAACAGAACAAAGGAAATAAAATGTAAAAAGGAAAGCATCAGAACCTATTCCTCTGAAAGCAAAAGAAAGAACTCAGAATTGTCTCTGTCCAGCACTAGCGAGGTCTTCGTATACCTTGATGTCTTCGCACATTCCGTTTCGGAGATAACATGCTACCAAAACACCAATGAGGACAGAAACTGTTGCGATAATACCGACTCCGATCATTCTTTCATACCCCCGGTATCTCTTATCAGCCAAAAGCCTGATCTTGATATCCTCAGGAACACCACGGAACCAGATATGGCGAATCAAGAGCTCAGTCATGACAATGGTGAAAGTAATGGGGAAGAGAACCATGAAAACAATGAGGACTGCCCATGTAGACTCCGAACAGACGATGGAGGTAGCGGTGTTGAGACGAATATTGTTAACATTAATGTTACTGATGGAGGGTAGAGACAGAGGCCTGGACGCTGGTACTGATGCGGCTGGAAGAATAAGTTCTCCGTACCCAGCTCTTGGGTCTGTATTGACCGGTTTTGGTAGTTGCCTGGCCATGATGTATTCTATGTCCTCGGGAGTCATCTTAATATGTGTGAGATTCTCATAAGGATTTCTCGTCACGGAAGGTTCGCAGACAGTCAAAGTGGAGTGTCGGCCATCAAAAAGAGGTAAAGTAATAGTGCTGAACTTGATCAGAGCACCGAGGAGTTTAGTCTCCGTGCTTGCTTGATGGTCTACGAGGAATGATGTGTATCCATTGATCGTGGTTGAGCGGGTACTCCGAGGCTGTGGTGGCATTCTTCTGCGTGTATACTTGCTCATAGAGCTGGATGGAGTCTGCGTTTTAACAGGAATCGGAGCGATCCAAGTGGATGCCCAAATCTCTTGACGACGAGTAGTAATAGTCGTAAGAGTGGCCACAGGCCCATTATACCATGATGGCAGGGAGGTAATGGTGTCATTCATCGGCTGTACTGCTGTGGACGCCTTAGGTATAGCGTTATGATGATTAGTAGTAGGAGTATGGGTGACTGGAATATGCGAAAGCATTTCGAACCAATCAGAATCCCAAGGCATCATTGGGCTTGGAGGAAGGGTCGAATGTCTTTCGGTGTTCTCCATGGGTTCGCGTATTCCCATCATATGACCACCATTCTCCGGGAGGGATAGATCAATATGTAAAAATGTTATAGAGCTCATTGGTTCCCTTGTAGGGGTTGGAAGGACCAGTGATACTTCAGCTGGACTGGGTGTGCGGACATGATGCTCTGTTTTAAGAGTAGCAGAGGTGCAAGAAGTGGGTGGTCCTATGCAAAGCCTGTCCGAGGACGGGTCATGGGGGCAAGGGAAAAGTGTAACCGATGTAACTTGACGAGAAGAAAGGGTAATTGGCTCCCGGAAGTATGGATCTGACCAATGTGGCTCTATAGTAGTGTATGAGGCCGAGAAAGGTGAAGGACCAATACCAGGATCACGTCCTGTCGTGCAACTTGCCTCAGATTCATCCGGGATCTGGGCTGTGTAATAATGTTCGCTGACGTATGAAGGTGCCCTTAATTCAAGCATGATAGGATTAGTTTTTAATCCGAGGTCCGTAACTCCGAAATCGGGAGTCCATTCAAGGAATAATGGTCCTGGCTCAGAAGTAGCAGCCGAACGACGTTGCCTTATCAAGGTGGATGGTGTGAGCTGAACGAGGATGGTAGTGACAGGTGGGTTGGTAATTTGTGGAGAGGAAATAATCCGTGTATTATACGAACCAAGCTCGACACTGGCCATGCCTGTAGTGGTAGGAGATCTAGAGCCTACGGCAGTTGGTCGGGAGGAGTCAGAACTACCGCTCGTAGTAGAAGGAGTTCGTTTATGTTGATCCAAAGTAATGGTAAACTGAGAAACAGTAAGAAGTCTGGCAAACTCTGCCCAGCTTGTTGAATGAAGAAGAGTGGAAGCTGGTGATGGCGACGTGGGCTCGACAAGGACGCCAGAGGTTGTGACCCGGGCGGAGACAAACGGGAGTGAAATGGGTAGGGACTTTCCATTCCACAGGGAGTAGGGCGAGACCCCCGTATAGGTTGGCGATGGGGTACGTGGGATCGCCTCCCTATACGGGGTCGTGGTGAGGAGGAGCTGGGGCTGGAAAGGCCCTACCCTGGCCGTGGAGCTGGGCCGGGTGTCGCTCGCCGTGGAAACTGACTTGGCGACGTGCGTACTCGTCACCGAAGTCATCGAGGCGGTTTCCGCGCCTCTCGACCTAGTGGGCAGAGCCGCCAGGGTTTCAGACTCATCCACGGTCATATTGACCGGGATGGTCAGGGCCGCCCTGACGTCAACTGGGGAAAGGATATTCCCATCCCGGGTCGTAATTATCTCCACAAGGTTTAAAGTCTCGGGAGTAGAGACATTTGTAATCTCCATACGGCTTAAAGTCTCGGGAGAAGAGACTGTCGTTAACTCCAAAAGGCTTAGAGTCTCGGGAGCAGAGACTGTTGACTTCTCCAAAAGGCTTAAAGTCTCGGGAGCAGAGACTGTTGACTTCTCCAAAAGGCTTAAAGTCTCGGGAGCAGAGACTGCGCTTGTGGTTTGTTCCATAAGGCTTAACGTCTCGGGAACAGAGACGGGATATCCAACGACGATATCCAAGTCGGAAAGCTTTTGGTCACGGCCGATGAAGTAAGGTCGGCCAGTGACGAGGGAGACAAGGGGAAGAACCCCGAGAAAGGTGAGGAGACGCATGGTGATGGGAGAGAGAAAAAGAAAACGGTAAGAATTAAAGAGATCGATGGGGGTTTCAAGGGTGGACTTCTAGAAAGTCCGTGAACGCCAGTACCGGAGTGTGACGATGGGGAGAGGAGGGAGGAAAGAAGCCAGAAACGGGCGAGTGGCCCGTGGGCTTAAATCCTCCCCCTCAATTGTCAACGTTCCGCCTGGAGGAGTTCCAATGGCTCACATTCTAAGTTATGTCCTCTTTGACGGGTCTTGTTTCATCTGCGGACGATGGTGTCGATTGTTGTCTTAAGAGCTTGTCGATTGGTTACGTTAGTATGATATACAGACCATAATTATATCGAACTCAGCGTCTAATATTTACGTTGTTGTTGGGAAGAAATGTGTTGTGACGTCAATTTACAACAAATTCCCCCAATCGGGCAGCCGTCAATGCCATTGGCCGGGTAACTTGGTGTAAGCTGCTTACTTAAGTAAGCAGCTATGACCGCACGATACTCTATATACTAATTCTTAATGTATTCGTAGCCTCGAGACCTTGCTAACTTCGTGACATATCACATCCCTGCTTGAGTACCTAAGTATTCAAGTACTAGCTTACATACTTAGCTTAGTTATAGCCACATGTTATCTTGGAGGGCGAATTTACGAAGTGTACTTATACTCTAGCTCTGCGCTTAAAAGAATACATTAATAACCAGTATATGCAATTATACCTACTTACTTAGGTACCTGTAAGTATCTACGTTGACCTACCGCTTTCATACTTCCAAAACCTCACTCCTCCACCTCCACAAACTCCACTCGATCAACAGTTCATCATCAAACAATTCTCCATTTGCAGTTTCTTTCCCTTCATCCACAGCCTCCAACCCAATTTCTTCAAATTTATCCCACAATTCTCTGATCTCCTCCAAATAAGCCACTCTCATAGGATAAGCTATCACAACCCTCGCCTCCTGATCCTTATACAGCCAATTTTTTATAACATCACTTAATAACCCCGGATGTTCTTCAGAATATACAGTATCCGCTGCAAGAATCACATGTGCTTTGGTGTTTGTGGAGAAGTACATACGTTTGTCGGTATACATCGACAATATCGTGGGAGATTTCCAATCTAATGTTCCACACCGTATACTTTCTGGGTTGGTAGCCGCCGTAGTAGTATCTAAAGTACTATGGTCTGGACTCGAAATGTTATTATTAATGGCGTCTAATTGACTACCGACATTGTTAATATCGACGTTCAACTGAATTCCCGGGATTATTGGTTCCAAATCCGTCAAAATCACCGGTTTTTGCCATATCGCCCCGGCTGATATCCCTACCAGCCCCGTTCCAGCGCCGAGCTCCAGGATGGGTAGGACATCGACATCCTTATTATTTGAAGAGCTTGGGAAGTTGATTTTGATCTGACGGAGGAGACTGGCGAGGATGTGGGATGAAGCCCATGTTTCTAATGGAAGGTTTTGGGCGGTTAAATTTGGCTCGGTGATTTTTATGGAGATGGTACTGGTTGAAGAGGTCGGAGATACGGGGATTTGGAAGGTTTTGATGGCGTAACCGCTTGGTGGGGTTAATGTTGCTGGGGTGGTGGTGGTTGGAGAAGTTGATGCGGTTGAAGATGCCATATTATTATTTTTTGGAGGGCGCGGTGAAACTTCTAAAGATATATCTGGCCACGACTTTGGGAATATATACGTGTATCGAATAAACGCAAACGGTGGTAGACTCTTGACAGCTGCAGAGGAAAGCTTAAGGATAGAATGGGAATATAAAAGTATAAGCAGACGTAAAGAAAAGCTTTCTGGGTAGAAGTAGATCGATCTTCAGGAGCTATCTCCTCATGTATACTCGAAATAAACTTCTCGGTTGCCCTCAATCCAATCCGTCCTCGTGGAGAGCTCATGGGGATCACCCATCCTTTCCTGGCCATTCTTCAACCGACGAGTTTTTTTTTAGTTTACTTCGCCCCTCATAAAATTTTCCAACAAGGCTTCGTATTTCAGAAATGTGTTGTATTGTCGATACAATTGTTGCAGTCGTCATTCGAGGTTTCACAAGTGGAGTCTTGGGACGACTCGAGTATTACGTAAATTACGTAAAAAATTTGTAAAAGATTCAAAGAACCTGGATTTTCTTCGATCTTCTCTGCATGGCATTCTTTATATATCCGACATTTCGATATCAAATTCTGGTAAACCAACTCCTTGAGAAAAAATATAAGGTCAAGACGTCGGCGGGTTCAATGTAATCCACAATGTCTTCGGTTCCGCCCTGCCAGATTTATAAACCTCTTGCACAATAGCTTCAATACTCGTCACTTTCTTATAACTCTTTACTAACACTCTGCTCAACATAAAACTCATGTCCTTAATGTCAGTAACTCTAACAACTTTCCTCGTACTCCGGGGTAAAAGCACTAGTTGTAACGCATTATTCTCTGTCGAGTATAAGGCTCTCACATAAAACCTCAGATTTGATAACATTGTTGCACCAGGTCCACGGTAT
This sequence comes from Orbilia oligospora ATCC 24927, assembly GCF_000225545.1. Taxonomy (NCBI): domain Eukaryota; kingdom Fungi; phylum Ascomycota; class Orbiliomycetes; order Orbiliales; family Orbiliaceae; genus Orbilia; species Orbilia oligospora. Next base: position 1,115,500 of record NW_011645745.1, read on the forward strand.
GCTTTTGTAAGGCTGGGTTTTGTGGGGTGGGACATAGGGATTGTGATGGTAACCGAAGAGAGTTCGTAGTCGAAGGCAGATGATTGGTAGACGATTGAGAAGATTAGGTCCTGTTCTTCCGGAAGTATGGAGATGGTGGTTGATTTGGGGCTTGAGGCTGGGGCGACTTTATACTTGAATTCGGGAGGCCCGGCCGCGACGAATATAAAGTCATCGGTGTGAGATTCAGATGTGAGGAAGTCGATCTCCGAAAATGATGGGGAGGTCGGGGTGAGGATCATTTCCGCTGGGCTTGAGGGCGTGCCCGGTGCCGAAAGGAGTACCGGCAGCTCTTCAGTTGTGTTGTAGATTTCGGCAGGGATTAATCTTTTAAAACGTGGTAGGCTACTCGTGAGCTTTAATGGAGGAGCGGTTGCTCGATCTTCGAATGTAAGATGTGGTGCACTCTCTAACGCAACTAGTGGCTCAGGACGCTCTAAGGTAACAATAGGGAACTCCGGTGGGAACGTATGAGATAGCGTAAAAGGTGGTTCTGCGGGAGGCTCTGGAACGTGGATCTCAAGTTGCCAGCAAGGGTCATTAAGTTGATATGCCATCATGGCAGCAGACGGACAAACTTCAGTAAACCAATCGGTATGGAGGCGGTTCATGCTTGTGTTAAGGGTATCATAAAGATCTTGAACAAATGGTTTAGCATTGATAGTTCGAACATCATCTGTGCTAGGGCTCCCCCAGATAAATAGCTGTGCTCTATTCCCTACTGTGGGATCATCTGCCCTTGATTGCCGTATTTGTGCAATTGGTTTGTTTCTATTGCTGTCGTCTGGGTCTACAACAGTATAAATCCTTTTGTAGTAGACTTGGATATCAGATATCAGGAGGTCCCTTGCAGCGGTGAAAGATAACTGATGTGCTGGTTGCGTAAAAGTAATCGATTGCAATTCCGTACCGGAGGGCTTATGATTGAAGAAACCAAGCATGACACCTCTATCCACGATCTCGTGGCGGATAAGTGTTGGAGTACCCTTATCATCCGCCAGAGGGTCCATGGTTACCTTCAAGTCAGGGAACATTGCCACAAGAATAGACCGCATGTAGAATCCATATTGTGGAACTGGTGGAGGGTATCCTAATTCTGAGTTTGGAGTTTCCAGATACCGATTAAATGCCATCTTGATGGCATCTCGGACCCTGTCTCTCCTTCGGTCCACGAGATTACCAATGCTTAGGGCGCCATCCAGTAGTGCATCGATCCAGTTTGGATCGATATGGAACATCCTAACCGTCTCTTGTGGGAGGTGAGAAGCGTCTGTGAGGAGGTAGTTGTGCGGTATCTTGATCAAATACATCAAATCACAGAGAAATTTAAGGATGACGACCCAGTCTGCTGAGTATGGGGTATTATGTTCGTCATATGGAGGAAGGTAAGGTAACTTGGGATTAGAGTCTGTACTGCTTGCCACGAGATACGCGGCCTTGAGTAGTTCTTCATCTAGGAATAATCCCATCTCCTCGCTATGATACGAGAGATCCGGAGTTCTTGGTGGTTGATGTTTTTGCCAACGGTAGGCCATACTCATGGCACCGAATGATTCAGAAATTTCATTTAAAGTACTGATGGACTTGCCCATTTCTGCTATTATGTCGGTTTTGCTTTTGATGTTGATGCCTGCGAATTTGAGAACCTTGAGTTGCGCCAATGGGGTAGCGATTTGGAGGATCTGTTTGCGGGTACGACTCAATGCTGACGAATAGGCATGGTCTGCCATAGCTAGAGTTTTTCCTAGATTCCATGCCGCTGAATAGGTTATGTCCATGATTCCAAGCTTCTGGTCAAGAATCAAAAGCGAGGATCCCGATGTCGAGCAAAGGTCCCAATCATATTTGGAAACAAGGGTGGGGGTTAGAGGACTCCTGTTAAATGCAACCGTAGTCTCTCCTGTCTGGACTCGATAACGGATCATAGAATAACCGTCGTTGATTCTTTTGAGTAACCTGCTTTGAATATCGCTTTCATCTGTTGCGCTTGCTTCGGGTACAATCGGGCGCAACATCCCACAAGACTTTCCAATTCTTTCAAATGCATCTGCGACATTCAATGAATTCGCTGGGAGACACATATAAGTCCAACTATATAGTGAAACCATCGCGACCCGACTACTCCTCAAGGGGTCTACTGGGAAAGGAGTCAAATCTTCCACTTCTTCTAATGAAACAATGTGAACAAAAACTTGGGTAGGTTCGGCTATGGTCAATGGACCAGCTCGGTGAGACACAACGATACCGAACTCTCGATCGAGAATTTCGTCCTCGTCATAGGCGTCGGCCTCTGCCATGCCCTGAGTATTTAACCGTCGGACATGGGCAAAGTATTTATACCGTGAAATATCGGATTCCGTCGAAGGCACCACTTTCCCATCTTTACCGTACGTCGAGAAGAGATTATTGAAGAGCTCTGGTCTTATGAAAATAAGATTGGTGGTAGTCTCTGTTGCACCAGAAATTGTAGTAAATGGCCTGGCGACATGTTCTTTGTCAACCTTGAGGATATCGGCGAGCGGCATTTCAAAGCCCAATGTTTCGTTCGGGGATACAGTGTTTTTAACGCTCGTATCCTTGAAAAAGGAAGTATCCCCCTTAAGCTGCGCATCAGACAACGAAAGCTCATCTTTGGTAAACACCAAACAAGCCATCCACGGAACAGTATTCAATGAATCTTTAACATCCATATTATCTGTCGGTTTCTTAAACCGCACCTGTCGCTCCCAAGGTAAAGTAGCATCATTGGTAACCAAATGAGGCAGAACCTCAGGCCTTCCAGTATGTCCCTGGGGAGGGAATACAGAATAAATTCCATCCCCAGGAAGTGCGAACTTTGGACCAAGAGCAGTGAACTTCTGTTCTGTGGATCTAGTTATTGTTGCTGGATCATTCTGGATTTCAGATATAGTTTGAGTTATTTGCACCACGTGAGGTCCTGCTTTGACGCCTGGGTTATCGCTGGAGTAGAGTTGGGCGTAGCCCGACGGGAGGGTCTTTTTTGGTGGTTCTGAATCATCTGATGAAGCTTTTAGGGACTTTAGGATCCTTCGGCCGTGGCGGAGGGCGAGATAGCGTCGTGAAGGGACTGGCTTGCAGTGACGCCGAGGAGGGGCAACCATCGCGAAGACGGTGATTGAAGGAATGTAAACTGAAGTCCCTCGAGACTACGCTATAGTTGGTATTAGATAGAAATTAAATTTAGATATATTTGGTCTCGTTGATATTGAAGAGTCTACGTACCAATTGGGAAGCTGGTGTAAGCCTACTCACTTACTACTTAGAGTACCGAAGGAAGCCCTTACTTGATGCCTAAATAAGTGCTTCCTAGCTGGTCCCTCGAGACTACGGACTGAAGCTGACGATATCTAACTGCCTCGATACGTACTCAGTTGTTAGTTGCTAGGCTAGCTACGTTTTGTTCACCAAAATTGTGTTGGGCGAACGTTGGGCAGAAAATTGGCGGAAATTTTTTCCAAGTCAACCCAGCTACGAGCTATTACAACTTCTACCAATTCCGAGCCAGAATTTGGCGGAATGATACCGATATTGTGCTGTTGGCCGTCCTTCAACGGCTTACCTGGCCGATATCATGACCAATCCGGTGATGCGATATCAGGTAGCTGTAACCCCGGCTTGGCCAGTGCAGGTATGGCGCGAAATAGCGGGCCCCCGGCACCAAAAATAAAAAATTTAACAAATCCAACAAACTCAAACAGAACAACACAATTTTATTGTTTTTCATAACAATTTTTAAATCAAAATAAATTGTAGGCTTAAAATAAAATATAAAAATAAAAAAAATACAAAAACCCTATTATTATTAATAATGATAATTAAATATTTTTTTTT